>NC_045429.1:134177803-135393303 GCF_902635505.1 Sarcophilus harrisii
TTATGAGTCAAACATTTTTGTGAGCCTGAAGATCTTTATAAATGTGTAATTATTTTTATTATTTTGCTAATCATTTTCTCTCTTTTGGGGATCGAAATACCCTCTCCCCCAAAATACCATGTTTTACCAATTATACACATAGCAGCATAAAATGGAATGAAAATCTAGTGCTTCCATTATTATTACAGTGATGCATTTCTATCTTTTTCGAATGTCTAATTTATACCATTGATACCTGATATCTTATGCTATCTAATTGTGATACTAAAATGTCAAAGGGGCATTTTGGGCCAATTTGGTATCTGCACAAATGGACTGCATGATCTAAGAAAAGAAAATGATTGATTTTATATTGGTGAAATTAAGACCATAGTATCTGGCCTGCTGCTCCAGACAGCTAATACAAAAGTTCTTTTGAATTGTTATTGAAGAGTTTCTTAGAGAGGATTATTATAATGTGATAATATACGATTTAAAATGTAGCTTACTTATGAACAGCCACTGTTTTAAAATAAATACTTCTTAACATAGTTCCATTATCTTTTGGATTGTTAAACATTTCACTGGAATCTCTTTAATTTAAGAAATTATTGTCATTTCTCTTTAAAAAATAGAAGTCTACTGCTAGGTGATACCTTCCTTGGGATGAACACACCCAAATAAAAGGTGGGTTCTGACACAGGAGTACAACTACACTGCCAAAAAGGAAGCTAAACTTCTAATTTTTTCAGGTACTATTTCTATGTTGATCTAAGTATAAGAGAAAATACCATTTTCTATATGCCTTTTCATATGGTTTATTCAAAGGTATATTTAAAAAGATCAAATAAATCCCTGATATTAATCCAGCATCATGGTAGAAAAGAAATTGATTTTGAAAATTCTAGATCGGTGATATTAACAGAAATAGAAATGAGAGCACTAAATCTTATATAGTGGGATATTGCAGGCAGCATATTGACTTGGAAAACCACAATAGCAACTGTATTTTTATTTTGGTAGTATTTCCCAATTGCATTTTTACCTGGTTCTGATTGAATTGGGAATATTGAGGGAAGCACTAACTTATATTTGACCCCTCTGTTCTAGCTCATTCCAACTGCTAGTCTGACTATCCAAAATCTTGATAAAGAGTTATGAAAGCAATAGAACTAAAGGGTTGATTTTCAGCTATGTGTCCTGCAAATAGTTTGACTAATATATTATTGATGTGCTTCAATAGTATACTATTAGTTTAGGACTCAGCTTCTCTATTGTCTTATAAGTGCCCTGTGATATTTTTTAGGCAACGGTTAACAAAGTACAGTGTTATCTCATTCTACGGCTAAAGTGGAATCCTGGCATGAAAGGTATGGGGTCATGCAACCTAATAGAAATAATTACGAATTTTTTAGTTTTAATCTTGGCTCTTCCTTATCTTGCATCAACTTGCCATGTAAACTTTGTGTAAATCAAAACTTTCTTCTTATAGAGTTAGGAAAATGCTGCTGGTTTTGATTTGTGTAAAAAAAAATTAATACTTGCAAAAATATTTCCATAGCACCATTATAAAAATATCTTTGTACTTTGAAAAGTGAATTTAATTTGGTCTGAAAATGAGAATGAAGTTATGCACATTACTGAAATACAGATAAAAATAGAATAAAAATATTTGGTCTTGATTTATCAGGTGTACATAAAAGCGTTATAATGATCAGATAACATAAATGGCTGAAGAATGGGAATAGATAATGTTCTCTAAATAACCATGTGTCTGTTGAAACCTTTAAGTCTGCTTATTTAACAAACTAGTGACCACTCTCATTAGGGATTCAGCACACCAAAAAAGCATTATAAAAATAACACTTTGGGGATTCAAAGAGCAACTCCATATCAAAATTTATCAGGCTCAACATATACCTATTTGGTGCTAGCATTTTTTCATGGTATAAATAAAATATATATCTGGTTAGGCAGAGAGAGCAAAGAACAATCTTTTTGGAATGACTTAAATTTTTAGGCCATTAAGGCAGCATTTACCAAATTACTATTTCAGTATCCTAAATTGTACTCACTTGCCTTGAAATAATGTCTTTTGGCAGAAACCTGACTAAACAAACAAAAAACTAACACATTTTTTAGGACTGATCTGATGTGAAGACACAAAGCTAGAAGATATTGAAAAATTACAAGACATTAGCATATTTTTTTTTTTTTTGGTGAGAGGAAGGAGAATATAATCATAATTAAATTAAGTCTGTAAGACTTTAAATACTTTCTAAAGATAGACTGATACTTCTGCATTTTCCACTAGATATGTGATCATTTGGGGAGGGAGGGTATTCATATGTGTGTGTATAATGTGTGTGTGTGTGTGTGTGTGTGTGAATGTAAAAATTTTCATTTTTAGAATATGCATTAGTTACATAACATTGCACAAAATATCTTGACACTTGTTGCATTTTCAGTCCTCCATTTAGATTAAGGGATATTGGAAACATGAGATGCTGGTCAGAGTCTGCAGTTGAAGAACTAATGAATTGCATACATTTGTAATTATTTGACATTAGAGATAATTCTATGCATTTCATTTATAATCTACTTTGTTACTGTTCTTATATTAACATCTCATTCAAAAAAGTGGGATATTGTGAGTATGGAGCACTCTCTCCCCGGGTTTCACTATTGAACAGTGCTTCTAAGGTCTTTTTATCTATCACTAAGGCTAAGAACTCTCTTATAAAGTTTTATAAACAGCAACAATTTGTGGTATGGTGTGACTAATAATGGAATGTTCTTTGAAAAAGCAAAAAGAAAGTATTCTATTAGTACAAGATGTTGTAACAAATAATTGTTCAGTATTCTTAGACTGCAGGATAAAATTGTGGTTCTTAATTCATTTTTGCTCCAGCATCCCTGTACAGGGATATTATAAAAATTAAGTAATAATAGTACATTTTGCTTACTATTAAGGGAGCACTGGTTAATATTGAATACATAGATCTATCAATGTATATTTTATTAGTTATTTGGTTTATAAGGCTATCATCTTGTATTTTTTATTTCATACCATGGGTCAATTTCTAAAAATAAAGTATAAATTCCATTTGAAAGCTTACAGCTTTATTGATTCTAAAAGATTAAAAAAAAAAAAAAGACAGGAAAGAAGATGGAAAAACCAAACACAATGTTGACTGCCTTCTGAGACTCAAAGCAAATAACACAAAGACATCAAAATTAAGGAGGTGCACTCTTCTCCCTGGCTATTAGTTTTCCCAAGGAGGTTCCCAAGGACCATTTTTTCTCCATTGTTTGGGAAATGAAACATGTCTCTTAGGATAAAGTGACCAAGATTGTGGCCATTTCCTTCTTCTTCTTAAAAGGAAAATTCTGGTTACAGTGACGATCCATGTGAATTCTATACACACTTTCTAAAATAATCAACTCCTTTAACCTTCAACTCTGTTTAAATCAGTTAATGAGATAATTAATAGCAGCCTCCATTCTGGGTTTTGACTAGATTGCCAGAATCTACAGTTAGATTTTTCATCATTTCCAAGTTGCTCTTCATGAGCTGTGCTCTTCATACAAAACTTAGGGTGTTAATTAAGACATCTTCATATGGTAATTGCATGTTAAAGTTTCTTAAAGTGCTTTTTATTCTTCATCTGAATATAAAATAAAATGTTATAACAGAACTATTATTCTTCTAGAGAGAGCACAAAATTAATTTTTCTGTTGGGGAAAAAAAAATGTCCTAAACCTACCTATGGCCAAATGAATATTTAAAGTAAAAATGAAAAAATTCCCTTGAACTTACATTAACATTTATGTTCTTTGTATTTCATCTGGCAACCATTGCTTAATTTCAAGGGTATTTGCATTGTTATGCAGGATACAAATTTTTCTACCTAACCCGATTCTAATGTACGTAAACATTATTCATCTAAAAAGTAACATTCTAAAAATACACATGCATTAACTTTTCCCCAGCCTTTTTGTTCATTTCAGACAAATGGATTGAAACAATGCACAACTGATATTATGCTAAACTGTGCCCCAAGATTGTAATATTTGCATTTTCAGATAGGCAATTTGGAAATAAGATGTTTCAGAGGCTGAACTGCCCATAAAAGACTTAGTTCAGATGCCGAGCTTGTAATTTACACCATGGCTGCTATTAGTTCTCCTATAACGGAAGAAACACCTCATTTTAAAAACCTTCTCTAAGTGCACAATGAACTGAACACTTAATGAAGTTTCTTGTATGAAGGAGTTTGGACCCAGTAACAAAAATGGATTCTCCTTATAAACACATTCAGCATGCTTTGTACAGAGGTGAATCATGAGAAGAATGTTTGCCTCCTTATAACAGCTACTTAACTAGCAGAATTCAAGCTTCTATGACATACATAAACTTATTCACTTATTAACAATATATTATAAGTAAATATAATCCTTTCATGGATAAATACTATATATTTAAAATAAAACAAACAAACAAGCAAGCATTAAAATAGAATTAATTACCAAAAATCCCCAAAAAACCAAAACAAAAACCAGAGCCACTTACAGGGCTTGATGGAGTCTTTGGCCAGCCTGGGCTGCTAATGCTATCACTTTCATCTCCATGAAATGAGGAGATGCTAGCAGAGCTTGGGGACATTGGGGAAGGGACTGGCAGGTTGCCTGGGGTTGGGGGCTGAGAAATACCCTGAGAGCTGTAGCTATCCTGTGGTAGAGGAATAAAAAAAAAAAATATGACAAAGGCAGGGCAAACTTTATTTAAAATAACAAAAAAGTACATCCAGTAAAACAGACTGACCAATTTTTATATATAATATGTATATATAAAGAGAGACAAATACAGACACAGACACAGACACATAAATATATAAAGGTATTAAAACAACATTCTTAATTAGTATAACTTGGTAAGTTTGCTGGATGCTTGGATAAAGTCCATTAAGCCACCATGCTTATTTCAAGCTAATATGGAATGCTAAGCATGGGTTTCCCCTTATGAAAGAAAAGAAAAAAAAAAAAAAAAAAAGCTGATCACCTTATTTGGCAAATAAGGTGGGAAAGCAAAATATTAAGTATGTTGTTGCTGCTGAGGCGGCCAAAACAGGAAGCTATAAACTAAAGGCAGAGAAAAATGGCTGCAAGTCCGAAACCAGGCAAGATCCCTTCTTACCCCCACCCCCAAACTCCCAAGCGTTTCTTTGGTTTGCTATTCCCTCCTCCCCCATGAGTTAAATGCCATAAGAACTAGTAACTTTCAGATCCACACCATGAGGAAAAAAAAAAGAATAAAACAAATAGGTTGCACACAAATGGAAAAGACATGCGGGAGAGAAAGAAATGAAAAGGAAACAAAAAGGGGGAGACCAGCTCCAGAGAAGAAAGGACAACATGGCAGCCTCCTGCTCGGCCAAACCAACACCACGTGCACAAGAGGGAGAAAATACCTTTGACTTGCTCTCAGCCTGAGGAGTGCCTTCTTCTTTACCATCTGTTTTGAGAGGCATGGGCAATTTGGACTCACCAGGTGACATCATATCTGCAAGACCCATAGATGCTAATCGAAAACAGGAGAAAAAGTTTAGGATTATACATATGGTTTGCAAGCGCTGTCTGCTAATGCATGCTGTGAAGTGAATATTTTCTCTTGGAAGAAATAAAAAATACGTAACCTTGGAAAACATGTACCCTCGAAATGAAAACACTATATTTAAGCAATCTTTACTGGACAAAAATTAGAAATCATCTTTACATACTGAAGACCAATTTGTACTTTTCTAATCTATCATCACGTCAGTCTGTCTGTTGTAATCTATCAGTTTATCTACCCATCATCAGATCAAAGTGTTCACTTTCACCTATTTACCTACCTATCCATCCATCTGTTATCTTCTTTCACAGTCATAGCAATAAGAGAAGTAGGCCGTGGTTGGACACAAAACAAAGTACTAAATTAAAGTTTTCTTAAACTTTTAAAGAACTAGTAAAATGCTGGTGATATAGTTGGAGAATGGAAGATTTTTAAAATGAATTACCATATAAGATGACAAGACTAATGAACCCTGGTCAGCATAATGACTGATTACAATTCCAGAGGCCTACTGATGAAATAGAAAAGAGAAATGAAGGACTCAGAATGAAGTGTGAGACATACATTTGTGGAGATATGGGGGAATCTGCTCTGCTTGATTATACATGTTTGTAATGAGTTTTGTTTTTCATTTGTTCTCAACTGGGGGGTAAGGAGTTGAGGGGGTAGAGAGTAAAAGTGGTTATTTGCTGTTTGAAAGAAAAAAATATATAATTTAATAAAATTAACTATTACCGTGTTATATTTCATAATAATTCAACTTCTACACTGTTGTACTGCAAAATCTCAGTTACATTTAAGCAACAAACACAAGTGAATTAAAAAAAAATAAAACTTGATTTTTTTTTTTTTTTTTTTTTTGCAACATGGCTTATATTCCAATTTAGCACTTTGGCTTACCATTCCCTCAACTATTTCCCAACAGATCAATGATATAGGTTCATACTTATGTAAAGCTCAACATACAAAATATGTGCTGTAGGTATTCTCTACAAATAACAGGGTCACAGAACTCACTAATATCTATCTAGACTTTATCATTTCATGGATAGAAATTATTCCTCTCAGAAGTGCTTGGTATCAACAGACTGGATGCAAATACAAACTGATATTTCTAGGTTAAAATGTGGCTTTATTGTGTTACATTCCTTATAAAGGAAAAAGTAAAACCAAACAGTGAAGCAGTATAAGTATCTGGGGAATAATAGCTGAATCCCGTAGCACCCCCCTGTGAAAACCAGCTGCATAAAACTGGATTACTACTGGGACTATTTAGGAGACTACCAAACCAAATGTGAAAGGGGAAAGTAAGAATGAGGAATATATGAGAATAACAAGAGGAAAGGAGATAGAAGGATAAAACTTATAAATAGCTAAAATCAGAAAAAAACAAAAACAAATTCTTACTTAAAGTAGGAAACAAACCTGAGCACAATGCACAGGACCTTGTTTATATTCTCTGCAAAAGGCAAAGCTGGTCCTTAGCAAGCAGCACACATGCAGTACAATGTGCCAAAAAAGAAAAAGAAAATTAAAAAAAAACCAAAAACCAAAACACAAAACACAACACAACAAAACAAAAACAAAAAAAAAACCTAAACCTTAAACTATTTCACAGATTGCCCACTACAAAATGATTATTGCACATATTCATGTATTACTATGTTTTAGAAAATAATTAGTTTTAATTACAGCAATGAGAGAGTGAGCAGGACTCTGGTGAATAAGTTGGCAAGCTTTCTGGTGCTAATTTGCTAATATCTTTAGCATCACTGCAGGTTGAGACCATAGGTCTGCCAAAAAGCCTACCCAGCCACGTGCCATGAGAGTTTACAACGGCATGTTCAATATTCAGCTCTGAACGGCCTATATTTTCCATGGCTATATGGGCTTCTTTTTCAAAGCCCATTTGCAGCCCAGTCAGTCCTTAAAGTCATCACAACACACACAAATCATAATTGAGATATTTTTCCTTTCCCCCCCCCCCTCCAAATTACTTTCAATACTTAGACTTTAAGAACTGGAACAAAAAGCTTTTTCAAGTGATGCAGCTGCAGAGAAAAATCTATTGGGATCAGCTAAAAATGCTGTTATTTTTGTGAATGTGTGTGAAACCTCAAAAAAGCAGCTGAGTGATATTACACGAAGAAGCCTAGCTGTTCTGAGTAGTGGATCGCTTTTGTGCATTTTTATCCTTTGGAAACTATCTCTGGGGGGTCTAGCAGGATATGAATTAGTTAAGTCTGTACATTAAAGAAACACCCTTTCTTGTGGGAGGAAGAAAAAGGCAGGGTGACTATGCAGGATGAGAGGCTTATATGTGTCCAAATGTACTGTAAAAGATGGCCTTGCTACTTATTCACTGAATGGAAATCATATAAAGGGCAATAAATTCAATTCTAGACTTTTACAGGGTGGTAAGGTCATGGAAGCATTTCCTTCTACAAGTCCAGTTTTTCTTACGTTATAACTTAATCCTTTCAATATCGACCAATTATAAAACTTGAAACATGTCAGTATTTGCCACAAATCATGTCTATATATTAAATCATACCGACACATAAAAACAATTTAAATAAGTATCAATTGATTAGTTTGAGTTTTCCCAGGTTTTCTTTGCCTTTTACAATGCAGCTCTCAAAGTAGAAAAATACTCGTTGCCCCAATTTCTTATTTTGAGATGAACTAGAATACAGTTTAATTTTGAGTAATGTGCCATAATTAGCACACCTGCCTTGAAATGTAAATTGTATTTTTGTAAAATGGATAGCACGGTCTTTCTTTACTGTGGATTCTCTAAGTGCTTTCTACTGAAATGCTTATTCGTGACTTCTTACCAGAATTCTCAATGAATCACAGCAAACATCCTTAAGATTCCTAGGGTAATGGTACTCCAGGGAAACTGTTTTTCCTCTTCCCAGAAGAAAAAGACCACCACCATTATATAAAGGTATGTTAAATCAAAGCACAGTCTCCCTTATACTATCGACACAAGTAATCTAGTATGTAAAGTGCATGCATAAAAAAGGACAGTAAAAATTTTGTGACTGCAAAAAAGTGCCATATGCATTCAGTGACTGGGTTTCAAGTACTAGCCTCTGGCTTTACCATTGAAATTTAAGAGCTAGAATGATTTCATAAAGAAAGTGTGGGTCAAGGTCCTAAAGTAGCTATTCCATTCTGGATTTAATATATTCAAAAAGACCATAAAGAATATAAGACATGAGTAAAACTGAAGCTAAACATTCATTCCTTTCCAACTCCCTTGATTCCTCCTCAAGGCTACAATAGCATTCCCTAAAGATGGTGAAACATGCTTAGAAATATACAGACCATTCTTTTCTTTTACATGGACAATAATACAACATACCATATTCTGCAAAAAAAAAAAAAAATTCCTTCTTTTTGAAAACAGAAAGAATCTGTCTTTGTGTGTATATCCCTCTCATCTATTTTTATATGTGGCAAATATAAAGTAAAGCTAATGTATTGCTTACAAAGAAGCCTGGATAGCCCAGGAGAAAAATTTCTCTCTCACTGGATCAGCAAGCACTGGAAAAAGCCTCTCTTCTTTTCCACACTAACATACTCTATGTATCAGCACATTTATTTTCCCCTTGGGGTAAGAGGTTTCATCCCCATGTTTAATCAAGTGGTTTACCTTCTTACTGAAGTTCATTTGTTGTCAAGTACCTTTTCTATTTTTTCTTTTATTGAAGGGGGTAAGACATTAAACTACTTGGAAATATTCTGGCGACCACCATCATCCTTTACAAGAGGTACTTGACAACCTTAAGATGAAAATCATTATGCATTTCCCAGAGATACATGTCCTATTGACAGACTTTTCTCATATTTCAAAGTACACTATAAGTACCAGTAGGCAAAGCTAGTGGTCATGACTCTAGAAAGTCTACTAAGCCACAAGTCTCCTCAATGAGACACCATAGAGATAACAATAGAATTGAGTTTTTCTAACAGAGGGTGACTTAAGTCATTCAACATTTTAAGTCATGTTTAGATTTGAAAAGTGCTTTGGTTAAGTATTGAGATTCAGCTGTATTGAAAGGCATGAGTAAGTGGGTCCACACCAGATGGTTCAGCTATAGAGGAATACAAGTATAGTACTGCTTATTTACTATCTATAAGCTCCCTCAATCAAAGTGTGCTCTACTTGGTATATAAGGTGATTTCTAGAGGACCAAGTGCTGAACCACAGGAAAGAACTACATTTTGTAGAATTTAGATAGAGCTTAATTTAAGATGATAGCTTATATTCAGACAAGGCTTCAATTAATGAACACTATAAAACGAAATAAAAATAAACAGAAACCAATCAATATAAGTGCTATACAAGGTTGTATTTAACAAGGTTCAAAGGACTTGCAATTTTGTCTTGACTATTAACAATTATGTTTTTCCCCCCAAATGATAAGAATACCTCCTTTATAGGTAAAAAAAATCTCTACTGCTTACCATCCTTCTCCCCCCTGGCATTATAAGTGAAGAAATAGTTGTCACATTTGTACTCACACTGACTCTATTTAAATAATTACTTGCTCACTGAAGCCTATAACAATTTGTCACTACACAAGAGGCTTTTTTTGGGGGGGCCCTGTATACTATCTAAAGCACATTTTTTAAAACTGCCATACTGTTTTAACCAAGCAAAGAAATTGTTGAAGTGTCAGTCACCTAAGCCACTATCTAGGAAAATCCTACTTCTGGTCCTAGTCGTCATCTGGATATGCTTTCCTCTCTTTAAATGTGCCCTTTGAAACAGAAACTGCTTTTCTGTTACCACTAGCAGCTCATCTCCATGTGCCTTTGGCAAAAAAGACTGATGGACTGATCTCTGCCATTCTGGGATGGGAAGAATTAATCTCTGTCCCCCATTAAAAGAATTTATGTACATTTAAAAAAACCCTAACATTTGCAATGCATGTTCCAGGTTTCTTTTTGTCCTTTCTGTTCTCTCTCAGAAATTTCAACACACTCCATATCCAAGAATGTATACAGAGATACACAGGAAATGTTAAACACATAATACTCTTGATACATCTTATAATTACTCTGCTTTCCATCAGGTAGCCTTTGAATTAATAAAACTGGAACAAAATTTCACCAATGGGCAGGCAAAAAAATTTGACAAATGTTTAAATTATTAAAAATCCAATATTTCAAGATGCACAAAGCAATAAAAAGTGTATGACTATCCCATACAAAAGACTGGGAGGATAAATGGCCTTGCATTGAACAGATTTCCTCTGTATGAAATAACAAATGGCTGAATTATCTGAACAGGAGAAGAAAAAAAAAACACCCCTCTCTGTGAATCTTCCTTTAAACTGGTTATTCCTTAGGAATACATAAATCTTCTTAGGCAGGGCACTGTGCCATCTGTTTGTTGTGGGTTATTTTTACAGCTCTGGGGGCCAAAGAAAAAAGGGGGAAAATGACTACTGCTAATAGCGCATCAGAATTTATAGTGCAGTTTCAATGCTCAGAAGTAATTTTATTTCAGCAAGCCAGACAAAACATATAACGACAAAATCCAACTACAACATTACCTGGGACAGCACTAGTAGGGAGAAAAGTAAACCCTTTTCCTAATGGGCCACTGCTCAATAGCTTTTCACTTTCCATCTCAAATATAAAAGTATGTTTCTGGGAGAAAGAAATGGCCTCCTGTTTAACATTAAGAGAGGTCTATTTATCTTAAAACAAAACAAAACAAAACAAAAAACCCAAACCAACCTAAAATCTAACACTTTTTTTGACCAGTAAGTTTCATTCTTTCATTCCTAGTAAGAGAAAACATTTAAAGAAGTTCAGTAATACTACCTTTAAATTAGATGAGCTCCTTGAAAACAAGAGCGCAAAACATTAGGTGGGATATCATGTTGGGAGCTCACTGTCCATTCTCTCTCCCTTAATGTGAGGGTTACAGTAAAGGCCCAGGAGGCAAAAGGTGTGGAAAAACCTGAATTTCAAGAATTCTCAATCTTTAATTCCACCATGTTTTTCTTTGACCTATTATAAAACATGGTGCAGTTAACAAAAGGTTAAGTTACAATCTGTCACCTCAAAGGAGAGTAATCCCATCCAAAAATGTGATCTTTCAAAGTGCAAAATATAGTTAATAATATCACTTGAAATGCAGTGAGTTTTCATATCTAGAATAGAAATGTTCTTCATCCAAATGTAGTATAAGTATGGAATGGTTGAAGTGAGTGGTTCTTAAACTTCAGCTATCTTAAGATTCTGTAACATTTTTGCTAAACAATTTAGAAACTCTAATGAAAGGAATTTATCTTTTTATATTAACAAGATATGACCCTGAGAAAATTCAGCAATTACAAATTCAAATGAGTTGGAACTGAGAATTGTAAAAAATTGTATAATTTTTAAAAGAGTTCATATAATCTTTTCAACAGAGATAGCACACAGGGTTGTATTTACTGAAGATCCTGCTTTTTTGCCTATTTCTAAACATTTGCATTTTTCCAAATATTAAATTTGTTTTCATCCTTGTTTGACCCTTCAATGACTCTTTAGAAACCTAATTTTGCTGGGACGCTGATACATTGTTGGTGGAATTGTGAATACATCCAGCCATTCTGGAGAGCAATTTGGAACTATGCTCAAAAAGTTATCAAACTGTGCATAACCTTTGATCCAGCAGTGTTATTACAGGGCTTACATCTAAAAGAGATTTTAAAGAAGGGAAAGGGACCTGTATGTGCCAAAATGTTTGTGGCAGGTCTCTTTGTAGTGGCCAGAAACTGGAAACTGAGTGGATGCCCATCAATTGGAGAATGGCTGAATAAATTGTGGTATATGAATATTATGGAATATTACTGTTCTGTAAGAAATGACCAACAGGATGATTTCAGAAAAGCCTGGAGAGACTTACACGAACTGATGCTGAGTGAAATGAGCAGGGTCAGGAGATGATTATATACTTCAACAACAATACTATATGATGACCAGTTCTGATGGACCTGGCCATCCTCAGCAATGAAATGAAGCAAATCAGTTTCAATAGAGCAGTAATGAACTGAACCAGCTACACCCATGAAAGAACTCTGGGCGATGACTATGAACCACTACATAGAATTCCCAATCCCTCTATTTTTGTCCACCTGCATTTTTGATTTCCTTCACAGGCTAATTGTACACTATTTCTTTTTTTTTTTCCAGAATGACAGAAAGATTTTTCTTTATTTTTTTTTTTTTTATTTTTATTTAATAGCCTTTTATTTACAGGATATATACATGGGTAACTTTACAGCATTAACAATTGCCAAACCTCTTGTTCCAATTTTTCACCTCTTACCCCCCCACCCCCTCCCCTAAATGGCAGGATGACCAGTAGATGTTAAATATATTAAAATATAACTTAGATACACAATAAGTATACATGACCAAAACATTATTTTGCTGTTAATTGTACACTATTTCAAAGTCCAACTCTTTTTATACAGCAAATTAACTGTTTGGATATATATGTGTATCTCTCTCTCTCTCTCTCTATATATATATATGTAGTATTTAACTTATACTTTAACATATTTAACATGTATTGGGGGAAGGGGTGGGGAGAAGGAGGGAAAAAGTTGGAACAAAAGTATTTGCAACTGTCAATGCTGAAAAATTACCTATGCATATTTCTTGTAAAAAAAAAAGCTATTAAAAAAAAACAAAACAAAACTTAATTTTGAAATGTATTTCTCTTACATGACATATGGCATAAGCATGGGTTTTATTATGGAATTTACCATAAGTTTCTGCAACAATTTTAAGTTTGTCAAAGAAAAAGAGTGCTTAAAAGGCATATCTACTTAGTTCCTGATGACAACAATATACTTTACCAATAAAAACAAAATGAATAAGTAATTTCTGAAACATTAGCTAAATTTTGGACCTGCTAGTCTTGAAAAGATAAAAAGGTTCTATTTGCCTCCCAGATGTAGGTTCATTGTTCAGATTTCCAAAAAGCAGAAATGCAGAATTTTCTTCAAGTTACCAAAAGACCCAATTTCTTTTGTGTGCATTTTTTTTTAAATACATGTTGGTGAAACCTAGAAAGGTGAATTTTATGCATGGGTGTGTTTATGTATGTGTGTTTTTTGTGTATTTTGTGTATGTGTATGTTTATGTATGTGTGTTTGTTTAAATTTGGCAGTTTCCTAAAAAGAAGTACTGCCTTCAGAAATCATATAGTATTGTACACTATTACCTGTTGAACTATTCACCATGTTGGGGGTCATGCTGTAGGGAGGAGCTTGAGGATTCATCAGGCTGGAACTGTTGTTCATGGGCTGGGTATAAGGAGAGCTGGAACCCATAAGTCCACTTTGATTCATGCCAGGAAAACTGCCTTGCCTATGAAAGAGAAAGCACAGATACATGAATGTCGATAACACATGCCTTATAAGATACAATAGAAAAGTTTAACAAAGTTTGACAGGAAAATTTACCCATGGCAGAAACAAGAGCAGTGATTTTTACCTCTACATTCTTATAGAAACAATGAAGAAAGGGTGGCGAGGAAATTTTCAGGTAACTAAGCAGGTTTATAAAGTATTTAATAATTTTAGCTAAGACTTCTTCATACAAGCGACATAAATAAATACCTAAGTTTTAAGAAAGAGACAGAAGACCTGTTTACATCCAGGTAGCAAAATATGCTAGCTATATAACAGGGTAAATCATTTAATGTCTACACATCTCAGTTTCCTTATCTATAAAATGGAGATACTAGGACTTGTATTAATATCTACCTTACAAGGTTTTTGAGGATAATACTTATTAAATCTTTAAGTGGCAGTTATTAAGTGTTTCAGGATGTTCAAAATTAGGAAGAATGGACAGGAGAAAAATGAGGGAAGGGGAGATGCAAAATCAGTAGAAAAATGTCAAAAGCAAAATAAGTTATATTAAAAACCCAGACAAACTCATCTCATCCTCTATTGCAGTTACTAAATAGCCTCTTGAAACCCTGTTCCCCCTCAGAGAAGAAAAGGGCTGTTATTTTGAGGAATTAATTTATTTGATCTTCTTTCTGTCATGCAGTTATTTGCCATAATGTTTCCAGATTTTCAGATGTAATATACAAGGACTTTTTTTTTCCAAGATAACTTTTTTCTTTAAAAAAAAAAAGTAATTATATGATTTAGCTTCAACATTTAAAAATTATATAGTAAAATCATTTGATTTTCAGCAATTTTGAGAAGAATTATGAGTGGTGTAGTTTAGGAGATGATTTCTTCTACTTTTTTTTTGGTCCACTCAATAAATTTCTCCTAAAGAGCAGTCCAATGGTATTGTGAAAAGGTGTTCCCATCATCTAAAACCTTAATTCTGTCTCAGCTCTCCCCTAAAAAAGTTTTGTCCTTTGCTCTGCTGAAGAGAAGCTTCTCTTCCCTGTGTAAAAAGGCAAAGGGTATTCTTTGATATGAAGGAGACACCATCATAGAGTGTCATTTCTCTGACTGTTTCTAATGAGACGTGGGGAGGAAAGGAATTTAAATTGCAGAGTGGTACAACTCTCACAGGAAAAATTACAAAGCAAAAAGAAAGATGATGGTCACGTGGCAACAACTTTTAAAGATTCTAGTTGTGATAGTTAAGCTTTTCTTATGTAAATATCATATCTTTTAAAAAATTTTCCAAATTTTGGATAGTACTGTTTTATCTCGTAAAAAGAAGTAATGTGACAAGTCTTCAGAAATTAAAGCACAAAAAAAGAAAGATAAGACAGCTATAGGTATCTCTTCCTATATAAGCAAACAATGAAAAAAAAAATGCTATCAATAGCCATTAGATAAACTAGGTTTTAAAAATCTGTGTCTGTATTCCAAAGCCTTAATTTTATTTTAGTTGAAGCATTTACATTTCTAGATTATAATAAAAATTAAAATGATGTAGATCATTTATTGCAAAAAAACCTCCAACAACAACAACAAAAAACCAATGACAATGAATGAGATTTTGTAAAATTGAGGGTTTCACTCTGTATTTTTAAATGTGTAACTTTTGCAAATCTTTTAAACTTATTTTCTTTTGCCAAAAAGTCTTTTTACCAAAGAATGATGATGTTGAAGGTGGGGAGTGGGTAAAAGGATGGTTAGGGAGGGGGTTGGGAAGAAATGAGTCAATCCTTACTTCTTTCCCTTTCAATTCCATTGATAAGCTTCTTTGATTAAAGACTGCCTGACTATGACAAACTGTGCTGAATCAGTGGAATAATACAAACTATAGTCCATTAGGAACTGAGCTGAGATCACCACACTCATTTTGATTAACCTCCAGGTCACTAAACACTTATAAATATGTTTCACAGCAGCTGCTAAACACTTCTATACACTTAAGGTCAGAGCATCATCATGTTGGTTTTTGGAGTTAACTGAAAAATATTTGTTCTGCTTCTTTGATATTTTTACCCCAAAATGTATGATATACTGTTTAAGCAGCTGTCATAAAATAAAACAAATGGTATGCTTTAGGATTTATCTTCTGTTTTTTCTTAGGGAAATGAATGGTGTACATGCAGTCCTCAATTTAGGAATGGGGTGTGTTCCAAAAGTTCATTTGTAAATTAGTTGTTGGAACTTGGGACACATTTCTCCTACAAAGATAATGCTATAAATAAGAGCCATGTTCTTTGGCTAGCCTGTAAAATGCTTTTTAATCCATAAAGTAATTGAGTTATGTTAGTTAATAGTAGCCCCAAGCATTGAGCTTTCCATGGAAGGGGCTGGATTCTAGGAGACTATAATCTCAGCAGCTCTGGAAGTGGAACAGGGTGAGGAAAAGTACCAGAACAGAAGTGAAGAATAATAAGGTATATTCCCTCATTTAAAATGGAGGACATTTAACCACTTGTATAACCTTGGATAAGTCACTTTAACTTTTGTAAGGCTCAGTTTTCTTATTTAGAAAATGCATGCCAATTATAGTGAATGCAGATAAGTACTGAACAATAAATACTAAAGATCAATATACTGAGAGTCAAAAGACTTATATTTATATTCCAGTTCCCATAGTTAAAAATAAATGTCCTTGAAAGCAAGTGCCTTAACTCTTTTAAACCTTAGTTTTCTCATCTATAAAAAGAGAATATAACCTATCTTCTATAGTTATTGTGAGGATCAAACTATATAAACCATATATAAAAATATATAATTATATAATATAAATGTATAATATATTTATTAGTAAAATATATATTTACAGATATTTCATATGTATGTTTGGATACATATACTACATTTATATTTATAAATATATAATTATATGTATAATACATCTATAAATATCTATCTTTAATCTATCTAAAATACAGTGTTTAATTACTGGTAATCTAGATGGTAAGCCACTAGTCAGGATGAAATTTCTGCCAAGTATATAAATAGGAAAGATGATCTCCTAGTGTTTGCCAGAACAATTTCCAAGTTACTATACTTTGCTGTTCCTATTTCCAGAGGACAGGCTTGGTAGGGGCCACTTGTAATTGGAAAGATTGCAATTTGTCTTGTCTCCCTCAGTGGAGTGTGATAAGTAGTTTCCTTCTGTTGAAGTTCCCTAAAGGTGGAAAGTACGGTGTATCTAGCAAAAAGGTACTTCAATCACTAGCACTATAGAGAAAGGATGCTGCCTTCAGGATCATTTATTTAGCATGCTAAATAAAACAGGCAAGATCTGGTGCTCCTCTGTATGTTATCTGGGTGAACATTGCATATAGACTTGTTCACTGCAAAAAGGAATTTATCCTCTTTTTTTCATTTTATTCCATATTTAATAAATCTCACCACATGACTGAACTTTGGTTTATACTTCTTTATTTGATCATCTCCCAAAGTTGAACAGTCTACTCCCAAGGATCAACTCTTACTGCCTCTTTTCTGTTTAAAATGCCACAGTACATTACAAGCCAGACTTGTCTGCATTTTGCTTTGTTATTGAAGCATTTCATTTGGATTTGCAACTTAATAAAAGATAGAAGAAGAGAGGGGGGAAAAAAGTCTTAATCATCCTGAAACAAGGGAAGAAATTTATGTCAACATGTGAATGGACAGTCCCCTCCCCCCCCACTCCCTCTCCCTCTCTCTTTCCCCCCTTTCTTTTTTTTTTGTCTTTCTTCTGACACTTATTCTCCTCTAAATAATGATATTAAAGATGTTTTACACTTATTAGATCCAGTTTTCTCATTGTAGCATTTAACATAATTTGATCTTTTTAAGGAAATATATACCAGGATAAAAGAAGAATTTTTAAAATCATTAAACAAGATTAAAAAATGGATAGTCTTTATGGTGTGTACTAGTTGTGGACTACAGTTAGTAGTTGATACTAACAGAAATAGGTGTCATTCCTTTTAGTGACCCTCATGTGAGTCATCCCCTAGAAATGGGAGACAATACTAGAATAATGGCAGGAAAAAGTAGTTTGGGAGGATCCAGAGAACTGAACTCTTTGTTTCATAGGAGAATTGTCAAGAAAACATTTTAAAGCACTAAATAAAGGTAAATTTGTATTCTACTTTAAGCTTCTTCACTGACTTCATTAGTTTGGACTATTGACTTCCTCACTATAATCTTTGTTTTCCTCATCTAAAAAATGATCCATGTATGTGTATGTGTGTGTGTGTGTGTGTGTGTGTGTGTGTGTATGTGTGTGTGTGTTTGGACTTTTCAAGAGTAGGATATGAGGGACATGATGCTAGGCAGGCAATGGGAAGTGAAAGCAAAAATATTGAATAGATCCTTGTCAACTTTTTTCTTTTTAAAGGAAGGATGTTTGACCTTCGGTTTGGATGATTTCGTAGGTACACAGGAGGAAATGATTCTTCTTGGAAAAGTATATGTTTCTAAACCCCATAATTCCTAAGGTCAATTATAAATCAAAATGAAGAAAAGAGCCAATGGACTACTATCACTAAATATGTATGCATAAATATAGCTTTTGAAGAGTTTGCTAAAAATGATTGGTGAATGTGAAGAAGCAAGAGGGGGCACACAATGGAAAACAAAAAAGCACAACCATACATTGTATAAACTGTTTCAGAAATTGAGAGCAAATTATTTCATGGAAGGAAACATGACTTTGTGAATAACTGAGTATTTCAGAGCCTTTACGGTTATTGCTACAATGGATGATTTATTTGATTCAAGATGAAAGTTTCTTATTCATTCTAACTTCAGACAGCTGCTAACTTGACTTTATTAAGTATTAGCTAGGTTACAGATGTGATTATCATCTGTAGGGTAGACCAAAATTTCTTTCTAATATATAGTAACAAATAAAATTCTACAAATGAATACAAGAAAGCCCAGTGGATCACAGCTAATTTTTTCCATTAGGGATCAAAGAATCTGTCTGAGGTAAGACTAGGAAAGGGATGGGGAGAAAGAGGAGCAAACAAATACCTCTATCCCAAACTGAAAAACCTAGCTAATCAACCAAAAAAGTACCTCTCCCCAAACACAACTACGCTCTTTCAAAAGCAGCATATGCTGTAGCTTGACCCTTTGGGTTGTGAACATTGGGTTTTCAATTTCAGTAGTGTTTAGGCCTATATGGTTTTTGTAATAAATTACTGCTGTCCTGATTCTCCAGAACCTTAACCTACAATGACTATGGCAGTGAATGCATGGAAGTATCTCAGGGGGGTAATTGGGGTAAACATTTTAAAAAGAATTTTTGTTGTTGTTATGCTGACACATTGCTAAGGTAGCTACTGATTGCACACTGTGAAAATGACTGTGTTAGGCTGCACTCACAAATCACAGTGTACTGACCAAATTGCCCTATGCTTATCTGTGCCAGGTCTACAGAATGACAATATTTTCTCTCTCTTTTAAATGTCAAAAGCATGATTTGGGGGTTTGTTATTTAAACACACTGACCTGCACAATAGCCAGAAGTACTTTATTTAAATGTGTCTTGAGTTGAGACTAGATGTAAGTGTTTATAATCTGTCACGCTATGACACCAAATGGGTTATTATAATGAGAGTAATTCAGGAGTATGTTTCTGTAAATGCATTTTCCTGACTTCTCTCCTCCTTCTTAGTCTAAACACACACACACATAATTTTTTTTATGGGTTTTCCCTTCACCCACATAGGAGCTACCTAAAACAGCACACATTCATCTGCCAACAAAGGACATGGCACTGATGAGGAAAAGGAATGAACAGCAATTTTTAAATGACCATTTCCTATGGTTCAGAGTGAAGGCAGCAAGGAAAGAGTGATTTTCCACTGACACCGACATTTATTAGGTGAAGATATTACTCTAAAAATCCACAGAATGTATTATAAATATATTTGGAAAAAATTGTATTTAAAGTAAAAGTAAACTAGATAAAACTAAATAAACTAAACTTAAATAAAAAGTCAATTTTTTTCTCACTTTTTAAACGAGGAAGCTGAAGTCTTAAGAGTTGAAAGAATAGGCAATTCCTCTCTCCAACAATGTGGAAGAAGGGCTTCAATGTCAATTGAATTGTCAATTCATTGATTGTAAATATATTGTGGTTCTAAATGAATTCTTACAGCTGGTAGTACAGTGGATAGAGCACTAAGTCTGGGGGTCAGCAAGACTTATCTTCATGATCTGCCCTCAGATACTTACTAACTGAGCAAGACATTTAATTCTGTTTGCCTCAGTTACCTCTTATGTCAAATGAGTTGGAGAAGGAAATAGCAAATCACTCTAGTTAACTATGCCAAAACAAACGAACCACCCAAATGAATGGAAAACAGTAACAATCTCCCAAGGTTGTAGTGAGGATCAAATGAGAAAAGAATTGTAAAGTACTTAGCACAGTACCTGTGCATAGTAAACACTTAATAAATGCTTGTTGATGCTTGATGATAATTCAAATGAGAGATGATAAAGGCCTGAAAGGTGTCAACTATAAAGTGAGAGTTGAGGAAAGGAGGCTGAGAAGGTTTGGCAATTGATTGGATGGTGAGTGGGATGAGGACCACAGGCAGAGAAGCAATGTGATACACTGACAACCACAAACCTTTAGAAATAGGTGGGGGGAAAGATGCTTTTATAACAAAGAAGTTCCATTCTGATGAATTTTTGCATGTTCTCCAAAAATACTGTATTTGAGAATACATCAATCAATAAACAAGCATTTATTAAGTGTCTTGTATATGCTGGGGGATAAAAAGAGAAAGAATGAAACAATCCCTATTCTCAGATAGCTTGCATTCTAATGGGGAGGAGGGGAGAGTCAAGTGCATATACAGGTACATGCAGAATAAATAAGAAGAGAACATATATAAATAAATACAACATAGCAAGGGAGGGCAGGCAGTAACAGCTGGGCAATTGGGAAAGGTTTTTTAGAAGAAAATTGTTCTTGGACTATGTATACTTGAAGGAAGAAAGGGAATCTATGAGACATGAGGCAGTACTGCTGGGCATGGTACCCATGCCCATGGGTACCTGAGTGCAAAGAACAAGAGAACGGAGAGGGCCAAAAAAATGTGAGAAACAGGATACATTTGGCTGGATGGCAGAATGGGAAGGGGAAGTGCAGGCAGTCAAAAGTACAATGAAGTTGGAAAAATAGGCAAATAGAGCTTTTGCTTTCTAGAGACATTAGGAAGTTTAAGAAAACAGTAGATATTAATTAGGAGGCAAACATAATGAGTCTTGTTTTGGAAATATTAAGGTTGAAAGTTTCTGGAATATCCAGTTTGAAAAAAGTAAAGAGACTGGGGCTGAATATATAGAATTATGAACTGGAAAATATAGACATAATAATTAAACCCATGGGAGAAAAAACAGAGAGGAACAGGGGAAAGAAGGGGGGAAAGAAGGTGACAGAGATACACAGAGAAAAACAGAGAGAGAGAGAGGGAAGGAAAATAAGGGAGGAGCTAGGACAGGGTCTGAAAAGTATGCATGCAAATTATATTCACTGGAAAGGAAGTTTTTTTGGGGAAAACATGCCAAATAACCGTTGATTCACATGTAATATTTGTCACAGATCCCAATACATGTATTAAACTCACAATTCATTCTCACTCAAATAAGAGCGTCTATCAACAAAACTGAACAGGCTAACACTGAAACTAAAAGCAATTGATCATCCTTATTTAAATCTAAGTAATCAGTAAATCAAGAACTCAAGATCACCAAACGGTCATGTTTGTTTCAAGTTCTCTTATTCTGGCATTTTCAATGCGCACACACACACACACACACACACAGAGAGAGAGAGAGAGAGAGAGAGAGAGAGAGAGAGAGAGAGAGAGAGAGAGAGAGAGAGAGAGAGAGAACCTTTTATTGTATTACATATTTTAGATCTTCTTGTCAAACTCCAACTAATTTTACACACACATTGGAATGAGGCAGATTTCCAAATGCTTGACTTGGTGAATATTCTTCTACAGAAATACATAGGAGAATTTAATCAATAATTTATTCTAGATAACATGAAATCTAGTGTTGTGAAAGGAGGGGAAAAACACAACAACCACAACTGAATGGCCAACCTTCAGCCAATTTTCTGTGTGACTAATCCATTAGTATGCCCATAATGACCACGAGAATAGCAACCTTGGTGGCAAAATAGCATGTTATTCTTGACATGCAAGTTGCTCTGGCTGGAAATCAAGCCCTGTATGAAAGTGAAGTGGGATTGGCTGCCATTTGGCCAGATACAAGAAGGAAAAAGGAAGAGCTTTTGACTTCAAATTATAAATTAGTATTATATAATGTACATTCTCGCACTTTTTTTTCCTTTTGAACAAGTCTACCTTACCCATAGACATATATTGGAAAGAAATAGCAGTTAGTCAGCAGTTGCTTCTATTTGGCTCCATATTTTTTAATTTGTCCTAGGTGTGACATAGTTCCATAGTTCTCTTATTACTAGTCATATTTTGGGGGTTATATTAGCTGGTTTCTTTGAGAATTAAATGCCAATGTTGTTTTGTTAAAAATTATATAATTTTGAGTTAATACTACCTCAGTTTTAAAATATCACTTAATAGTTTATCACCAATATAAGAAAATGATATTTCATTTATTTCTATTAGGTGGTTAGAAGGCACATGTCTTAATTTGAACTGGTAACAGAACTGCTGTCCATTGCTCTTATCCATGGAATACTTTGTCTAAAACTGAAAAGGATGGAATAGGAAGAGCTCCAGATGTTAAGTGATGATATGTTTTGGTTCTAAAGCAAGGAATTCAATTAAAAACAAACAAAAAAGCAAAAATAAAACCTTCCCTAATAATCTTGAGGTGAATGGATGGATTAGAAATACATATACACATACACAGATACACAGACACAATTCACACTCAAAATGACTGTTCTCTTTCCCTGGTGTGTTTGACTACTTCTAACTTACAGTAATTTGTGTTATCAGCTCAGCTAGGCCCTAAGATCCAAGGAGAGGAAATCTAACTTAAGCCATTGCTAAAATTGATGCCTCTCTTGTCAGTTCTCATCTGCTGTGACTTAAGGGAAAAAAAAAAAAAAAAAGATTGTTTTTTTTTTCCTCATAGCTTTTGTATTTATATCTATAGAATTTTTCTCAATATATTTCATATAACAAATAACATTTATTTTTCAAGAAAAAGACATTTTTCTTCTTTTTAAAAAATTTCTGACTGGCTAACTCTTTTCCTATTCTTCTGTCTCTTTGTGTGTGTCTCTTTCCCTTTCATTCCATCCTTCCTTCCAACAGTGCTCTGTCTTGGTTCTCCTACCTGCCTAATTCATCCTTAATCTTCTTGGTATAAATATTTATCACCCATATCCAAATGTTTATTCAAAATTTTTAGTCTCAAGTCCCAGATCTTGTTTGAGAATTTACTTGAATTCAAGAAAACATTTCCTATTCATAAGACCATGGTAGGAGTTGAGATAAGAAAGTAAAAAAACAAAACAAAACAAAACAAAACAAAAACCTAGGAGAGATAATTTTTGGTTCAGTGGTTATAACAACAAATTAGCTGGAGGTAAAAGAATCAAAGTGGAGTTTGAGAGGACAGCAGGCCAAAAAAAATTTTATGGATAGGGTAGACTGAAGCAGAATTTTACTAGAAGGGGCAGATGGAGTCTATAGGAAGGAAGAAACTGAATATAAACAAGAAAGGAATTATTAATAGCCCTAAAAGAAAGATGAAGTAATGGGGAGGACACAGGTAAAGTAGTTGACATTAGCAAGTAAAATGGTCATCACTTCCTCAGAGACAAGAAAAAAGGATGAATAATAAATACTTGGAAGAGTTTTGTAAATGTGGAGTAGGGAAGATAAAGGAGTTTATGATTTGATGATCTAAACTTTGCTAATAGCCTCTGTAGGGGATAAGAGTAGAATAGAGTGGAGAGGTATAATGAGCTTTAGGAGCAAAGAGAAAACACAGAGGGAGGGGAGTGCAATATAGACATTAGAAGGGAAGAATAAAAGTTTTGACAAACATCAAAAAGTACTCATTCTAGACAACAGAAATTTTTGTGGCCCAATTTGCATGTGGTGTTGTGGATACGACCTCTCCCGATGTCATTTAGAACCATGGGAGTATAACTACAGAAGGAATGTAACAGTGGTGAATTTAAGATTGAGGGTTGGCAGAGTAAAAAAATAAAATAAAATTGGATTCTTGAGATTTAAAAACACCATTGTAATATTCTGTGGCATTTGTTAATGAGATTATCAGGAATCTGAAAAAAAAATACTCCCTTTCTCATTTTTACCTTTTAATGTAGGGCTGATAATTCTGAAATGTTAGTAGGACACAGTTTATGCATTACAAACCCAACATTCATATCATACTCTTTTCTGTGTCTTATGAAAGATTTTATTCTTTAGACTTATCTTCCCCTTCTGCTCCCTCAAAGAAGAATTATTTTTCATGTATGACTGCAACAAGTTATATGGATTTTAAAAAGCCAGATTCATCGTGCCCTACACTTCTTTCATCCAAAAGAAGATATTTTCTTTCATATGCATTCATAAGGTAGGTCCAGACAAGGATTCTTTTCCATGTATAAATTCTAGAGATAGAAGAAACTATGAAAGGCACTTCCTTTAATCCCACTTTTTCACTTAATTCAGGTAACTAACTTCTTTACCAAAAGGACTTTTCTTGAAACTGTTCCCAAAGTATTGATTAATTATATTCACCTTTTCTGTCACAGCTATTTGAAAAACAGAGCCTTAGAGTGTTTTAGAGGGAGAGACACTCCCTTTTCAGAGTGAGAAAAGAAAGCACATAAGCTGGGCTTTGACTTACAGTAATTAAGAGCTGATAACTATTTCTCTCCATTGTGAACTCTGGCTTGTCTCCTGGCCACATGGTTCCACTGTGTTGTTCTGTATACTGGCAGCCATATGAAATTGAACCAGAATTCTGATCTCCAAAAGCACTCCAAAGATTTGGATCTTAAGCATTTTTCCTTTTAGTTGCCAGAAAGCTCACAACAGCAATGTGGGACACAGCAGCATATCAAGGGAGAGAACAGCACCAGACAGCCAAGTGCCGTCTTTTTCTCATAGGCGAGTTTTTCCATGAGCATATCTTGCCCAAGAATTCCAAGCTATTTATTAATTTCCTGCTAATTAAACTTGCAAGTTTTATGAATTGAGGCATTCATGACTACATGCAGTTTTGACAAGGTGCAAATGGCACAATACTTCTGCCTCGTAAAATATAGTTCATAATACTTTCTGGGAAGAAAAACAACTATTGATAAAGCTATAATCAGTTCTGCTGCATTTCCACATAGAAATCTTTTCCTTTTTAAAGTCTTTATTTCAATTGCTTTCTACGTAAAGATTGACATTACTTTAAAAATGGCATTTGTTTAGGGTTTTACTACCCTAAGATACCCTGGCTTAAGGAGTTCACTTACAAAGATGACTGTTGGGAAAGTAACATTTAGAAAGTAAGACTGAATAAATAAGATTATATCTTTATATTTACATACTTCTTTTACCCAAAGGCAGAAGTTCTTAACCTTTTCCTGTGTCTTGGACCCTTTCTCAGAATACTGTTTTTAAATGCATAAAAGACATAAAATTACAAAGGAAATCAAAAGATAGTTAAAATAAAGATGTATATCTTTTCTGATGAAAATGTATTCATTTTCTTTGAGTATAGGGTAGAGGGGGGAAATGGAACCTCAATTAAGAACAGTTGCACTAAGGAGTCATCATTATCTGACAGTCTTTAAGAAGCGAATAATCTGCCTTGAATTGTCAGTTATACATTCTGTCATTCCAGCAATGATGAACCCTACCTCATACAAAGCCATCATCAAAGTCAAATAGAATTTGATGGTTATCCCAAGCACTTAATCCGTCAGTGCCCCAGACAATCTCTGAGAATGTAAGCTCTACTTAGATAAAAGGTGTCCATTTTCTGGGAAGGCTCCAAACTAAAGAAATCATGAATCCAGACCACTTACACTCCTCCTAACTTTGAAAAACAAAACAAAACAAAACAAAACCTCCAAATTTGATTTAAGTACTTACTTACATAGAACGATTTGCTGCAGCATGAATAGATGTCACTTGACATTTAAAAATCATTTTTTTATAACATAGCTTATACACCAAAGAGTGTCTAGTCAGAAACATTATTAGTTTACTAATTAAATTTGTTCAAAATTGTGGTAGTTAGGTAGTACAGAGGATAAAGTACAGGATCCAAAGTCTAAAAGAATTGAGTTCAAATACATCCTCAGCCATTTAACAGCATTCTACCTCAGTTTCCAAATTCCAAAATGGAGATGATAAAAGCGTCTACTTCCCAAAGTCTTCCCAAATGACAGAATAATCATGCTGTGTACTGATACTTTTCAAAAGATACACCAACTATTCCATCTATTCTGAATCATTGTCAGGACTATTAAATTTTAGGAGAGATAAATGTGTGGGGATAAGGCACAGATTACCTTTAGCAGCAAGCCTTCTTGTCTTAGAAGTTGACACCAAAGGCTCATGTCATTGACTTTGGGATGTCAAATGTGAGGGGTTCTCTGGGTTAACCAATAATTTTATTGTCAACAACTATTTTTTTCTTATGGGTTTTATTTTAAACAGAGAATTGAGGGTTCTGCGTGCCAAGTAAGTGCGGGTGAAAAATGGTGTTACTGGAGAGTCCAATAGTAATTTATTCCCTGAAAAATGGCAGGATGGGAAGGCAGAAGAGAGAGCTGGACACACTGATAGGGTCAAACATATTTCCCTCATATTTTTACCAAATAAGATTCATTTGTTATTATAATAAGTAGTATCAAAATTTTCCTTTAGTCTCATTTATATCTTTATCCTGAATTATTATAAGCCATGATGCTCACAACATTCAGGGAATGTGAATTTTGATTAGGTCAGGAAGGACTATTGGGGAATTTCTGGTTAAGAGAGAATAGGTTTTCATTATGTGGAAGGCTTTGCATAGCCAGAATATACAGTGGGGTGGTGGTGGTGAGGGGGTGGCAAGGCATGTAAGGCTGACAGAACTGGGGATTCTAGGTAAAACAGACAAACTTTTGAAATTCTGACTTCAGTCTTGACAAAAGTTCTGAGATGGTTGATGAATGACTTAAAAGAACAGGACCAATTTGGAAGAATATAAATGTCACTTTCACCCAATCAGTCCAGTACAGCTGCTCCAAGTTAAATCTGGTTGCTACCTATTCAATTCCCAGCCTGGAAAGGAAGGAGGGAGGAACATTAAGTGGATACATTCTTTACACTGGCCTCTATTTCTTGTTTTTCCTTTATTATTATTCTATCATTCTGAGATGTTTGTTTTTTTTTAAATTTACAGGACTTTCAGAATGCTGAATCTGCTACCTATGCAGATATTAAAATTTATTTTATTAAATATAGTACTTTTTCATACCATAAGATTCAAATTAATGCTTTAGTATTTCTAATAGGCTGATTGTAATTTATAAGTTCTATATCTTTGTATCCAACAACTTTAAGAGATTTGATTAGATTCAGAATTTTAAACCTAATTTTGTATCTGAATACGAGTAGCAAGAAGGGCCTGGAGAGTCTTTGGGGATTTTGTTCTGTTCATTAGCCTGAATCTCCATGCAGAAACCTGAGAGAATCTTTATACTAGAAAAGCTCTGAAGGTTGGTTCCAATTCTATATTTATTCACAAGCATTCTAGCCACATTCACACCATATTTTACTATTAACCATTAGATAAAGAAAAACTCCCACCCTCAAGTCCAAAACCCTCCTAGACAGAAACCTATTAGTAACAATGTTTAAGGAAAGAAGTTTAAGAGAGAAGTGCTGCCCTTTGGATGCAAACATTGAAGCAATCTGTAGTCCCCTCACAGAGACGGTCTCTCCTGAAGATACTGTGTGTACATTTGTGGGCAGGCACACTTACAATCCTGTTTGTGAGTGTGTGTGTGTGTGTGTGTGTGTGTGTGTGTGTGTGTGTGGTGGTCAACAAACATTGTGTTTGTTGATATTTTGTATTTGTTATTAAAGACTCTGTTGGAGCTTTGGTTATGAGTCAGTCAGGACCAAGGTTAGCATAATACCAGGCACACATCAGGGATGTAAGAAATATTAGTTGGCTGATAGATTGAAGGTTTTTTGGGTTACCTTCGCAAAGCCCAGAAATGGCCATTTCTGGGATATTCTATACAAAATGAGCATGTAATAATATAGAAGTGCTGCATTATCCCCAATATGCTACAGTCACCATTCTAGATTCCAAAATTTAAATATCTCAAAATTAAGGGAGGAACATAGCAATGTATTTAACTGCAAAAAATTAATGAAAATTCTTTAATAGTCTTCCTCATCTTTTGTATTTACAACTGTGACTTTCATTATGTTTTTCAAAGATTACTATCATTTCTGAGAGGCAAAGGGTTAAACTCTTAAGCAATGCAACCACTCACTATTCTCTGAGCATGTGGACCCATTATGGGAAAAACTAGCTATAACTAGGGCTTGAAATGTTTTGAAGATTTTTTTTTTACTCCTTTCCCTTTGACATTTTAATGCACTGTCTCCATTAATATATTTCCTTGCCAGTGGCTCCTAGTCCATCAGCAATACTGCATTATCTTGGCCAGGGAGAAAATAATATAGAAAGAGTGCTTTGCTGGCACCAACAACATGGAGTATGAATTATAAATGCACAACACTGAAGAAAGGCTGATGAAAGGGATGTGTGTGTATGTAAAATATATCTATCTGTAAAATATGTGTGTGAGACAGAGACATAAGCAACTTTGTATAGACAATAAGATTCACTAGCTTACTCCTATTTTTATTTTTTAAAAATTAAATCTTGTTGGAATGGAAGCAAACTTCTGTTCATTTAATTTACATATCCATGGAATGACTTCTCTGTAACACCATGATTGTTCTCCCATTGTTGTCTAGAGACTATTTCTCATCTGAGGAGGAATTTAAACTTAACTAATTGTAACCAAAATCCTCACAACTACCTATTAAGTTAAAAAAAAAAAAAAAAGCCTAACAGCTTGTGGATGTGGTCAAAATTGGGAAAATAAATTATTTAATTCATTAAAAGTAAATTATTTCAGTGAGTAAGGCACCTAATATTATAACTTACAAAAAGTTAAAGTATTAAATTAGAGTATGTTCTCTGGGTAGAGAGTTTTTTGTTTTGTTATGTTTTTGAACAGTGAAACAAATCACAGAAAAATGCTTTGATTCACAAGTTAGAAGATGGGCAGCTCTGGGTGAACTAAATTCAGCAATAACACAAAGGGAGATGATTTAGCTCAAGTCATGCATTTTATGTTTTCAAAACAGGTCAAAAAGCAATTTTGAAATTCAAATGTAGGAAAACAACAACAACCCAGGGCACCGAACTAGGCATGTCACTAAGATTTTAAAATATAAAACATATTAAGAATCTTGAGATAAAATCATAATAATGGAGGCAGATCATCTTATTCTGTTTTAGATAATTTCTTTCCTGCATATACCTATGATTCTTCTTATTAGCTCTTTCTATTCAAGAGTTACTGAGACTCAGGAAAAAGGGAGTACTTGGCTTTTAGGCTAAAATTAAGCATGGTGCAATATACAGTTTGCATCATTCTAGTGTAGCTCTTTTCTATCTGTCATTCAAAACACCCCAAAGTCCCCAGCCATTTTCTTCTTTATAGAAGAGGAGTTCCCAAATGTAAGATTGTGAGTAACTGCAACAACTCATCTCTTCAGAGACCAAATTCTTATGTAATAGCTAGACACAACAATGAAGATTTTTAAAGATATGTTTGCACTACCAATTAAGATGAATAAGAGAGGGAAGGGGGAAAAAAGAATCCAAACACATTTGAGTGGCAGTAACTATACAATCACAGCATTTCATCTTACAAGATGATAGGTTCCAGATGCAAAGTGTCTACACTACACAGAGTGATCTGAATCAGAATCTAAAGAGCCATCATTTCCTTCCAGGGTGCAGCTAAGAAGGCAAAGCACAGTTGAATGATGCAAAGTATTCAGATTTACTGCCTGGAAGTGACTATATTATAGTAATAACTGTTTTCTAACAAGGTCAATTTTTAGTACTTAGAGGCAAACCAAATTTAAAGTCTACAGTTCTTTTAGAACTGGGTAAAATATTAAAAACATATACAGGATCAGTAGGATAAACATCTTTTCAATAACTGAGATCTTCATTAACTTGTACAATGTACCGATAATATAACCTAGGAGGCAGCCAAGTGCATAGAGTGCTGGTCTTCCATAGTTCATATCTGGTCTCAGGCATGTACTAGCTGTGTGAGCCTGGACAAATCACTTAACCCAGTTTGCCTAGTTTCCTTGTGTGTAAAATGAATTGGAGAAGGGGATGGCCAACCACTCCAATACCTTTGCCACGAAACTCCCAAACAAGGCCATGAATAGTAAGACATTACTGAACAAAAACACTGACGACAACAACAACAAACAACAAACAAGAAGTGTGAGCTAGTATGTAGTAGATAACATGGATAATGCAGATTTGGTGTGATATGGTGCAAAAGATCAGGACACAAAGTTTCCTGGTGTTCTGCACAAATTATAGGGTCTAAAGTTTGTTTCACATGTATGTAAATTAACATGGACAGTTGAACTAAGCAATTCATCTTCTAAGTAAAAATTGGAACAAAACAGTTATTTATACATAACATCTGAAAGAGAGCATCTTTATAATGACCAAATTCAATGTCATGGTTGATCAAGTTTCTAAACACCAAAAATCCACTAGATCATATTATAGAAAGCCATAAATAATGAGCTTATTTCTTCTTCAAAATATATTGAGAAGGCAAAAAAAAAAAAAAGGCATAAAATAGTACCTTAACCCACTCAACATGGCAGAGAGGGGATTATCCCCAGATTGCGTCCACTCCTAGTAATGCATGTACTAAAATTGCTTGCGTAAACGGGCTAAGTTTATGTGTTTTTCCTTTATGGTGCCTTACACCCAACAAGCTGAGAAGGTCTGAAGCATAATTGCCATAGTATTTCATTTTTATAGTGAGCTTTCTGTTTCCATCTAATTGCAGATGTCCATACGTGCACATGCTCACTCTCCACCTCTGTTACTCATTTGTCTTTTTCCCCGATTGCAGTCCTTTTGGGGTTCAGACTTGAGAGAAGAGCCATTATGACAAGTACTTTGAATGGGGAGTTTCTGAAAGGCCAGCAATTCTTACAATTTGAACAAAGACTAGAATTTAGTAAAACTGGATTTTCTAGTTAAATTACCTTTATGTGATGGAGCAAGCAGACTCTGTGCATATGTATGTTTAAGTAGAAGGGAACTGTTACTAAAGAGTTGCACTTATTAAATTGTGATAAACAGGCAAAATGGAAGTCTTCTTAAAAATCTAAGTTTCTGAAAGCACAGTCTGACAGGGGCCATCAAACATGCTTTTTTAAAGTGACAGCAAATAGTACATATGGGTAATGGATGAGGTAGGAGGGAAAGGAAGAGAAAGGATCTACAATACAACAAGAAAAACCCACAGCTCTCAGAGGTCAGGCTGTAAGATTATATGCCTCTGTTAGGCATACGTTAGGAGGGTCACCTGGAAGGCTTTCCAGGAATAGTCCTTTTTCTCATTTTTAATTAAGGAGGAGGTGGTTCTATTATAAGGACTATACCTGGAGATAGCCTGCTGAAATTCAAATCTTGATCTTCCAGCTCTGGTTAGCTAACATTGATTTTCTGCCCCAGTGGAAGTGATTTTACTCTGATGCATGCCATTTAAATTCATTTTACACAGCTGCTTAATGTGGCTTGGCAAGGAACACCCAAACCAGCTTTGTGCGTCTAAATGGGACTCCTGAGTTGGTAAAGGACAGATCCTATGGATTACTAGCTGATGATAAATGCTTCTTTCTCCCCACCGATTTCTTCCTTCTGACTGAGGAATTGACCTGGAAGAATACTGCTATAGGAAACAAAATTTTCTTACTATAGCTTGTTGTGCTACAATAAATTTTATGTCTTTTTTTTAGTCTTCATTTAGAAATGTTTTTATAATTCAGAACATAGTTTTGCAACTAAAGTTATTGTCTCTAAATTTAACTTAAATGCAAAACTTAGTATTTCTGATAATTGGCAAGAATTAAATTGAGCATAAACAGAATTTGTTAAAGAATCCCCACCACCAACTTAAAAAATCATTAAAGATCTCCATTCCATTCATCTTTAAATAGCCACTGAACTTCATGTATATTATTTATACATGAAGAACAATTACATCTAGATTATCTTCAAGACAACTAAAACTAAAATTCCCAAGTGATTTAGTAACAATATATTGTGGGTTAGAAATGGAGATAGTGTTTGATATTAGAGGTACCTGCTCATAGAAAAAGAGATGGGAGAAAAAACAACTGAAATTGCAGGTATTTTCCTAAGTGAAATGATGTGATACCTAATTCTTATATTGCAACTGACAATAATGGCACAGCAGAGAACTTAGATACCCCTTAGTTACTTCAGCAGTTGGGTAAGGGAAATTTAATAAAAATTTTTGAACAGACATTTGTTCAACAATGATATAATGGAACCCCTGATAAGTCCCATTAATAACCTTTGTCATCTCTACTGCAGTTAAGTCTCTTGTCCAACAGGACAGTTGAACTCTAAATTAAGGGTTGAGGAGGAAGGGTTCACTGCAGTGATAATAATGATAACAGCACACTAATGATAACAATGTCACACAGTACAGTTCCTAGACAAAACAACAACAACAACGGGATAAAAAAGATGCCTGAATTGGGTGATTTCATTTCTTTTCCATTGATAAAATTCTTTATTTCCCTTTCAGGCACAAGGGGGAAGCAACATGCCAAAAGCCGTGCAAAGGCAATATCTACATGGGGGTAGGTGACATGCAGATTTTCACCACACTATTACAGAACTGTTAGTAGGAATGAAAAACTGAAACAAAAAACAAAAATAATCAAAACAAAACAAAACAAAAAACCCCACCCCTTCTATGATGCATTTCCTCATAAATCTTTTCACTTTTGGGGGGAACTGGTATTTCTTCAGCAGCCATATGGCATGTCATAAACAATTGCTAAAAAGAAAAAAAACAAACCAAAAAAAAAAAAAAAACCAAAAAAACAAAAACAAAAACAAAAACAAAAACAAAAACTGCAAAGGTCCCACAGCAAGTCCAGTTTATGTTACTACCTACCCGTACTGGTCAGGCTGGTGCATCATGGGAGCCTGAGCGTTGCCATAGTTGGGGTGCTGGGAAGAAAACATGGGACGTCCGCCAGCCCCAGACTGGCTGGGATAAGCAGGCGACCTAATGTATGGTGGCCTAAAGTAGAACAGAAGAACAGCCTCTTTGGATTTATTCTGAAGTACATGAAAGTATCACCCTGTCCATTCCATGTTCACGTCCATCTTTCAAGTGTGGAAGGTTTGCAGAATGACTTCAAATGGAATATTTTGCACCACACAGCTGGACAGAAGCAGGACTAAAGAAAATGGTTATTCTGTATTTTTTTTTTTTTAATTAAACACTTTAAGGGCTTGTTAACTATGTAATCCTTTCTCAGTTCCTGGATAAAGTAACGGGAAGCAAGCTTTGAAAATGTGTACTTTTTAACTAACTAAAGATATAAATTAAAAGCAAATAATGATGTGTGTGTAGACACACACATATAAATTGATTTGGGAGGGAGCCTATTATGTACTTATATACATAAATATAAACAGATTCAAGAAAGTAATTATTGGATATGGAATGAATTAATGTTTTAAATTTTTTAGTCTAAGATAGACATCCCAGCCTTCTAATGGTTTCCCACTTACTGAAGTATCAGGCAGATCACTATTCAACATTTCATGTTTAATGAATTCAATTACTTTCTTTTTAATAATTTTAAAATTGTCTTGGTTCTCTATATCCACTATCACTCAAAAAAAAGGGATTTTTTTTCTTGATTTGCATTAATGGGTAACAATACTTTAGTCCTCAACATTAACTGGAACAATCAAAATCGGACTTTTCATAGAAAATCTAATTGAAAGAACCTCTAAAATCTTATAGATATGGGAGTTCAGAGAAATACTTCTTGGATCCAGTAGAGTTTAAATAACAATAATGTAGATAAAAACAGATGAGCTATCATAATAATTCTTGAAGGAAAATTTATTATCATTTGAGGCAGACAGCATGACAGCAGGGGTCCCTACATTCCCAAAGTAGCACACTTTAGAAGAAAAGTAACAACGTAATACATTTAAAAAACAAATTAGACCCTATTTTTTTTCAGTAGAAATCATAATCAACTCTATCTTATTTCCTTCCCCTAAGAATGCAGTTCAGATACATATATCTTAACCATCCCTTGTTTTGAAGAGTGGTCTTCATTTAAAACTTAAATTTACCCTTTTACAAAATCAAATGGGTACAAGATATCCCAAAAGTCTTAGTACAATTAAAATTTTGGGATAGGCTGTATTTTTAAGGTATGTTAACTTTCACCAGCGTAAAATAAATTCTAGAATTCTTACTATACTTACAAAACAAGTTTGTTTTTTTTTTTTTTTTAAAGGAATCAAAGTTAAAAGACCTCATTCTTGTTTTATTAACTACATTTGGGCTCAGACAGATTGAGAGGTATGGTTGGTTAAACAAAACAACATAAAAATACAAAATATATAAACTTTACACATTTACACAAAGACAAACGTATACACACATATGCACACACACACATATACACACACACAATTTCTCCATTTCATAAAGGTTTTGTGGCATGTGTGTGTGTGTATATATGTTTATAGGAAAAGGGATAGAAATGAGGGTTCATTTAGTTTATATTTTCTTAGTCTTCAATATTTGCTGTTTTAAATTCATAATTGAAAATGGAATCCTACTTGGCTACAAAGTCTACTCTCTCAGCAGCTGTATCTAGTTTTGCTGTTTCCTGATGAATCTCATAAAAATTATCTCTATCTCCACCTTGAAGATTGCCAACCACTATCCTTTTCCTTTTTTGTTTTCAGTGTGGAAGGTAGTCTGTCATTCACTTCATTACTCTTTATATTATAAAACATGTTTGAAGTCAGAAGATTAAAAAAAAAACATTCAATTATAACTATACTATAATCTTGGAAAATTATGCAATATATCTTCTATCCCTATTTTTAAAAAAATATGTATTTTTTGCTTTAAGGCATACCTGCTTTGAGCTGAGTTTGCAGCAGCTTGCATCACTGCAGCTGCGGCCTCCTGTGCCTTACGGTTCACAGTTGGCATTGGGGGGCCCATTCCGGGCCCTCCTTGCTGAGCCATGCCAGGAGAATTGGGTGTCATACTGCTCATGTTTCCAGGAAATGGTCTGCTCTGCATCCCAGTTGATGGCATCCGTCCCAGGGGCATGGTCCCACATGGCTGGCTTGGCCCTTGTCCATGCATCTGGTTATTGGCATTGATACCCATGCCAGGCCCTGGGCCACTGTAGCTTGCACTGGGTACCCCACTATATGTTGGAGGTCTGGAGTAGTTACCTAAACAAAAAGCAAACAGAAGTTTAATCTTGCAACTTATTAAAAAAAAATTCATTGGGAAAGCTGAAATTTAATAATTTGAAGAATATAAGACATTTAATTATTACCCTTATTAAGTGTTTCTTCATTTGGCCCTATTCAAACTACTAATATTATCTACACAGATATTATCCATACAAATCTTAGATGCCTAAACAATAAATTCAGATGATAAAGTACCAAATATAATTACTGCAACTTTCAAGAAAAATTTAAGTTTTAACAATTTTTCCTCTGGGAATATTTAAGGTTTACCGCTATTTTGCATGGTTTCAAAAAATAAGATTCCTTATGCCTTCTTTTCCCTAATTTCTAACTTCTTGTCTGCTTAAATGGTGGGGTCATAACTAGGAAGGGCCCATAAGGATTTATTCCTGAGCTTCTAACATGGAAGAGGAAGGAAGATGGTTGTTGTGTTGCAGCAGTGCCCAACAATCGCAGAGTTTCAGCATCCTTATGTCTTCTGCTCCTCTCTCAGTGAGCTCATTTTCCCCTTTTTTACTCCTTTTTCCTGGGGTCAGAGTAACTGGGTCTCTGACCCAGTGTAAGATGTGTGTAAGTGTGTAAGATGAATCATTCACTGTTACCGTAATTCTTGTTGGACTATCTAAAGTCCTACCACGACACACACTCACACTCACACTCACACTCACACTCACACTCTCTCTCTCTCTCTCTCTCCCTCTCTCTCTCCCTCTCCCTCTCCCTCCCTCCCCACTCCCCTTCAATTGCAGGACATGGGAGAACTAAGGGTCTTTCTTCTGTGTTGCTGTGCTCCTCATGACTTTTACTGCTCCTCATAGTACTGTCTTGCATAGCCTTCCTTCCCCTTTTCTCCATGTAAAAAAAGTTCTTAATGACAACTCTAATAATTTATGCATATTCTGATTTAAACATTTTATAGAAAATAATTTCAGAAGTATAATTCAATCTTGTGTTTATAGAGATATTATTTTATATTATGGTTAATACTTTTCCCTTTCTGTGGAAAAAAGGAAATGTGTATAGATAACCACACATTATCTCAAAAATTATTTAATTAGGAAAACAAAATTTTAAGAGTATATATACCTGTATATATCAAGGACCCATATAAATGCAAAGAAATATCGGATCATTATCATTTATATACCTTAACTTATCATCTATTCAGGAATTTGGCACCAATCTCACCTGTTACTTTGACCTACAAGAATAAGGGAATAAGAAAAAATGGCCCAGCCACATGGCCAAGTCCATAAACTGTGCTTCTCAATCAGGGTCTTGTCTAAGAAGTCAGATTTCTGGATTCCAATTCCATAACAATCAATTAGAAATAAGAATTAGTGAAGGAGATAAGATCACTCCCTAATGACTCCTATTTTCATCAACGAGAAATGCCATTTCACAGATGGGGAGGGAAAAGAAAATTATATAAAAAGTACAGCAATCTAGGACCCTTCAGTTCATGGTCAAATAGCCTTATGCCCCTTAAGAGTCTCTCAGAAAATGGCTTAATAATAGTGAAGTACAATAACTGATATAGTAAAAAACAATCCTGAATCATCAAAACAAGGTTAAACATTATGTTCAGAATACTTGTTTTAAGTCTGCATGGATGACTATGGCAGGTTCAGAAAGACTGCTATATAAATGTCAATTAAAGGGCAACTATTTTGGTACTTTAAACAGTAAAACTTCAAGTTCCCAGAAAATCTGGCAAACTAGAACTATTCTGTTCTCAGGAAAGAGCTGGATGGTTGAGTTTTTTGTTTTACTGTGAAAAGATGTATGAAAGACAGATGTATTACTCTGGATTTTCAACTGGGAAAATAGCACTACAAAATGGTAGAGTTTCTAGTTTCTGAAAATCTAATTGAGCTTTCAGTAATACGTGCCCAAAGCTCAGCATCCTACCCTATATTCCTGAAGGCTATACAACAGTACAAACTCTGGCAGATCCTACTAAGCTGGAACAGCTCCCATATGGGGCCAATGATGATTAGACTAACTTAATTTGGAGAAGCTTTATCACCAAGATGTATCCAGCACCTCTGAAATAGCAGATTCTTGAAGAAGTTCCTAGAGGAGAATGAATCCTAAATGCTATTTAATCCATAACATGGCTAAAATATTTTATATTTGCAAAGAAAAAATAGTAAGAAATAACAGTATTATAAATGAATATAATTTCAGCCACATTTGTGGAGTCAATTGATTTATCTGAATCAACCAAGAAACCTTTGATGACGGGAATAATTTGTCTCAAAGTCCAAATACTGCACTTAGAAGCAAACTTTTAGAACACAATATTTTTTATACTGACAGTTTTATGAGTTGGTATTAAAATTCTGTACAAAATCATTAGCCAACTTCATCTCTTACTAGCCAGCTACACTGAATGGAATAATTGTGAAATGGCAGAGGGAAGCAAGCTTTTTTTTTTTTTTCCCTATTCTTTTGTTTTGGTGGAAATGTGCATGGAAAAATTTAAAAACCTGTTTATTGGGATGGGCACAATAAAGAATGGATTCAGTGTCAGGGCTTGGCTATATACAGAGGCTGTGTGAAAGATAATGGACCTTGGCCATGGAGGCAACAATGTAAACTGCATCAGAAGATGTATATTTGAAGAGAAAAGGACATGTTAGAAAAATAAAGCAAAAAATGCTCAGAATAAAAATCTCTGCTACTCTTGATCATTGAGGCTATTTTGGCTGCTCTCTATTATAGAAGGAGATAATTCCAAATATTTCCTCTCTCTATCTATATAGGGGTTGTGTGTGTGTATGCAAAATAATTGTATACACACATACATATATATCTATAAAAAATTTTTTTTGAGGCAGTTGGGGTTAAGTGATTTGTTCAGGGTCACACAGCTAGGAAGTATCTGAGGCAGGATTTGAACTCAGGTCCTCCTGATGTCAGGGCTAGTGCTCTATCTACTGTGCTATCTAGCTGTCCTGAACTCATTTTACATTAACATTAATTGGTCTAATATTATTTGATAACTCTTAATAATAAATTGTTTTGAAAAAAATTCAAATGGCACATATCAAAGTGTTAAATAAAAGAAGGAAATTTTATTGATATTCTCACCTTTAAGATTAGATTGTAAGCTCCTTGAGGGAAGGTGTTGTCTTTTACTTCTTTTTTGCATACCCAGTGCTTAGAGCAGCATCTGGTCCATAGCAAGTACTTAATAAATGTGTACTGATTAATGACTAAGATGCTACTATACATAAAGAGACTGCTCTGAATGACTTTTTAAAAAACAACGCTACTGAACATAAAAAACACAAATTATTTTAACACTTACCATGCCTGAGACACTGAAGTAGGCATTTTGAAAACAAAGACAATAATAAAAGATAATAATACTAATCACTGGCAATAATGCTTTAAGTTTTACAAAGTACTTCATTAATATTTTAGATTTGAACTTCACAACTACCCCTGGAGGCCAGTGTTCTATCCACTGTAGTTACTACTACTCTTACTCACAAGCAGCTTACATTTTCCTATGGGTAAGAAATACAACATGTACACTAATTAAATAACTACATGGCAGTACATTAACACACTAACAACTGGAAACATCAGGAAATGACTAGTGTTGCTCAAAGGTGTCAAAGCCAATACATATTTTTTGTTAGAAGAGATTGCTGAAGGTATAAAAGATGTTTAAAAAAAAAAAAGGAAAAGGAGTTAAAGGCAATATGTATAGATGTAAATACATGTGTATATATACATATATATATATATATATATTTCCCTTCTGTTATCAAAAGAATAAAGAGTATTTAAAAAGCAAAAACAGGCCTGTGAGAAGGAATAGTTACCACCCACAACCAGTGATGTAGCAAGATCATATTTCTATAAATTCAGATCTATTCCTGTCTTCTGAGACTGCAAAAAAGATGAAGAAGTATGTCTAGTATGATACATATAAGTCTGTCAGAAATCTCATTCTGTCTGGCTTAATCAATGAGGGACTTTTAGGCTTTCTTGCCCTTCTTAAGGGTCTTTTATGATGAACGCTGACTGGATTAAAAGCATTATTCCTTCTGCCCAGGGCACAATAAACATTAATCACAATACTTGGTTAAAAAAAAGAAAATTTGAAACAGGACAGGGATTGCCATTTGAGCCAAGAATAGACATTTACTCAAAAGGAACAATCAAGCTGGTTCATTAAAACTCAATAAAGCCCTAACACTCTTCACATATGTGTGCACATGTATGTATACAGAGAAACTATAACTCACATCTATCCATCTATCTACTTCTGAAAATTGATAAAACATTTGGGGAGAAAGCCTTGACCACATGTATCCTTAAATCAAACCCAGCTTTTCTCTATTCTCTTAGAGGAGGGCTTCTTGACCTTAATAATGTCATGGACATCTTTGCCTACCTGGTAAAGTTTATGGACCCTTTGTAAAAACAATGTTTTTACATGCATAAAATATACTATTAAGGAGTAAAAGAGAAACTAATTGCATTAAAGTAACAATCAAACACATACAGGTTCATAGACCTCAGATTAAAAAGCTGACTCCTGGTTTAGTTCCCTTTCTATCCATTTTAGTTTTCATGTCAATTATTTTAATGATGCTCTGGTACTTTAGAATCCCTTATCCATTACTGTCGGCTGTCAATCCCCAACTCTGAGAAAATCTTATTGACCCTTTTCTCTGCTCTTAGACTGCTGTGTAATGTTAGATAAAAATTACCAAATTGTGCTTGTTTGGCTCTTTAATAGATATATGCTCTCCAACCTGTTTATCCCTCACTGCATTTACACATATTAAAAATGCTCCCTGCTTGGTGATTTCCCATCATGTTTTTCTCAGTGGCCATTCTAGGCCACTAGACGAAATGCACTCTTTCAAACCCCCCCCAATTCCAACCTAACTTGAAGATGATCTTGCTCACTAATTACTGATGCTAAGGCCATCTGACAATAATATTCACAATTTTCCTCCTCTTTTGCCTTGAGTTTTTTTTTTTAAATCTCCATCTGTTCTCTATTCCTCTCATCTCAAAAGAAGATGCATCTTTCCCATTTTCTAAAGCTAGCCTTTGCACCTATGCTATTGAACTCACTCATTCACTATAAAATGCAAAATAATGAGAGAGAATAAATTGTACTGTGAAGTCTGAAATGGGGAAAGCCTCTTACCAACTAAGGGCATCAGAGAAGGCTTCTTGAAGGAGGTAACACTTGAGTCAAGCTTTAAAGGAGATGTTGAAATCCAATAAAGAGGGAAAGAGACATTTAAGACACAAGAAAACTGACAGTCATGGGAAATCATAAGGATATTTTCAAGAAAATGAGATTAATCTGACATACTACTACAATAGTCTTTATGTGGGGGTGTGACTATATGTTTACTAAAAAAAAAATAAGCACACACTTAAGAATAGAAATGATTTTTAGTTACTTCTACGGAAAAAAATCAATCTCATGAGATAATATACTTTGCATTTTAATTTTTTTTTTATGTTTCAAGTACATTCACACAGTTTCAACTGATACCGATGATAACCTTAAAAAGACATCCTTAAACAAGAATTATTTGTACCACTTTAGAAAAAAAAGAAACTGATTCAAGGTTAAGCCCACAGTAATACAGCTAGTTATTGGAAGAACAGAGACAAGAGACTCATTTGCCTAAACCACATTATAATGAATTAGAAAATATTAAAGTAAATAAATAGAATTTAGATAATATGACTATAAATTTAACATGTGGCCCCATAGGCATTTGTAGGTAAAATTTAGTGGCTATATTTCTCTAAGTTTAATAGCACTGTCACAACTCTTGAAGGCAGGAAGAAAACTTAGAAATTGTTACATTTATATCACACTTTATGATTTCCTTCATTCACATATTTCTGTATATCACTATCACTTTTTTTTTTCCTGAGGCAATTGGGATTAAGAGACTTGCCCAAAGTCACACAGGTAAGAAGTGTTAAGTGCCTCAGACCAGATTTGAACTCAGGTCCTCCTGACTTCAGGGCTGGTGATCTATCTACTACCCCACCTACCTGCTCCCAGAACACTACGACTTTTGAATGTACATGAAATATATTTAATGTACATATATATTTAAATAATGTAAACAGTCAAAGAAAACAATAACCACAACATTTTATCACTGTTTTGTTTTTTTATACCAATTTAGAATTAATTACTTCCATGACACTTACATACTTAATAATGGAACATCTCAGAAAATATTTTGGGTCACCAAGCAGGGATTCAATTTTATAACTTTTAAAATCTCGATCATTTAATTTTAAAAGCCTAATAATTTTTGAAAATTTTCTAAATTAACCTGTATCATTTATAACTCAATACAATTTCTCCCTTATCACGTTGTCTTTTATAACTCTGGATAATACTGATTTGGCATTTACATAGTAGCTTATCCTCTGACTGGCATGTATATTTTTCACATTTTCATCTGTTGAAACCTTTCCTGCCTTTGCCTAGGTGCTACTTCTCTCCCTGAGCCTTAAAACTAGAGATGAATCCTAACTCCAGAAATCTGTCACAACTCTTAATCTCATTCTAGTTTTATTTAATCTAAAACAAATGCTATAAACAAAGAGAAAATTGAGGACTAAAGAACATGGCTAAAAGACCTATGAGGTTCACTTTAAATGTAAGGGAGAGAAAGCAAACTCTAAAGATAAAAATATTGTAATAAAGAAACTATCTCTTATAGCTAGAGACATTGATAACTGAAAGGAATAACAGTGATGATGATAATAACTATAACTTAAATATAGTCCTTTAAAGATTACAAGCATTACATATATGTATGTGTACATATACCCACACATAAATATACACACAATCTCATTTGATCTTCATAACTCTATGAGGTGTTATCCTTATTTTATGAAAAAACTGATTCAAGTGATTTGAAAATGTCACAGAGGAAGCATCTAAGGCAGATTCAAATTGAGGTCTTCCTAACTACAAGCCAGTGTTCTATCTACTCACAGAAAATCTTGAACTGAGTGGTAACTTGGACAATAAAAATGAAATCGGTTTCTATTTGGGTTCCTTGATAACTCAAAACCCCTATCTGACACAGTGAAGAAATAGTAACAAATTGCTTTACTAGCTTGGTACAGGCAACAAAGTAGAAAAGGGAAAGGACTGATGGAATTTCATATCTTCCTAATTAAGCTCCTAGATCTCAGATTTATAAGTTGGCTAGCCATTTATTGTCTAATGAGAATTGTATCTTCCAAGACAGGAGGACTTTTCTATTCTTTTTTGGACTTAGGAGTATCATTCATTTTGGCATCTGAGAAAGTCCCCTTTGGAAGTGATCTCAAGTGTCCCTGTTATAATAGAATGTATAAAAGTTTCCTGACTTTTCAGGAAAAGCATACTCTTTTGCATCTTTTTAGCTCATTCACTGCATTTGCATCCTTGATAAAATTCAGAATGTTTGAATTGCCCGGAGAAAAATATTACTTCAGGTTCTAATCACCTCTCATCTCTATTTTGTGGTAACCTCCTAAATGATTTTCTTGCATTCCTTGTCTCTCCAAACCATACTTTATTCTCAGCAGTCAAAGCTTATATACTTAAAAATCACTGATCTGACCATATTACTTCCTTAATTAAGAAATTCCAGTAGCTTCCAGTTGTTTCTGGAATAACAAACTTATTTTGGTATTTAAAGCCCTTTACAATCCTGGTACTCCTAGGATTACTACAAATAATTCTTCTGCAAACTGAGTCTGGCCAATCTGGACTATTTGTTGTCCCTCACATATAATGTCCCATATTGAATGTCTGTGCCTGGGCATGGGCTGTTCCCCATGAATGGGAATCTTTCCACACTTACTCTGCTTTGTAGAGCCTCCACCTTTCAATGGCCAGCTTTAGGCAATCTTCTACTGGAAGCCTATCCCAATTTCCTCCATTGCTAAAGCCCACCATAACCTCCAGAAATAAATTTGCATGTATTTGGCATTTTTTGTGTTTTGTACTTTTATAAGACTTCTGATGGTCTTTGTTGTTCAGTCATTTTTCAGTCTGTCTTAGTCTTTGGGACTCCAATTGAAATTTTCTTGGCAAAGATCATGGAATGGTTTGTCATTTCCTTCCATATCTCATTTTAGAGATGAGGAAACAAAGTTAAATAGGGGAAAGTGAACTGCCCAGGATCACACAGGTAATAAGTTGTCTGGGGTCTTCATGACTCTAGGTCTGGCATTCTTTCCATTGAGCCAGCTACCTGCTTTCTCTGATGGCAGGATATTTTAAAAAGTAATTTGTGAAGTCCAGTTTTATTATGTAAAATATATGAATTGTAGCCTTTTTTTTTTTTTAAACCATCACCCCGATTTAATAGAAAGAGTGTCCTAATTTTTGTCCGGCGGGGGGGAGTATGGAGAGTGGAATATACTGGCTTCTACTCAATATTGTCAGGCTTATTTAAATAATGCGTCATCCCAGTTTTCCTGTGAACAGAAAAAAGACATCTTTCCTTCGTTTCTCCTCCTCCATGACCTCACCTCCCCCTCACTCTCCTAAAATCAAGAGTAGAACTACAGACCTGTTTCCTCACTTTCTTTTTATTAAAAATAAATTAATTTGTTGTTTGAATGCACACATAATTAATTCATACATTCATGCTGTTACTTTGTAGCCACTTTCCATCCTTCCCCAAATTTTCATAATTGTCCTATTTGGTTAGAAACCTTCTTCAGTGAAAACACATGTGCCCTTTCCTTTGGAAGGAAATGAAATAACACTTTAATCTTGTTTTAGAAATCCAACATTTATGCTTTTTGTTGCAGAGAATATCCCAGCAATATGGGATAACAGAGGAGGTCTCCTGAATTACTCTGTGTTCCTGTACCTCATCTAGATTTGGCAATCAATGACTCTATGAACATAAAAGAGAAAAAAAATAAGACAGATTCATAGGTTAGCCTGTATTTTTTTCCTATTACAATCTCTTTTCAGTTCAAATGATGTAGCTACGTAGGGAAGAACTCAGTTTCAATAGCTCTGTTTAATTCAGCAGCTGCTCTTCGTTGGATACCAGAAAGCATACAGTAACGGGGTGGAGTATGTGTTTGACTATAATAACTATACACACCCACATATACATGCACACACAAAGATTATACTGTGTACCCAATCTCTATTTTCCTTCTTCAATCAAATGGGTTTCATGATTTGGCATTCAGCAGTACATGTCAAGGAAATAAGTTATAATTATAGAGGCCTCTATTCAGTAGCAGAAACAGAAAAGTCTTTCCTTTTCCTTGAAATTAGTAAGACTTCTCCTTACTCTTACATACCTGGGTAAAACTAGGTCCTCAAAGCTTAAAATGAATTTTGATTTTTTTTTTTTGGAGGGGAGAGGGAAAGAGGTAGGAGAATGCTCTATATTTCTTTTTTTTTTAAATAAACTACTTTTTGTAAAGCAAACAATTTAATGCTATATGCCAACTAGGAAGTTACACACACACACACACACACACACACACGGCAAAAATGTAAGGTTCTATAAAAGCCAAACAAAATATGAGACAAAAAGCCAGGAATGAGAAGTACAATCTTATTTCCATGTTTCTCTAATAGATCAGTAATTTGTTGGCAATAGCTTAGACAGAAAACAGATGGATCCAGCATTAAACACAATGAATGCAGCAGATGCTGGGCCAGCCTACATCAGCTGGACATGTCAGGCAGCCAAGTCCGAAAGCCCACACTTTTCAAGTGGGTACAGCCTGGCACAGTTGCTTTTGGAACACAAATGTATGAACTCTTTGCCTACTTTATCCCTATGACCAATTGATTTTAAATTCCAACCTACCTAGAATTAAATTTAGGCATAAATGGAACATACTTTAGTTGAAATTCCTAGCAAAATCACTATCATAATTTTAAGAGAAGAAAAATTAAATGATCAATCTTATTTCATTTAATATACAAAACAAACCTGAAGGATTGCTATTATCAGAAACTTTAAATTAGCTGTAGCTTCTTTTACTCTGAACTAAATAATTTCTTGGTTTTGGAAGAATACAATCAATGGCACATAAAGGCATGATACAGCAAGGTCCTGCTCCTGGACTGGCTTGCCATCTCACACTAGGTTTCAGGAGGCCCAAGAGCAATACCTGGGCTGAGGTGGCTGGATCAACTCTTCCTCAATAATTATATTTCCAGACCAGCGTGAGCGCCTCAACACAACTAGGATCTGATTAGGGCTAGTTTGAGAAAGACAGGGCAAAACACTTCAGTTTCCTCCTTAAACTTCCTGATGCTCTAGAGTTAAAACTAAAGAGACTGAAACACATTGTTTCCTACCAATTTTCCCTATTCCCTGAGGGCTAAAATAGCCAAGAACTTCTAACCTCCTTACTAGGACTAGATAACCCATAATTAGATGGAGGTTTCCCCCAATTAACCTTGGGACACACCATACCTGCTAAGGCTTTCCCAAAGGTGTTTCAGAAGCTGCTTAGGAAAAAGTAACCTTAGAATTCATAGCATGGAAAGAATAGAAGTTGTGGGCTATTCTGAAATCCAAGAGGTTTGAACCTGAATCTTCACCTGTCTTCATTTGGAGACCTTATTTTTGTTCTACTTGGACTCATTTTCTAATGGTAATACTTCTACCCTACACTTTCCTCCTCCCTGTGATTCTGAAATCCTAACTGCCACAGATCTCTGCCATATTTCCAATCATAATTTTTCTGCTTCCATTATTCTCATCCTTGTTTCCTCTTCACCATGTGACAAATTCACATATAGTCCAATGAATTTTTAACAAATTTCTTTTACTCTATTTTACTTCCTTTTTTCTCCTCCTATCTTCTGGTATTCACTAAGACCAAGGTCTCTCCAGATAACACTGACTCTCAGGCTATTTGTTTCAGTACTAGCTAAATTTTTACTTATATAATGTTTCTGGATCCATCCCTGCTCCCTACAACTCCCACTTGTGGCATTAGAACTTGAATATTTTTTGTATACCATCTTCTTTTTCCTCTGGTATCTAGATTAATTATACATCCTAGATGCTGACATCCATTATTTACTCAAGCACAGCAAATTATCCCTCCATCTTTAATGCATTCAATACCTAGATCGTAGTCTTTTTCTCCACTCCAATTTCTGCCTTCTTACTATGGGACTTCAACATACAAATCATGAATTTTTTTAACCCTCAAAATTCCCAAACTTTCCATTTATTCCTTATTTCTAATCAACTTCCACAAACTATGGCTCATGCAGGAAGATTGTATTTTGGTGAAAATAGCACTGGCTTTCGAATCAGAAATTAAAGTTACCTACGTAACTTTAAGCAAATCGGTTCCTTTAGCATTTCCTTACAATTAAACATCTGTAAAATGAAGGAAGAGTAGACTCTAAGGTCCCTTCCTGCACTAGATTTATGATAAATCTCAGTTACCCAGAGAGATAGTCATAATCTCAATCTTGCCAACACTTACAAGGGTCCACTCTAAATGTATTATGCCTTCTAATCTCAATGGTGTCCTCACCACAGTAATACAACCCTAGCATTATCCAATTCATTCATTCTCTTAAAAGCCTGTCTTGAGCCCCCTTATCTTTACAGAATCTCATTTGGTCATTTCATCAGCTCCCAGGGGTTCAAAGATCATTTCTATATAGATGATTCAGAAATCCAGGCCCAGTCTCTGTCCCAAACTACAGTCCCACATCACCACTTACAGACTGGAGATTCAGAAATGAGTGTCACACATTTGAAATATCAAGAATAAAACTTATACTCAAAAATCACTTTTCTGAACTTCTATATTATTGTCACGAGCTCTATGATCCTTTGAGTCGCTCTCAACATCAGCCTCAGGGTCCTCTGAACTCCTTTATCTTACTCACTCCACATATCAAAGCAGTTGCTAAATTTTATAATTTATTCCTCTACAGCCTCTACACATATACCCCTTTCTTACTACTCTGGAAATAGCCACTACTCTACTTCAAGCTCTCATTCCCTTTTACATTCCAACAAGACTCACTACCCCAAATTCCCCCAGCACTTCAAATCTAATTCATTCTCCACAATAAAATGCAAGTCTGCTTGCCCTAGCCCTGGCCATACCTTCTCTTAAACTTTATAAGTTCCAGGGGTTCCCTGTTACCACTGAGATTAAACATGAACTTCTGTTTGCCATTTAAAGTTCTTCACTTATAATGCAGAACTTTCCCATATTCCTAGTTGTTTGCTTGTTTTAAATATACACTGTATCCCTCTATGTCCTCTACAATTCAATCAAACTGGCCTTCTCTCTCTTCTTGACAAATACTATTCTATTTCCTATCACCACACATATAACTGGTTCCCTCTTTGTCCCTGGTCCATTTCTGAAATGTTTTCCCTTCTCAACCAAACTTCTTAGAATAGCTTCCTTTTTAGTCTCAGTTACAATGTCACGTCCTGTACAGGTCTTTACTGGTCCCCTCATCTATTAGTTCCCCCCTAAGGTTACTTTCCATCTATTAGGTATTTATCACCCATGCCTCAATTTAATGAATATATGTATCTTTCTATCCTCTATTTCTCTAATTATCCATTCTTCCATTTATCTAGGCTATCTAACTATAGATATATGTTGCCTCCCCCATAAAAATATAAGCTCCTTGAAGGCAGAGGTTTTTTCTTTTGGTTTGAATCCCCCACACTTGACACGGTATCCGATCCATAAGTAAGCATTTATGAAATGTTTATTAGCTTTTGCATATTATATTAAATCATTATCTGAATGCCTCATGGGTTGAAGGATGATGATAACCTGCCAAGGAGGATATAAAGATGTCTAAGATGAGAACAAGAAATTTTTCTTTTTGAATAGAATTTATGTATTTGTATCAACTAACATAGAATGATTTAAAAAAAAAAGGATGAAGACAAAATAAGGGATAATAAATGAGGATTAATAAAGTGGAATGGCACCATTAAAGCAATACCAAGAACACTGATACTCAGAAAGCACTGAAGATGCCTAAGACAACAAAAAGGGCCAATTTACTTATTTAAAAAAAAATTACAGTAAGCCCAAAAGGACAAACAACAGTAAAGGATAGGGGCAGAATTATTCAATTCTTACTTTGCCTTTTTTTTTCCCTTGAAAAGGAGAGCATCAACTTCTGATTTGGCTAATAAAAGGAACTGATGATAAAAGATATTAAGAAGGCCCTGCAGGTATTCTCAATGAATTTGAAAGAACTGTATCACACAAGGCACAGAAAGAACCAGTGGATAGGCACAGGTGAGTCACCATTGATGATTTTGGAAAATCTTGCAGAGTAAATGAATAAGTGTTACAGCACTAAGGTCAAATAATATTCATTACCAAAAGGGAAAGAAAATTAGTTGGTTCAAACTAAAGCTTGGCAGTCTTGATTTCAATTCCTGGAAAAATTTCAGTACTGTAATTTTAATTAATATTATTAAAGGAAAGCAAGAGCAATAGCACCTACTATGTGCTGGGCCTTATACTAAATGCTTTACAAATATTACTTTAATTATTCTTTACCACAATCCTGGAAGGTAGGTGCTATTTGTCACCTCCACTTTTTAGGTAAAGAAACTGAAGCAAAAGGAGGTTAAGTGACTTGTCCAAGGTTGCATAGCTAGTAAGTGTCTGAAGTCAAATTTTAACTCAGGTCTTTGATTCCAGACTTGAGGCTATTAGCAGTACCCCACCTTAGCTGCCACAATGGGATGGCTTGAAGGTATAGAAAGTGAACTGATGATCAATATGAACTAGTTTGGTTTTCTCAAGACCATGTCATAGCAGTAACATACCAAAATCAGTCATTGTTTTTAGTTGGTTTAGAAAAATGGTAGCCCAGAATATGGCTTTGAGGCAGGGAACACCAAAAGCACCTGATTTTATGGCATTTCTTCTATATCAAAAGGCAGGATGGTATAATGGAAAGTACTGGACTTTGGAATAAAGGGAGAACTGAGTTCAGGTCCTGTATCTGTCACTTACTAATATGTAGAGACAGGCAAATCACCTGCTAATTGATCCTTTATGTTATACATAACAAGGGACAATAATAGCCATAGCACTTAAACACAATGATGTGAGGATTATTGTTGAAATAAATAGGATAAATATTTATATGTAAAAATCATTTATCATTAAGACAACCTTATGTATAAATAGAAATACATGATCTAAATGACTGTACAACTTTGTGGATTTGAAATTAGATGAACAGAGTAGTAATTAATGAAATAATGCCAACCAGGAGGATTGCGTATGACTCTGTTCTTGGTATTGTTCTAATCCACATTTTGGTCAATTAATTAGATTAGTGGAATGCTTGTAAAATCTTCAATTGCCAAGAAACTTGCAGCACCAAAAAATCCCAATGGTCTAGCTATATAGGCAGAAACAAAATCTTAGACCCAAATGTAAAAATATTTTGTAATCAAAGGAATGGAGAATGTGGCTAAATAACATTTTACATGGAAAACATCCAGACGTCGTCATCGTCGTCGTAGTATAATTATAACAGCATCAATGGCTGGCATTTATGTAGTACTTTAAGATTTGTAAAGTGCTTCATATTAAGTACCTCTGTGTATCATCCCAATTTTGTTCAGATGAGAAAAGCAAACCTGAGAGAGATTAAGTGAACTATCTAGGATGACGAGTCTAGTAAGCATCTTAAGCAAGACATGAACTCAAGTTTTTTGACTCCATGTCTGACCATGTGAATCAACATTGTGACATGGTAGCCAAAAAAGCTAACACAATCTTAGGACGCCTTACTAGAAGAAGAATATTAAGAAAAGGAAAGTTATTGTTCCAATATGCACCTTTCCCCCCAGAGCATATCTGGGGGCTTATGTTTAGTCTAGGGCGAATCATTTGTTTTAGGAAGCACAATGATAGGCTGGAAGACATTAAAACTGGTTGGTGACAGGACTTAAAAACAAGGCCATTTTAGATTATGTGGAAGGAGTTTGAGATTCTAGACCAAAGAAGAATCTGGTACTATTCCCTCATTTTCTCCCTTTTCTGTGCTGCCTTCTCCCGCTAGATGATAAGCTTACCAAGGGCAGGCACTGTCTTTCTTATTTATATCTTTAGCATTTAGCACAGTGCCATTTAGGAGGTGTGTTTAAAAAATATCACTTGCTTTGGATGCTGCAGATGAAGTTTCTCTTTAGGCAGGAGTTAGGGTAGGTAACTTCTGAGATCATTCTATTCTATATTATGAAGAATAAGAAAATGAAATGATTAACTACTTACCTGACAAAGATTTTAGTGGATTAAAAGTAGATCTTAAGAACCCATTTGGAATGGACAGCCAAGAGATGGTAAGATCACTGGCACAGTAACTCACTACTTTACTCAACACTTTCTACAAAACTCCTGCAAAGTTTCTTAATTGCTCACATGGTTTAGAAGAGATGGGAATCCCCAACTCTATTCCCTCCAGGGAAATGAAAGACCATTGGCACAATCAACAGTCCTTACCATCCTGCTTTGACTTTCTACTCCCTAGATTCTTGGCACTGAAATAACCTAAGGACCTTTGGACCTTGGTACCCACCCCACAACCAGATCTTTAGAACACCTAGACCTTTCTATCTGCCCAGGAATTGAACTTTCTTTTATATATCGTCAACTATTGATAATTAGCAGGTGCTGTCTTTTTTATATTTGTATTCCCAGGGTTTGGTGTACAAAAAATACGTAACACATTTTCATTCATTGATATGCTACATCAGTGTTTAATAATGATTAATAAAAATATTTAATAACATTTATGACTTGTAAAAATGACTAAAAAAACCTAGTTAAGCATTCCAAAATTATGAATTTTATAGTTACATCATTTTTAGGAAGTTATTCAGAATGAGTTACAGGTATCATGCAACAGACCTATTATTCTTTTGGAGTGAAATCAATTGGACTACTTTAGACTTCCAAAACAGATTCTACTATTAAAAATAAAAGCTGACCAAACAAAAGGGACTAAATTCTACTATTTGGGAGAAGCAAATTGGGAGCACTTCAGCACATGTTTTGATCTACAGCAATATGTATTAAATTACTGTTCTTAGGCATTATTACCTTACTATTACCTTAATAGTCTAAATTTGTTAAGTTGCAGGGTGAAAAGTGTCCAATATGCTGCTCAACATTTTTGTAAATTATTTGGATAAAGACAGAGATGGCATCCTTTTAACATTTGTAAGAAATACTGAGCTGAAAGGGATGGATAATAGAACAGCCGAAGAAATAGAATATAAAAAGATCTAAATAGGCTTGGTACAAAAATTATAAAAAAAATAGTTTACACAAGTACAAAATGGAGAAAATATGACTAGATAGTAGGTCATGTGAAAAAGTGTTGAAGAATTCTGTAGACTTTAGGATTAATATGTTAACAGTATGATTTACTCATGGAAAAGGCTAAATTATGGATGCTGCAATAGTAGAATTAAGGTTTCTAGGTGAGGGAGAAAATAGTCTAATTACAAGCAAGATCTTTGGACTACCTGATTCAGTTCTGGGTACCAAATCTTAAAGAGAGACAGATTACTGGAGTGTATCCAGAAATGAGTAATCAGGAAACCATATCCTATAAGAATCAGTTGAAGGAAATATTTAGTCTAGGGAAAAGAACCAGGGGAAAGGGAAGGAACTTGAGGTGGGTAAAAGATAAATAAAACAGGATGCTCTATGAGATGATCAGTTCCTTGTCATTTGTGGGACTAAAATGAAAGCTGAATGATCCCTTTCTGGAGACCTTATAGAAGCAACAGTGTTTCCAAAAGAAGTCATGACAATAAGTTGATAAACCCCTAGTCAGGCATGGCATAAGGTAGCTCCACATCTTTATACCAAATGTCTCTATTTGACACAGAAATAGCTTATGCTTTCCTAGAAAGGGATTGTGGCAGGATACTGGATGGACAGAATACAAATAATCTGGTCCAATGTGAGGAGATAATTACTCAGATAAAAAATAACTTTCAAAAAAATCTGTGAAAAGAAATGATCTTTAGAGTAATATGATCTTCTATATTGTTATAAACTATACAGACTGCTTCATAATACATAAAAATGTGAGAATTTATAGTCCAAATGGAGGAGAGGGAATCAATGACCTGGAAAAAATGTTAAGTAAGGAATAGCCAAGTTTATTAATTCGGTCATTCAGCCAACATAAAACCTACCACACTCAGAGTATAGAAATACAAAGATGAAACAGACCCACCATTCCCCTACTCTGAAGAAGTTTACAATCTAGTAGGTAAGATAAAACATGCAACATAAGAGCCTTAATGCAAGGTAGAAAACATTATTTTGCAAACGAGGTACAAAGGACGTTCTGTGAGTAAGTTTTCAGAGAAGAAAGACTTTTTTTGGTTAGCTGAGGTGAAAAGCTGTAGAGCAAAATATCAGGGAGTTTGTTGATAATCAACTGAGAGTTTTCACTCCCAATTTATCTATCATCTTTTTTCATGATAACAGAGAAATACACTAAAATCTATTGACATTGACTGGTCCTTTTAAAATAATACTTTAGTCCATTTATCCCACCAGAAAGTTTTGTTTTCCCAGGTAGTTTTTCATGAAATGGAATTCAAAAGATAATTTCTTAAACAAAGATAGGGAAGAACTTTGAGACTTAAGAAAAGAAAATATTTTTTGATTTAAACTTATACTGTGAACATAGTTTCTTTCTGTAGCATTGTTCATTGTTCTTATGGTCACACAGGAACAAATAAAAAAAGAGGAAATGTTACAAGTATTCAGAATACTATCTTAACTTTATGGATCAGGTAGACTCCAGTCAGTAAGATGAAAAGGTTAGATCTGTAAGGATTCAAAATTAGTATGGAATAGGATTTAGAGGGATAAATGACCTTGGGAATCATGTACTCTTTTTACAGATGAGATGAGACCTCAAAAAGTCAAATGAATTATCAGAGGTCACACATGTCAAATCCTGGTTCCTTGACTTTAAATCTTTCTTCAAAGATATCATAATCACTAAAATGATTCAATAAATCTCTACTTAACAATGCCCATGAAATAGTGTTGAACATGGTAAGTGTTTAAAATAAATAGATACCCCTTTCTAACTCTGTTGCGATGCTTTTAAGACTAAGAACTTCATATCTCCATACCCATCATCTTAATCTGGTAAATATCTAGTACTTTTAGAAGAATTTAGTTAATTATAGGAAATGAATCATGTTATCCCTCTGCAAATTATTTTTGCACATATTCAATGCTGATCTCCTCTTTCTTTTGAAGATAGGTCTCCCTATGTCACACAGGCTGGAAATGCAGCAGTATCACAGGTTTGATACCAATACTGATCAAAATGAAAGTTGTGTCTGGCTATATTTTTGCAGACCTAGTTGGTTTGCCCCTCCCTTTGCATAGTTTGGTGACCATCTGATATTAAATGGTGCCCCATATTGGCCACAGACTTTGTATGGATACTTGATGATCTTTATCACTGCTGCATTTGAAAACTATTAAATTCAAGCAATTGAGAGGCTTTAGCATCTCCTATTAACAAGAATAATTAATGAGTGCCATCATATCTTCTCATTTTTAGAATGAGAACTTTGGACTGTATGGTCTCTAAGATCCTGTCAATCTCTAAATCTATGACCCATCTGCCTTTGAGATACCTCAAACACAATAGAATTTGTATTTTTGACCTTTACTGTCCTGCAACATCCTTCAGTTTTTCCCTTGAAAGACAGGAGAAAATTACTGCTATGAACTTCTCATTTTTCTATCAAGGTCAGAAATTCATGAAAATGTCTAACAGATGATTAAAAAGGAATATGAAGGTGAAGCTTTGCCTTTGTATCACAGGGAAAAAAGAATATATAAATATCAGTAGAAGGAAAAAGTAACTTGGATGTGAACAATAAAATTAAAGTTTAAATTATAAACTATTTGGAAGCTGGACCTATGTCTTTTATATTCCAAGAACAATTCCATTTTTATAGACTTGCTTGCTGTGTCATCTTGAACAAATCACTTAATTTCCCTGGGCCATAGTTTCTCTGTTTGTAAAATGAGAAGACTGAAAAAGATGGTCTCTGAGGTCCCTGAATCTGTGAGTCAGACTAGGGATGTCAAACAGAAGTTTTGTGAGCAAAATAATTTTTGTTCTCGTGTTCTCGTTCTCGCGCTCTCTCTCTCTCTCTCTCTCTCTCTCTCTCTCTCTCTCTCTCTCTCTCTCTCTCTCTCTCTCTCTCTCTCCTCTTAATATTTAACTTTGAATCAATGAAAGATCTTACATTCTTCCAGATTTAACATAAAAAGAAGCATTTTAACAAAATATTTCTAAAGCATAAAGACTAAGATTATTCAGGAGTTTTACATCAATAGTTCAGGAACTATGTGTTATATGTGTGGATATATTTACATACATACACATACACACACACAGAGTTTGCTTGTTTTTAAAATTTTTTACCTTGTGGTCCATATTGGCTCATCTGAGGACCATAAGCCCCACTAGAGTTACTTTGAAAGCTACCAATTCCAGGATGTATTTGTCCTCCAGGGGAAGGATGAGGTGACATAGATGGTCCAGTTTGTTGAGGCCCATATTGAGACATCTGAGGGTTCCTTTGTGTGCCTGTCATAAAACCTGTAAGAAAAAATGAGTATAAAAAAGTATAAATTCACATATCAGAAAGCTTTCATATATAAAATATAAATCTTGAATTAGGATGGGTTTTTCCTATTATATGAGGCTTCTTTAGGGTTCCTGAATCCTGAGAATGTGCCAAGGTCAATTTCTAACCAACTTTCTTGCTTGGAAATCTCCTGGAGTAGCAGATAATCAAGATTTAATTGAGGGTCATCTAAGATAGATCAAGTCACGCTCAAGTTCTGAACCGTTGGAGTGAACCTAAAGGTTGTACCAGAAGTCTAGAGTATAACTCAGTACACTATAAAGAAGGACAAAAGAATAGTGGGAGACCTAATAACTCAATCAATATTTTATCATATCTGAAGCTCCAACAAAAAAACTGCAAGGATTAAATTGCTTTTTGGAAGAATGTGGTAAACCCCTTGAATATCCCTTCTTTCTTCTTCATTGTCCCATACACATGCCATACTTTTCTACTGTGACCACTTTACTTATATGATCATTACCCCCCAGCTCTTCTTCCATGAAACCTTCCTTACTTTCCAAGAGACAGTTCAAATATTACTTTTTGTAGGAAGCATTATTCAACTACTCTCTTTAACAATGATCTTTTCTGAACCTCCATCAAATTTGCTGTATATATCATTCAATTTGGCACTAAAACAGCTTATTAATGAGATAATCAAGTAGAACTGAATCAAGAGCTTAACTCAAGTTCAGTTATGTTACATATATTTCTTTCCCCTTATTAATAAGACCTGTAAGAGAAAATGGAATTAAATTGACCTGATATTATTTGCCCATAAAACCTTATATTCTTCCCAGGGTCAGTAAACTGATGATTTGTTCTATTATTTCCAGGTATTTTAGTTAAAGCTGACTGGCACAAAACTCCCAATGCTATCTTTTATTACTTCATTAGCAATAGCTAATATTTGCCCTTTTCAGTTCATAGTTATACTGATGAATAGAAAGAGTAGTGGAGAATAGGATGAATTCACTCAGAAAACAGAAGCAGAAGAATTAATTAGAAATCAGAAACCAACAATATTTATTTACAAGAAACACACTTGAAACAGAAAGACACACACAGAGTTAAAATAAAGGACTAGAGGAGCATCTAATATCCTTCAAATGAACAACAACAACAACAAAATCCAACACAGAAGTGGCAATCAAGAGCTCAGACAAAGCAAAAGCAAAAACAGACCTAATTAAAAAGATATAATCAGGAAAACTACATTATGCTAAAAAGGTACCATAGACAATGAAGTAATATCAACAATATTTTTTACAGCAAGTTTCTCCTCTGACAAAAGCCTAATTACACAAATATATCCTGAGTATAAAACAGCCAAATTTATAAAAATAAGAACCATTACCCAGTTGAGAAATGGTCAAAGAATATAAGGTTTTCAGAAGAAATCAAAGCTATCTATAATTATATGAAAAAATGCTCTCAATCACTATTGATTAGAAAAATAAAAATTAAAACTACTCTGAGATACCACTACATACCTATCATAATTTTAAAATGATAGGATAGGGAAAAATAGCTACACTAATGAACTGCTAATAGAGTAGTGAACTGGTCCAACAATTCTGGAGAATGATAAGCAACATGGCCAAAAGGCTAGAAAACTGGGTATTCCCTTCATTCTAGTAATAGTATTATTAGGTCTGTATTTTAAAGAGATAAAAAAAAGACCACTCTATAAAAATATGTATAGTAGCTTTTTTTGTAGTAAAGAAAGATTTTCAAAGAATTGGAAATCGAGGAGATGCTCTTCAATTAGGGAATGGATGAATAAGTTGTTGATTATGATTGTGATAGAATACTATTGTGCTGTCAAAAATGATGGGGAAAGATGGTAGTTTCAGAAAAATACGGCAAGACCTATGCAAACTCATGCAAAGTACAGTAAGAATAATGGGAAAAGCACTGTGCACAGTAATAGCCATGTTGTAATGATGTTCAACTTTAAAAGAATTAGTTTCTCTGATCAATGCAATGACCTAGGACAATTTCAAAGGACTTACGATGTGAAAATGCTATCCATATGTAGAGAGAAAAAGTTGATAAAATTCTGGGTGCAAAATTGCATAATTTTTCTATTTTATTTTTCTTGATTTTAAAGAAAATATTGCTAATATAGAAATGTTTTACATGATTTTACATGTATAACTAATTTAATATTGATTGTCTTCTCAGTGGCAATGACAGATAGTAGAAGGGATAGAAAGAATTTGGAACTCAAAAATTAAAAAGAAAAATGCTAAAAATAAATTAGAATGGAAGAAAAAAGAAAGGACAACAGACTAAGAATCTGAGGAAGCTGAGGTTTTAGTGTTGTCTTCATCACTAATTACATGTGTGTGAATGTCTTAATTTAGTAGAGGCTCAGTTCTCTGATCAACAAAATGGTAATAACATTTATGCTACCCTACCTGCTCAAAGGATTGTTAAGTGTTATCACATAGGAACATATGTGAACATAAATGGTAATATTAATAACCCCAAACTGAACCTGCTTAGAACCAAAGTCATCTTTCCTCCTCAAAACGTGTTCTTCCTGATTTTCCAGTGATTATTAATTATGGTTAGAGTTATGTGTTTGTGTGAGTATGTGTGTGCATATCCTGGTTGTTATTTGTTTTCTGATATCTTTAGTTTACTAATATGGAAGACATGAGTCTTTTTTGCCCTTAAAATGATTTCTGAAAACAAAATTTAAAACAGATTTTTCTATCTCTACTGATGTGCCAGTTGCTTATGTGGCACTGTTTGTTTCATTTACAAAGCTGTTGTAAAATAGCAACTTGTACTATGGCTTCTGAATAGACAGAATGACAGCTGTGAGAATCCAGCTGTATTTTATAAAGGTGTGAAGCTTTTCCTTTAATTACAAACCATCTGATTTTTTTTTTAATAAAAGCAAAACTTTCTAGTAAGCAAAAATAAAAAAATGATTAAAAAATAACCCCCCCAAAATAACTAAAACAAAACCTAAACAAAATAAAAACAATAAAAAACACCTTCTAGATAACTACAGATGGGAATGCAAAATGTATACACATTAAATACCATAGTATATTACTCAAGTATTTACTTGTTCCATTAAAAAGACTTTAAAAGAAAAATATCCCATAAAATAACCAAACTCACCAAAATAAAACAATAACAACAACAAAATGATTAGAAATGGGCTTCTCTGTTGGTTTCATTTGTTTACCTTAAAAAAGTTTTGACTACAATGAACTTTAAAATGCCACTTTCATCTTGACCGTACATTTCAAGAAACACATCTAATTCATAAAGTCAGGTCAACTTATATTTTCAGACAGTCTGCTGAACTGATTGACTATTTCAGATGCATTAAACACAATTTTCAAACTGTCCAAAAAACCCCAAAACCCAATTGGCATATGCAAACAAAGAGCTACACTGTTCTCTTCTGTCTAATTAATGCTCTATCTTCATGCATAGAATACAACATGACTGAAAGATTTGTTTCAATTGCCATGTAAGTACAGAAACAACTAAATGGGCATCAAGTGGGTATCTGAGGAAATATTTGAACAATACACCATTTTATAGGATTTTTGAAAAGAAATATCTTGGTAAGCTGAAATTTTTTTTTTTAATTTAAGATTACATCATAGATTTTTAAAAATTGAGCTAAAAAATTTCTTTATCTAGGACTTCAAAATCAAAAACAAAAATTTTGTTTCTTTGTGATAAAACAGAGCAATGTGTTAGGGGATACTGGAATTGTGAAACGTGTATATGTGTGCATTTGTGTGTATGTATGAATATGTATATGTGGGGTAAAACAGGTCAGTAATGTACATAAATTTTTACATGAAACGTGGAAAAATGAAAAAAGTATGGATATTAAACAATATGTAATCATCTAGAAATTATTATGTAGAGGCCACTTAGTCATCAATCTTAGCTTTAAGAAATACAGGTGAAGCAAAAGAACACTGGGAAATGAGTGTGGAACACAACATAGCATCTACACTCTTTCTGTTGTTGTTTGCTTGCATTTTTGTTTTTCTTCCCAAATTATTTTTACCTTTCTAAATCCGATTTTTCTTGTGCAACAAGAGAACTGTATAAATATATACACATATATTTAAGATATACTTTAATATGTTTAATATGTATAAGACTGCCTGCCATCTAAGGGAGAGGGTGGAGGGAAAGAAGGGAAAAGTTGGAACAGAAGTGTTTGCAAGGGTCAGTGTTGAAAAATTACCTATACATATGCTCTGTCAATAAAAAGCTATATAAAAATAAAGAAAGAAATACTGGTGAGAAGAAATACAATAATCATTAAACAAAGCTTATGCACTTTCTTCATAGTACATAACCATATTATTTTAATCAGAACCCAAACATCCTTATTTTTAAAAAGATTCAAAAAGTTTTTTTTACTTATTATGTTAGATCAAAGCAAATTAGAAACAACAGACTAGTGTGGGAAGGAGGATTAGGGAAGGTACCTATTATCCCTATGTAGGGATAATGACAACAAAAACCAAGAGGTGACAGCAAAAGAAAAGACTGAGGAACTCTTTATAAACCTGGCACAAGAACTTGATAAGCACAGCATTCTGTGCCCATTTATGGTAGAAATAAATGGCACTGAAGACTTTAATAATTCTTAGGGTCACAACTTTATTAAATACAATAACTAATACTCTTTAATGATAACCCAAATAATATTTTATTTTCCCCCAATCATATATAAGTCAAATACATTCGTTTAAAAAATAAGTTCCAATTTCTCTCCCTTTTTCTCCTCCCCCCTTTAGACCTAGCTATGTAACATTAAGAGTCCAATTATGTCAAAAACAATCTTATTTAGAAAGTCACAAAGGGTGATCAGTTTTTTAAAGATTTTTCTAAAAATTGTTTAAAAATATATTGGATTGTGCATACCTTTTGACCCACCAATGTTACTACTGGGCTTATATCTCAAAAAGATTTTAAAGAAGGGAAAGGGGCCTGTATGTGCAAGAATGTTTGTGGCAGCCCTGTTTGTAGTGGCCAGAAACTGGAAACTGAGTGGATGCACATCAATTGGAGAATGGCTGAATAAATTGTGGTATATGAATATTATGAAATATTGTTGTTCAGTAAGAAATGCCCAGTAGGATGATTTCAGAAAGGCCTGGAGAGACTTACATGAACTGATGCTGAGTGAAATGAGCAGGACCAGGAGATCATTATATACTTCAACAACAATACTGTAGGTTGATCAATTCTAACGGACGTGGCCATCCTCAGCAAGGAGATCAACCAAATCAGTTCCAATGGAGCTGTAATGAACTGAACCAGCTACGCCCAGAGAAAGAACTCTGGGAGATGACTATGAGCCACTACATAGAATTCCCAATCCCTATATTTTTATCCACCTCATTTTTGATTTCCTTCATAGACTAATTGTACACTATTTCAAAGTCCAACTCTTTTTATACAGCAAATTAACTGTTTGTACATGTATACTTATATGTAACTTATACTTTAACGTATTTTACGTATATTGGTCAACCTGCCATCTGGGGGAAGGGATGGGGAATAGGAGGGAGAAAGTTGGAACAAAAGGATTTGTGCAACAGTCAATGTTGAAAAATTACCTATGCATCTATCTTGTAAATAAAAAGCTATAATTAAATATATATATATTGGATTACTTGCCATCTAGGGAAGGGGGTGAGAAGGAGAGGGAAATCTGGAACACAAGGTTTTGCAAGGGTCAATATCAAAAAATTATTCATGTATGTGTTTTGAAAATAAAAAGCTTTAATAAAAAATTGTTCAAAATAATTCTAAAAATGATATTCCAACCAGCAAACTGTATTCATCTGGAAAAACATACTAATATGAGTGATTTCAGTGACAGATAATAGAAGTGTCATTGTAGTTCTATGATTCTTCCTGCATATCTGAACTTTCTTCCAGTTATTCACATTGAAAGTGAGACAGATTGTGGAGAACTGTGTACCCATTACTCATGGTCTATTACCATCCTCAGTCAAATGCATCAATCTTCAATACTCTCATCCTGGGTTTGCATTAAAAAAAAATGACTTACCTAAAGTAATACTATAATCATTGATGAGACCAAATTACAAATTTACATCCCAAATTTCATTTCCTAATTCTCAATTTATTACAGGAAATATGCTTTAGCAAGTGTTTTAAGAGAGAAAAAGAGGCAAAAATTGGGAATAACATGAAAATACATCAAAGAAATATGCCTTCATTTTTAAAGTTTTCCTTTCCTTTCCAATTTCATGAATTTTAAAATTTGTTGGTTTAGAGGAAGAAGGGCCAGTTGCTAAAATTTCCGTTCAATGCTTATTACAAAACTCTATATAGTGTCCCAAAAGGAGTTGAATATAATAATGATTCATAATAATAATAACAACAACAACAACAAGCATTCTGATAATGCCTTAAGATTTAAAAATGCTGTACATATATTATCATTTGATTTTCACAACAACTCTGGGAGTTGTTATAATATACTGATATAATACTATATATAATAGTTGATATAATACTATCGATTATATTTTTATTTATGTTTATGGGGTCATTTGAAAGGTGAAGTAGATAGATCACTGAGCTGGGAGTCAGAACCAATTGAATACAAATTCCTTTAAAGAAACATACTAGCTGTGTGACCCTGATAAGACACTTAATTCTGCTCATCCGTAAAAAAGGGATTTACAACCTGGAATTGTTGCAAGGATCAAATGATATAATTTTTCTAAAGGTTCTTAGCATAATGCCTGCAACTAGTAGATGCTATAGAATCAGATTATTCTACTATATTAAATAAGTTATTTATTATTAAGTTATTAAATAAGTTAAATATTGCAGCATTTAAACAGCTCAGTGGATAGTGCTCCAGAGATGAAGTCAGGAAGACTTGAGTTCAAACCTAACCAAGTCACTAAGTTTTAGCTTACTTTGATCTACTGGAGAAGGAAATGTAAAATCACTCTAGGATCTTTGAGCAAAAAACTCCCCATGGACAGTATGGTCCATAGGATTATGAAGACTCAGACACAACTGAACAACATTCTAGTTAATAACATATCATATAAAATATATATTGCATCATCATTATTATATAAACATGGCCATTGTTATTCATCTACAAGCTCACATATACATGTACATATGCTATTTGGAGGGAGATAATGGTAATAAGAAGGCAAAAGTCCTTTAGATAGCGAAGTGTAATGAACTGCACAGTGATTAATATCTCCAAAATGATTACTGGGTTAAAATTTAATCAGATATTCTTTTGAAAATGCACTAATTAAAAGGTAGCAACATTAGTAAACAGATTTGAAAGCCAAGTTAGAGGAATAATTCTTGGCAAAGTCAAAAACTGCAGACAATCAAAGAATGAAAATGGGGCAATTACTTGGTTACTAGCCTGCACAAGACATCTTTCTTCCATTTCATACAGAACACCAAACACTGCCTAGTGTTAGGGAACCTCAAAACATGGTGGAAAAAAAGGGGGGGAGGGAGTTTAAACATAAGATTTGAATCATTAATAAGTGAAAAAGGAAAAAGGGAGGAAGTATAAACTGAGAAAGAAGACAGAAATTTCAAATATTCAGTACAAAACTGAATTTTTTCATCAAAGATGCCTCTTTAGTAAGCAAAGATTTAAGCACTGTCAGGGTACCAATAAAATACTCAAAGTTCTCTGAGCCACCAAAAAGCAGAGCACATTTTCCCTTTGGCACATGCAAAATTTATTTTCATGTTGGCATCTGTTGAAACTCACAGAACGACTGCCTTGTTTCTTCACGCCAGTTCAACAAAAGATGTTTCGCCACATGTGTGAAATAATGGTCACACATAGCACCACCTAAGCAGAGAGTGTCTGACTATAAAGGCAAGTTAAAGACACTGCTCTTTAGAAATAGCTGCCAGGTTGATACTGGAGGAGAAAATGGAATTAAGAAAATATTGCTGTTACGTTTTAATATGTTCAGTGTTTATTTGTCTGCCTGTTTCTCTTCAAAACATCAATTGCTCTGAGGAAGACAGAAATTAATGACTCATTCAAGGCTTTAACCCAGGCCCCCTAGTGTTCTACCAGCTGTGCTATTAGGTTAACGGGCTGAACTGTTCCCACTTCTTTCCCTGATCCTCCAGCACCCTGTATATACAGAGATGTAGTAATATCTAAAGTTTTCCCCAGCCTCCCCCACAAGGCCCTCTTAGCTACTGACTAGCACAGAAATTCACATCATCTATCATTGATAAATTGGAATCAAGGGAGAGATGTGACTGAATACCCAGATGGTAGCTGGGGACAAAATATCCAACCTTTCCTTATGCAAATCTCCAAGTTCTGTGAGATGCCAGTTCTAAGCTAGATACTCAGGGCGGAGACAAATGTTTTTGTGGACCTATGAACTGGTAGAAACACACTATCAACTTTCTGTGTGTCTCCCAGTCCATCCTAAAACACGGTGACTTAAGAGTTCAAAAGGCCCCTTGATCCAGCAGTGTTACTACTGGGCTTATATCCCAAAGAGATTTTAAAGAAGGGAAAGGGACCTGTATGTGCATGAATGTTTGTGGCAGCCCTGTTTGTAGTGGTTAGAAGCTGGAAACTGAGTGGATGCCCATCCATTGGAGAATGGCTGAATAAATTGTGATATATGAATGTTATGGAATGTTATTGTTCTATAAGAAATGACCAGCAGGATGACTTTAGAAAGGCTGGGAGAGACTTACAGGAACTGATGCTGAGTGAAATGAGCAGGACCAGGAGATCATTATATACTTCAACAACAATACTGTATGATGACCAATTCTGATGGACCTGGCCATCTTCAGCAATGAGATGAACCAAATCAGTTCCAAGAGAGCAGTAATGAACTGAACCAGCTACGCCCAGAGAAAGAACTCTGGGAGATGACTAAAAACCATTACATTGAATTCCCAATCCCTATATTTTTGCTGCCTGCATTTTTTATTTCCTTCACAGGCTAATTGTACAATATTTCAGAGTCTGATTTTTTTGTACAGCAAAATAATGGTTTGGACATGTATACTTATTTTGTATTTAATTTATACTCTAATATATTTAACATGTATTGGTCATCCTGCCATCTAGGGGAGGGGGTGGGGAGAAGGAGGGGAAAAATTGGAACAAAAGGTTTGGCAATTGTCAATGCTGTAAAATTACCCATGCATATAACTTGTAAATAAAAAGTTATTAAAATAAAATAAAAAAAAGAGTTCAAAGGGACAGTAAAGAATCTCTAGCCCAACCTTCTCTTTTTACAGGGCAAGAAAGAGAACTGGGAAGGTAAAGCAATTTGTTCAAGGTCACAGTAGCAACAGAAACAGAAAGAAAACATTCATCTTCCAGCGTCACATTAGATCTAGCTCTGGTAGAATGTTTTGATGGACAACTCTTTGTACCTACTACTTATTGATATTCTCTACAAATAAAGATTGAGTATACTTTATAATAAAACTAAACTAAAACCTGTATTGATATTTTTCATCAAGTAACTTATTCCTCTAATGAGAGCTTTGATAGAATTTTGAAAAGTTAGCTAAGTAGTATTTCAACTTCATAAATGACATGACAGAACAAGAAAATGTCAACTAATAAAAATAATAAATGGGGATAAGACGAAAAATCATTTCCTTCATATATTTAGAAGGCACATGACTTCCCTAGAAATTTAATTTGAAAGGAAATCGAGGGTTATAGTTATACAAGTGATTTTCCTCTTTCAAGGAGTATTCATAAGAAAGAAAAATCAGATTGTTTGAAATACCATAAGACTGCAGTACTTTGGACACAATTAATTGGAAAAAATGTGATAATTGGATAAAACTGGACTAAAGTTAACCATTTGTACTACTAATTAAGGAAGTATCTGTGAAGCAAATGTAAATAATAATGTGGAGGACATTTAACAATCTACTTTTTTAAAAAAAGGCATCAGTCAAGCTTTTCTATTAACATAAAGTGCTGATTAGAAATTAGTCTAATATACTCATTAAAGCAACCTTTATTTAGCAACACTTTGTTAACCCGTGGTTCAAATAATCATGTTGAATAAAAAGTAATGATACTAGATGTCATTAAAACAAATACTGTAATTTATCTTACCTTTCCATATCATGTTTGGTAAAATTTGGTAAAGTCTATGGATCCCTTCTTAAAATACATTTTAAAAGACCATAAATGAAAGAAATGCTAAATTTTAGTTAAAGATTAGTGAAGATATAGATTAAAAATGCCTTCAGGACCATTTAGTCCCACCCTTTCTTGTTGTTTTGGTTTGTTTGTTTGGTTTTTTGAGCTAATCAGGGTTGACTTGTCCAGGGTTGCCCAGTTAGGTGTCTGAGATTAAATTTGAACTCATGAAAATGAATCTTTCTGACTTCAGGCCTAGCACTCTGCATGGCATCACTTAGCAGCCCAAAATGAAAGTTATAAAAAAACATTTAATAATTTCCTAAGAATATTATCACAATAGTCAAAGCTAATGATAATATGAATAGCTAACATTCATATAGTGCTTTAAGATTTTGTAAAACACTTCCAACTCTCTAAAACTTATTTTCTACATAAAGGTCAGGGAGTATGGGGCTTTTTCAAGGTAATATCAGGTGCTCAAATTAATGGCAAAGCTATTAAGTGGTTGGGGAAAACCAATTTTATTGTTTATTTTTCACATAAGTCTTATGATGAAGCAAGTACTGGCATCTTTGCTAATAGTCTTTCCCCTCTCCAATTCTTCTTCCACGTAGCCACCAAAATAATTTGTCCTCAAGCACAAGCCTAATCGTGTTACTCTTTAGCTAAAAAATCTTTAGTGGTTCCCTTCTCTCTGAAGGAGAAAATACAAATTCTTGTTTTTCATTTTAAAACAAGAAAAAATTTCCATCCCAATGTGATCTGGACCTATTTTCTACGACATTTCAGAGTTTTTCCCTTCGTGTACTCTGTATTCCAGGCAAACTGGCCAAATCATGTCTCAAAGTTGAAATTCAATCTCCTTTTTCCTTGACTTTTGCACAGGCTGTTCCATGCCTGGAATTCATTTCCTTTTCCCCTATACCTCTTAGAATCCCTTTACTTCCTTTAAGATTAAATTCAGAGGATACACTATATGGATAGTATTACTAATCCTCTCACATTAATTACTGTCCTCTCTTGCCTCAAAATCTCCTGTATTTTTCTAGTCTGCTTACATAGGTTCATAGAACTGCAGATTTAGAGCTGGAGCAAATACTTTTGAGTTGTCCAGAATCACCAGAATCTCAGGATTCAAACTCATATCCCTTTTCCAATGATGTCATTTGATTGTACTAATCATATGTATAATTTAGTTGGAAAACGGTGTTTGTAAAAGAAATAAGATCAGAACTGTGGCTTGAATCTGATACAAGTTCAGGATTGTGGCAGTTATGTAAAGAGAAAAATATTTCACCCTGCAAACAAGCAAACCCAAATGAATTAACTTTATGGGGTATAATTGACATGGCAGGCTCAAGAATTTTCATGACCTGAATAATTTTTATTTGGCTGCTTTGAATGAAATTCTCATCACCAAAGTGTGAGACAAAGTGATTTTTTTTTTAAGTTTCATAAAAAATGGTAATTTCTGTTAAAATAGTATTAATTGATTGGTTTTTATAGTATTTGAAGTTATATATATATATATGACATCATCTTTAACAATAATCCACTAGACAGTTATAAGTATTATATATCTTTTATATGTATGTGTATGTGTGTGTGTGTGTGTGTGTGTGTGTGTGTATATATATATATAATCATTATCATATGTATTAGTATCATTCCCATTTTGCAGAAGGGTAACTAATCTGAGAGATTAAGTAATTTGACCAAAGACACATAATTAGTATGGAACTCAGAATTCAAATGCAGGCTTATATCCCTCTACTTTTTAGGAGAACATCTTTGAGGTTTTTTTTTTTTTTTTCCTTAAGTGAAAAAAGAAAGATTTAAGGTTGATAGGAGTTATTAAAAAGTAGAATCTAATTAGAAATTTCAGGAAGAAATTTCATGCAGATTTCATGAAGCAAGGTAAGAGCTGCCTGATCAATAGAAAAGAAAGAATATAGTCATTATAAGTCCTGGGACAGAATTTAAATATTGCAAAGGCATGTGGGATGATAAAGAAACTTGAAAACATATTTCACAATGCCAAATTACAAATAAGCTAATACAGACATTTATGGAAAAAATATTCAAATTATTTTGGATTTTGTTCTTTCTTTAAATGGCATACAAAAGGAAATTTCTAAAATGCTTGAACACATCTATTATACTCTTTTGATTGATAACATTTCTACTGACAAAATGACATTTATATTTACTACAAAATAGCCAGTGATAACTATCACTCTGTGAAGACTCACTTCTATGAAGTAGATAGATTTCTGACGACATAGTAGTCAATGTCTTGTAAAGAAATCTAGCTAACCACTTCCACCTTCCCCAATCACTAAACCTTATTCAACTTATTTATTTACTCTCTTGTAACTAATCAGCATGTCATATTTTTCTCAACAAGACATTTAGGTGGTGCAATGGATAGAGTGCCAGGCCTAGAATCAGGAAAAATCATCTTCCTGAGTTCAAATCTGGCCCCAGACTATTCGTGGCTGTGTGACTCTTGGGAAGTCACTTCATCCTGTATGCCTCAGTTTCCTCCCATATAAAATGGTCCAGAGAAGGAACTTGTAAACCCCTCCAATCTCTTTACCAAGACAGCCCAAAATAGGGTCATGGTGAGTTGGACACAAATTAAAAAACAAAATATTACTCTCATATATATGTCACTTTGTTTGGTAACCATAGAAGTCTACATAAGTTGTAATTTCTTTCTAATCAGGTATAAGAAAACAATTAAAACTTTATTTAATTTGATGACAATTATTCTTCCTTTAAAAAATGGAGGAAAATGAATTAAGAGGTGGGGGCCATTTGCAGAAAGGAGGGCTTAGCTGAGGAGTGGGTTGGCTGCTGTTCAGGAGTCTTGGAAGATCTCATCCTGGGTTCTTTCCATGTAGATCTGACAGGCACAGAACGGTGCCCCAGTACCGCCTCCAGCAACAGAATACATTTTGCAGTACATCACAGAATTGCAATGGCATCAATTCTGCGTGCAATTCATGTCCAAACGGAAAAGTTCTCAGTGGTCCTATTTCAGCATATCTCAAGGACTAATTAAATCCTCATTACTATCTTCTAATTATTCTAGTACTCTGGGAATTCACTGAGCAAGTCCCTGATGGTACATTAGATGAAAAGGGTTAAATAACCTGTGTTGATTTTGAGACTCCTGATCTGTTTCAGACCTTTAGCATACCATCAGCATCATCATGAATATTTAACTACATACCACTGTGAAAATTAAAAGGGGAAAACAATTAGCGGCTTTTCAAAAAAATTAATTCTGACCCCTATACATTTGCCCTAATAAATAAACCTTCTTCAAGTGTTTTCCCTAAATAGTGGTCTAGTTTAAGATCATTAATTGCTTTCATTTATGTTAACACTTGAAAGGAGTTAAAAACAAAACATTTTAATGTCAATAAATTTAAATTTTAGCTTCTTACCTATCTTCTCTCCTTTTACAAAAGATAACAATAAATTGTTTATAAAGTATATTTTGAGTTTTTCTAATTTTGCTCTAACAGCAATTGTGTGTGCATGATATATACACTATTCTCTATAACTTAGTGTGTATAGTTTTCCATATTTGGAAGGGAAAATGCTAATAGCTACATTGATGAAATGAAAGGTGGTGAAAAAAACCCTCAAACTGCCATTTAGACAGAATTACCTTTTATGCTCCTCCTTCCCTTTATGCTGACAGAGTAACATTTTTTTTTAAAATAAGGAATTAAATTTGATATAAAAACAAATAAAAGATATATAACCAATGAAAATGGGTCATAATACAAAAGTCATTTCCCTTTGCATCCTAAATGTTTAACAGAACATATATCTTCACAGATAGAGACATACCTAATTGCAGATTCAATCAGAAGCTCTTATATAGAGATAATTTTTGATAAAATTCTTAATACACTATTCCTGAGCAGAGGGAGTGGGTAGCCTTAGACTGACAAACATGAGAAATCCCAATCAGAGTCCTGAATAGTCAAGGAATGAGGAATAAAATGCAAGAAAATACTTTCAATAGGTAAACATGATTTTTTAGACTTCATCATAATAGCTCTGATCCTACCTTGCCAATCAAGCTGCAGGCTTTTTGACAATGAATTTTTAGAAATGTGAACTCTTTTGGGGGGATTCCATATAATAATAAATGTATTAGAAGAAAATTTCTCTGCATTTATTTAGTACTAAATCACCAAGCAAAGAAAAGAAATGTTAATTACAGAAGTACAATGGGTTAAATCACATTTCAACAAAAGAGATTCAATTTTTATGTGTTTTCTTTTAGTGGCTTAGCACATAGTTGGCATTCAGTAAGTATTTTTGGAATGTATGCATGCATGAATGAATGAGAGATCAGTGTTATCATTGATCTAAACTTTTAAATGACTAACAGATGACTGAAGATCAGGTGGCTTCAATAGTAACAACACTATGTTTGGGTTAAATTTCGTTATTTGTTTCATTTTTAAATCAGCAATTGATAAGCACAGTTACCCTTGGAATTCCCTCAACACACAATTTCCTAAAGTTTAGCTAAGTATAAGTTCAAGAAAACTGAGTATCAATTAAGTTTTTCCTATGACGTGAAGCTTTCCAGTTTGTTGGATTGCCTGGTCAAGAACTGAATATTAAAGAGGATGAACTCAAAATGCACACTTGCTCATAAAATTCAATAGTATAAGTCTGGCTACATATTTTTATCTTTCAAAAGTGAATGGTGATTGTTGTTTGCTATACACATAACAAACAATTTATATATTATGCATTGTCAACTATCAATTCACAAACACAATAAAATGTCATATACAACATTTGGAGGTCAGGAGAAATAAAAACTTAAGAGACAAACTTAAACTTTAATCTTCGCAGTCAAGAGAATCAAAGGATCCTAGAGGCAGCTAAGCAGGGAAGTTGTTAGAGTGAGGAACTTCAGGTCAAGACCTGAGGCTTCTGTTTTGCCTCTGATATTTACTAACTTTTTGAATCTGGGTAGATTATCTAACCTGTTTGCCTCAGTTTTCTCATCTGTAAAATCGGGTAATAATAGAACTTACTTCCCAAGGTTATTATGAGGATTAAATAAGATAATAAGTGTAATAATCTGTCCAAACCTTAAAGCACAATAGAAATTTCATTATGTATTATAATAGATTTATAATTGAAAGGGACCTTTAAACTTATAACTTTCTCTAGCATCTTAGAAATGAGAAATTTAAGGTCCTGAGAGATTGTAACTTTAATAGAAAATAGAAAAAAAAAAAACCTTCCTGGAAAGCTTTCTAGAATTTTTCCCCTTCCCTCCTCTCTTTTCCTTCCTTTGGAGTGATAGCTCAAAGTTTAAGGTACCGAAGTATAACAATTCAGAAGAGATTCTCTTACCCTCGGGTAAGTATCACAGTAACCAGACATTCTTAACTGCCTAGTTTGGGGGATTACTTCACTTGTATGAGGAGGGAGATGGCAGCTAGCAAGAGCTATAATTCTTTGCTTTTATTCTAATTGTTCTTCATTACATTTTGTATTACCTTCATGGGATCAAAGCCACGGGCAAGAATAAATGATTTGGACAGTGCTCAATAAAAAATAAAGACAGGACATTTGTAGATTTTGCACTCTTTGTCTTTCTCTCACACAGACACACATACACAATCAGAAAAAAAAATGCAAATATATGTCCTGATCATTAAAAGATAATAGTATTCTTATAACAATGTATTAATGATTAGATGACCAATTCATTTTAATGTTTTTTTTTTTCTTTACTGAAAACTGAAGAACTTCTTTATTCTTCATTAAATACAGAACAATTTTTAAACATTTAAGGTATCTGCTGTTTTTATAAAGTCATTCTATTTGCTCACTTAAAAAAAAAACAAAATCAAGTTTAATGTTTTAAACTATAAGTTATAATCTATAATCTATAACTTAAATGCAGATATCTTGCAGAAGTAGGGTGCCAAATGAACAATTCCTACCATACATGGAAAGTATTGGAACAGGTTTGGACCAAGCCAAATATCAGAGAAGCAAGTGTAGAAGGAATAACTATAGTTATTCTCTGAATATATACAGAGACTTTGCTGTGATGCTGACCTGTCCTTGGTCCACCCTGGTTTGCACTGCAATCAACCTTTCTTTCTTTATGACAGTATCAATTAGCATTTTGGAGAAAAATTAGTTTAGGGGGAAAGAAGCCTTGACTAGGGCAGAAATATATAGGGCACATGGCCAGCAAAAGGAGGTTAGCCTTCTAGAAACCGGTTGACCAGTGCTCTCAGAAAGGGATTCTATTGCAAAAATCACTGATCGAACCAGGAAATATGGGTATTAGTCATAGCTTTATTATTAATTAGCTATGTGATCTTGAATATGTCTTAAAATTTCTTTGACTTCACTTCCTTATCTCTAAAATAATTAGTTTATGATTTTGTGAACAAGGTATGCATCTGGATGGTGAGAAATTCAGAGTATAATTTAAAACATTTTATTTCATTAATACCCATATCTAAGCTACTTAACTCAAAACTGCTATTATATAACCAACTTGGAACAGGAGAGAGAAAGGTTACCATTAAAAAAAAAAGAAGAAAAGAAAAACGAACAAAGAATCAGATAGCTAAGAAAATTCTGATAAGGCTTAAATACTCGAAACACAATAAGGGTGTATGGTATAAATTGAAGACCAACCTCGTTCCTGTGGCATTGGTGACTGGCTCAAGGCTGGATGGGAACTGGATTCTGATTGGGTACCAGGAGGCTGAGGTGGCATCTGACTGCCTGTAAAACATAGGAAGGAAAGTGGGGGGGGGGGGGAACCCTTTGCATTAATGTTGCAATTGTGTAAAATCAACATACCTCATTTTTTAATCTTGGTAATTTAAGATTTATTAGTTTTATATAGAACCCACCCACCAACCCAGCTCAACAGGTTTGATCTTCTCCAGCATTTTTCTTTTTCCTTTTAAATTGAAGAGGGAGCATGCATAAACATTATTTAGCAACAGGCAGGCTGCAATGTTCAATTTCTTATTGAGTGAATTCCCAACCTCACTGACATGATCCAATTTATAGCTGTGAATCTCCTGACACACATTTCTGCAAGAGGGTTTAAGGAAATCCAAGTCTGCTGAACAATACAATAGGACCCATCTAGCTGAGTTTAAATAGGCTTCCAACCAGGCAGGCATGGATGGCTGCCAAGAATTTTTCATTGGTAATATTCAGTCAATACAGAAATTATTAATATCAACAGATTTAAGGAATCTTTCAATCAATGGGCATAACATGACCTTGTAGGAAAATGTGTAAAAAAAGCTTCACCAGTAGTTCATGGTTAAAGAAAAGAAGGGGATTTAATTTTCCACAACCCTCCCCTTTGATCTGCGTTTTCATCTACTCATTTTGGAACACAATGGCTTGTTAACTGTTTAACATGTATTAATTTTGTCTCCTCAGCTACACTGTAGACTGTTTAAGAATAAGAACCACATATGCTTCTTTGTATCTTCTTACCATCCAGCAAAAAATCTTAATCATTTTTGTGGCACTCCATAAACACTTGGGGAATAAAAGTCACTTTGTGATAAACATTTTGTTAGCTTTTGGATTTTTAAAATAGGAATTTAAAGAAACAATTCCTAATGTTTAACTGAACCAAAGAAAAATATAGCAATATAACTATAGAAAGTGGGCTGCATAGCAAGCAGAGGTTTATATTTAGAAATCTTGGAATCTTTGGAGGTATTTATTAAGTTTACTCTAATCCATATTTTGACTTAGGAGGTCCATATCTTAACTGTAATGCCAATAAGTATTATAGAACACTAAGAATACATCAGACATTGCAAAGGCATATAGCACTGGTGGGAAAAAAGACAAGGTACTATCCTATTTTTTTTAAATCTTCATTAAAACAAGTTAGTAAGATAAAATAAAATAAGAAGGAGTGGGGGTGAGGGGGAGAGTAAGAGAAGCTCAATTCTATCTTATGCTCTGACTGGAAAGTGACTGAGAGATCAAGCTGATACCCATCACTACTGGCCACCTAAGAGCCAAGTCTTCATTAATTACCTTCATAATTTTAAATTATCACAATTTAATAAAGAAAGATGTTAATGTACTGAGGAATATCACCAATTCATCTGGGCAAAGGATCATGTCCCAACCCCTGACACAGATCTTGGTGTTTTACAGTTAAAAAGAAACTCTCCTGGGTTTCTACAAGATGGCAACTCTGTCATGCCATGCAACCAATGTGCCAGAGTGCTAAGAAGGAAGGAGAATAAATCCCAGATGTCCCCCAGGACTGTCTTTCATAGCTAATTCTAAAATAGCACTGAGTTTGTGACAGCCAGAGAGGCTGAAGAACTATTTTCAGTTTAAGGTTAACACAAATAAAGAGTTGTGAAGAGCATTTTTACACTACAAATCATTCTCAAATTGTTTTCTGGGTTTTCTTCTTACTTTCAAATAAGTATGCAAAATGAACGAAAGAGGTTTCTGAGTGTTCCTGGGGTTCAACTGTCACTCTTTCTCCCAAATGAGGTGAAAACTGAACAGTTGAATTGGTAGCCCCTGAGAACTGTTGCTCTATGAAGACAACAGGGGTTGCTCTTGCATTAGAACAAAACTTACATAGATGAAACAGTAGGGCAAAAAGCACAAGCTATGTTTAGCCATGGAAGTCCCTTTGCAAGTACATCTGAACTTAATACTAATTGAATAGAAAATAAAAAAAATATGGATAAAAATATCTAAAAAACACAATTCAATTTATATGATGGGTTTTTCTTTTAAATAAAAAGAATGAACTCAAGTTTGACTCTTCACCTTACCATATGTCAACTAGCAAGACTATTATGGAATACCCTTAGGTCATGGGGATTTATAGTCTGTTTAGAAACTCTAAGGCATGTTATCATCAAAAACTGCCTTCTCTTTCTCTCCCTTTTTTTTAAAAGTCACTCAGGAAATCAGGTGCAGCAAAACAGTAAGTGCTTAGATTATAATGAACACTTCTGTATGACAGACTTCAGTGAATTCAGTGACTCAAGACCATAAACAAACAGTAATTCTATGTTAACACAGGGCACTACTATTTTCACTGCGTATGCCTGAGGCACTGCTCTTGGATAGAATATTTCAAATGAAAATAAAAAATGCTTTAGGAAAACTATCCACGAATTTGTAAATTACTATCACAGTCTGGGATACTGCTAGCTGTCCAGCAAAGCATCCAAGACAGGTATTGCTTTAACACACTATTTAATTCCTTGGAGAATCCTTCAAAAGCAAAAAAAAAAAAGACGTTTTCATGGCAAACATGCATGCATTAACACAGAATTTTAAACCCACATTTTGCAAACCCCACCATCCCACACACACATAGTATTGTCTCTGGCTGTTGAGAACCTTATCCTCACCAGCAGATGTGCAGGCACAGCCCTAGCAGAAGATGAATTTAAAAGCATGTTGTAGGTAAATGATGGAGTTATGGAATTAAAATTAATTCTTTCTAAGGCCCAAACAAATGAAAACTTGGGTCCTCTTGGAATTACATGAAATGAACACCTAAAACCAATAATGTTTTTATATGATACTTATTAGTCCCAAGTAAAATCTTTCAAACAAAGTTTGGTGATTCCACTAAGGGAGAATATTGATATGCACACAAAAAAACCCCCAAACAAATAAAAATACCTATATGATGGAGCTATAAAATTAAAAGCTAGCTTTGCAAGGGAGCCCCACATTTTACTCACCTACATCTGTGGAGATGTGAGTGCATCGGTGTAAAATACAAGACTGAAAACAATGCTATGAGTTAAAACTGAAACATGAAGACAGCACCCCAAGTCCCTCATTAGCTGGACATTTAGTAATGAGAATTTTTTCCCCAATGATTTTTCAAAATATATTACATTCTATATAACATTTGGTGCAAAGACAATGAGAGTGAAGATTCAAGAAGGCCTCTGCTGACTCATAATCTTTTCTTCATTAAAACATCTCAGTGTTTGGTTAAGATAGTGTTTTAAGTCCATATTTCCTACTTTACACAGAGAGTTTTCAAAAAAAATGATCCAGGTTAAACATTTGAAAATATAGAATTGGATTTTTAAAATATGACAGAGCAGGACCCAAACTGGCAGGGGGACAGATAATGGCCTAATTATCATTTAACTTTATAACTGCCAAAGCATCTGGTAACTAGTTAATTAGACAAATAATTTATTGTATTACTTACAAGGAGAGAACTAAGGTGCTTTGTTTTGGGTGTTGTTTTGTTTTTAGGTAATAGAAAACAGCATTTAAAAAACACTCAACAAGATCTAGATTATTTGTGAATACAATTAGTGTCTTTCTATTTCTTTTATCATCCAGTTATCTCAAGTATATGGATGAATGAATGCATAGTAGATAACTAATACTTGAATAATTACTCTGAGAAATGTGATTAAAATAGTAAGATATAATAATTTTAGCTAAAATCATCTATAACCAGTGCAGCTTGGTCTCATGATTCTAGGTTATGCTGCTTGTAAAGAAAATTTCCAATAGTGATTTGCATTTGCAAAGAAATTAAATAAATAGATCATTAGAAAAATAAACATAAACATAAGAATAAGACACACAAACGTTGACACAAAAAATACTATTCTTAACCTCCCCTAAGATATATTATTTATTAAGTACTTATATCTGCATAGTTTTAGGACTTAACTATTTTCCTAATATAAACTACTTTTTCCCCCTTTATTTTCCCCACTTCTTGACCCAGGTTCTCATTAATATGTTTGCTAAAACATTAAAAATGTATTAAAGAATAATCATAATAACTTTATTCCCCCTCTCCCTTTTTAAGTTCAGAAAAAATAGGAAAATTGTTTTGTTTTGTTTTGTTTTGTAATGGACAGCTTTATTGACCCTTTTTATTTATTTAAATCCTAGTTTGGTAGTCATCTTTGAAGCCTGAAGGACAGATTCATTCTATTACTTAATACTCTGGCTGAAGAATAAGGGTAATTATGTTTAAGTCCTGAAGGGAAATACTGCTGCTCTTGATGAACTAACATACCCAATTACCAACTTTTGGCTGTGACAGAACAATCAAGCCCAGAAACTCTGAACCCTTAATGAAGTAGAATTAAAATTGTATTCTCCTCCTTCTAGCCTCATGAGGTACATCAGCACTTGGGAGAGAGAAAAGAACATTCTTGTTACCTCTTGAACATAAGCACAAGGATTTCTGTCCTGATGTCCCTGGGTGCCTTCTTTTTTGATCAGGCATGCACAGTACAGGTTTCCAATTTTAATACTTCTAATTACAATACAGAATTCTGAAAAGTAGCTTTGTTTTGAATTGAAAAGGGCAGAGTTCTTTGCAGGAGAGGAGGACAATCTAATGTACCTAAGCTGTGGGGAAGGACATAGGAGAATCCAAGACTAAATCTGGTTCAATTTAATTCCTATGTATGTGTGAGGTGTTGTAATATAAAGATGAATAGGACAAAGGTCCTTGTTCTTAAAGGACTTGATTCAAAGGTAACTGTAAAAAAGACTTTGAAAAAACTCTCAAAATGTGTTAAGACCAGCAAATTGCCTCTATCGATACACCATAATATAGAAAAAATTTTATCAGCCTATTTAGCAAATGGCAGTAAAATTGGTGTTGCTTTAACATTCATAAATTTCCTTAAGTTTGGAAGCTGGCATCCTCCCTCAGATCAAAGGTTAATGTTTACCTCATCATGAATTCAGAGATTCCCCCCTCCCCCAGTCTTAAGAGGGCAAAGCCAGTAGCATAGTCCCCTGGATTTGACTTGGAAATTCATCCTCTACAGGGGTCCTCAAACTACAGCCGAATGCGGCAGCTGAGGACATTTATCCCCCTCACCCAGGGCTATGAAGTTTCTTTATTTAAAGGCCCACAAAACAAAGTTTTTGTTTTTACTATTGTCTGGCCCTCCAACAGTCTGAGGGACAGTGAACTGGCCCCCTATTTAAAAAGTTTGAGGATCCCTGCTCTACACCATTCAGTTGCCAAAAAATAAATAAATAAAGACAGCTGGCATATGCCCAACACAAGAATATGGACTAGAAACATTACTATTTATGATTTACACATCAATACTGATAATAAAGAACAAATAGAGATAATGACAATTCAGAAGCCTCAGGCTTCACAAAGGTCCAGCTCTGTAATGGGAATGAGAATTTGTTCTTTGTCTCCTTACTCCACATCTTAAACATATGATTTACTTTTTCATACAGAGTCCACTATTTTGGCCAGTAAATATTAGCATTATCACTGTGAAGTTCATAACAGTATTGAGACATATGAAGTTTGCTACAAATTAAATTACAAAACAGAAAATAGAACTTAAGCTTCCTAAAAACCACCATTAAAAAGCCTACCCTTCAGAGTATAAAAGTTTTTGATGTAAGTCAAAACTAGGACCCTCAAAAAGGGTCTTTTATTTTGCACTTACATATTACACCTAAGCAGTATATGGTTCTACATGATATAATAATCACAGAACTTGATATCACCTGTTGGTACACCATTCTTTTGAATACCTAACTTCTAAAGAGTAAAATGAAAGCTAAAATTAGCAGTGTAAAAGAATTATTAGGGATTTTTAAAAAAATCACAGTGATATTTTTCATGAAGCTAAATTGTCCTTTCTTTTTTGTTGGTAGTAGGTGGACAGGAATGAATTCTTGGGAGATTCTGGGGAAACACTTCTTATTCACTTCTGATAACTGGAAGAAAAGCCATGAAAACAATACTACGTTCAAGGACACTAGATATTCAATAATGAACGACTATCAGTTAAGTCTTTTCTAATCCCTACTTTAACTTTAGGTAAAAGAGAGAAGTAATGGAAACTGAAGAGATGGGACAGTTTATATTTTTCTCACCAGGACAAATTAATTAAAACAAAACCTAATTGATTCTCCCCAATATTTCTGCTCTAAGTTTTTTTTTTGTTTTGTTTTTTGTTTTTTTTTTTTTGGATAAGCTTAATATTTGGCTGCCTTGTGAAGAAATGGGTACAGTGACAGATGAAAGACTTGTATTCATCCTATAATTCAGAATAGGGGGGAAAATCGACTGCTGTGCATTTAAGATTCTAACAACCTTGCAATTTTGTATAGTCGTTTCCCCCACCCGTTCTTTTGAAGAAATCTGCTTTTATTCTGTTAATAACTAACCACAGTTGCAGCAGCATGGATCCGATTAGCAGTTCTTATGGTACAAAGGGGAAAGGAAAAAAAAGCTGTGAACAGGGTTGCCAATTTGTCCACCTGGGCCCCCAGGAGAAAGATTAGATGAGGCGCCTGCCTGCTCCCTTTTTTCCCATTTGATCGCTGTTCTATACTGCCTGATAGAGAGAGGCCTTTTCAAAGCCAAGTCACTGCCTTTCCCCCCTTCTTTAATAAAAGTTTCACTTGTCTCTATCTTCTGTCATACATTTCTGTGTTGTAACACATTATAATTCCATGAAGACAATCAATGACAATATTACTAGAAATTATTGTTTAAAAAAACAAGACAAACCAAAAAAACAAAACAAAAACAAAAACAAAAAACCCCAAACCTTCAGGAATAGAGTTTGGGATATTATTTCATACACAAATATGTTAAAGAAGTTTACACCTAGCCTATAGCTGATTTTTTTATTTAAAGATGCATATTTGAAAAAATTAATAGTTCAGATCATAAGATGAAATATGCTGTATAAGCACACAACCTTTAAATTACATACCCTTTAGACATTTAAGTCTGGAGATTTCCTCTCAACAATTCTAATTTAGACTTACAAAGATTGTTCCACTTTTCCAAGAAACCAAAGACTGTGTACAGTCCTATTTAGTGACTAAAACTCTCAAGTTTAAAAATATTATTAAATGATAATCAGAAGTAAACTGTAAGCCATTGTTAGAAAACTGGAAAACATTGAAAATTATACAGTATTCCAACTTATGTGAATATATTCAATTTCTTCTCTATCTGCAAACTTTAAAAAAAGTAGACAAATACCTTTTTATTTTAAACTGCTTTATAAAGGAACTCACAATATAGCATGTCAATAAATTTTTTTTTGCTAACTCCAATACCTATATAGGAATTCTTTTTGAAAATAAATATTCTATAAACAAATCTCTTTTTAATGACTGGAGGCTTTGGTGTTGGGAAAACTTTGATCACTTGGTCTGTGCTAGTGGTGCGTGAGGAAGAGGTGAAAGAAGAGGAGATGGTCTTTCAAAGGTCACTTAAAATCTTTACAACGTACTATATTGCTTACATACTAAGGGAAGAACCACACAGTCCTATGAATGAAAAAAGTACTGTTGGCTAGACCAAAGTTAAATGTAACCCTGGCATTATTCATTGATCATCCCAAGAGATGTGGCATCGAGATGAAGTACATCAAAAGGGCAATCAATCTATGTCCTAAAATGCATCCTGACATCTCTTTTTCTGTTTCCATTCTCTGGTAACAAAGTTTTGAATGACAACTTGCAATGATAATGAAACTGCTATGTTTTTAAGTTACTTACAAATGCACAGGACATGAAGGAGCATGTTATAGAGAAAGGACAGGGAACTGGAAGAAGTGGGTTTAAATTTTGACTTTGCTAGGTATTTATTAGCTTTGTGACTGGCAAAAACTACTAAATTTTTGTGGGCCTCAATCTCCTCACCATAAAACAAGGGAATTTGACTAGGAATTCTATAGACTTTTTTTTAGTCTAAATAATATAACTATATATGAACTGAATATATATACACATATAAATACTATATGTATAAGTATGTTTATATAGATAGACAAACATATATATATATATATGTATGTATGTATGTTAAATGCCTGTATCTATCTCTCCTAAATTCTGAAATTCTGGTTGGCTAATGTCCAACATGTACCAAAAAAGTCAAAGTCAATGTTCATCAGCTCATGCTGACTTCAGCTGTTTTGCTAATATGAACATTACCTGGCTAATGTTTTGAATAAATCTTTACAGTTTCCTATAGATTCTTGGTTGGTAACCTATAGAAGATATCCTCCCAAGCATGTTGAAAGACTTCTTCTGAATTTTAAGATGGTCAATATTCTAAAAGAGCTAAAAGAGCAAAAAAATTTTGTGCAAAGTACTCAGGAAAGAATGGATAAAAGAGATTGCTGTACTACTAGTAGTAGCAGTAGCAGTAGCAGTAGCAGCAGCAGCAGCAACAATTGTAGTAGCTATAGTAGTAGTGATGATGGTGATGGTGTTAATGGTAGGATAGTAGTAGTAGTAGCAGCAGCAACAGCAATAGTAGTGGTCGTTGTAGTAGTAGTGATGGTAGCAGTAGTACAGATAGTGGTGGTAGTAGTAATTGTTCTAATGTTAATGGTCACCTTTTTTTTTGAGGGGGGGGTGCTTTTAAGGATTGTGAAACATTTTATATATACTATCTCATTTGATTCTCACAATAGCCCTGTAAGTCATACTGTTATTATCCCCATTTTATAGATGAGAGATAGAACAAGGTTAAATGATTTGTCCGGGATCTCACACAGCTAATAAATGTCTGAAATAATAAGTGAACTCATATCTTCCTGACTCCTGTCTAGCATTCTATCCACTGGGCTAGTTCAACTTAAAATGTACAAAGTGATTGAGATAATCATATTTTCTTTGGAGTTATTTATTTCCCAACTTAGCCTCTATTAATTTTTTAAACCATCAAATAAATTCAATTTATAATAACCAATCTACATGACTACTTGGACAATGTTTATACCACTGCAAGACAACATAAGGCAAAAAATAAAGTCATGAGAAAGTTTACAAAGTGAAATGTGTATCCTCTTTAAAAAAATAAATAAAACTTTTTCTTTTTTTAATCATTTACTTCAAATTTCTTGGTGTCAATCAAGAGACTTTTCAAACAATAAGCCTGTCAATAGAACAGGATCCCAATATGTTTTATCATCAAAGTTTTAATACACAGGCATAACTCTGGGGTGTTCTGCTATTTTCCTGTTATAGTATAACTCATAGCAGAAGGATTTTAAACACTTTGTGTGGGGATTCACCATACAAGGGCTATGCAGAACTACACAGATGGAGAAATGACTTTGATTCAGAAGCTTTAGATTATTCAAAAAGGGGGAGAAGGATGGCTGGATCTGCTCCTACCTTGAATTGTGATCCAACTCAAGAGATTTATATACATCATGATTCATGGGATGTTACCACCCCCAATCAAATTGCTGTAGGAGAGGTATAGTTCAAAAATGTGGAACTGTAGTCATTCTCCTTTTTAAAAGATTATGAAAACAGGGTAAAAAGGAAAAATTTCTCACGTTATCAATTCAGTAAGTTTTTCCTTATTAATTTTTTTCTTTCTGATAAGCTCATGATACCACTCTAATTCCATTTTCAAAGGTAAAAAACTATACATGGTGAGAATTCCAGGAGTAATACTTTATCTAAATGATCTATTTGGCTTAGTAACAGATTTGTACACTGAGTTTTGTTTTTATTCACTTAAAAACAATCCCAAATTTAGAAATGAGAGACAAATTTGATGTTTCAATTCTATGTAATTTTTAGATTTTGTGAATTTCATTTAAAGTACTCTCTCTGGATTCGCCTAATGATGATGCTGGAACAATTTCAAAGAAGTCAAAACTGTAAGCTCCCAAAAGGAAAATGAGAAGTACATAAAGGGCGAAAATGGGTACAAAATATTTCAAACAGTAATGTATGCTTATGGAAAACAAAGAAAAAGGAAAAACAAAGTCAGGGATATCTTTCATTTGGAAAAGAAGGTGGTGGTCATATAGAAAGAGACTGGACAGACAGTTTAAGTGGAAAAGAACCAGCAGAACTTTAGATTACTGAGTATAGGGAGGACACATGGAAGGAAACAAATAAAAGAGACAAAGGACTAGAGTATGTGGAGGGCTTCAAACATGCACCAATGAAGGGAAAAATCTATTCTTTGAAGGAGATTAAAAACATAGCTACATATCATCAATTATGAAAATTTATTGTTGTTTTTCTTCAAGGGAAGTAGCACATTTTAGGACATGCTTAGCAGAAAAATGGGAGGTGGAGCAGAAAGTCAAGATTTATTTGCGACACCACAGTCAACCAACTAAGGCAACATTCTATTCAAACTTTTCTGTCACAGAAACATTTCCTTTAAATTCCTAAATTTAAGTTACCTAAAAAGATTGAAAACTTTAGTTTGGAAGTTAATATGGTCATATATGATTATGAATAAACATCCTCATGCATATGTGTAATATAAAGTGCCTTCTAAATTGGCCAACACAAACAGCGAGAGCAGAGACCAAAGCCAGCCAAGGGAATTATGAATTAAGAAAACAAGAAAGGAAACAAGTTTAAGGGAATAATTGGGCGAGTTGGCCTTCTTTAGAAAATCACCTAGCTTATCCAATAACAGTAAATCCCAATCATTGCTTTGGGAGTCCTTGCAACACATTACATTTTTTAATCAACTTAAAAGATTCATTAATTTTGGTATCCTCAGCAAGGTCACACTCTGAGCATTGAGCTGTGTGCCTTTAATGTAGTTTGCAAGTACAAACTCCTATGTCACTTTCTGTTTGGAAGGGGGAATATCAACATTAACAAACCCTGGTTATATCATTTATAAACATGCAGATGTGGATTATTAAAGATTAATGCATTTTGGGATTGGTGTCGGCATTCCGTTTGTCTCATGCCGAAACCAATTCTGTTCTTCATTAGTCAATGACAACCCACATCACCCTGTTGTGGAAGAGAAATCAAAGGTGCAAGTGTGGGAATTGAGAGGAAGGGATGAAACTGATGACTAAGAGACTTAACGGCTGTAATCAATCAATGCATCATCATAATTTCACTTCACAGTTATTTGAGGACATAAACATAACTCCCTTTGCAAAAGGCTTGGTTTTCTCCTCTAAATACTAAGCATTATGTTTAGAAAATTTAGTCATCTGCACAAAGACTTAAATACAACCTATGGAAATATTCAGACCATAACAAGTTGCCAGGTGTTATATTTTGTTTCGTCTCCATCGCTAACAATATTGTCAATGAGTGGATTTCCTCTAGACTAAAATGAACTTTTTAAAGGTTTTGCAATATACTTTCATTTGCATTCTGACTTCTCAGTGAAAAGACACAACAATTGAGTTCAATGCCAACAGCAACTAAACTGCAAAGCATGTTGCATTGACTCAAGACATACTGCCAGTTCAATCTTACCATAAGCTCAGAGTGGTGACAGTCTGTCCAATTTAAAAAAAAAAAAAAAAAAAAAAAAAAAGGCAAATACTAAAGTGGGTGTTTAAAAAGCTTTTTCTGTAGTACCTGATAATAGCATCAAAAGTAACTGATAAGAGGATTGCCAGATATATAGCAAAAAAAAACCATTAGTCACTGGTAATATTACCAAGCTTTAAAAAAAGGGAGAAAAACAAAAAACAATATGTTTGTGACACTGGGCATTATGCTTAATCTACAAAAGATAGAAAAAAGGAAGAAATTAATCATACAATATAAGTAAAACCACATGAAATTGTATAAAATCTAAATGCTCATTTCTATTGGGTGGATAGAGAATAGGAGGAAATGGGTCATAGTGAAAATAAAACAGAGAATTAAGAAAAATAAGTGCTAGTTCCAGCTTTAGGACTTATTAACATAATTATCCCTCTGACCCAGGACAAGTCACAATTTCATTCAGCCTCAATTTCCTAATCTGTAAAATGGAGTTAATAATATCTGCCCTACTTACCTCACAGGATTATTATGATTAAAATACTTTAAAGCAAAAGTGTCAAATTCCTGCCTCCCCCATCTCTGCAAGAATGAAAATACTATTGAAAAAATATTTTAAAAAATATAATCCCACAGTATTAATGTTGATTTATAGTTTTCTAAGTCAATATGCAGCTCTAAAAATATGTTTCTATTTGAATTTGATGTAATCCTTTAAGAGACCTAACCATGCCAATTGCATGCTCAAAAATCTTCAGTGGTTTTCTCATTATCTCTAGGAGAAATGAAAATTTCTCAGCATGCCCTTCAAAGGTTCATCTACTTTTATAGACATTTCAATTTTATTCCTTTTTTTGGAGATAGTTATGCAATACTGTAGTTAGAATATGGGATTTAGAGCTTAGAACACCAGAGCAAAATTTTGTATTAGACACTTATTAGTTGTGTAATCTTGGGCAATTAACTCTTTTAGCCTCAATTTAAAAAAAAAAAAATCTGTAAGATGTAGATAACAAGATGTCCATGGGGATATTATTATATAATTATATCATATGAATATGTGTATATTTGTGTGTATAATACGTGCCTCCAGGGATGTTGTGAGAATCAAATGAAATAAAGCACTATATAAATCTTATCTAGTATATTCTAAATTTTAACTAAATTTGGATCAATAATGTTTCCTGATCTTTCTACAGTGGAAGAACTGGCTAGATTTTGTCTTTGTATCAGTTTCTAACACCTGACAGGAGACTTTGTATATAAGTGCTTAGTGTTTGCTTTGAGAGAAAAAAATGCTCAAAGACTATCATGTGTGTGTGTGTGTGTGTGTGTGTGTTTAAAAAATATGTATATATGGCAATATTTGTAACTATGTAGATAATACTGAAAAAATTGTTAAATACAAAAGAAATCTTAAGATTTAACCCAGATGAAGGAATAAAATAATAAAAATGAATATGCCTAAGAGTATCAGTACCCAAACTACAATTTAATAGCATTATCAGCAATATAAGTGACTGTTTTTTGGAAGCCCAGATGAGACTATCACTGAGGGTAATCAGCTAGAACAGGTAAGTGATGCAGTAGATAAAGGGTAGATCAAGTCAGGGAGATCTGAGTTCAAATATATCCTTAAGTACCTATGCGCTGTCTGGTCCTGGACAAGTCACAATCCCATTTGCTTCACTTTCCTAATTTGTAAAATGAGCTGGAAAAGGAAATGGCAAACTACTCTAGCATCTTTGCCAAGAAAACCCCAAATAGGGTCATGAAGAGTCAAACATGACTGGAAAATGGCTGAATAGTAAGAAGAAGATAAGCAACAACGAAAAATGTCCCAATTCTGAATTTGAACCATTAAGAAAGGTAAAAGGCTCTGAACCTCATTATTAATCCACCAAATCTATTTAGAACTTTCATTTCTTTTCTTCTTCTCAAGAAAAAAGCATATTGTTGGAAAGCCTCAGTTGGAAAGGATATAAAATTACTCTTATGTGCAGCATACAAGTAAATATTTTCCTTGTCAGGAAGGGAAATATAGTCTTATCAGTATCCTTGTTTTGCAAAATTGCTAAATCAGTTTTGTGTAACACGATGGAAGAAAAACATGGATAGAGCAGCCACATTTGGTGGTGGGGTGGTGGGGTGTGCGTGTGTGTTACTTTTTTATATTTTCTGCTCAGTTTGCCAATAACCAGCATGCATCATCCTTAGAACAAGCTGTTCTAAGGCGAAGCCATGAAAAAAATTTTGATAGATTCCCTAAAGTTTTCCAGGTAAAGTAATAATGCTTGTTTTTAAGTGAAATAAGTCCTATGATCTAACGCTATAACATTTAAAACATTTAAGATTACACCAAAGTTACAGTGAAAATGAATATATCCAAGACCCATTTGCCTTCAAAATCAATTTCTGAAATTATCTAGTTTTCACTAAAATTCACATGCTAGAATTTCATTAGATAGAAATGAATTAAAATCCTAAAATTAAGACTCAACATTTTTAAAAAATGAGCTAATCTTTTTTTTCTTAAAAACCTATTTTTTCTTCTGATTTCATCATTTCTACCAATGACTTTGTTGTTCATGATCTCTCCCCTGTTAAAACCCTTGCTATTTGTTATCTTTAACTCTACCTTTGGGCAGCCCTTTTTGTAGTGGCTAACAACTGGAAACTGAATGGATGTCCATCAGTTGGAGAATGGTTGAATAAATTGTGGTATATGAAAATTATGGAATATTACTGTTCTGTAAGAAATGACCAACAGGATAATTTCAGAAAGACCTGGAGAGACTTACATGAACTGATGCTGAGTGAAATGAGCAGGACCAGGAGATCATTATATACTTCAACAACAATACTATATGATGATCCTGATGGATCAGGCCATCCTCAGCAACGAGATCAACCAAATCATTTCTAATGGAGCAGTAATGAACTGAACTAGCTATGCCCAGAAAAAGAACTCTGGGAGATGACTAAAAACCATTACATTGAATTCCCAATCCCTATATTTATGCACACCTGCATTTTTGATTTCCTTCACAAGCTAATTGTACAATATTTCAGAGTCTGATTCTTTTTCTACAGCAAAATAACGTTTTGGTCAGGTATACTTATTGTGTATCTAATTTATATTTTAATATATTTAACATCTACTGGTCATCCTGCCATTTAGGGGAGGGGGTGGGGGGGTAAGAGGTGAAAAATTGGAACAAGAGGTTTGGCAATTTTTAATGCTGTAAAGTTACCCATGTATATATCCTGTAAATAAAAGGCTATTAAATAAAATTAAAAAAAAAAAAAAAACTCTACCTTTGCTCTCAGTTCCCACCTTTAAGCAGCTGCTAGATCTTGTCAGTTTAACCACGGCTACCACTCTTAATTCAGAGTCTCATTACTCTTTGCATGGACTACTGTCATCATCTCAGCAATGTTCCTCTGCCTCTGTTCTCTCCCAACCACAAAGAATCCTTCATGCCATTGACAGGTTAAATGCTACTTCTCTACTTACAGCTCTTCAATAGCTGGCTCTTTATTTCCTAGTAAGGAACGTTCAAACTTCTGAGTGGCATTTAAGACTCTCAAGAATCCAACCCCACCCAATCTTTCCAGCCTTCTCATGCTTCTTTTCCCTTTGCCTCCATGCTGGAGCCAAATGGGATGAAAGCCTTATGCTTTACTTCCTCTCTCTTCATGCTGTTAATAGTATTCTCTTCTCATTCCAACCTGCTGAAATTCTATCCATGCTGTTAAAGTTAAACTTAAATGCATTCATCTGCAGGGGGGTCTTGTTTGTGAAATGAGTACTAGACTTGAATAAAAAGCCTTGCATTCAAGTCTCATCTGCCATCTTTAAAACCTATTAGATGTGTGATCATGGACAAGTCACTTAAATTCTCTGAAAAAAGAAGATAACACTTGGACTATCTACCTTTCAGGGAAACTCAAGATGATTGGTGGATCTCAAAATTCTCTCTCATGCTAGATAAACATGAGTTATATTATTGTGAAAGCTTTGTTGATGGTCTTAATAACAATCTTTCTTCTCTTTGACCTCATAAAACACTCTTCTTTTATACAATTTTGGGGCAATTTCTATCATATCCCTCTGCTAAACAACCAACACGAAACTACATTTATTGCTCCAAGAATTAACATATTCCTGTGCATGTGGTAAGCAATGCATAGATGTTAGTTTATTTGAATTAAAAAGGGTCTTTAAAGTAATTTTGTCCAATTTCTTCTCCTGTGGAGAAATTTGTTTTATAAAATCTTTGACAAATGTTTAGTCTCTATTGGAAAATTTCCAGTGATCTTGAAAACTCAATGTAACTCACTTCACCTTTAAAAAAATTTTCTTTTTATTGACTGGAAATTAAGGTAACTTCATCCTTACTTCGATTTCTTGTTTCTAGCTCTGACTTCCCTTACTAAAATAAGTCTATCCCTGACTTCCTTGGAAAACCCTTCAAAGACTTATAGATAGCCATTGTGTATTCTTCTAATCTTTCAGCCACTTTCATGATAAAGTTTGGCTCTCCCTCAAATTTGAGTTGCCTTCTGCTGGAAGTTTATCAGTCTCTATTAAAATTTGGCTCGCAGACATATACACAATAATACATAAGAAGTTTGGCAAGAGTAGAATATGATTGTCAAGTTAGTGGGCAAAAATGTCCATTAAGGCACATAGTCTAAGGAGCTATTTTTTAAAGAGCAGTAAGGCATGGGGAAGGAAGTTACTCATGCGATGGATTCATGGGGGGGATCTAGGAAGTGCAGTAGCCACATATTCAGAAAGAACTAAATTCAAATTCTGCTCCAGACACATATTAATTGTATGATCCTGGGCAAGTCACAAACTCTGTTTCCTTATCTGTATTAATGGGGAAAATAATAGCACCTATCTTCCAAGGATCTTATGAGGTTCAAGTGAGATAATATTGTAAAAGCACTTTACTAATGTTAAAGCCTGTAAATGTCAGCTATTACTATTATATTTAGCTATGAATCAAGTAAAATTTCTATATTTTTTTCACACAAAGTTTTTAGCCAGGTACTGGATACCTATCCATTTAGAAAGAATGGATACCTAAACATCTAAAAAAGATCTAGGTCTTGAAATGTCTTCATAAAAAAATCAGATTTGTAACAATCATTCTTCATCTTATGAGCACTAACTGTGACAAATTAGACTAGGAACTATCATTTCCTATCACCTAAAACCTTCCTGTTCACTTTGGCCTATGACTGCCTCTTAACTGCTCTTCATTTTTCTCTTTTCCATTAAGCATCCTTCCAATGCCTGCTTGTCTGAATGTCAAATTAACCAAGAGAATTAGCTTTATAACCAAATTACTTTCCTGTATGTATCTGTAGCCATGTCAGTGTAGATTGTTATCTACTCTCACTTGTTTAAAAAAAAAAGAAAGAAAGAAAGAAAGAGAGAACTCTTACTTTTGTAAACACTCTCCTCCATTCATGTTTGTAGCATATAAGATTTTTCTCAAGTTGATGAAGAACATCATAGCTAGCTGTCATTAGGGCTCTTTCTCTCATCCTGTAGGAACTGATCTGTCAGCAAAGTTCTTGAGAGATAAACTTAGTGTAAATTAACTAGTATAAAGTAAACATCTTTGCCATACTCATTATAATGGAGATAAAAACCTTTGATATCTGTAATATTTTAGTTTCAAAAAAGCTGAAGGAAGCTAAAATGGTTTGAAAACTGCAGAGAATACAAGGGTGGAACTTCATCTTTCATCCTATGTATTATGCACATAGATCTCAGGCTGGTGGGGGAGGGGAGAAGACATTTGCCTTCGTCCAACTAAGAGTTTATAATAATATTCCCTTTTCCCCAGGGCCTTACATTTCACATGACCACATCATCAGTTCTTATTTTCTGCTCTCCCAAAATTCTTTAATTTACTCTGATAGCTGCACAGAAGAGGATAGAAGGAAACAGAGAATGCAATGATCTCCCCCCAAAAAAGGAAAAGAAAGAATCAAAGAAGAAAACATATCAAACTTTTAAAAACTCATTTTTTCCCCTATCTTCTATGCTGGAAAACAATGTTTTACATATAACTAGAAAGATATTATGTGCAAACTGGAAACTGAGTGGATACCCATCAGTTAGAGAATAGCTGAATAAGTTATGGTGTATGAATGCTTTGGAATATTATTGTTCTATAAGAAACGATCAGTAAGATGATTTCAGAAAAGCCTGGAAAGATTTACATAAACTGGTGCTAAGTAAAGTGAGTAGAACCAAGAGAACATGGTACACAGCAACAAGATTATATAACGATGAATTCTCATGGACTTGGCTCTTTTCAACAGCAAAATGATTCTAGGCAGTTCCAATAACCTTGTGATGAAGACAGCCACCTGCACCCAGAGAGAGGATTGTGGGAACTGAGTGTGGATCACAGTATAGTAGTATAGTAGTTTCACATTTTTGTTGTTGTTTGCTTGCACATTTTTCTATTTTTTTTTTTTTTTTACTTTTTGATCTGATTTTTCTTGTGCAGCATGATATTGTGGAAATAGGTATAGAAGAGTTATACATATTGAACATATACTAGGTTATTTACCATGTATGGAGAAAGGGAGGGAAAAAAGAATTTGGAACACAGGGCTTGCAGAGGTGAATGTTGAAAACTATGCATATATTTTAAAAATGAAAAGCTTTTAAAAAAGATACTATGTATAAAAATGCAGATATGTCATATGACATTAATAAAATGATACACTTTCTATGATGTCAGGAAACATGTTGTTTTTGATTAGTCTCCATGCTCATTTTATCTAATGCTTATATGGGCAGAATAGGTACAATATAAACTAAACATCTGGTAATAGTGACACAGGATATCTACTCTTTTTTTCGTTTATTTTTACAATCAATGGTCACTGAACTTCTAGCTTCAGGAAAAAAATACTTATTTTCATCTGAAATTTGCTTTGGTGCTAATGCTAAAAGATAAGGGAGAAAAAAGACAAGGGAGTGAAATATTTTTTGGGGAAATAATTAATGGAAAGTTCATGAAGTCATTACTTTCTGTCTCTAACACACTTGATTGATGAATTATCAAGAGTAGTTTAAAATTCCCTCAGATTTTATAAAGAAAAATGGTGTCAGACCCTCCAAAAAAAATTCTATTGGATATTGATGGGTTAATATTTGCCCAGCCCATAAGCGATCTCCCACAGTAAACTCACCCTTCTTAATATTTAAACACTGTTGCTGCTTACATGGCACAGGAGAAAAAAGCTGACAAAAGCCTTTGGCCAATAAAATAAAAATAAAAAAAATTGTTGGGCTTATTTACATTTTTGCTTTGTTAGTAAACTGGAACGGTTGGCACAGGAGGCAAGACAAGTGAAATTAACATCCACTAAATCTTCTGGCAATAGCAGTGCATTTTGATGTGCTGTGTCAGCTTCTACGAGTGTGATAGGTAGAATGAGGCAAAGAGTAAGACCCACACCAGATAAGAGGCAGCCTTGGCTCCTGCTCCAGAACAAAAAAGCAATCAAAGAGATCTGGGCTGCAACATGAAGCAAAAAGTTAAGGAAGAAAAGAAATTAATTTTTTACAAAGAAATTAGTGTTTGGCACCCATAAATGGCAGGAATGGCTACATTAAGGCGTTGGGGCGGCTTTAATTAACTACAACTACAAGAAATTCAGTGGGGGAGGGGCGTGGGGGAAGGGAGCTATGGCTTCCATTCCCCATATGAAACTTTAGCAATACGAAGTAGGGGGATTAAAAGATTGTGTATAAGGGAGGAAGGGAGGAGAACAAGTGAATGCAAGAATTTATACTACCACATGGTACTGAAAAGCACATGTATTTCTGTTCTTAAATACATGTATAAATTAAACAGTCAGAAGCAGATTTCTGTACCTTCCCCAACTATAGATGGCTACAATGCTGGAACCCAGTAATGTGCAAACAAAGGCAGCTGATCCATGTGGCTACTTACCATAGAAAATCTCCATCCTGCTTTTCAAAAGGAATGCAGGAAGGAAATGCCCCACTGAGTTAGGGATATGCCAGTGCCAATGCTATGCAAGTGCATCATGGTAGCAATTCCCATGAAACTGGAAATGTTTGTCAGAAGGCAATATAGGAGGGCAAATTTGCAGTGGGTGGAGAAACAGTTTAAACAGGCACTGAACAGAATCAGCCATTTGGGAGGTTTTATTGTAGGTGGTTTGTTTATCTACCTTTGTGATGTTTCTCATTAGTTGTCAATTTTATTTACCCAGAGCAGAGATGGAGAAAATGATGGTTCTTTTCCAACAAACACTGGGAAAGCAACACCTTTATTCAAACCGTCTTCCCAGCAAGAATCCCCTCCAATATTTTGGCTTTTCCTCATCATGGCTATCAGCTACATAACAGCTGCTCATTTTACAATGACTTGCTGGAGAGACAATGATTGAAAGAGCCAATCTGCGTCACATGGAGAGGCAGTAGCAAGATATAGCAGGAGGTAATGGGACAGAAGTGAGGTCAGAAAAAAACCAAATCAAAGGGGGGGGGGATATACGTGTTAAGGATAGGGGATAAAGAGAAAGAAAGAAAGTGGAGAAAAATAAAAGTGAAGAAACGAACTAAATTCTTGTTTATGAAGCTGCATCTTACATGGGGTCTCTAAGTGAATCTAATCTGACTGATTTAAGAATTTCAGAGGGTAGATCTCATTTTCATATATTCTAATATTTAGATTTGTTGAGGAACCAGAAGGGAGAAGGATAGAGAGAAAAAACATCGGAAACTATATAGAAATAGAACCTGAATAGGAATGAGGCCATTCTGAGATAAGGGGAATGTGAAGATACTAAGAATATCTTCACTTTTGGGTGATGGCATTTGGACCAGAGATTTTATCAGTGTAGAGAGTTCCACGGGTAGGTGGAATCTCCTTGCATTGACAGAGTCTGGCAAGGCCTCTGGAAAGGTGGTATTGAGAGGGCATTGAAAACATAAGGGGATGGTCCAAGTTCAGCTAGTTTACCAGTTTATCAGAGTCAGGGAAGAAGCTGAGCCCTACTGACTCCAAAACTGATACTCGTCTCCATAATTAATACCTCATTGCTTTTCCATATTATCAATACTAATCAAAATATAATTAACATTGTTAAAATAGCTGGAATGGAGATTCCTTCTGTAGCTCTATTTTAGATTGGTGATTACTATACAGCTTCAAGTGATTTTTAGTGCTTAGAAAGTAGAATTAATACTCCTCTCAAAAATCCAATCATCAACAAAGGTCTATTTTTTCCCCAGTCTTTATAAAGCTTTCTCTTCTAATCTGACATCGGTACCTTCTTTGTTGTATCCTTTTCCACATAACTCCTATGTGAAATTTAACTGCTGTACTATCTTGGTGTCTTATTTTCAAGTTAGAATAGGTATTTCCTACCTGACTTCCTAACATTCACAAAATTTCAAATCAGAACTTATGTTTGCCACAAGACAGATGTCAAACTTGGAAGGACATGTGTTGGGGAAAAATAAAGAATTGACAACAGTCCTGCATTTCAAAAGAACAAAATTCAAAGAAGTGAAATCTCTCAAAAGCAGCCATAAGATGCCTCATATAACCCTAGGAAAACTAGTATAATTTTTGGAGAGCTTTGTCTGTGAGAAGATTATAGCCCAGGGGAAAGGAATTTTGGGGCACAGAAATGTACAAAGACCACCATCAAAGTTATGGCAGACAAGGCTACAGCCTTTTTTGGTAGTGGTGCAGTCCTCACACTGAGGAAGTCACAGGTGACTGAAATGCAGTCACTATTTTTGAAATGGAATTGGCCAAATTAGAAGATTTTCTACAAAGTAAACTATTTCAGAGCAGTACTTCCAAACTTAGACATAGCAAGTATCTAGTTTCCTGAGTGTTTCAAGACTTCTTCTTTATGAAACATACAATCATAAAAAATAAATATCCTTAGAAACTTAGTCTCATCTTGATAGGAACAGTAGAGTAAAACCATAAGTGAAATTTGAGCATAGGCTTCAAAGACAAAGAAAGTTTATCCTAGGTAACATCCTTGTACACATATCATTATCAGTGAGTATCCAGCACTAAGAAATACATACTATCATGTAGGAAAAGCAGTATGGAAATGTCACTCTTAAAAACAATAAGACTTATGATATGGGAATCAGCATCCACCAGTAAACTCACAAAGGAACCAGTGGCAAGTTCAGAAGAGGAGGCAAGCATATTCCATTATACCTACTTATATAATTTTAGCCAAAGTAATATATAAAAGGAAAATGATGTCTAATCTATAGCTGAAATAATGAACTATATACCACAACTAAGCTTCCATTTATACTTTATGTATCTGATAAAACACACACATACACATAGACACACACACACACACACAAACACACACAGTTATTTTCATGTTGTTTCAACCATTAGAATATGAGCTTCTTAAAAGAAGGGACCCTGTTTTTAATTTTCTTTGTATCCTCAGTGCTTGGCAGAGAGTAAGTACTTACTAAAAGCTCCTTGATTGTCTGATTCAAAAAAAAATTGTTCCATATACTTAATAAAAGAAATCGTGTCATTAGATATATAAAGTGACTAACAAAATAACTGCATTTCTGAGAAGTTGCATGAGATGCTAACAAGTATGAGATGGGTAGAACTACACACTGGAAAAAAGCTCTCAAATATACTGTGATGAATGAATTAACATCCTACTACAAACATGAAGTTATAAGGTTTTTGAAAAGAATACATTTTATACTGAGATAGAGTCATAAAAACAAACCCACTGGTTAACATTCTACTTGACAAAAGAGTTTAGTGGAATATGCTGATACAATGTTCTGATTAAGCAGAAACATTGTAAAGATTCATGTAGGCAGAAAGGAAGACTATTTAGCTTTGGCAAAGCAAACAAACATGTAAACTGAGGAACATTAAAAATCAAAGTCATTTAACTCAATTCCTGGGGTAGGTATGAGGGAGGAGAAAAGAGACTATTAGCTCTTTCTTCAGAGCTATCATTGTAAGAAATTAATACTATCAAATCTATAAATAAAATATAAGTAAAAACTCATTAAAAAGATCTCCTGGGACATCATATTTATTTTGTTGTAATGACTATTAGCTATACTTTTGAATTGGGCACTTATCACTGATAACTTCCTTGTCAGATCCCTGGGACATTTTGATCTCCCAATAGAATATTGCAAAATACTTCATTGATGTGGATCTAACTGTTCTAAGTCATTAAGCCCAGATCCAGCTTTGCTATCCAAGTAAAATCAAAATAAATCAGTAATACCTGGAATACTTGCAGGAGAAATTGGGCCCGATCTTGACTGGTTACTCCCAACAGGAGAGCCCACAGGGGAAGGTGATGGGCCCCCTGGGATACTGGAAAGATGGGGGGAAGCATGAGGAGAGAAGGGTGACTGTGCAGGATTGCTCTGATCCCCTTGACTGCTAGTGGAGCCTGATGCACTCACTGCTGAACTCAAAGTTGCTTCTGTTCCTGTGGGCAAGTCATCAATGGAGCCAGATAAGTCCTGAATAGAGAAGAAAAGAGAGAAAATATGTATTAATGTAGTTAAAACACTGCTAGTTCATTGCCCAATCCAAGTTCACCTACAGAATTTAGTTATAACAGATTTTTATAAAAGCAATCATTCAAATTATTGCTACTTTGTCAACTAAAGATATTATCAGGTCTCATAAGCTACATCAATAAAAAATGACCATTTTTTTCAAAGTCAGCTACCCTTTTTTCCAGGAACCATCTCTGAGTATTCTTTGAGTACTTAGTATAATAAATCAGTTCAATTTTTTCACAGGTAGCATTGGATGGCAATGTGGTATATTCACCCATCCCTACTGATTGGGTGGAAGAAGTTATTAATATTGAAGTAACAAAAGATATTGTTGAGTTTAAAAACTGTGGACTGGGAACATGGTTGTTTTCATACTATATCCTCTGATCTTCAAATTAAGAAAAGAGATCAGGCAAATATATGTATAAATACAAATATGTAAAAATAACTCCATATCTTTCCAAACTTATTCCATGTCATTCTTTTTTATGTACTCAGTGTTCCACCCAAAGTGACTATTTAATGTTCTTTGAATGTGACATTCAACCTCCTGATTTTGTGCCTTTGCACAGAATGTTCCCCTGGTCTGTGATATAATTCCTTTTGCCCCTCTACTTGTAGAGATACCTAATTTCCTTCCAAGTTTAGTGAGTGTTACCTAACATACAAGACCTTTTTTCATCTCCCCAGATGTTGGTGATTCCCAGAATCCCAAGAACCTAGCAACATACAAGTCATTGGATAAATGCTTACTGGTTGATTGAATAGAAAGAAGAGAACTTCTGGACATTTGAAGTAATTATAAAATTGTTTAAGGAATTATATTTCATTATGAATATATGTGAAATGAATCCCCGTATTTAGAAACTCTTGCTTTATTCTTATAGAGGCCAAAAATAATTGCAAATCAAATTCATAGCATTATTTTGGTTACATTATATTCTTGGATCAGCATTATGTACTCTATCATTGTATTAAGAAGAATCAACAGATAAATTGCAACAGTAAAGTCAAAATGATATTGTAATAAATAAATACCATTAGAAAGAAAGGTTCAGTATAACAAAAAGTTTATCTGGCTTGAAATTTATGTAATACATTTTCTAACCAACACAAGTATTTTCACTAGTTTGGTGTCACAACATAATCTGAACAAAACAACTGTTTACACTTTAGGTGGGAAAAAGAAAGCAGAACAATCAAAAGTTTTATTTCTGTCAACAAGTAGCAATTCTACTCACTTCTCTCAATTTCAAACTAGAGAGGCAACTAAATCAAACCATTTAAATACTCAGTCTAACAAACAAAGTAAATCTAGAGGAGAAAGCTAGAATGTGTAAAAGTTAGATACCATCTATTTTCCCTTTCTTAAGAGGTCAATACACTTTTTTTTACTTACTAATTAGCTGCTAAGCATCAGTTCAGTTCTGTCCCTAGGACATAAAGACTAGTAAAGTAACTATTAGCAATTCATTCATTGCTAGAAAAAGATCCATTACAACAAAATAACTATGATGTCCCAGGAGATCTTTATAATGAGTTTTTACTTATATTTTATTTATAGACTTGATAGTATTAATTTCTTATAATATACAGCTCTGGAGAAATAAACCAGTCTTGTGACGATACATGAGGTATGTATACGAGAAAGTTTTCATTCAAATTATTAAGCACTTGGCTAAGAGTTAAAATCTTGACTATTTGTGGTTTTTGAGAGATCCCCTAGTGTGTTCCTTTAGGGAAGTAAAATTTGTTTTTATTTCAGTAATATAGCAGAGCTTGAAAATTCTAAGTTTGCTTTATTAATATGGCAAAGCTTGAATAGTCTGTCTAACTTAATTTTTCACTGAAAGTGTTTTTATGTTTGTGGTGGTGTTAAGTTCTTTCAACTTTCAATCCAAGTTCTTTCAATCCAACTTTCCCTGACCCCATTTGATGTTTCCTTGGCAAAGATACTACAGTGGTTTGCTTTTTGCTTCTCCAGCTCATTTTGTAAATGAGGAAACTGAGGCAAACAGAGTTAAGTGTCTTGCCCAGAGTCACAGTCTGGATTTTAATTCGGGTTCTCCTGACTCTGGAGTTGGCACTCCTATCTACGATGCCACCTAGGTGTATAAAATACCAGATGCAATAAAAAGCAATTTTAGTTGACTTTAAACCCATATAAAGTTTTTTAATTCTATATTTTAATGGGTAAATTTTATATGCAATTTTGCCAAGAACTCATATTTGTATAATTAAAGTCTTCCAAAGTACTTTCCTCAACCAATAATTTATGGAGTGATATTTTCCCACCAAATTCTCTCTTGATCCTACCAATACTGTCTCTTACTTAGCACCCTTCTGCTAGCCCAGAAGACTGGAAAAGGGAAGGTAAATTATCATAGTCAAAGAATTGTCTCTCTTTTGGGTCTAGGTTCTCCTACTAGAGCCAAAATATAACAAATCTAATCTTTTTTCCTAAAGGTCAAACTTACAAATATTTGAGAGTGTTTGTCATGTGTCTTCCATCTGCATTTATTCAAATTAAAATATGTGTAATTCCTTCAACCAATCCTTATAAGTCATCGTTATGTAATTTGTTACCACTTACTCAATACCCTATAGCTTAACAATACTGTAATTTCCCTAAAATGAGATATGTAGAATGAGAGATAATATAACAGTTGTGGCCAAGTGAAAAAATATATTTAAGGGAATCAATCTAATTACAAAAGTATTAAAGGGAATAATGGGAAAGAAAAGAAGAAAAAAAGAGAGAGGGCTAAGACTGTGTAATGAGATGGGAGGAGTTTGGTCAAGGGAAACTAAACTGAGAAAGGCATACCAGTATGATTAGAAGAGAAAGATAGGAGTAAGGTTCTTAGGAAATTTCAACTGGAGTAGGTCAAACAGCTTTTAGAAGGAAAGTGTTGACCTGAAGGTCAAAAGAAGTAGATGTATCTGTGGGGTAGAGGAAAAATGTACTGTGGGGACTGTGTCCATGCACTGTTCCACCCTCATAGTCACCACCTCACAAAGGAAAGGGGATATATCTTTTTAGTTCTTCTTATGAAGTAGATGTGGTTGTTATAATTGCATGACTTTCAGTTGTAGGTTCAATATTTTGTTCTCAGTTTCCATTATTCTATTCACTGTGTAGATTGTTTTCCTGGTTCTACTTACTGTAGTTTAAATCAGTGCTTTAAACTTTCTCTGTATTTTTTTAAAATCAGCATTATGGCATGGTACTACTGCTACAAATACTGAATCCAGTGCTAAATTCAGTTATTCCTCAATGGTAGTAAAATAGGGAGATAGAAAAAATGACAGTGAGAATGGGAATGGAATAGGAGATAGTCTACAGAAACTGCAATAAAGAAATTTTCCCAACTCCACAGTATAATTGGCAATGTCTCAGTAAGTCAAACCACAGCTAGAACTGTTCTAGGAGGCATTTTGCTTCTCTCTTCAAATTTCCACCTGCTATTGTGGCTTCTGCCATATAACCCACTTTAAAGCAAAACTATTAATAATTTAAAACACACACACATACACACACACTCACACACACACACACACTCACTCTCTCTCTCTCTCTCTCTCTCTCTCTCTCTTCCTCCCTCCCCACCCCCCAACCTCTGTAGCGGCTTAGTTGATGAAAATCTTCCAAGATCAACATCTACTATAGTTTACTTATTGAGACACAGGAATATCTTGTATTAGGAAGAGTAATACTTTTCTAAGTAAAATAGAGGGCATTCTTAAGCAGAGTCAAATGATAACTGTTGCTATGAATAACAAATGTAGCAGAAACACTGTAAATTCAAAATATCATCCCTAGAAATAGTATCATATCAAGCTTCCAAAATAAAACTGGGAGAATGGAATCAGTTTTTCAGAACTTAAACAGATAAAGTACATAAAAATTTCAGTTTGGGGCATATTAGAAACATGAATCTACAAACACAGAATTGGTAAAATAATATATTTACTATGGATATTTCAGTCAAACTGACCTATTCAGATTTTCAGAATTGCAAACAGCTTTGTGATACCATATAGTATTTGGAGCATTTTATAAGTAGATAACATACTAGGATAATTTTATTTTAATTCAGCAGTCAAGTCAAATGCTTGGGATCAACATGACAAAACCAAAGCCAATTGATTGGCTGGATATAAATACTTGTTCTGGTATATTGGTGTGTTTAAGAGCAGATAAGACTCAAGTTCATTTTTTCCTTCCTCAATAGGTTGCATTCTAACTTCTCATTTTGCTAATCCCCTAGGGGAAAACAATGATTGACAGTACCCAGATATTTCTTGAAGCACATGCCCTTCAAGGGATTTCCTCACTAACCTGATGCAACTCATTCATAAAAGTACAAGGGCATACATGTGATTCTGATCTACTTTGAGAACTAAATGTGGCTGGCTTGTTCCTAGAGAAGAAAGGGAGGAGTGGGTAATGAGGACAGGATACCACACATTAGATAGGCTTTAGTTGCCCTCAATAATAGCTTTAGAATGGCATAATACACCTATTTTATGAACCAGAAGGATTTTACTCTTTACTTATTACAGAAGTACCTAGAAAAACACAAATTAATAATCTGAACTTAATTTTTTTCCTTTTAAATTAAAAAAACTAGGCAGGTCAACATCACTTCTCTTAAAGTAAAGCCCAATCTCTGTGATTGAGAGCTAATATCTAGAATTTCATAAATGTAAATAAGACAAAATGATTTAACAAAATGAGTATTTTAAAGTCATGTAATGGAAAATAACTCGGGAAAGAAAATGTAAAACAATGATTCTTTTAAAATACAATAACAAAAATTATCTTCAAATTCAAAAGTATTTTTAATTATCATCTAGTAAAACATGGAGTCAATTCAGAGTTTTCAACTCTGAAGTAGGCATTTACTTGATTTGATTTTTGTTTACTTGTGGGTTACTTATGTTTTATTCCAACTTTGTAATTGGACACAAACCATCCCCTCCCCCCAAAATCACTGTTGATTGTAGTCAGCATCCTATATGCCTTTGTTTATAAAATAAAAATGCTAATCAGCAACTGCCTCCTTAATATTAAAAAAAAATTCCTTTTCTACCCAATATTAAAATCCCTTGCCATATTAAGAAAAGGGAGGGGAGTAGGAAAAAAAAATGGAGATAAGTATTAGGAGATTGTGTATCAAACAACAAACCCATCAAAAGCATTTCTGTGATTCAACTTGAAGAAAATACCAAGAGAAGAATATAAAAACAGTGGCCTTCATATTGTTCATATGTCATCAGCATTTCAATGCTCACTGCCTGGGAGTAACAGAACAGTAATAAAAGAAAGATAGGATTTCTACATTCCAGTTATATACACACATAACTTTTATATGTAAATTATACAGATACATTCACACTCGTTAGGGTATCCATATGCAGAGCTATTTAAAAATGTGTTAATAAGAGAACTTCAACAGTGCTTTAAGCATTCAGCCTAGTTAACAAAGAAGCTCTGTAACTAATACTCCTCTAGAGGACAATTTAGTCAGCAGGGCACCAACCCTATTCTTTTATAAGGACTATCAGATCTATGATGCCTGGAAAGAACAGAGAGACCTTACTGCATCTCATTCAAACCAAGGCACCTTCAAGCTACAGTGCTTCCATTTATCTTGCTGGAAAGTTGGCAGGTAAGGTAATTGCAGGGAGGACTCCTTTTAAGGGGATGAAGTCCCCATGTCCCAAGGCATTCCTTAAATCCTTCCTTTTTTGATGGGCTGATTGCTAAGACACTGATTCTATGGGCTTGAGTATAACAAAAAAAAACAAAAAACAAAAAAAAAAAATCACAATTTTGCCCCAGTGGTTTGTTTTTGATGAAAGAATCTTGCTGCTTCTCATGAAAGACTTTAAAAAATTGATACATAACTGAACTTCTTCCAACTCTCACCAAATAAAATATTCTGTTATACACTGATACTTTACATTAAAAACCCTGACTTTTTATCGATTTAGATTTAGATAAAATCAAATTATAGCAAAACTTTCTCTGTGTTTGGAATTATGTCTCCAAGTAAATGCCTATCTCTGACCACTTTCCTTTACCCTTTGCCTACAACTAACCTTTATTTTTGTACATTTGTACACTGTAAAACAAATCTCATTGTGCTTACAATTCTGCTATGTTTTCCTGGTGGTAGAATTTTATCAGACTGACAAGAGAGACATTTCTGAATTAGCACACAAATCTGTATTTGCAACATAACCAGCAAAGGGATCTATGAAAGGCAAGTTATATGGTAACCATCAGACAAAATGAGGGACAGAAAATATTTTTTTCATCTGAGCACATATGTCTTAATATATATATATATATATATATATATATATATATATATAATCACATTCCTTTCTTGAATATTTTACTTTGTCATATGATTAAGATACATGTCAAATATACATCTGGTATGATGGTATTCAATTTATCACTAGTTAGCTTTCTGAAGATCAATTTAATCAATCAATAAGCATTTGTGAAACTATGTGCCTATCATTGTGCTAAGGAAGATGGATTAAAAAAAAAGAGGCAAAAAAATACCTGTTCTCAAAGAGCTTTCAATCTAATGGGAGAGCAACAACAACATAGAAACAAATACAGATAGGGAGGGAGGGAGAGAGGGAGGGTGGGAGGGAGGGAGGGAGGTAGATTACAAGATAAATAGGAGAAAATTAAGAGAAGGAGGACAAAAGAATTAAGAGGTAGAGAAAGACTTTCTACTGAAGAGGAGATTTTAGTTGGGATTTATAGGAAATCAGGAAAGACAGTAGGTAGAATTGAGAAAGGAGAGAGTTTCAGGCAATGAGAGAGAATAACATCATTTATGAAAACTTTCGAAGTCACAACCATTACATTCTTCAAAAAAAATTATCATATAACTTTTACAATTATATGAAAGGCATGATGGTGGAGTGGATAGAGGGCTGATCCTAGGTTTAGCACATTTGGGGTTCAATTTTGATTCCAGTAGATATTAACTCTGTGTTTAGAGACAAATCACACTAACTCTCAGTGTCTAAGACAATTCCTCATAACCTTAAGTTACCAAGGATGTGTTGCTGAGATCAATCAGAGAAGGGATTTTCTGCTATGGACAATTCCCATGATGAAATCACAGGTATGGAGCCTTAATCACTCAAAATGGCATGTCAACATACAACTGTACATATATAACCACATATGTCTCAAGAAAATACAATTTGTTATTTGCAGGTGTTCTTGGCTCCCTATCACCTCTCATGTCTCTTTAAGAGGTGTACAAGTGACCTTAAGTTCTTCAAGTCGATGCCATTATAGTAAGAATAACTATAATAATAATTAGTAGCTAGCACTTACATACCATTTTAAGATATGCAAAGTTCTTATCTCATATGATCCTCACAACTCTAAAAGATAAGGTGCTAGAATTTTCATCATTTTATCTATGAGGAAACTGAGACAAAGATTATGTGTCTATGTCTCAATTTGCTTTGTGATTCCAGATCTGGTGTTCTGATTTTGCTTTATGAATCATTAGATAAGGTGTAGCATTCTTTTAAAGTTTTTTTCTCCCCTTTGATATTATGAAGATGTCAGTGTGTTACTAAACTATGCTAAATATTATTGTTATTACAAAAACATTATTTATAAATTATTTAGACTAGTTTCAACAATATAATCACCAGAATGCTTATCAGCTTATAATGAATTTTTTTCTTAACAATAGTAATTTATAAAACTGCTTGCAAAGGCAGAAAAGACCAGAAGATTCACAATAGTTTAGAGCTGAAAGGTCTAAACTCAATGGAGGGAGTACCTGCACAAATGATAAGCACCAATCACCAAAATGTAACCTTTATATTCATATAAAGTGTCAGTAGGAGCTGAGGAAATAGCTTTAGAGAATATGCTAGAGAAATAGAGGTACCATTAAGGTGCTAATATAGTTAGGTCAGAGGCTAGAAGGGACCTTGGATATTATTTAATCCAAGTTATTAATCCCCTTTACAATATTTCAAATAAATGGCTATTCAGAAGAGATAAATTCTAGAATCTAGGAAAGATTAGTGAAAGTGGAAATATTTACCCAGGTCTTAAAAGAATGGAGATAATTTCAACAAGAAGGGTGTGGGGGAAATTAGGGGTAGGAAAGGACATAAGGAAAAATATTCAATCAAGGACAAGGGCATGCATGTCTGAGAAGCATATTTGAATAAAAGATAAAATAAATGAAAAGGAGTAATATGAAACAAGGCTCAGAAGGCAGTGAGTAAAAAAAATGTAAGTGGTAATATCAAACTAAGGGATTTAGGCTTTATCATGTAAAATACAGGAAAACAATGGAAGACTTTTTAGAAGAGAATTAGGATAATTAAACTGCTTTATTCTGATATTACAGTATATAATGAATTGGAAGGAAACAGACTGAACTATGATACAAATGCAATATTTCCAGAGAGATGTAAAAAAGTCTGTACCAATGAGGGTGAGGGCACTGGGATTTGAGAAGAGGATGAATATGAAAAGTAACATGAAATGGAATACAAAGATAAGTAACTGATGAGGAAGGAAGAGTCATGGGTGATATCAAAGATGACTATAAGATAAACAGTAGGAACAAATGGGCAGATTTGGGTGCCACTGACAGATATAGGGAAGTCAGGAAGAAGAATAAGCTTTAAAGATAATATTTTGGTATTAGATAAGATTCTATAAAAATTCTACCTTGTCCCCTCCCCATCTCTCACCTCATCCACCTACTCATATACACAGTGGCTTTCATGTCAGTAGCATTGGGGTTCCTTTTGGCTATATTTACAAAGTAAAGTTGAACATGGACAGTTAAATCTGTTTGCTCTTCTGGTTCATTTGAAAGTCAGATTTTTGTAGGTAAGATATACTATATATTAGCTCATTAAATACTAAAGCCCTTCAAATGCTAATCATTAAAGATTCATATTTAAATTTTTTTCTTTCATTTCTCATGGGGCATGAACCACACTAAAAAAGTTTACATTCATGTTACACTTTAAAAAAACCCAAACATAAAAATGTGTATGTAATTTTTCCAAATGCTGACATGTTAGTAAACTATTCAATGTTTTATTTTATGTTAAATCTTATGCTGTGGAATACCACACTTTTCATGTGGTTCACTCAGAGAATTCAAAGAGAAGCATAGTGGGCATGTTTTCTCTATTGAATGAGAGCCTTTGAACAAAAGGCATGCAAGAAGTATAGTTTGTGATCTTCATGCTCAAGGAACTTTCACATTGAAAAGATAATTATCAAAGCTCATGTTAAATATAAAAATATTTCTCTGTTATATAGGTTAGCCAGGATATTTCAATTAGGATATTTCAATTACTGCTATAATATTTTCTTCACTGGAGAAATCTTCAACAAGGTAGTCTTATTCATTTGAGCCATACAAAAATACATGAAGTTATAGATGGGAGGATTCTTATGATTCTCAGAGTACTCAAATTGGGCTAAAGTTAAAGTTACCTCTGATAATTCCCCAAGACCTTTTTAGGAGTCTTTGAAGGTCAAAACTTTTCATAATAATATTAAGAGGATATTTGCCAATTAAAATACTCCCTCCTTTTCCAAACAGATATTGAACGATGATATTTGAATAATTTTATTCATATACTTTAGCCAGAATGGTGTATCATAACAGAGTGAATATGGAAGCATATATAGGGACACAACTGTTTTCTATTAAGTATGACTTTGAAGACATTTTAAAAAACCATGAAAAATATACCACTTCAATTTTTTGGGAAATTATAGTTTTCATAAAAGTATTATTGAAATGGGCTCCTTATTTTTAAATAACTAAACATTTAAAAATATCTATCATGATTTATTTTTAATATAGCAAAAATCAATGGGCATAAGGAACATAAAAACTGTTGGGGGGGGCCATCAAAAAATTTTAAAGTTAAAAGGGTCCTGGCATCAAAAACTTTGGCAATAACTACTCTAACCTAACCCCTCATTTTACAAATGGAGAAAATAGGGTAGAGCAGAGAGCTTAGAGAGATTAAGAGAATTTCCCAGATGGTTGTATATAGTATCATCACAGGAAATTTACGATGAATGTATAATCTACAAGTCATATGCATACTGTATAGTAAATATATCCTATATAAAGTGCATAAATATAAATACATATAAACACATACACGTCTTAAATGGAGAAAATAGATAGGGTTGTTAATTATATCTTTAAAATGATAATGTAGTACCTAAAAAACCCTAATAATCTTTTAAAAAGGATATTTCAGCTATCACTTGGTCCGCAATTACCATCTCTACTTAGTTCCTGGGACACATCTAGCATCTTGAACCCAATAGCCATAAGAATAGTGAAATTATAGAGTAACATTCAATAAGAGACATTAACACCTATTGCACCCTAAGGACCATAGGACCTTTCTGTCTGACTGGCAATTGAAATTTACTATATATATTTTCTTGCCCACTAGAAAATGAGCTCTTTGAAAGCAGACTATCTTACTTTTTCTATTCTTATCCCTAGTGATCAGTATAGTGCACTGTACATAGTAAGCACTTAATCATTCATTCATTCATTCATTCCCTAATGGCAGAAGACAAAGGATTAGTGAAGAAGGAAATGAGTTGATGTTTTACCAATACCAACTCCATGTATGAAACAATAAATACTAACTATCCATATGCTTTCAGAGCAAATTGACAAACTAACAAGAACTATAAACAGCTAAGATTTAGAGGTTGTATGATGTTTCTATTTTTTCTTTAAACAATCAAAGAGAACCATTAATCTTTAGAACAGAAAAACAATAGAACAACACTTCTTGTATCTCTCAGGTACAAACTTTACTATTTATCTCTGAAATGCAATGCTTAGCACGTAGGAATTCAGGAAATAAAATTTAAAAACAAAAAGGCAAGAACCCTTAGGAGCCATTCATTTCTTCAGGACTACAGAAATGAAATACTTTCAGGCAGCAAGCCCTAGTAACAGCCAATAAATTAGCAACTTTAAAAAAAATTAGGAATAGGAAAGAAACCCCCCCCCCCCAATAAAAATGGCACTGAGTCTATTGGGAAGGAAACACAAGTTGCACTTGTACAAGGACCATACTAAAACTTGATTGTTTTGACATTCTATTTTTCCATTTACACTTCTTTCAATATTATGTGCACACTTAAGTTTTCTCTTTCTCACTTACCTTTGACTATATGTATCCCTCCTCTTCACTCACACAGTGATTGTCCTGTGGTAGGCCCCTGTCACTTCACACTCGGTTTCTTGAAATACTTTTCTGATTGATCTCCTTGGGTCAACTCTCTCATTACTCAAATCCATTCAAATAGATTTTCCTTTAAAGCATAGGTAACATGTAACAACTCACCCCATCACTCCTACTTAATAAACTCCGGTGACTTCTTACCTCCTGTTTGGCTTTTAAAGTTCTTTACAACCTGTTCCCTTCTTATCTTTCCAACCTTCTAGTTTTCTTACACTTGGTTGCCACCTTCCTTGTAAGCTAGGACCTAGTGACCCAGGACTATATGCTAGTCCTGATTGTTGTGAGTATGCACCATGTCTGGAATTTCTGCCTTGTGGCCTTCCCAGCTTCCTTTAGACACAGTTCAAAGTCTACCTTCTACAGGAGGTCTCTTCTGAGTGTCCAACTACATTTTTTAATTCAATAGAAAATTACCTTATATTTACACTACATGTAGTACACTCTTATGTAGTTATCTAAATATTATCTCTCCCATTAAAATATGAGCAACTTGAGTTCTGAGACTATGTATTTTATTTTGGAATTTGGAGGATTTTTTTGGTGGTTGTTAGTTTTTGTTGGTTGTTTTTTTGGAGGGAGGGAGAAGGGGAATCTCCAGCACATGCCTGACACGGTAAGGCCTTAGTGCTTTATCCACTGTACCACCTAGTTGCCCAGATATAGGACAGTAATGCTTATTGTTGGATATGCAAGAATAATAGGAATCATTACATTACATAAAGTGCATTGTATTTCAGCAATAATTTCTGTACTAGAGAGCTGTTTTAATTTGGTGGTACTCTCCTGATCCAAGACCTACATCCTATTAATGACAAGCTATGGTTAATCTGGGAAGGATCCTGTTTGTTATTTTTTTAAATGACTTAAATTAAAAAGAAAAAAATCTTGTGCTTTAAGTTTGATTTATGTATATCAAATGATTCATTTATCTATAACAAATTAAATTATTCCAAGTAGCTAAGTTCACCAAAACTGTAGTTAATAAAAGCATTCCTTTATTACTAGGTGTTTAATATTCCTGTTTACTGGATGTTACTTAGCAGACTAATAAAAGAATTTCTATCAGGATGCAGACAAATTAATGTATGAATTTATGATCCTGGAACATGCTTCCTTAAAAATGTAGCAGGGTTGGGGAGGAGGGGAAGGTAATGGATTTATTTGTAATCTTACTAAACAGTCAATAAAGAAACATTTAATAAGCACCTACTATATATATAGTATGTATACTATATATATATGTGTATGTATATTCTAATGAGGTAATGAAAAAGCCACAGAGTTTTGTAAAATGAATAATATCCTTAAAAGATTTATAATTTAGTAGAAGGCAAAACCACCAATGTAGCATGAGCTATGATAGATAATTTTACATAGAGACAATTACTATTATTAACAACTAACATGTATATATAATAATCTTTTAAGGTTTGCATGGCACTTTATAGACACAGAGTATCCCAAAATATCTTAGGGAAGTTTAAAGCTATTAATATGATCTATGAATAAGGAGAAAGTCATTACCAAGCTGATATTTGAAATAAAAGTTATATAGTAAAATTTCATATATCAAATCTCTATTTTCCCTGACTTTTATTGTGTAATTATAGATGCAGTTCTGGTAAAGAGATAACTCCAACGACTAAACATTTTTAGGTAATAATAGGTCAAAATGCAATCTAGTTCTGTGATAAAAAGTTCATGTTAATATCTGAGTATCAATGAACATGCTGGGAAGATGGGATATCTATAAGTTGTTTGGGGAAAGAAAAACTACCACTTCTTAAAGTCTCTCTAATATAGAGATAAGGATTCAATTGTCTCTTCAAAGAGCATTATTGGCTGCAAAACAGGACTGAGCAAGACAACAAAAATAAGATTAGATAATTAATTTAGGATATTACTGAATTTAGAATTTGGAAAGTATCTCAGGGCCATCTATTCTATCTCCCTTACAGAAGGAAAAATTGAAGTTCAGAGAAATTGGACCAAAGTTACATAGGGAAGTGTCTAATGGTGTCAAAATCTGAACTCCAATCCTTACTTTTCATATTTGATGCTCTTTTCACTAGACTGTCCAGACTTTACTGCCATACATAGAACCATCTTCAGCAAGAAGGGTCAGCATTGAGACCAATAGAACATTGACTAGAAGGCACAGTAGATATATGAAAACATTCTAATTGCAAAGGCCTCCTGCAAGTAAAATATAATTCACTTTCAATGTTACAAACTTACTGGTTAACATTTTACATAGCATCTATTCATAACTAGTTTTAATATATCTTTTAAGTGTCTAATGGTCATTTATAAGATACATTAACGTTCCGCTGCAGACTTATGATTTCATTCTAATATGGAATTCAGTTTGAGAAGTCTCCTCTATAAATGGAGGTTAGCAAGTACTTTTGCAAGTCTTAGAGAGTTGTCTGGGACACTGAGATTAAGACTTGCACAGGTTTATACATCCAATAGGCATCAGAAGTGGGACTTGACTCTCTGGGAGTTTCTTTTGCTGAAATGGGCTCTATGAAGTAAGAAGTAGCAGCTGATATTATAATAACTTTTTGATTTCAATTAGAAAATACAAAGAACAATATTCTGTCTCCATCAGATGATGCCCAGTGATGGCTTACATATAACTGGGGGAACAGGCAGAATGTCATAAAATACCATCCAAATAATCATTCTCCTTTGGTTCAAATGTGGCTTTGGCCACTTACTAGCGATATGACCCTCAGCAAGAGTTTACTCATCTGTAAGTCACAAATCACTCTAGTACCTTTGCCAAGAAAACCTCAAATGGCACCATAAAGTCACGACATGACTAGAACCACTGGATAATAGCAATGAACAACAAACTAGTTAAAATTAACATTATGTCCTTTAATTATTTATATACCGACTCACTAATAGTACACTCTATAATTCTACAAGAATTCAAAGTGAAAATAACTTGCTTTAAAGCTCTGAAAATCGAGGCAATGTCAGTCTTTCTCCTGTCTTGTAATATCTCCAACACTTTAAAATTCAATGTCATTTGACTCAATAATCCCTACATCTTTGAGGTAAAAGAACAAAAAGATAGCTTTGAAAGTCAAAGATCTAAATTCTCATTCTAAACTTTTTCACTAAGCAGTTACAATATGGGTATAATCACTGACCTCTTGGCTTTAGTTATTTCACTATAAAATATGTTTGGACTAGATAATCTCTAATGTTGTACCTTTAAAATTCTTTGTGTTTTATATTTACAAAAATCTTTCTTCTGAATAATGCTAAACAAATGCAATCTGGAAATTACCTACTAGTGAGATTATGCTTTAAAATGACCACTTTCTCTGAATGATATAGCTTCTTAATTGTGAGAAAACAAATTCCATTATACTTTTTAAAAATTCAATATCAGTTTGGAAAATGGGGCAGAAAAGACAAGTGAAGACAGAAAAGAAATGGGGTTCTAAAAAATAAGCAATTTTGCAACTAGAAAATTACAATGAAAGAATTTAGTTCTACTAAATTCATTTTAAACTACTGAGGGAAGAGGGAGAAGGAGAGAAAGGGGGAGGAAGGAAGGGAAAAAGAAATGGAGGGAGAGAGGGGGACAGAAGGGAAGGGAAGAAAAAGGGAGAGAAAAATATATGAGATAACACCAGCCTTTCATATTATCCCATTAGTCTGTAAATGTATCACTATTATGAAATTAGATGTGGCTATTTCTTCTTCCTATTTATAATTCTATTGAATTTACCCAACCCCTTACTTCTCTATATTTCCAACTCCTGCTGTCATCTTTTTATATTCATTTGCAAGACTACCAGACAAGTGTTGGTTCAATTATAAAACATAGTAAAATAAGCAAAAGTCGATTCTCATTTGAAGAAGCATTTTTTTCTTTAAATTTTAAAGATCACGTGAATGTCAAGGCTAAAGAAAACTCATGAATTAAGTAAAAGAGGACTAAAAAAGGAAAGAATGATGCCAATCTGTTATGTGCTGAAAAAATGCCAGCTTCTGGGCCCTCGGGCTCGGTAGGATCTCTCAGTACAGTGCCAAACTCCAACAATATTGTTATGGTTAGGAAGGAATTTCTCACAAGGGCTAACAAAGGCAGAAGGTCATAAATAAACACAGCAGGCCTGCCTTGTCAGATCTCATTATTAGCACTGTAGGCACTTGCTTTGCTATGGGGTTCTCACAGGTTCATTTAAGTGTAAGAGTTACTCCTTAGAAATTCACAAGCTCTTAAATAAAATGTTTCTTAGGGAAATAGTTGAAGAGTAAACAAATAAATGAACAGACAGATGGATGGACAATAAGTAAAGTAAGAGTGCCCAAATGCTAATGCTGAGTCGGAGTTCCCCAGAACCTGAAATACCTTGTTCTCCTAACTGGGCTTTCATTAATTCTTTCTGGCCTCTGTCACACTTCAGCAATAACCAACAAAAAGCTGCACTTTCTAACCACAATAATGGTGGGCAGAATTACATCTGGGCAGGAAATGAAGCTGGGCTCCTAAACTGATCCTGACATGTGTTATAATACCAGGAAAGCGCAGCTGTGTGATCATTACTGCAATTATGAAATGACATTCAGTGTTAACTTTCTTTTGTTGAAGAATTTAAAGTAGTCAAGAAAAGAGATATCATGATATTAGGAGTAGGAAAGGCTATTTATTTGTAGGTAGAGACTTATTAACTAGTTGACTGCAATAAGGAATAAATTTTGAGTCAAAACATCTCTGAGAAACATAGGCAAAGTCTTGAGTGGATGAAAGTCATTTTGCACAGTAAAACAGAAATCTATAAATATGAAATGTCATGGCATAAGATTTGTCATGGTATGAAATTTTTTGAAAGGTAAAAAGTGAAATTTTATTATTACATTTAGATATATTCTCTACTATTATTAAAAAAAAAAGAAAATCCTAAATTGACAAACTAAAATTCAACTAATTCTACATTTGCTCAACAACTGATTACATTTTCTAAATTATGAAAGGCAAATTTTTGTCTTCAGAGAGCATACAAAACAGTAGATGCAATAAGGCACAAAAGGCAAAATGCAAAGTATATGAAACAGCAATAAACACATGGGGAACTTATGGGCTCAAGAGTTCATAGGAAGGAAAGAAAACCACTAGGAAGAGACCTTAAGACACAGTGTAAAGATCACTGGATTTAGTCCCCGAAAACCTGGTTACAATTACAATTCTTCTATTTGTTATTTACATGACTACACTCATCATTTAAATTCTTTATGCAGTTTTTCTCATTTTAAAATTAAATGGAAAGACAAATGATTACTAAGGTAATTTTTTCTTGCTCTAAAACTGATTTAGTCAGTGGCCACATCATGGAAGAACTAGCATTTAAATTGGACTTTGACATATGGGTAACTTTTCCACAGGTGGGGATGGAGAATTAGCACATTCTCAGTATGGGAAATGAACTGAGGTAGCCAAAGGAATGGAGACTAGGAAAACAGAGGAAAGAAAGTAATCCAATTTAGTTAAGCACAAAATATATTAGGGAGAACGGTGTGGGACAAAATTGTAGACAAACTGTGGAACACCTTATAAGCTGGACTAAAGGGTTTGAATTTTATTAGTAGGAAATGGGAAGTCATTGATGATTTTTGGTTTGCATTAGGAAGTTATTTAGAAGTGGTTTGTTGGCAAGTTGAAGGGAAGATAGATTCAAAGAGGGAAAATTGGAAGGAAACTTACTGCTTCCAAGAGGTAATAAAAGTCTTAAATGGCTTCATGAAAATGGAAACAATAAGTAGAGATACTAAATAATTACACCTAAAGGACTTGAAAAGTCATTGGATTTTTAAAGAAGGAAGCAGGAAGTCAATTATTATTACAATTATTAATTGTATTTATGAAGAAATATCATTCATATAAAATTAAATGTAATCTAAATGTCTCTTTTTACAATCTTGATTTGATTTGTTATTGCATAAGATTCAAATGAACAGGGAAGGGAAGGGAAAGGGAAAACCTTATTTACAGAAAGGATAAAATCTAGTTTTGTATGAGCTTCTAGTTAAATACATGAGAGTTACATGCATAGAGTCAATAGAAATCTTGGAAGTGAATAAAAGAGTATGTAAAGAAAAGGTGTTTGAGGCAGATAAAAACATGATTCAAAGCAACAAACATTTATTAAATATCTACTATATGAAATACATATTCTCTTGGGTAGTCCAGAAGGAAAACCAAATGATAATTTTTAAAGAACATAAGATAGGAGTTGACAAAATTAATGTCACATTGTTTCAATATTAGTAAAACAATAAAGTACTCTAGTGAAATTGGAGTAAAAAAACAGGAGTTGGATAAGCAAGAACAATAGAAAGATTATGAAATAGGAATTATAAGAATTGTGATTCTAAGAGCCAATAAGACATGAAAAAGATTGTAGTTCAACAGTGAGGATAGCTAAATTTATACAGCTTTTATAGCATAAAGATATTTATTCTATTTACCATTTAATGTAAAGATTCTACAATCTATATTGTGGCAATTTGCTCACTCAAAAACCACAAACAAGGAAAATACTGAATTATTGTACCTTAAAATGTGATTCTATTGATTTTACAATTTTCTTTTTTTTTTTATTTTGTTTGATTGATATCTTCTCTTTATTACAGCATTCATTTCCCTACATTCCTTCCCCAATATGGAACTCTTTAAAAAAAAAAAAAGGCCAGTAAATAAATATTTATCAAATTGTTACTATATGTTAGTATTGGCATATAAAGAAAGGCAAAACCAGTTAAGCAAAATTGACCAACAGAATAACTATGATAGAGTAAGAGCATAAGCAAAATTCTGTACTTGTAGTTCTACTCTTCCCTGAGAGATTTTATGTTTGTTTTATTCAGAATCAAGATTACTGATTAAGATTTCATTGAAGTTCAAATGCCTTTTATTGCATTTTAATTTACATGATTATAGTTATTGAGTGTATCATTCTCCGGGTGGTGTTAGTTTTTAGGCTTTAGATCACTTTCTCCAAGCTTTTTTTTTTTTTTTTTTTAATGACACAGGAAAATCCTATCATGTTCATATGCCAAAATTTTTTCAGACATGACCCAACTTTTTTGTTTCTGGCTTTTTGCTATTAGAACAGTTAGCCACTTTCTACCATTGATTTTAAGCAGAGGAAGCTAGGTGCACAGGATTTGGAATGTGAGGACCAGGAATGGAGTACTGATCATGCTGTTTATTACTTTTGTGGTCCTGGGAAAGTTGATTAAAGTTATGTTCAACTGCAAAGTAAATGGAACCAAATGATTTCTGAGGCTCCCTGCAGGTTGAAATTCATGATCACATGAAGCACACCTAACTAAACAATTAGGATTCCAGGACTAAAGCCTCCCATTTCTGCTATTTTTGTAGGATTTAATGTAAAATGCAGAACTGTGGGTCTTCAGTCAGTCAGAAAAGCTAGGTTGTTAAGTTCTGATGTGTTGCAATGGAATACATGTTCAGAGAATTGCTTTCTGCTGTGTTGCAGCCTCTGATTATATACCACTCATGATTATTAGTGTCAGAAGCTGGAGTTGAATCTTTCAGAGAAAAAATTCTCCATGTTTGCTTTAAACACTGTCAATTGGTCTATGTTCTCAGCATTCAAACTGGATTGTCCTTGAATAACAACATAAGATTCCTGACTAGTAGGAAAATGAAGAAAAGCCCCAAAGAGAACAGTTTAAATGCTCAACAGCAGTTAGAAATTCAGACAAGACATATTTTAAATGAAGGAAAGAAAAAAAAAAGTGATTTGCTAGAAAAAATTTTTCAAATAGCTAAGCAATTTTAGTAGCTGGCCACTATGGAAGAAACTAATATTGTTGATACAGTGGAAGTGCAGCTACTATTATGTCATCTTCAACTGACTTTAATCTAAATTCACTCCCTGTGTCCAATGAGCACATGATTTCGAAATAAGGAGACTATAGGAACTCTGAAGAATATTCAACCAATTGTGAAAATTAGAGAGGCTATTGATTCTAGATTTACCAAAAATAATACTTATATTATGTTTAATACAAGGAGCATTAAGACAATAATATTAAAGCTAACAGAAAAGAAAAATTAGTTTTCTGAACATAAAAGAGTAAAAACACAAAGCAGCAAATATGACTTCATGGATATCACTGACTGAGATGGTACTTGTGTCTAAATAACATATAAGACTGCCATGGAGGCATATAGTTTATACAAAAGATTAGATTGAAAAGACTTCAGAGAAGCAGCATTTATGAAGGATCTATAGAGATACATGGAAATTCACAAATCTGAAAGGATGTAGTAAGAGAAACAGGATGACCACAGGATGACCACACAGAAAGTTCACCTTAGAACAGGGGTGGAGAACCTTTTTTTCTGCCAAAGCCTCTTTGGATATTTAAAACATCATTTGCAGGTCATAGAAAATTATCAACTTAAAGAAATCCCAACAGTGGGATGTTGTTATCACCTGTGGTTGCCTTGACAGCCTTATATAGCCCACAGATCAGATGTTTTCCACACCTGCCTTGGAAGCTCACCCTACTTCCAGACAACTACTCACACTGGAAGTACTCCTTCCTAGGTTTCCTGCCTTGCCTTGTATAATTCCTCCCAAAATTTCCATTCTTATAGTAACTTGTGCTTATCAGTTGTTTTAATTTCCTTCAGAATAAAGCTTAAAATGGTAAATACTAATACTAATAATGATAAAAACAATTATTCATTCTAATAAACATTTTAGATATATTTAAAAGGGATGAACGGAAGCTACTTGGAACAATAGATAGAGTGCTAGGCATGGAGTCAGAAAGACACACACTCACCAGCTCTGTGACCCTGGGAAAGACAATTAACCCTGTTTGCCTCAGTTTCCTTATTTGTACAAGTCATACTGGGATGACTTGAGAGTACTGGACATAATCTGTTTTTAAATATTTGATGACCACTTACTTGTCTTGCTTCTTCCATGATGACAGGGCTAACACCAATAGATGAAAGTAACAGAAAAACACACTTTGTGTGACGACAAAGACACTATTTTCAACAATGAGATCTATCCAAAATGGAAAGTCTTGCCCGTGAAATGGTAGTGAGGTCTTTTTTCACTAGAATTATTAGTGAATATTCATAAAGGCTGAGTCTTACAAACCTAAAAATAAAAGCATATAAAAGTAGTGGTGGCTTTGCATAATTATTATAATATTATTTACTTCCCCAAAGTGTTTGGCACTAAAAATGGATAATAAAGATTTATCCTCATTTTTCTCGAAGCTTATAACACAAAGTCATGTTTTTGAGAGGCACTACTTTCCCATCTCCCCAAATGGCAAAGAGAATGCCATTTGCGAGATAAATAACTGAAAATGAAGATAGCACATAGCAAGAAAAAGAATTAACAATAATTGGAGTCCGTCCCTGGTATCCACACAATCACATTGCAAAAGCTAGAATAAGACTTTCTCTACCTGACCTCATTTTAAATAGACTCTGTGAAGGACAATTAGGAGATCACAGGCAAAAGAAACACAGAATGAGAAGATAACAGGAGATTGTGATTTCCAACCCTAGAGTATAAATGTTAATGAAATCACAAACTGAATTATCAAAAAAAACACTGATTACCTTTTTTTTTAGTCTTTTTCTGACTGATATGACAGACTTGTTTAATTAAAAAAAAAACTATTCATCTACAGTTTGAAAAATCCCATATATGCTTACTAAAAATTTAGAAGACTCATAATTTCAGGTGATCATTTAAGAACACTGAAGAAAAGCCAGCAGAGGGCAAGCAGGTAATAACCGATTTCCAGTGACACTCTATGTGTAGGAAAGCAGAAAGGAATATTATTAACAAAATATGGAAAGATGATCCAGTCATGCAAGATATAAAGATCACAGGTTGGGTATACAAATCCATGAAAAATAAAAAAAGATATAAAAGAAGATGTCAGAACATTGGATGGATCTGCTACTGTGTGGCAATGGGAGAACATTAATAAGAATCACACCACATAAAAAGCCAAGGATGGGTTGCAATCTACACCACTGGAGAAATGGAAAAAGGCATGCACATTTTAATCCCATTCCAACTTGCGCCCTACAAAAGTTACTTAACCTTTCTTTTCCTATCTTTTGTGATCTTTGCTAATTTAGCAGGTATGAGATAAAATCTCAGGATTCTTTTGATTTACATTTCTCCTACTATTAGTGATTTGGAATATTCTTAATAGGTCCAATTCTAATAGAAGACAAAGAAATACAGGAAGGGTTAGGTCAAGGGAAAACAGCAAGTTAGTTCTAAGGTGCTGTGGCAGACCAGAAGTCATGCCGATAGGCTTTAGAAGGGTTTAGAAGCAAAACAGGGGATGGCAAGGTAATGAGTTCATCACTTTGCCCACCAAGAAGTGTATGACAATCAACAAGTGACTGTTGGAAAATAAGTTGAAATAACTCCTTTCCTATAATTTCTTTCACGTCAGTTGTAGATGGCATCTGGGTACAACATCAGACTTATTGTACCTTCACACCCCACAATGCAGATTTGATGATGTCCAGCATGTCAGTTGAGGAGGAAAAAAGACTGAAGGAACTAAGATAAAGTCTTGAGAAAGGCCAGGGTAGCTGTTAGGAAGCTGAAGGCAGTGGCTGCCACATTTCAGAAGGTCAAAGACTGTAGTCACCAAGGAGTAGTTGTTGGGAAGAATTTCAAGTAATGAAATAAAATCAAAGGTTCTCATGTAACAACAGTCAAATAGGGAAATAAAACCATAGAAGGCTAGAAGGCAGATAGTGACTGATGGACAAGGGTGGCATTGGGTGTAAAGTGGAGTGCAGCACAGCCATATGTATTTCCTGCCTTTCTTATATTATTGGCCCTTGAATTTTTTTTAAACATTTCACTTTTCCAATAAAGAAAGGCATAAAGGACAGTCAGGGATTTGAGTTGAATTGAAAAAACAGCAGAATTTCTGAGAACCTCAAGCCAATTTCTAAACATTCTGTTTGCCCAAGCAATTGTGATGATGAAAATCACTGAAAGCATCCACAATGCTGTATAAAAATATCATGATAAAAAAATAATCCCAACTGAACTGAAAGCTGTAAACCCGATCAAGGTCCTCAACTTCATCAAAAAGTGGAAACGTATGATACTTGAAAACAAGAGTAGTTTTCATTCATGCTAGAATGAAAATGGAAATTATCCAAGTAGGACTAGAAAAAGGAAAGAAAGAGATAACTAGGGATATTATCAGGAAAAAATTTGGTATGACTTTCATTGGACCATAGCAAGAGTATGGGCATCCATGATGGTCTAGGACTCAGTAAGGACATATTCCAGGGAGACACAGGCGAAGTCCAGGAGCAGACTGATTCATCAGCTTGTTGTGGGTTAACTCTATGAGATAAGGGTCATGGTGGTTCATGGGTCAGAGTAGCTTCAGCAGGTCTAAATAATTTCCCAGTTCTAAGTAGGCAAATACCAATGAAATGCTGAAAGGAAAAAACAAGTTTCTAGCAAGGTAAATTCTAGGTGTGTGTGTGTGGGGGGGGGGGAGGGGTTTGGTGTGTGCATGCAGACACAAACACACAAGCACAATATTCTATGGAAATGTCAGGGCAGAAAGAAAATGCTATTAGTGAGAGAGATATAAAGAGAAAAGATTGGAAGGAGGAAGGGGAGAAAAGGTAGACCAGGAAATAGATAACTTATGATAAGGTAACATTATTAAAACCAGAATGGGGGGGAGGGGGAATGACAATCTTCTTTGTTTTGAGACTGTGATAGTTCCCTGGGACTGTAGGTGGGGGGTGGGAACTTGAGGTGATGGGATATTTTGAATTACTCATCTTTTGTAACTCTCTGGTCCTCTTCCCCTCAGCATGATAGAAGGTAAGTTCAACAGGAAGAGGGTCAACTTTGTTTTTGCCTTTGTGATATCAGTGTTTTATAAATAGCAGTTAATTAATAAATGCCTGTCAAATTGAAAACAATTTTTCAGTTTGGAATTTTCATAATATAAAAATCAATACTATCATCCAAAACAACAGTACTTGGTTCAAATTTAAGGAAAACTGATGATCAAATGATGTTAGGAGAGTAAAAAGTTACCAGCAGCCCAAACTGTTGCAGAAGCTCCAAATTAATATGTATAAATATAGTTGTATTAGGAAATAAGATTGTTCACACATCAATCTTAGAGAGGGGTTGTTAACACTGGACTAGCATTGTTTGCAGCAGCATTCAAAAACGAGGACAATGAGAAGTGTTTAAATGTTTAATTCCAGCACTTATTATTTCTCAGTATATTTCTATGGTATATCCATATGTGACTTAATAAACATTTTAATACTAAATTATTTCATTTAAAGCAAAGAACTTCAATATATACAGTAACAGAAAAAAAAACAAAGAAAAGTATTGATTTAAAGAAGGTTTATTTTCCTTATCCAAATAAACTTTAAAAAATATAGGGTTTAACAATCTCTCTAAAGGCTTAAAACACACATGTTGTTTTCTAGGTCTGTTCCCTCCATCCTCGAACAATTGGTCTCACAGTATTTTCTCGAGTTCTCTAATTTCTTGGACTTGTAAACTTATTCGCTCCTTTCTCCTTGCGGGTGAGTGACGACAGCTGCCGTGCACAGGTTCATAAATGCAAAGGCTATAAGCAGACACTGGAGTGCTGCTAACTCACACTGTCTCTAGACACAATATGTTCTTCATATCCCTACTTGATTTGGGCAAAAAGCCCACAGCCAATATAACAAAGGAATGAATAATTTAATTCAGAGAAAAAAAAACAAAAAACCTGAACAGTAACAAGATGCTAGCAAGAAAAAAAAATCTTAATATTGTTTAAACTAATAAAATACCAGTTTTAAAATTTTGTCTGCTGCTTATCCACAGGATTCCCAAGAGTGACATATAAGAGAACCAAATTGTGAAGACAGCCCGTTTTGTGAAATCATAACCCATGAAGTATACCATCTGTGATCTAGCACAGTTCTCGTCAAACAATGAATCCCTGGTGCCATTGAATATGATAAATAATTTCTTTCAGAGTTCTGAGCTTCTAAAGCCTGACTTCTGAGAATTGTGACTATATATGTGTCAATGTAAAAGCTGACATTAGTCAGGTAATAGTTCTTAGATGAGACTGCCTTAGATTCCTGTTATGTAGTGGTGCAAACTCAATTGAAGAGCAGTAAAAAATTGGCAGTTTTAAACAAACAACTGAAGTTTTAGAGAAGGGGATAGGAGCAAGAAGGGGAACAAGAAGAGGATGATGGGGAAAGACAGGACAAGGGTAAGGAAAGAAAGAAAGCAAGATGGGTTCTTCAAAGTCAAGGGGGAAAACAGATTTAAGGAGAGAAGTGAAGTAAAGAAGAAGTAAAGTAGTATGGACATAGTTGTGAGTATTAGATTTCTAAAAATAGTGTCAGAAAAGATTAGGAAAACAAAGGGAAGAAGGTTAAAGAATGGTAAAGGATAAGGAGTTTAACAGGGGAGATTATAAGAGAAGAATTCATAAAGCTGACCATTCTCACCTCTAAAGTACTGGCCTTGCCCACAGTTCCATTATGCTTCAGTGAAACAAAACTAACAACTGTCTCTCACTCTGACCTTGCCCACAGATTTTGCTCTCACTCTATTCCGTCTTTCCTCTAAAGACATTCTCTCATATTAGATTATGAAATAATGAAACATGAGGTTTTGAACATAACACTTGATTAACTGCAAATCTAGCTTTTTTCAAGAAATTTTCATATCTACTTTTAATGTCTAATAACACACAAGTCTTCCTTAGTGGAAAAGCAAAGGATCATATGGGATGCATGTACACAAACCATTTCCTGAGCACCATAACAGAAAACAATCTTTCCTTCTTAAATATATATAAATATAAACAGGTAAGAAAGGAAGACAGAGGAATAATAGGTAATTATATATGGAGACAAACCAAGATGTTTGAGTTAGGAGGAAGCTCCTCTCTACAAATAAATTAACAAGTAAAGACTGGAAAATCAAAGAAGAAGCTTAAGTGGAACACTGTTCAATCCCAGAACAACATATCTGTCTACAGGCAAGTGACCAGACAGGAACTCTGGATCAGGGATAGAAAAGGATCATGGTTTCAGGACTCAAAGTTTCAAGCTAGGCCAGCAGCAGAATGAGACCTACAAATTCAAGAAGGCAGCAAAGTCTCCAAGAAAAGCAGAACATAAGAGACTCAGACCAAGAAAGAGATTAAAGACATAATCTGCAGGATCAAATTTAGCCTCAGGACTGCAGTTAGACCAAGAAAGCAGCACTGCTCAAAGAGTAATTAAACAAAAGAAAATAAAATACTATTATTAGGGCAAGAATGCCTAAGACAAAACCCTAAAAGTTGATATTTAAACAAGAACAATGACATGTAAAGCCAAAAAAGATAATCATAATTTTCCTACAAGATCAATTAGAATTCTGATGAGAAATTATGTAAGAATTAAAAATAAAAATGGAGTTAAATGTTATTTTAAAATTACTGGAAAAGAGGGAAAAATTGAATAAGAAATGATAGATCTGGAAGAGAGATTTGGAAAAAGAAATAACAGCTTGACACAAGAAGTGCAAAACTTCAACTGAGTAAAGACATTCTGAAATGAGAATGAATCAAAGAGCAGCTAATGATTACATAAGAATACAAACTTAAAAGATTGCAAAAAAGAAGAAGAAAATGTAAAATATCTCACATGAAAAACAACTGACCTGGAAAAGAACTAAGAAGGGATAATGTAAGAATTATTGGACCATGAATACCATTGGATATGAAAACCATGTTTAAAAAAAAAAAAAAAAAGCAGAGAACATAAACGATACTCTGAAAGACAAAAGATAGTTTACAATCAAGAATAATGTATCAACCCATGAGTCTTATCCTATAGGGGGGAAAAATAGACCTTTAATAAAATTCTAAGCATTTCTGGTGAAAGACTAGAACTGACTAGAAACTTTTCTCATATTTGTATTTGTACGAAAAGGTAACTAGAGGTGAGTGATCAGAAAATAATTTATTAGGATTATGTTACATTTGAATTGAGAGAATGAGTAATATAATAGAAGCATTTTTTTTTTTTAGAATCGGGTCAGCAGAGGGTCACAGAGGGTATAAGATAAGATGAAAATCTGGAGGGATTTTGTTATATTTTGATGATTTTGAAAGAAGAAAGGAAAGGGATGTGAAATGGAAAGAAACATCTTGCACAATTGTGGACACAAGTAGAAATCTATGGAAACCACAGTGGAGTTGGGAAAGCATAAAGTACTTGCCATTTTACTTTGATTTGATACAAGATGAAGTTAGCAGAAGCTGAAGAACAATTATGCTATTCAAAAAACAAAATACAAAAAAAAACAAAAAAAAACCCCTCCATTGTTAGGCGTAGCTAGGTGGCGCTCTATCAGCGGATAGAGCACTAGCCCTGAAATCAGGAGAAGCCAAGTTCAAATCTGGTCTCAGACCCTTAAAATCAGCTCTGTAGAATCTATACTGTTGTATAGCACCGAGCCTGTGTATAGTACTAAGCCCAATGCTTCCAAGAAAAACTTTCCTACTAATAACAGCTATATTGGGGTAACCCTATGCATGGAATGTCACAGATATGGCATAAGAATCTAGAAAAAGAAAAAAAAAAAAGAGAGAAAGGAAAATGCATACTCCAGGGATTATGACAGCTATTAACTTTTCTAGGGTTAGATGTGGCTTAACTTCTCTAGAAACTCCTCACCTATTAACAGAAAATCTACTGTTCTCCCTTTTGCAATGCTTACTTACATACCCCAGAGCTTATTGACTTTATTCTTTAGCCCAGAAACACTCTTCAAAATAAGTGCTAAATACTCACTAGCAATTTGTACAAAAATGCTCCTCTGCTTAGTTTCACAGCAAATAAATGGTATATTTACTTAACATTGCTGAGCTGTGGGTGTTCTCACCAGCTGGGGGTTGGGAGAAGAGAAGGTTCTTTCCTAGCATTTTAAGAATTCAGGAGCAATTCCTTCATTCTGTCTCTCATTTCCAGCATACCAAAAAACAGACAATCGTCTTCAGTCTGTGTATCTGTCATCTACCTGAGAAAGAAAAGGAAATCAACTTACCTCAACACCTATGAGTGTTAAAAATAATTGAGAATCGGAGTTTTCCTCTTCCTCCCCATCTTACCTCTTAAAAATGCTTTCTTATCAAGGTTTTCCTGATCACACCAACTAAAACTGATTTTGTGTTACAGATCTTTCTTCCCAGAAAATATTTTTTTTAGGTCTCTACTGGAAAGATAACAACACACTCACTATAATTAATTCTGTGTTTTTTCCACTTGGATGTTGATCAAAACCAAACTCCTAATACTAACATTAACATCTTCACTCTAATACTGATATTACAGTACTATTCATTTCTTAGCTAACATATTCCTGAGAGCTGAAAAGCAAAATAAAACAAAATCCTCAACTGCTCACATATTGTTTATCTCTTTTAGGTTTTCCTATATACATGTAAGCAGTGAGTTTTTAACTGTTAAATCCTAGCTTGTAGAGAAGGCATTCAGATGAAATTGAAGGGAAAAAAAGTTTTCATCCTAGATGATTTGTCTTGCCTATGACATTTACATAAATGTAATTCAAGAATATCTTCAAACTAAGAACTTCTAATTTAGCTATTTATTGAAAATTGTGTTGGAAAAACATTTTAATTCAGATCTGTTTAGAAACAATTCAGAAGTTCAGAGAATCATTTTCAAGAGAATTCCAGTCCCTAACATAACATCTAGTTTGACATTACATTCCTATTAATCCTAGTCAGGCTTTTATTATAAGAACTAAGTTTTGAAAAACACTTAAAAGGATGTTGTAGGTCATGTCCTTATTAATTTGTAGGTTGTCTGTATAACTGAGAAACTTAGATTTAAGTGTAAACAAATTTTTCCAAACATAAAAATTTCTACCTGTGACATGGCAAATTGGAATAGGGGTTCTGGGAAGAGAATACCTGTAATCCAATGTGGCTTTCAAACTCATCAAATTGGTAAAGATAATAAAAGATGAAAATAATGTTGAAAATGTTAAAAAAAAAAAAGACAAGGGCAGTAATACACAATTGGTGCACTTATGAATTAGGCAGGCCATTTTAGAATACTATTTGGAATTAAATGCTGCCTCCTATTCCTTAAAAAAAATTTACCATTTATTAATTTGTAACTATTTATATTTGTATATGTTACCAAGGTTCCCCTGTAGAGGGCTGGAACTATGCACTGAGTTGGGGACCGCTGAGCACTTGAGGCTAACTACTGAATGGACAATACTCTATGGACATATGCTTGGAAAATGGTCCTTTCCACTATCCATGCTGGCTCAATGATTGGTGTATAGAGGAGTGTAGGAGGGACTAGGGGGTGCAGGAAAGCTAGCCAGGGACACACTCTCAGCAGTAGATGAAGGAGAAGACGCTTGCAGAGATTCTCTTCCATCCCCTTCACTTCTACCCCTAAAGACCAAGAATAAAAACGGACTTTTGCTTATCCTGACTCCAGCTGATTCTGGGGTGTCCTGGGTGCTAGCACAGTTGTTACATTCCCCCACATAGAATGTGGGCCTCTTGAGGCTAAGGACCATTTCTTTGTATTACCTGGGCTTTAAAAAAAATTCCTTGTAGAAATTAATTTATATTGCTATAATTTCTAGAAAAAAATGATTATTTCAGTGTCAGTGTCATTTCTGTTGCTATTTCTTTTTATTTTCAATTGTTTTCTTAAATAATTTGGGGTCAAATTATCTCAACTGTATGAACTGTCTTTTTTTTCATTATTAGTCTTCTACTTTATTATATCTGACAAATAGATGGCCAATAAATATTAAAGAGTTACCTACTACTATGTGCTGGACATTATGCTAATTACTGGGAATAAAAATAAAGATAAAACCAGTCCATATCCTTAAGGAACTTATAATCTACAAAGAGAAATCAGACAAAACTAATATATACAAAGGAAACTATATGTAGGATAAATAGGAAATTACAGAGAAAAGGCATAAGAATAAAGAGGGGACTGAAAAGGGTTCATATAAAAACTAGGATTTTAGGTAGAAAGTCAGCAGGTAAGAGTTGAGGAGGGAAATCATTCCTGGTATGGTAGACAGGCAGAGTAAATGCCAGGAGCCTGGTGTGTTTTGTTCCAGGATGAGCAAGGAGGCCACAATAAAGGGAACTGAGGGGAATAAGGTATAAGAAGACTGGCAAAGTAGAAAATGGCCTAATTATAAGATTTCAAAGTCAAATAGAATTTTATATTTCATCTTGGTCGTCGTCGTAATAGGGAGTGACTGAGTGTACTGAAGAGTCAACTTCATCTAAATCCATCCATCCATCCTTCCTTCCTTCCTTCTTTCTCTCCCTCCCTCTCTCCTTTCTTTCTTTCTCTTATTTTTGAAGAAAGTTTATGATAGAGATGTAAAGTTTTTATAATTTGGACAAAGTAATGATTCCTTAGTGAACACTGGCAAGTAACTAATTTTGAATATAATAAAGAAAGTATTTTTCTAACATTTGTTGACTTGTTTTTTTGATAGTAAGTCTAGTATTAGAACATGAAACTACCAAATAGAGTATATAGTTGATCAAACAAAACACCCCCAAACCTATTAATATTAATATTGTAGTCTAATCTCTATACACATACTAAAGATTTAGAATGGCCTTACACCTTAGCGATAAGTAAACTGATGATAGGATTGTCCAAATCAAATAATTATTGTTTATATATTGATGATGATTAAGAAAAAATAAGGATGGAAAAATACGAATGAACAAAATTTTGACTCTATAATATAGCTTCTATGTTTACAAATGCAAACAAATTAAAACAACAAACTTTTGAAAACTACCAGAAACATTAAAAGATTTGCAGAGACCTCACATCAACTGGATGCTACTTGTATACTCTAATCTTTTCTTTCTTAGTTATCTCAAACATATACAACCTACTTAACCAAAAAAAAAAAAAAAAAAAAAAAAGGGCAAGAAGTCCAATTTAAACTGACATTCCTATGGGGAGGTAATAGTTTGACCCATGATCCTGCTACCACAATTGTTCCAATTCTCTAATGATTTCCCCGCAGGGTTCATTTACCAGTTCTGGGTCAAAGACCAACATGTCCATGAACACAAGGGTCAATACAAGCAGTGCATGATGTATTTGAAAATAACTGGACCATAAAGGCACCCTTCATCAATTAGAAATGGCCCTTGAATTTAAAATGAAAGGAAGTGAAGTATAAAGCACAGAGCCTCTTCCAATGAGGTTACCAAACACACAGACATACATGATATACCATGGTTACTTATAGAACCAACAATCCCTTGGGGCCAAAGCAGCCCTGGGTTCAAAATGAGAATCGATTTAAAAAGAGATGATCTCACTTTATTACTGCTAATAGTATAGTTTTTTGAAAGAACCTTGCATATTTTGTTGAAAGTGTCTTCATTGCTTGGGACCTCTTTAGTGTATGTACATTATGATTTTAGGAAGGTTGATATGGAGAAGACAAAGATGATTTTTTAAAACTATAAAAGTCTAGTTTCAGCTCAAAGAATTACTTAGGGAATTTTATTTAGAATTATGACCCTTTATTTTTTGATTGAATAAAATGAGTAATGTTCTGTGGTGTTATTACCATTCTGTATTCCTGATGAGGTATAACTGGAATATATGAAAGGATTTTGTCTCTGTGTATGTGCACGTGAGCATATGTTTATACATTTCTGGGAGGTATATGGAAATTCTAAACAAGCAACTATGTTGGAAAAGCATAAACTGAAGCAGAAACTTCGGAAGAGTAACTTGCTAAAAGTAAAAATTACCAATCACAAAGAAAACAAAACAAAAAAGCCAATCTATGTTTTTTTACCACTGAGGGAAGAATATATAATAGATTTTTTTGTCTTCCCTCTTTCCTTAAAGTCTGTATACATGTGGAGAAGGAAAGGAGAAGGCAAGAGGGATGTTGGGAGAAGGAAGGAAAAATGTCCAAAAAAATGGGATTATAAAACTATTCAGAAACTTCAAATGAGAAATGAGATTATAATCAATGAATGACATCTTTAAAATGGGATTGTACCTGATGGTGGGTTAAAGGATAAAAGAATGAAAAGGAATGACAACTCTCAGGTTAGTAGTGATAGCTAAGGAAGCTTTTGGAATAATTTTCTATGGGCCCACATGGTATCAGTAATGTTCTAATTGATTGAATTTAAGTTTCCCAATGAGAAACACAGGAAAAATATGTCTAATGTTTATTTTTCACATTCTGATTGAAAATAATGAAAAATGCTAACAAGAATTTATTTTTTTCACCATTCAGAAAACAAATTGCAATTCTAAAATGCTTAATTTTTATTTTTATAATCTTAAATGGGCACTGCTAAAGATGTTGTCTGGGAGAAATTGTCTCAAAATTCCCAGTGTTTATAAATAAATACAAAAAGCAAAAAATTTCCTAGTGGTATCAAAAACAGAAAGGCAAAAAAAAAATACTTCTGTGACATCAAAATATTATATGAACCATCCATTTAGAAAGGGATCTCCATGTAATCCTTTACTATTATGTTTATCACTAATATGAAACATTGCAGACTTCTAACTTCAAAAGAATTGCACCTATCTACGCAGGAAAAGGAAATGTTTATTTTTCAGATGATGATATGAAACAGGAAAAATTATAGTGTTTATCAGCACACATGGGAGTCAAATAATTGTCCACATAGCTGAAAGCCACAATAGATAACTCCCCCCTTTTTTTGGGGGGTGAGGGTGGGGAGAGGTGGAGGAGCACACAATTGTACTGCAGAAAAGTTATGTGATTTGCACAAGATTAGACAAATATCTAATAGAAGACTATTACTTGAACCTCTAAAACTACTTCAGGTTTTCAATATTCTACCTAAAATGTGTGTCTAAAACTAAACACAATATTGCACTAATGAATTGTCTAGGACCTAATGATATCACTACTGCTATCTTTACCTTTATGCAACTCAGAGATACTCCAGTTTGTCAACAGATCTTCAATGCATGCATTCATTCCAAGGATACAGATCACAATCCACCTCCTCCTTCCTATTCCGTTTTCTTCTTGCCATATCATAAATTCGCTCCAGAAGGTTCTAACTTAACTTGCTGGGAGCTTTCCCTACACAGTCATTGTAGTGTGTACATTGCAAGACTACCAAAGGAGAAAGTTGTCTTGCCTTTTTCTTATTTATCCTCAAGAGACAATCTTCTCTTATTTTCTGGGCACATATTTTAGGGTTGACATTATTACCACCATTGTTTTTAAAAAAGGCATGAACAACTGTTTTGTTAGTGTACCTCAAGGGCCGTAAGATTTTCCCATCTGACTTTTAGCTAAAACCTTCTACATATATTCTCTCTCCAATTGCAATATGAACTCCCTGAGAACTGGAACTGTCTTACTTTTCTATTTGTATTCCAAGTGCTGAGCATAATGCTTTCAAATTGTATGCACATATTTTTATACATTTATTCACCCATCTTCTTCCTTTGTAACCATATAATATCACTGAGAAGATATTCATGTTAAAAAGAGGAGAATTTTTTTCCACAAAAAAACTTGAATGTGGTTAAAACATTCATATACATTTTGTGAAGGATTATGCAGATGGATTTTTTTCCCCTTTGGTTCAATTAGGGGGTTAGCTAAGTGATTATTTTCAAATTATGTCCTAGATATATATTTTGGTAGGTGAGTCTGTAGTTTTGGAGGCTTTTTCCCCACTCAACTACATATCATAGTCTGAGTAAGTATTAACCATACACTTAGTTTTTCCAGTATAGACTTTTTAGGACAAATACTACTGAGTGACTTGGGGTCTCATTTCAGAAAAAAGAAATAAGTATGATGGAAATTTCTTTCCAAATGACACTGTACCATTAGTGATCAAATTTCAGGTCTGATCATTTAATTTTTGCTGATTCCATCTACTATGTTCTTATTATCTAGTTCACATCTCTTCCATAAAAAGCATGAGAGATTTTGTCAAATGCTTTTCTAAAACTTGTGATTATCTACACATCATATATGAGGGAGTATAAATTTTTGATGCCTGCTGTAGATGTAGATGACACTGTACTTATTGTATCAAGTTGTGGAATATCACAGAGCATCTTAAATGAGTCTCACTGTGGACAATGAGAAAAGGCCCATCATTATTAAATGAGCAGATGAAGTTGAGTTAGGTGCCTTTGGGAAATTGCATTGAGCTTTTAATAATCTCATGCTTCTCACTGAAACAAAGATTAAAAAAAAAAGAATATTCTTTCAGTGATGCTAAACAGCTACAAGTCACTGTACATCAGTCTCTGAAGAACGAAGCTGCAGAATATCCAACTAGCAACTGAGAGATGTTTTCAGGTATGAACAGGCTGAAACACGTTACTTTATAAATGAAGACCTATCAGGAAAAGAGAAATGATGGATGACATTAGAAAAATGAAATGAATTCACGTGTTCTGTTGGCATTTATGCAATGTCAAATCATTCAGGAGAAAGCTTCCAAAAAAAACAGGTAAACTTCAGCCCTATGGTAGATTTATATAGGAAGACAAAGACAAGAGTCCCAAAGAACTGGAAGGTATATATGGATTTATGATCTGTATTGCTAGAGGGAGAACTCACAACATTGAGAAGATTTTTAAAAATACTCAAGTATCAAAGTGATAGTGATTAGGAAGGTGGGGAAGGGGAAGAAGGTACAATGTGGCCCTGGTCACACAGCTCCTAAGTGACAAATGTCTGAGATTGAATTTGAACTCAGGTCCCCCTGACTCCAGGGCCAGTGCTCTACCCATGCTGGCGCTTAGCTGCCCCAAGTTCATGAATACCTAAAATAATTTATTTCCATCCCAATCAAAGTTTCATTTCTCCAGATACCCTACTTATATATGCAATCTCAGCTATCATGACATGATTGAAAATATTTGATAATAAGGCAGCTCAAATATAATAGAGAATAAATCTGAAGTCAGAAAATGTTGAGTGTTTGCCACATGACTGAACATCAGTTTCCTGACAACTAAATAACTAAAATGAGTAATACAAGATCTTGGGAGACAGAAAGGATATAATCCCTTCCATTGAGAATTTTTTATTCTACCAGGAGGAAAGTAACGTACAAAATACAAGGCAAGAGGAGCAATGGAAAGGTACAGAATACTCTAGAAAAAAATATGGGGACAACACTTTCAATAAGAGGTAGCAGGGGAAGCTTATATATAAGATTATATAGCCACTTAATCACTCCCTATGGGGATATGAATGTACTATTCTGTTCATTAACCAATCCATAAACACAGCTGCTGGTAAAATATGGCATTACATTTCTATTATTTCTTCATAACTTAAAAAAAATTAAGATAAAATTTATTGCCAAAACCAATTTCATTGCCAATAACATGCTCAATTTGAATACTTTTATTTTTGGTGAATATCTTTTATTTTCCTCTCCACATCAAATGTCTGTCTTCTTAGAAGAATAAGATAATAACACTTTTGTCTGCCCTACAAGATTGTTATAAGACCAAAAAAAAAAATAATGCATAGAAAAAAACAAATGCTCATTTACCTATACTATTTGGCACCAGAAAAGAAAGAAAAATATTAGGAAGTACTATAGTTGAAGTCTTCATTTTTATTGACAAATCAACAAGCATTAAGTCTCTACTACGTGTCAGGTAATATGCTAGTTCTATAGATCAAAATATAAAATGAAACAACTCCTATACTCAAGGAGGGTAGAGTGGAATTCTTCAAGTGGCGAAGAGGAATACTTATATTTTTGTATTCAGAATAAATATAAATATAACTCATATGAAGAAGTTAGGGAAGGAGAACACTATCATTTAGGTAAGAAAACTGGGAAAAGCCTCCTCTAAGGTAGGGCTTCTTAAACTTTTTCCACTCACAATCTCTTTTTACCTGAGAAATGTTTATGTGCCCCAGGGTATAAAGATATGTAAAATAGGTATACAAATAAAACGTATAACGATAATAAAATTATAATTTTGTGACTACTCCCACATTCAATTATGAGACCCTCTATGAAGGTTGCAACCCACAGTTTAAGAAACTGGTAAGCCTTGAACAGTAACATTTTTATTCATGGGGGTACGTAGGTTGGATTAGGTGATGTCCAAGATTCTTTCAAAATTTATGATTCTAAATTGGTAAAGAGGAGAAAGAATCACAATAAATCTCAAGCTCACCTAGACCTACAGAAATAGTGGGACTATTCATCTCTTTTGGTTTTTTATCTGCAAGACTAAAAAAAAAAAAAAAAAAAACTAGGATAAATTTCCTAGGAGTCTATGATCTGTTATGTTGTGCTGGAGGGAGGTGACTCATGTAAGAAGAGTTGAGAAATAGGAAATGAGAAGTAAAATGTCTATGAATATGTCAGACGTCAATGAGAAACATTCAATGGATGAAGATTTACTAAGTACCTACTTGGATAAAGTATTGTGTAAGGCATTTGAAAGAATACAGATTTTCCATGTCTATCCTAGTGACCAGGAAGAAAAAGTTCATGTACATGTACATGGAAAGTAATCAACTTTCAGATCACTTTAAGAAGTGAATCATATGGTACATCTTTTTGCTACAATTTTTAAAAATTACCATCTAAATTTACTATGGTGCCCTTTTCTTACAACATTTTCTACTTTCATCATGATGTGGACTTGGGGGCTCCAATGACATGGACATTTCATTTCAAGTGTTCTTACCTGCACTTTAAAGAGCAAAGGATTTTTAAAAAATACCTTGCTCTATAAACAGAGATAGCTTCTTTTATTTTTAGTCTTTCAATAAGCAACACAGATTATGCTGAAACTAGATCCTACCACAGAGACTACAATTATCTTCCCAATCACGATGGGTCAATTGTAAACCTATTTTTGGCTCTCCTTTGAAATAAACACAAATATGCTACATATGATCTTTGTACTACACTGAATTTAACGTTTAAGGATTTCTTAAGCAATAATTCAACTTTCCAAACTGAACTAATCAAGAAAAATGACTAAATGCACATACACTCATGGCAATCATAATAAGGAATCTATGAAGCATATTCTTTTTCTTCCATTTAATGCTATTTCCATTTCCCTGATAAGCACATCAAAAAGCAAAAGAAAGGCTTGGGATAATCTAAAAGACGAATGCAGATATTAGTAAGGTACCTTAGAAGACACATATTTGCTTTCTTATGTCTAGGACAAATGAAGTCACTTTTGCTCAAAAACTGCCAATAGCTCTCCACTGTTTAATTAATCAAATTCAAATTTCTGTTTACTGGGTAATAAAATTGAACTTCCAACCATAAGTTATAACCCTCCTGAGTTTTGTTCATACTATTCCCCATTTTTTTCAGTATTCCCCCCTTTTTTTGACATCCTTGCCCTCACTCTGTTTATACTTCTCTTAAAGGTCAATTTAAATTCCATATTCTCCAAGAAACCTGCCCTTACTCTGAAGCGATAACAAATCCAATGAATATCAAAAGTACTGTAATATGTATTATACAGTTTAATAATTTGCATCAGAATGTTTCTGCTCTTTAGAAGCTTATGGTGTAGTAGAAAAATAAATCAAAAGACAAATAAATGAACGAATTGATAAGAACAACAGATAATACAAAAACAAACAATTCAAGCATTCATATTACTATATATTTCTGCCTCTGTCTAGAAGGCATGGTTGAAATAAATGTTAAAATGAGTAAGTCTTTAACCTCAAGTAACCACCACATTACTGGGAGAGGAGAAAAAGCATGTATACATATAATAATATACACAATATACAAAATAATTTTGGACATATACAAAAATAAACATATATAAATGTTGAAAGTACTGACAATAGGGTGATTCAGGAAAGGCGGTTTGGATGAGTTCACTTGAGCTGACCTTTAAAGAACCTAGGAATTCTAGGAGGTAAAAATGAGGATATATGGGCATGATATCAGTAAAGTAAAAGGGAAGGGAGATGGATTATCACGTTATACTCATGAAAAGGAACAGCAAGTTGGCCACTTTTCCTGGGATATAGAGAGGGCAAGGGAGTTTTGAAAGACTAGAGTCATATTATAAAATGGTCTAAATAGAAAACAAAATGTACCATAAACGCAACCAAAAATGCTTTACCATAAAGGCAACAGAAGCCATGGAAATTTCTTTAAAAAAAAAAAAAAAAGTGAATGAAAAGGTATGATCTATACTAAGAATATCACTTTAGCAACTAAGTAGAAGATAGAATACATAGTGGAGAGACTGGAGAATGGGAGACACATTAAGAGATTGCTGAAATAGTGAGATAAGAGACAAAGGCTTAGAATGGGGTGGAGGGAATATGAACGAACGAAAACTGCCAAGACATGGCAACTTAATATAGATGAGAGGTTAGAAAAAAAAAAGAAGAGTTGAAGATGATCCAGAGATAATAATCTTGGACGGCTAGAAAGATGATGAAATTAGAAAGAGGAGGGAGTTTAAGAGGAAAGATAAGTCTGTTTTGGACAGGTTAACTACAAGACATATAAAGAAATGTTTAGTAGGCATTTGGTAATGGAAGGAATAAAGCTCAGGAGAGAAATTGGAGTTTGATATGTAGATATGAAAATCTGCAATGAAACACTTCAGATCATAGGATAAAAAATTTAAATTAATATAAGTACTTGACAAATATTTATACTTCATATAGATTCTATATATATTTATAAATGTGTAACTACAAAAATAATATCAAAATGCTTTGTAATATTAAGGGGAAAAGAAGGTACATAAAATTGAATAATAAGCCATTTGTACAGTATATTAGGTTTACAATGTACTTTTCCACAATTATCCTATCCCTGAATTATTAAATTGTGAGTTCCTTGAGGGTAGAGACTGTTTTAGCCCTTGTTTTCAATCTAGAGCAGTTACCACAGAGTCGAGTACATAGTAATTTATAAATGCTATTGACTTCTTATGCTCAATTTATAGATGAAGAAATTGAGGCTCAGAAATTAAGGGTCTTATCCATGGTTGTCAGATCTTCTAAATCCAACTTCAGTGACCCTTTTAATGTTATCAGATCACCCTTGTTAGTTTATTTTGTTTGGAGATCTAAAAGAATTTAAAAATAGGATGGGGGCAGGAGGATAAATATTCAAGCTATAGGGAGACAGTCTAAATAAAGAAATTGAAGTAAAGATAGATTGCATACAAATTTGTCACAATTTTTTCTAGCATGTAAGGAAAGAAAAAGATTAATGAATTTTGAAACATTTTTAAAAAGTAGAGGTTGAAGTTTTATTTGGAGAAAATTATAACATAATTTATTATAATTATAACATAATAAGTAGCTAGCAGCTTATCTCCTCATACCCAAATGTCTATTAAAAAAACAGGGTAAAAATCTAAAGCTGGTGATGAGATAAGTAGGCAGAAACAAATTAGGAAATCTGAAAAATTTAGTGTAATTTATAGGATTTTAATGTATTTCTGATTATGATAAATTTTTTTACCAGATCTAAACTTTTGATCAAATATTAACTTTAATAAATCCTCATAAAAATCAAAGAATAAATTGGCATTGCAGAATATTAAAATGAGTACCACAATAGCAACTTGAGGGTCACGTTTAATGGGAAGAAATAATTCGTCCTTAAAGATACATACATGTGAACATTCTATCATAGTATAAATCAAGATGAGAATTCTCTATTTAACTCTCACACATTAGCTCTAGTTCAATGGTACAATATTTTCTTCAAGAGCTTTTAAAAATGGATTGATCGTTGTCTTTATAGATGTGAACTTATCAATGTTCTGTTTAGTGTTGGTATCTAGACAAGTAGTTGGCAGCAAGGTTCCTTTTGCACTAATTACATTCTTTTCCAAAAGTTCACCCTGCCTGGGTGTCCAGGTAATTGCAATTAAGTCAGGAATCTGGTAATTAGAAATTCAAGTGCCCTGCCAAGAACAATACACTTCCTCTTGACGTGCTGCCCACAAGAACTAATTCACTCGGAAAGGACAGAAGCTGATGTGAAGTGGCAGAGTAGATGTTGATTAAGCAACAACCACTGAAATAAATTTCGCCCCTCATCACTCTCCCTAAAATCAAATTCATTACATCTCATTTAAACTACTAGAAAGCATTTTATTACCTCTGAAACATGAGCGCCAAAAGTAGTCACAAATATAAAAGTGATGTTTTTCTTCCAGTAACATGCCTGAAAAGTCCTAAGCATATGAACTTTCCTGAAAACCTCAAAATAAGTATACAGTCTTCTCCTGAGTGCTCATTTTCATCTTAATCAAAGAGCAACTGTCTTTATTAAACACTATTCAATGATCCTTCAATCTTTATATGAACTAGTCTATAACAAAACTTAATATAAATATGAAACAAAAACCCCAATCAGTGTATAGTTTGTAATTACGTATAACAAACTCAATTTCTATATTTGTTAGAATATTTTATAAATCATTTTCTCCATTCCAGGAGTTCCAAAAGTTTTAGTAGAGGTTTCTTTCTTTCTTTAAAATATAAAAAACCCAGTATTTTTTCATAGTTTATTATTGCATGGATTCAGATATACCACTTAATAAATTTTATTCATTAAAAGCACAATCACAATTATCTCTTTTTGAAAATCTATCCTACCCACTGTTGCCAAGTTTCCTAAAGGACTACTTCATTTATAACAAGGGCTTGTTTTAAAAACCTTAAATGACAAGCCTTAAGTAAAGGACAAACTGCCATTTTATGACATTCAACACCTTATAAAGCTTAACTCCAGGATATTTTTTCTCAACAGTGTTATCATCTCCTACTGTTCCATAACATAAACCCTCAGTTTTGGCCAAACTTGTGTATTCAAATCTCCAAAATAAAGCACATATACTAAGGATTTAACTCATGTTCTCCCAGATCCAGTTCTTTCTCATTCCCTTCTTATTGATTGTCTGAATGTCAAGCATTCCAAAGGACCAAGCCCCTTTGATCTCCTTTGGGTATTAATTCCAGCTGAATCTTCCCAACAATTATCAGTAGCACTCACTTAAGTTTACTGTACAGTATCTAACACTATCATCTTTTACTCTTTATAGACAAATCCTATTTGTCTTAAAAAAAAAAAAAGTAAGGATTTTGAAGCCCAGCTTAATTTTTCATAGATGCTGTATATGACAATCATTTATACTTACGAAAAAAGTCTTTTGGGGGGAAGGTCATATATTACATTATACAGAGTACTGATCTGCACAATTAGCAGAAATGATATTCCATCTAAGTTGTCAGTCAAATTACATATGAATCTGATAAGCTGAACATTTCTGTTTCTGGTCATAAAGCACAAGCAAAACTGAGGTGGTTAAATGATGCTGGCTTTTTAAACACGATTGGATGTTTTATAAGTATTTTATGGTTATAAAATAAGCTTGATTTACTACAGACTTTGTTTTCTAATACTCCAATGTCTAAAAAGATTTTTGAGATCAGTGTCACACAAAACTGCTGGAATAAGAAACTGAGATCAATCAAAATCTCCCGACAATAACACTAGAAACAAAAATGAAATGTACAGCATTCCCTAGAAGTACATCAAGTACACAGTAAGAAAAGGCTACAATAAGAAATTACCTTTCCTACTTTATAGCAAAGACTCAGAAGTCGATAATATTTGACACGATGAAGAGATCCAATAAAGATACTTATCACTAATTTCCAACATTTTTGCATGTATCTAGAACTGCACATTAAAAAAAAATCCTTAAATACATTTCTGTGTAGATATAGAATAAATTATCTTCCTCACTCCTCTATTCCTATCCAAGAACTGACCAATATGTCAATTGATACCAGAAAGCAACTATGTACCAATTATCTAGAATCAGTTAACATCTTTTTATACCTTCCCTCTTTTGTACAAAAAGTACTAGCAAAAATTTCAGTTTTACAACTGAAAAAAAGGTCAGTTTCCTATATATATATATATATATATATATATATATATATATATTTACATATATATAGAACATGAAAAAAGGACACATTTCCTATTTCAAGTTTATATTAATGATTATTTCAGAGAAACCAACAACAACCACATAATACAATGGGAGCAATTTTTACCTAGAATTCAGATTTCAGTATTAGAAAGGAAATAAACTCTAGCCATTAGATTTTGAAAGGAAGAAAAGCACTTGGCAATAAAAACATATATATTTAAAATAAACCCAATTAATAAATGAAGGCCTAATATAGGGTAAAATAATCTATATCACTTAAAGTGGTATATTGGCCATTATTTAGTCTAGAGTAAGGTTTAGAAACAAGCTGTGATTTCAGTGACATAGGGAACTACTAGAAAAAGAAACTCTTCATCACTGTAGGTTAGGCCCTTATTTGCTACTTATATTGGTTGAAAATTGTCTAAAGTACAAGAAGTTAAACGTCTTCTTCAAGTTAACACAGTGAATATGTGTCAGGGACCAAACTTGAATTCAGGTCAAAGGTTGAGAGAGAAAAGAAAAGAAAAAGTTCAACCAATTAGGCCCTGAAAAGGACCACAAAAGGAAAAACCCCAACAATGTCAGCCCAAACTCTGAGTTCCCATATGAAAGGTAAAAAATAAAATAAAATAACTATGAGCATCCCAGTTCAGTTACCGAGAAACCACAGTCAGGTTCACACCAGACCTAGCAGCTTCTACTATGAATGAAAGCATAGAATACCGTACTCAAAACAAACAAACAAACAAAAAAAAAACACGGTAAAAACATACAACCAAAAATAAGTTATCTTCCAAAACTGGTTTTATATATATCTCTAATCCAACATAAGGGGAGAAATGAGCCTTTAATGAAATAAAGGACTTTAATGCATTTCTGATGAAAAGAACAGAGTAAAATAGAAACATGAAAATACAAACACAAGAGTCAAGAGAAAGCTTAGAAAAGTAAATTTAATTGAGCATCTAACAGGAGATAGATGATAAATTAGTGCTAACATTTTAACAAAGGGAGAAAAAAAGGGGGGGGAACAGAGTTGACAAAAGAAGAGAAGATTTGATTCTGAAAGTACAACCATTCTGAAAGCAATTTGGAACTATGAAAATAAAGTGATTAAAATGTCCATATTCTTTAGCACAGTGATTCCACAGTGGTACCACTTTGTGGTACCAAAGAAAAAGAAACAAAGTAGTTAGCTGCCCATTGATTGGGAAATAGCTAAATAAATTTTTAACACTTTCATATAATTCAATATTATTATACAAAAAGAAACAATCTGAAGAATGTAGAGATGCATGAGAAGACATATCAACTGATATAAACCGAAGTTAGAAAAACAGACATGAAAGACTGCATCCAAGTAAATGGCAAGCTGAAAGGAAAATTCAGAAGATAAGAACATACTAATAAAAATTTGCAAAAAAATATGACCTCCCCAAGAAAGACATTAAAAATTACCTCCTCCTCCTCCTACTTTACCAAGGTACGGATACCATGAGTATAGATGTTGCATTAATAACTTGTTTTCTACATGTTTATGATCAGTTTTACTGATTTTTCCCCCCACCTCTATTTATAGTAGTGTTATTCTTTGGGTGAGAGGGGAATAAAGGGATAAATTTAGCTGTTATATAAACAAAATTGGCACTAGAGGTTTACTTTTTAATATTCATTGATGAGAACCAAAGGTCAAAAAGAAACATAATCAAAAGTATTTTGAAAGCAAAGTGTAGAATTTCTTTTATTTATATGAATATATAAATAAAACACATATTTAAAGTAAAGCATATGAAACAGATCCATGGTTTCATACAGAACCTTTTTTTGTGTGTTCTGTGTATATTTAAATAAAGACTTAAAAATTTTTTTTAAAGAAAACTAAAAGAAAAAGCAGGGCTGAACAGGGGCCCAGGATATATCAGCTCCATTCTTGATTCAGATACTAAACAGCTTTATGACTTAAGACTGTAATCACTTGGAGGGATCTTGGCTTCAATTTGCTTACAGATGACATGAGGAAGTTAGACTTGGGTTAGATGATCCCTAAGATACCATGTAAGCACCAAAATTTATGTTACTAGTAGGAGAGAGTGTTAGTTCCAAGGAGCAAGAAATTTGATAAATTTCAAAATAGTTTTCTGCTGCTTTCTTTCTAAATTTGGCTTTTACAGATACTATTTTTACACAGTCAAGAAAAAAAAATTTAAACAAGAAATTCTGACAAACACAACTGCTACCTCAAAAGAGTGTAAAAGAATTATTTCATGCTATTATTTACTTGAACGTTTCAAAGATCGTGATTTCATCTGGGTAGATTAGCCTCCAAAACAGCATGGATCATAGTATCTCTTTGCCTTAATAGACAATTTCTATTAGTTGTGAAGTAAAAGAATTCATGACTTGGAAGTCAGCCTTATAGTGATGAGATTCTTCCTGGACAAAAGACAACACGTCTCCTTCTAGGGTCATCTTAAAGTTCTTTCAAACCTGATGGGCTCTAATAGAATTTGTACTCTCCTGAAAGGTCATTTCTATGTCATGATCAGGTATGTTATTTATAATTAAAGTTTAGAGTATAGAAATTAAATACTAAAGCAATAAATACAAAAATATTGCTATCCTCCAGAAAGAATCACTTCTAAATTCAAGAAATACTCTGAACCAAGATGTTAATAGTGGCTAGGATTCTCAGGATCCAAATAAACAGATTGTGAAATAAAACGGAACCTTCTATATTGTTATTTCTGTATTATTGCGTTAATTGAATTGACCTATATTAATGTATATCTGACTTATTATACCTTTTCTCCCTCCCAGGGACCAGGTTATTTATATAGATTGTATTTGTCTTGTCAAACTTCTAACTCAATGCATTAAACACACTTGGAACTTTATAAGCAAATAAAAGGAAAAAAACTTCAAAAATTTTCTCAGTAAAATCACGTTCATTTTTAAAAATTCAGTCTAAAAACCAGTTCCACTAAGATCATAGCAAAAAAATTAACATGCATGTAAAACAATGTGTGACACAGTAGCTGCTTAATGAATGTCTTGATTCAATATTCATAGATTTAGAGTTGGAAGAGCCTTAGGGGTCAGTCATTTGCAGATAGGAAAATTGAGGTTTGATCTAAGTTAAATAATTTATTTAACATAGTACAAATTAGTAAATAATAATAATAATAATAATAATAATAATATATATAGAGAGAATTTTAACCCACACCCCTCAAACTCTATTTTCCATAACTTTTTGACTAGTATTGCTTCTTCCAGAGAAGTTTAGTCTTTTCAACTTATTTCTATCTTGCTTACTTGAATTCCCAATCTTTATCCTACTTCAGTTTTTGAATGGTTGGCATTTGTTGCCAATCTACAACTTACAACCAACTCTACAACAGAGCAGACCTAGCCGAAGCGATGCAATATATATATTTGATATAGTATTAAAAAGAAACAAAAATCAACACTACGACCAATGACAAAACAATATCTTTATGCTATATCATTATTTACCATAAATCATATTGTTGAGAAATCTGAATATCTTTTCTACTTAATCAGTGGCTTTGGTGTGCAGACATAACCAATCACAATATGCCTTTAAAATTTATTTCTTGGCTGATGTGATTGCCTATTTTACTAAGTTCTTTTGAGGAAAAAATTGGATCTTCTTTTAACAAATTCACACAATACTTAGTTGGATATTTTGCAGTATTTTGGACTTTCATCCTTGTTTATAAGTGTAATTGACTTAGAAAACCATATTTAGATAAGAGGAAGTATTGAGATTCAAAATTTCAGTGCTGACTATGGTGGTTCCCCAGAAACTTTACTTTATTGCTGCAAACTCTCGAAGACAAGGTACCAATTATATTGGGGAAAGGTGATTAGCTAGCACAAAACTCACTTTGGTAGCAGACATATAGCATCTGTCTAAAGCCGACATCCATTTCAACAAGCATGTTTTTTCTAGACAGATCCATTACCATTCAATAACTTGTTTGAAAGCGATTTCCTGATAAATTGTACTACTCTGGACAAGTCACACAGCCTTCTAACAGTGCAGCTGCCTGACTATAATTCAACAATCTACGTGGGTCATTTTGCCCATTTTATAAAAATGCAACCCTGCCATTCAACCTGCATTTCCATTGCGTCATCTGTGAGTCTGAAATAGCACTCTTCTACATCACTAGGGGGAAAAAAGTCTGATGTATCTCTAAGTCTCACAATCATCAAGAGGACAAATTACTACATTTTTAAAATATAAATTGACTACCTGCTAAGAACATACAACTGAAATTAAAAAACCAAAACATATAACTCTAATTACATGAAAATTATGTAAACTTATAATAATGAATATAAAAATTGATTTCCCAAAAAAGTACAAAATGTGTTTTTGTGAGTCACAAACATCAAAAAAGAGATTAAAAACAAAACTTTTTTTCCCCAAAAGTAAAAAAAAAAAAAAATCCTTTTTATGCAGTGTATTATTTATAATCACTAAATGGCTGTAATCTTTATTACTTGAAAATTATCTGCATATGCTCAGTAATTGTATTGTTATATTCTTCCGATGATTACAAATATGTATTTTATCTTGCCTTCCTCTGCTTATTTTTCTTGTAAGTATGCATATATAAGAAATGTATGTATCCACATGGTATATCTAAAGAACAAAGCAAAATACTCACAACTGGTGTATTGGCTTAAGAAATTATATTTCAATGTAATCTAAAATATACTTCAAGTTGGAATTATAATTTGAATGTAAGCAGTTTCAAATGACATATACTGTCATGTCAAATAAAAACAATTCCTTTAACAATGATTTTTTGACTCAGTATGAGAACTTAACTGTACGTTGTTCTTCCTATTATTATTTACTGAACTCTAAACCGCATTTTTCTTTAATATTTAAATTGATAATAGGAGCTGCCTGGAAGATCTAGTATGGCTGCGCTTGTTTCTATCTGCTGTTTCAGTTTTAAGGCACATTTTCCTTTATTTCACTTTTCCACAAGCCATAAAAAAAAACTCATTTCTAATTCATCTGTTCGTTCAGCTTAACCTCTCTTCTCAGCAATTAAAGCACTCTGCGCATCCCTCATCTATCACACAGCCAGCTAAATAATGCATTGCGTCCTCCGCTCATCTTTTATCATCCCAAATGACAGGTATTAGCATATCTCCCCAGTCAATTACACTGCAGCGGAATAATCACAGCATAATTGGGCGAAAGCCACTCTAATCACCAACCCTGCAAACTCACAGAATAAAAACTGAGTGGCAGTTCAGACAGGCCTTGCTCTTGTCCATGACTCTAGCCAACAAGCTTGGCAGGTCTCCATTTTCTTCTTCCTTTTAAAAGTTATTCTTTGGGGGATAAACTTCTTAATCAATCTTATATACAGGAGAAAATATATTTATATAAATAGAAAATATGTACTACTGCATGTGTATACAGTCATACACTTGTACTTCTTCAAGACTCTACAGATTGTTAAACAGCATATAATGAAAAATTCTGTCAATCAGAAAAGAAAAAAAAAACTCATTTCATAGATATGATGTCATTATATGTTCTATTTCATGGCTTATATTAAAGTTGAAATAGGTTATTTAATTTTTTTATAATAACCATTATATTTGAGAGAAGAAATATTTCTTGTTTAATAATAAAAATTGACGTCTTTTATATTTCTAGCAAGTGTTCGCTGAGGCTTTTTAAATGTCAAGATTTCTCACCTATGCACCCAATCTATACATTTTTCATTAGGACATTGAAAACAAAACAAAATAATTTTATTTTTACTTTTTAACTTTTTCTTTAGAAACATGGGAATGAGGGACTTTCCCCCATTTTTAAATTAAACTGATACATGACCTTAATTAAGCAATTATGTATGCTATGCCAACAGAATAAATTTGTACTTAATAAAAATGGAGCATGTAACACTATATTCACTTGAACAGAGCAGAAAAAGAAAAGGAGAAAAAAATTATCAGAAAAACAAAATTGGAATTGGATATATCAGAAATATGTAGTTAATGTGGAAGCATGAGAAAATGAAAATAGAGGAAATGGGGACAGGAACTAGAAGAAAATAATAAAGAATTTAAAGTAATAGAATTATTTCAAGTGATCCTATTGCAAATTTTAAAATACTATTTTACTTTAATGTTCATTTTTAAAATCATATTTTTAAATATTTTATAGAATTTTCTAAATGATCTGCTAGTCATGGCCTTATTTTTTTTACTGTTAAAAATGCATTTTGTCTGATTTCTTAGCATAACATTTAAAGAGTGCTTTAACTATAAAATGATTCACAAATATTACCTCATTTTATCTTCACAACCCTAAGAGGGAGGTGCTATTTTTGTCTCCATTTTACAGCTAAGGAAATTAAGTCTTGCCCAGTGGCACAGGGCTAGTAAATATTGGAGGCAGATGTCAACTCAAATGTATACACTTTGTAAGAACTAGATCATGCCATGTGAAGAACACTGAAGATACTGGATAAATTCTAGAGATAACTTTATGGAGACATGTGACAACTATATTAAATACTTCCAAGTTTAAGAATTAAAGGGTAAAATTTAGACCAATGAGTAGAAGCTAGAGAAGATATAAGGAAAAATATTTCACAACTGGAATTGTCTATTTCACAAAGCAATGGTTCTATCTGTCCCCTTCACTTCAATTTTTTAAGTGAAGGTGAGAAAGCTGTTTGTTGCAAGCACTCTAGACTGATTCCTAATCAGGGTGGACAAGATGGTTAATATCTGAGATTCTCCAATTCTTCCTGGGCAACAAGAGAACTGTTCGGTTCTAGACACATATATTATATCTAGGATATACTGTGACATATTTATCATGTATAAGACTGCTTGCCATCTGGAGAGGGAAGGAGGAGAAAAGTCAGAACAGAAGGGAGTGCAAGGGATAATGTTGTAAAAAAATTACCCAGGCATGGGTTCTGTCAATAAAAAGTTATAATTATATATTAAAAAATGAATATCAAAAAAAAAATCTGAGATTCTGTGAATATCCTTTACGGCAATTACATTCTACCCTACATTACAGTTTTCTGGGGACATGTTTATTCTCTCAAAAAGATTAAGTTACTTCAAGGTAGAAAGTATGCTTTATTAAATTTTTATATCCCCAACATCTAGAACTTTATAAGTAAGATACTGAACTAGATCAATGATAGTCTTTGGATTCTGAGATCCTGTAAATTATTTAATTGAATCAAGGTTTCACTTTTTGCTTTGAAGAGCAAAGTGAGCTAGAAGATTGTGACAATAATGGTCAGTGACATGGCAAACATTGACATTAATATCACAGGCTTTAGAGTTTTTTGGTATAGCATGTTGCTCTTCAGTCATTTAGGTTGTGTCTCAACCTTCATGAGCCCATTTGAGGTCTTCTTGAGAAAGATACTAGAGTATTTTCCTTCCCCAGGGTCACACAGCAGATCCAGGGCTCCATTCATTACACCATTTAACTTCTGTTGGTGGTATGTACCCACATGAAAAATACATAGTAAACTCTCTTTTTAGTAATTCAGTTGCGGGGTAAAAACTAGTAAGAGAACCAGAAATAATGGGAATGAATTTATAAATAGTCAAAGAAACATGTAAAGCACAAGATAACTATTGAAAAAGTTTTCATTGTAAATAAGATATTTTCAATTATCAGTAGAGACAACACCCAAATCTATATAGATACATTTAGCTTCTCCATGAACAAGTTTGCATCTCCAATTTTTGTACTATTTTTGAAACTGAGCTTATTATTTTCTCTCTTAAGGGGGATCCGTATCTTCCAATTTTCTTGTTTCTAATGTAAAGTAGTTGAAGAAGGCATTTTATCTGGAGTCAAGAAATCTGGGTTCAGATATTGGATCAGATACTTAATTGTTGTGATCAGAGTTTCAGATACCTCACCCATAAAATAGTGCTTGAAATGCTTACAAATTCATACAAATACAAATTCATACAAGTTCCTAACCCCAAATTTTTATCACACCTGTTCAATGAATTTTCCACACAGTTTCTCAAGCGATACCCCCTAAAGAACATGTTTGACCATGGCTCTCTCCTATTCAGTAAGATCCAAAGACTTCCTACCGCCTCTAACATCAAATATCAATTACTCTGTTTGGCATATGAATTCACAATATAGCTCTCATGTGCTGAACTGATTATTTATTATTTCTCTTTGAATACTATAAATCTATCCAAGATAGACCTCCTGTTACACACAGACACAAACACACAATTCTATCTCTCCCAACCCACAGTTTGTCTTCTATTCTCTAAATGAATTCTTTTTCAACTTGTGACTGAATCCCAAGGTAACTTCAAAGATTAGCTCAAGAGATAATTCTTACAAGATGTTTTCTAGGACTCTCCAGCACCTACCTCCCCCCTTCAAATCATCTTTTACTAACATGTATACGGGAGAAATCATAATTTTCCCCAAACTCCAATAAAAACAGGTTATAGAGACAATGATTTGTTAAGCTTCCCACTTTACCTCATGTATATAGGATGTATATATCATCTTTCAGATTCTGAATGGATCATTTTCATCTAGGAAAAGGTGTTAGACTTTGGATGACTTAACAGTCTGTGAACTAAATTGTAAAGGGTATGAAAGTTGGGAGTGACCCATTAATAGCTTGTAATGAAAGTATAAAGACGTTTTATACTTTGCTGCCTTAAGGAAATTTTAAAAAAGCCCCTTTATCAATTTGAAGAAATTAAAGCCATTGGATGACTAAAAGATCACCTATATCCCTGGTGCTCCCCCGCCCCCCCAAAATTAGCTAGCTTTGTGAACCCAAGACATTTTCTCTAAAGAATTAATCACAAGAGTGAACTATCAGGAATTCTTTTATTGTGTTCAAGAAAGGAGTAAGGGATTTATTTCCATCATAATGTCTCCTTTACTCCCTCCCAAGTCAAGAAAGACAAATGAGTTAGCTTTGCAGAATAGCAAGTCAATGGAATCAAACTCAACAACCTCCCCACCAGAAATGCTCTGAGCCTAGGGAAGCAGCATAAGGAGGAAAGAACAAAGTTGTTACTCACTTAAATTCCTTATGTGTGTCTACTCTTTCCACTATTAGTACTCTACACTTTCCAACTACTTTAAATACTTACTAATCTGTATGTTATGTTCATGAGAGGAGGGAAACATTTTTATCTTTTAAAAATTTCTAACAATTTATCACAATGCCGGGCATATACTAAATGATTAATACATACTTGGTGGTAAATTGAGTGTGTACTCCAGGATATGAGGGATGATTTTCCAATATTCCTCTATGATTCTTTCAGTAAACACTTCTGTGTCAAACTAACTGTGTTTTCTGGTTGTCTATCAAAGGCAAATATACTGATATGGATGCCGCAGCTATACTTTTAAGAACATAGTTTCACAGGGATCACTGAATCTGGGGTCAACTTCTCAGAGACCCAACCCATGAGTGGGAGGTAGGAGATAGCAAGTAAGGGGTACCACATGTGAACATGATATTTTCCCTCAATCAAATGTAAGCTTCTTGGGGGATATAAAAATATTTTTATCTTTGTATTTTCTAGACCTGGCACAGAGCCGAGAACTTAGTGGGGGATTGATAAATGCTTAATGAATAAAAGGTCATTGTGAATAATTACTATGACAATCATTGTTATTGTGTCACCACCAACCTCTCAGTTACAGAGGAGGAAAAGCTCTAAGTCACTGAGTGTGTTTTTCCTCAATCATGCTAGTACCAAACAATAAGCTATCAGGTCCTGAACCTTTATACCATCTTTTGAATGTGCTTCCATCTTTCTATTAATACTGCCATCATCCTTTTACTAGTCCACTTTGACTACTCACAATAAATTCTTAGTAATTCACAAAGTCTAAAGTCTCTCCAGTATCTATCCTAATTTTCACCAAGCTGCCAAAATAATCCTCCTAAATCATGAATCATGTCACTCAACTACTTTCTACAGGATAACTGGCCAACTCCTTTGCTTAGTACCCTAAAGACCTTCCAAAGATTAGTTCCAACATAGCTTTTGAGGAGAGCCATCAGAAGAATTTCAGAATCTAAAGAAAATTCCCCAACAGGGAATGTCTGCGTAGTTTATAAATGTTAGAGATAGGGGTGCAGGTAAAAGATGGGTTTGAGAAACTAGGAAATTGCTGTTGAATAGAGTAAAGGAGGAAACAGAAAATTTATTTATTGAGAAAGAGGATGAGCTAGAGGTCCATAGATAGCAGCAACACTAATCTAAGGAAGATAATCTAAGAAAGAGAAAGGATAGATGCTGAGTGATGGGGATATTTCACTGAAGCTTCACTGTTTTTGCTATATCCTATTTTAGTTCTGAGCCTTCAGTGCAAGAGAATGGTCAGGTTAGGCGTACTTGGAGGGATAAGCTACACCCCCCCAAAAAAAGAGTATCTTCCAGTAACCATAAGGAAAATGGAGTGCTGGGAGTGAAATTTCTTCTTCCAGCATCCACAGCTAGAATTTCTGCTTCCAGCATAATTTTTCTGCTTGGCCTAATTTCCTAGTACTTCTTTTCACAATATAGAAAAAGTGGTCTATAACTTGTTCTTTAAATTAAACATGTTATGATATTTGTAGAAATATGTATAGAAGAATTGTACATGTTTAACATATCACTTGCTGTCTTAAGGAGAGGGTAGGGGTAAGGAAGGGAAAAAAATTTTAAAAACAAGGTTTTGTAAGAGTGAATGCTGAAAATTATCCAGGTATATTTTTAAAAAAAGAAAAACCTTTAATTAAAAAAAATAAACATGCTAATTCCCATGTTCATAGATTGGAGTATCGAGGAAGGAATACCTATTGATTCATACATGCTAATAGCTAAGTTTTTAGTGTAAGTGTTTTATATCTTGGAAACCAGCACATGTTCAAAACCAAGGTTTTAAGATTTTTTTCTTAATTATTATCTAAATTTAAAGTGTTTAAGAAAAGGTTAATAAGACAAATTAAATTTAATATATTGTGCTTACCTTTTCCTTTCTGGAAAACTGGTTCTTAAACATTTATCAGCACATTTTCTCATATAGAATATTTTCCCATTCTTTAGTTCCATCTCCTCCCTGAAGCTTTCCATAGTGACAACGATGACTTTTAGCATTTATATAGTGTTTGGAAATTCACAAAATATTTTGCAAATAAAATATCATTTTATTCTCATGGCAAGAATAAGAGATAGATGTCAAAATTATCTTAATAATTGAGGCAAACTGAAGTTGAGTGGCTTGCTTCCACTCACAGAGGTATTAAGTACCTAAAGCTGGATTTGAATTCAGTTCTACTAGAGTCAAGATTTATCTCTATTATTCACTGCATTTCCTAGTGCCAATATGCAAATATATGCTTTCCAAATAAAAGTGTCCACTTTCCTCTTCAAATTTTCCTAGAAGATTCTAACTGTATTGCTTTTTTTTTTTCTTTTTCTTTTTTGTTTTTTTTTTTGCTCTGGTCACATTCTATCCCAAGTTATACTTATTTTTGCATTTAACTGACTATACCTCCCATCCTTTGGAGTAAAATGAAATCTTTAGGGTTTTAGCTTTTTTTTTTTTTAAGTGTATCCCACGACTTAGCAACATGTTTAGCACAAAAGAAATGCTTAAGAAATGTTTTTCTAAATAATAACTTTACACTCCAATAAACCAGTCTGACCATTCTAACTCCGTTTTATATATTAAGAAATGAATACACTAAAAGATTAAAGAAAGAGCCAATAGTCACAAATACAGTATAAAGGTAACTTGAATTCTGAATGATTCAAGCATTTCTCTAAGTTAAAAAACTCTGCATCTGTAGGGGTTAAATGTTTTATTTGCATTGTTACTTCAAGAACTCTCCATGTATTTTTCTTGGCATTTCTTTGCAAATGTACCCACAGGATACATTACTCCACTTGTAAAATGGTAATTTTATTGCTTACTTGGGAATATCTTTTACAAGTACTTATCAGGAATACATCTGGTATGTAAGTATTAATTCAACAAGTTTTTTTTAATCTGATTTTTATAATCACCTAATATTTTATTTAATTAAGAAAAATGCTATACTTGCTTTTAAGTAGTTTTCAACATATTGCTCTAGCAACATCAGACATTCTCAACTGACTCACTAATAAAAGAGCCTTGAGAATAAGTCCAGTTTTGTTTTGTTTTGGAGGAGACGGGGACAGAAGTGTTTCAGGGTGAGAAGAGAAGGATGACAACCATTCTAAGAAGCTTGACTAAAACTTGACACAGAAGAGATAAAATATGTCCTTATTTTTAAATTTAGGAATATTAACTTTCTCTCTTCTCAACTGAATCATAAAAACATGTTCACAAGTAGTTCAACTATAAAGTATTTCTTAAGCCACAAAAGAAAGGAAGGAAGAATGGAAAAAAATTAAAAAGAAAAAGCCTAAGTTCTATACATCAGACTCACATAAGTAGGATGAGTGGGGGAGGGAATTAAGAGGAGAATTCACACGTTTTTATTTTTATTATTACTAGAAAATTAAGTCCTCAGAAAACAGTGCCAAAATAATGTCCCCAGAGAACAGAAGACTAGAATTATTCATTCATTCCTCAGACTATGAAGCTAAATAAGCTTTCCTTCAGCTTAACTCCACCCTGACATGAAAGTACTTACTACTTTTTGGCAATCAGTACACTGTGTCACATTTCAATTTCTGACATCTTTTTCAAAAAGTAACCAAGGAGTAGAATATGTGAGGAATTTTGTCTTTGCAATGAACTTAAACTATGAGGTCAATAAATTGAAGGAAAAAAAAAAAGAGATATTGGAATGCCTCAGAAAATTAAACATATAATAGAAAAATAAAACATACTTGTATTTATCAAAAAGAAAAACATTCTAACTTCTTGTATTTACAAAGTGTATTCCTAATTTTCATATCATATCACAGCATATTCCAAATACACTGCACAAGCAATACTGAATTATGTAGGCTGATTCCATTTATTGATATTTGCATCTCAGTTCAAGCAAACACTGTCACCACAAGTCAGGATAAACAACTCTTCAAATAAAAATAGTATTTTCTTTATACGGAGAAGTTATAGCTTTGCTAACATCCTACTCTGATGATTTCTCTTTTCATGGAGTTGACCTCAGGTTCTTGAAATTATGCCTGTAGAGTACAATCACAAGCAGATTCAAAACAGTAAAGCTTTTTGAGTGTGTGTATGGCAATGACTTGCATGTCTTTTGTCTGAGGATCAGCCTTATTAAAGTTCTGAGATGCTCAAGTTTACCATAACAAATCTCAAAGACTTTTTACTATAAGGGGATTGTGATTAATGTCAGTGAGGGGAGTAGGAATGAATTCTGACAAAATTATAGATCCTTTAAGTAGTGAAGAGGATCTGAGAAGATAAGGAATATATTAGACTGTGTTACTTCTTAAATTTAGAGAAATATCATTTTTTCCTAAATAAATACATGGAGATATAAAAATGGAATTAAAAAGATTAAATTCAAAAAATATTTTTAGATCACCTACTATGCAGAAAGCTTGTTGCTAAAAAGAAGCTAAAAACCAAGACCTATATCAATAGCTTCTTTCTAAAGGATTTTTTTTTCTCCTGCTTCTATCCTGGCTCGTAAAGAAAACCTATCATAAAAGAATCTAACAACTGGAAGAAACCTTAGAGGTCATGAGGTCTATACCTTTACCTGAAGTGAAAGGCACTGGGGAGGATAAAGGTGACCCTGCATTTTTGCAAGCTGTCAGTAGAGCCTAAGATCTGCCAAATTCTACCAACTAAGAAGGACCCGAAATACAGTTCCTGTGACAGACTGCATCTGCTGAATGAAAACTCATCTACCTAAGAATAAAGAGGCTGATGACCATAAGAATAGCTAATAAGTGAGTAAAATTTGAGCCAATGAAATCCCTATTTAAAAAGTCACTTAATATGCACAATGTGTAAATACCCCAAATGATTCTATATTTTTAGTTTTATCACTCCAGCTTATGATGTCATATCAATTAATCAACTAACAATTATTTATTATTACAATAAGCCAATTATGGTATATATAAACCATAAAATACAAAGATAAAATGAAAGTCCTTACTGGCAAAGAACATACTTCCTGGGAGGTGGAATATATATACATACGCACACATAAATAAAATAAACACTATGCTACTATATATAACAAATACCACCTAGTATAAAATAGAACTATAGCAAATTTCATTATGTAAGTACTTAATAACACTTACTGAATGATTGATAGGATTTCTGCAATGCTATCAAATATCTCCAGAAATGAAATGGTAAAATATAAAATATAAATCTTTGCTCAAAAATTCCATTTTTTTTAGCATTACATACTTCTTATTTATATGAACATATAAAATTGCACATATTCTTTACCAATCAATCCAACTGTTAAGAACATTTCTTTCTAAAACAAAACAAAACAAAACAAAAAACCTAGTGTTTATTCTATGTGAGTATTTGAATTTTTGTGTCCCCATGTGAACAAAACTTGTTCAAAATCCTCAATAAAAGGGCTAACTTTCCTAATAGAAAGGAAGAAACTGTTGTATTTCTTTTTAGAAAAACAATTCCAAAGTAACAATTTTTAAAAGCTCATAGGATTATTTATGAACAAAATCAATGTAACTAGGATGCAATGAGCAAAGTGAATTTTCCAAAGAAAAAGAAATCAAAAAGCATCACCAAATACTTCTCAAAAGAAGAAATGTAAACTATTTACAACCACATAAAAGACTACTCCAAATCATCAACAATGAGAGATATGTACATTGAAAAGACATTGAGGTTTCATTTCTCAGTTAATCAGCAAAAACATCAAAAGATGGAGATGATCAATATTGGAGACTTTTAGAAAAACAAGAACAATAAAAACACTTTTATAAATTTATAAAGTGCTATTTTCAAAAACCTGGCATAATCATGAGATTTTCTTTAGTAAAAGTGATGACTTTCTCCTCTTAACCTTTGCAAAACTTATCCTCTTCCAAATTCATTCCATATATGAAGCTCTAAAAGGTCCCTTCAAACTTTAAATATGTTTTTATGATCATTTGCTTCTATGTCTATGGAGTGGCATTTCCTTATACCAGTAATGTTCTTTGTTCAAATTTTTACCTCTTAGAATTCCTGGCTTCCTTTAAGAATTACCTCTTTCCAATCCTCGAACTGATCTATGTATATAACATGATTAAGGCCATTTAAAATCTGGGTCCCCTTCCTCTTACTATCTTACAGCTTATAAAATATCCTTTCTAAAACAGCATTCTGTATGTGCTTTTACTGGACACTATGGATATCTGAATGTAGCCTTAAGACAACAATAGGTATTTTGGTTGCCACAATACACTTCTGATTCATAGTGGCGGTTTATACCAAAATGCTTAGATATTTTCAGAAGGAACTGATTTCTGTGCCCTCTCCTATGTCACCCCCAATTATATACCTGAGCTGATTTTTTAAAATCAAGTATAGAACATTAGATTTATCCTGTTGATTTTCATTTTATCAGTCAATTTAGTGGTCTAACCTTTCAAGATATTTTTGGAGCCTAATTTTGTCATCCAACATCCCTTCCAATCTTTGTGTGTACCGAAAATTTGAGAAGCATGGGATCTATATACTTTATCCAAGGGTAAAGTTCAGAAACTAACTCTTCATAATGCAAGGAAGGAGTTGTAGAGAGATGGAAAAGGGAGAAAGTAATCATGGAAAGGAAGAAATTGAGATGTATGAAAAAAAGAAAATAATTTGAATTTCTTTCTTTATTCAATTCAAGAACTATATATGAATTGATACAGAAATATTTTTTAAATTAAATCAGAAAAGGTTGAAAATATAATCAAACAATAACTGATTGAAAAAAATTTGTCCCAAAATTGGCACCTAAGGATTTACTTTCTCTGTTCAGTTTTGTTTACTTAAAGTAAGGGAAAAGTGGTAGGTTCGAGCATTCATCAAGACCCTAAGGTAGTCCTGCTTCTAGGTTGCGTACTTGTCATTACCTGATTACATCATTTTAAAGAATTAAAAAATGTCAACCACATTAGCACTTTCAAAATTACAACTGATTGAAGGCTTTCAAACTGATGTTCCCAGGTTTTTTGAATGTGCTTTTTTGGAGGCAACAAAATCTTAAAATATATAACAACAGTACAAAAGAAAGCCCTTGATAAATGAAAATACATCCATAGGAAATTACTCTTAAAACAAGTTATTACAGCATAAAAGTCACTATTTCCTGAATCAGAAACATGTAAAATGAATATTGTAAACAGAAAAAGAAAAAAGTATATATATTTATATATAATTGTCTACTTAAAAAGTTGTTTCATGTTGAAATAAACCAAGTAAAACACATCTTCACTCCATGGAACTACTGCTTTCAATAAAAACAACCACTTTTTAAAAATGTCAAAATTTTTTGCTGATTAAAGTGTTGCCCCTTTATTTTATTTCTCTTTATCCTGATTAAACTTTTTTAATAGTTCAATTCTGGATTTAAACAAGGACTAAAAGAAATAGATGTTGAAAAGGGACTATTAAAGGGTAGTTCCTTAAATTGCAATGGTTAATAAGTAGTTTAATGCTTAAGATCCATCCTACTTTATTTCATTTCCTCATTTCAGTATGTGTGTGTGTGTGTGTGTGTGTGTGTGTGTGTGTGTATATATATATATGTATGTATATATATCAAAGGTATTTTGTATAATGAACATTGTGAGACCATTGGGGAAGATGCTGGTAAATTTAGGGATGAACAACAGTATTTTCAAAATCTCTATGAAAAGGAAGTAAAGATAAGAATGTGGGAGAAGTTTTAATTTTATTTCCAATCTAGATTCAACCATCAATGAATTCATCAAGAAAATGATAAATGAGTTTCCATTCAATTTCTAGAGAATATCAAGCATTACGCCAGCTGTTATCCAGAAGAACATCTGACAAATCACATTTATAAAATAGCTTTTCTGTTACAATGTATTCTGGTTTATTTTATCTTTTTTTTTGTTTTTAAACAAAAGGAAAACATCATAGTTGGATAACAAAGTCTTTTAAGTTTAGGCTGCAAGTGTTTTTTTGAAAGTATCATACAAAATAACATAACCCAATTCTTACACAAAAATGTGTAATGGAAAATAAATTCCCATTCATTTAGAAAATAATGATAGGAAAAGAAAAGGTTTTCATGATTAAGCACAGCTCAGAATTTGCTGTCAGGCTTAACTTTTTGATAGGAAAGAGAAAGAAGCTTTGGAGTATTTAAATGTAACAAGTAACTAAGGCCCTGTTTCAAAATAGGATGAAAATAAGAAAGCTCAATTAGAGAAAAACCTAAAAATATCACTAAAACCTGGGAATTGCAGTAAAATATTGGATGATACCAACCTCAAAACAAAATAAGTTTAGTTTACACAAAGAAGAGAAGGGTATGTTTATTTGTCTACCTGAATTTATGCTTCTCTACCCTCTTCCAAACACAATGTAAAAGTTGATAACTATGACTATGATTGGAGTCAAAAAAAGCACTGCAGTTTACAGTGGGATGCAACCTACTAGTGTCTGGGATTTTTCCACCTGCATAATGATGATGATGTTGATGATATCAACATAGAGCATGGCACTTTAGTTTAACCTTATCTTATTATAAGGATCAAATATTAAAGTTTGTAAAGTGTTTTGTAAATCATAAGGTACTTATGTAAATATAAGTGATTATTAATATTACTTATTTCCCCTTTAATGGCTAGCTTTTACTTTTTAAGAGGATGGTTTATTAAACAGAAGTTTAAATTTAATAAGTGTGGGGTTAAACGTGTTTAATATTTTCCTCAGAGAGTCACAATTTATAATTGAATAGATTTAATAGCTTTTTTATGTATTTAAGTGAGATTTTTAAAGGAACTAGTAAAATCTTAGAATACTATAGAAATGTTAACCAGTATGATTTCAATTGAAAAACTTTATCTTAAGGCAGTGAATAAATTAATTGTATATCAACTAGTACTTTTGTGCAAGCTGCCTGGGCTAGTAAATGTTCCCCAATGTAGTTAACATGAAATACTAGTGGGAACAAATCTCTGTAATCACCTATTCAAACTCCCTTCATTTTGTAGGTGAAGAGAAGGGAAAAAAAAGCCAAGAGATTAAAAATAATAACCAAGCTAGAAGCCAAGTCTCTTGAATAAAGGGTCAGTTAACTTTCCCTTGCACTGTACTATCTTTCAAGATATCAAACTAAGTGATCCTAGTAGAGGGAATAAGTATTTTCTATTTCTGAATGTGATTGATGATTCTACAAATGTAAGCACTAGGGTAAAATATGGATGAATAAGTTATAAATGTAATAAAACTATTTCATGCCAACAATGTACCAGACATTTGACCATGCAATATTCATTTTTAAAAAATCTACAGGCACAGTATTTCCTTCACAATTTTTCTTCTCTTTCATTTTGTACATGAATATAGCAAAATATCTACAAAAATCAGTCATGAACCTGGGCTGAAGAAACACTATGTACATCCATATATACAATTTCTTTGTCATAATTTATGGCAGAAAAGATATTTTATAATATTTGGCAGTCTATGCTATTAAAAAAAAAGCATGTAGATCATATGGTCAGTAATTTAACTATAAACTCTTTAGTTTTAAAAAATTATAGGTGGGTAATTCAACTTACCTATAGTACTGAAATTAAACTTCCTGTTCAGATATTTACAGAGATTTTATGAACAATCAAGAATAAAGCAATGATTATTACCTCCACTATACTTTCCATTTTCACATTGATAGCAGGGTTAAATTTTGAAAGTAACTCAGAAAGAAAAGCTGGAATCTGTTCTGATTATCTATAAGAGAAGACTGAAAGGGACTCTTTCCTAATTTGTTTCTCTTCTGGATAGGAGTAAATTATGACAGTGTAACAATAGTTATTCTTTTCACTGAGACAAAAATTAAGATGAAATTCAAGCAAAATAGCATTTTAATAAATGAATGCAGGAAATCTCAAAAATAAATGCATATGTGTAGTTTGTTTACAGAACGATGTATCAGACAGGGTCTTGTAGAGAGGGACAAATACAGTTATGCCTTTCACATCTTATGAACTGGCAGCACTGGCAACATGCGATTTGGGAAATTTGGGTAAAAAGATTTTTTTTTTCTTTTATGGGGTGGTTACAATACTTTATTATAAAATTTGGATTAAGTATTTAGCCATAGGTTATATCTTGGTCAATGTTAAATAAAAATGCTGGATTTCATGCTCCATCCCCTGGCCAGTAAATTCCAACTTTAATTTTTTAAAAAAGAAAATATATGTATATAATATTAAAAGACTAAAATAAGTTGATATTATACCACACATATATTTTATATATTTCTGAGTTTCTAAACTGTTTATCAATGGGCCTTCATTTGTTATCTATAGCTTCCACAAAATTCCCTAAAGTTCCCATTTAATTTATTATGCCAACTATGATATATCAAAATCATCATAGGGGAAGTTGTGATGTATAAAGACTAGCTACTGAAGTTACATAATGAAAAACAAGATGTATTGGAAAAGATTCTGAAAGTGGGAAAATCAAAGGCAAAAGGAAAAGGGGACAACAGAGAATGAGATGGATAAAGACTGTTATGGAAGCAACAAACAAGAGCTTGTACAGACCTCAGGAGATAGTGAAGGATAGAAAAGGATTTATGTTGTCCATTGGGTCATAAAAAGTCAGATATGAACAACAAGAACAATATAGTATATTAATGTAAAATAGTAAATCAATGTGACATAATTAAAATTATAAATATTTGATTATTTCTCTTTTCCTTTATATGTTTCAGTAAGGAGCTTCAAATAATTTCAATAACATTGCCAAGCTACAGAATACAAAGATTTGCAATTGATAATGAGGAAAAAAGGAAGATGTCTCCCCCCCTGCCTATATTGCTAAAACCAGCGAGAAATATTGACATAGGTAGGAGACACAGGATTTAAGTGTTGAGTCAAGAAAATGTGAAGTGTAATGAATCAGCAAGCAAACATCAACAGAAAGAGTGAAAATGGTATGTTATGCTTCACACTCAATACCCACAGTCCTCTCTTTGGGTGTAGATGGCTCTCTTCATCACTGAACAATTGAAATTGGTTTGAAGTATTTCACTGCTGAAGAGAGCCACATTCATCAGAAATGATCATCTTATAGTCTTGTTGTTGCCATGTATAATGATCTCCTGGTCCTGCTCATTTCACTCAGCATCAATCCATATGTCTCTCCAGGCCTTTCTGAAATCATCCTCCTGATCATTTCCTATGGTACAATAATATTCCATAACATTCATATAATCATAACTTCTTCAGCCATTCTCCAGCTGATGGGCATCCACTCAGTTTCCAGTTTCTTGCCACTACAAACAGGGCTGCCACAAATGGTTTTGCACATGTGGGTCCCTTTCCCTCCCTTTAAGATCACTTTGGGATATAAGCCCAGTAGTAACACTATTGGATCAAAGGGTATGCACAGTTTGATAACTTTTTGGGCACAATTCCAGATTGCTCTCCATAACGGTTGAATCCTTTCACAGTTCCCCCAACAATGTGTCAGTGTCTCAGTTTTCCCCACATCCCCTTCAACATTCATCATTATCTTTTCCTGTCATCTTAGCCAATCTGAGAGGCATGTAATGGTATCTCAGAGTTGTCTTAATTTGCATTTCTCTGATCAATAGTGATTTGGAGGACCTTTTCATATGACTACAAATAATTTCAATTCTTTATCTGAAAACTATCTGTTCATATCCTTTGACCACTTATTAATTGGAGAATGGATTGAATTCTTATAAATTTGAGTCAATTCTCTATATATTTTAGAAATGAGGCCTTTATCAGAACCTTTGAATGTAAAAATGTTGTTGCAGTTTATTACTTGCCTTCTAATCTTGCCTGCATTAATTTTGTTTGTACACCAGCCTTGAAGTCAGGAGGACCTGAGTTCAAACAACTGGACTGTTATTTTCTAAGAGCTATGACTTTCCACTAACATTTAAAATAAATTTGTAAATATTTTGAGCCTGGCAAAGCCTGAGACTTGACATTCTGGTCCTTTCCCCAATATTTCTAGATTAAATTAATAATTTCAAAATTAAATTTTGTAATTTATTTCAATGTTAGGTCATCTGATTAAGTATTCTAGAAAATTAAGATAAAACAACAATAAAAAAAGACAAACTGAAAACAGCAGTGGAAGCAACCTTAGGCTTCATTTGATCATGGACAAAATTGAGATGCGGAAGAGACATCAGAGAACCACTCTTAAAGATAGATAAATTGAGAGTCAGAAAAGATAAACAACTTTGGTTAAATGTTAAACAGTAAATTACTAGAACTCAGGCACAAATTCCCAGTCTAGTGCTTAACTTCAGATTCTTTTAAACTACATATTCTAAAGTGAACAAATTCTCTTAAACTACAAATTCTAAAGAGAACATATGAAAACATGCTGGACTCTGAAAAGTATGCATAAAGCAACCTAAAACAACATTATATTCAGCTTAAACTACATGTTATGCTGGGACCATATGCCCAAGTTATTCAATAAGCTTACACTAATAAGATTTTATTGAATTATGCCAGAACTCTGAACATAGAGCAAAAACTATTGCTTCCTCTTGATTACAAGTTTAAATTCTCCAATTTAAGATTTGGCAATATCTCTGCAGTCATGAATTTGGGTCAAAATTTCACTTCTAATGTTTACTAATTATATGACAATGGAAAAATCACTGCATCTCCGTGACCCTGTATCCTCATCAATAAAATAAGAGAAAAGGTCTAGATGGATGACTCATTTTATATTATGATGATACAAAGTGGAAATGAAGCAGAACTCTTCAATTTTTCTATCTAGAAATCTAGGATTTATATTTGGTCTTCCTTCATTTCCTATAATTCTCAAAAAATACACTGTGATAATATGAAGAGTCTAGAAAGCTAGTATAGAAAAAAGATAAATACTACATTTATTTTTGTTATGTATGTAGTTCTCCCTCCAACTACAATTTCAGATGTGAGCATATTTTGAAAAGCTATTAGTCTATAAAATTTATTCTTGCAGGGCTATGTCTTCCCCTTTCAGTATTGAAATAACAAACATTTTATAATTTATTTCAATGTTAGGTCATCTGATTAAGTATTCTAGAAATAAATGCCTTCTCATGGTTTTGCTCTTAACTTTCTGGTCTTCTCCCCTAAGACCTAGCAGCCATGTCACCCCTGAAGAATGCCTCTGCCCATATGACCTCTTCCTCCAATGATGAGTTCCCTAGGGAAACTCCTTTTTGAAAAAGAGCCTAAGCTCCTTTACTATGTTGCTATCTTCTATGTTTCTCTTCTTACCAACTCTTCTTTGCCACCTCTTTTGTATGAGCTAACTCCCTCAAATAGAATATAAGTTTGGAAAAGATAGTGGCTGAATGTCTTTTTCCTTGTATTTCCACGTCAAGTACTTAGTTTAACAAATATTTTATCTCAATTTTAGGTTTATATGTTAGGAAATAAATTAAAGATTCATAGATTTGCAGCACAAGTGACAATAACAGATTACTGAGTTTGATAGCTTCATTTTACTGTTAAGAAACTGAAGATCAGAGAAATAAAGTCATTTTCTTAAGATCACATAGCTAGTAAACAACTTTCATGGAATGCAAACCAGAACATTCCTGACTCTAAAGCCAATAGTACCCATACTATATAGAATCTATGATTTAGTATATGGCATTTATCAAAGGAGGGTAGGTACTAATGAATTACATATAATTTTTGAACCTGGCACAAAACAATTTTACTAATGCATTATTTTAGGTTTGTAATTGTTATTATTCAATCTTATCTAAATCTTCATGATCCTGTGGACCACTGCTGTCCAGAGGGATTTCTTGGTAAAAATCGTGGAATGGTTTGCTATTTCCTTTTCCAACTCATTTTACAGTTGAGAAAACAGGGGTGACTCAACCAGGTTGGCACAGATATGAAATCATATCTTCCTGACTCTAGACCCAGGGCTTTATTCACTAAAGCAGCTATCTGCCACCTAAGTTTATCATTATATATTTAAATAAATTATTTTATAGTTGCCATCTTCTCTGGCATTAATTTATCTTCTTTCTCCACAAAGAATTCAAAGAATAACTTAAGATATCTCAAAATATTTTTTGAATTAGTAACCGCATCAAAATACGGTGGAATAAGATGAAATATTTTGTCAAAGTCATTCCCAAATGAAAATCAATTTGTAACAACACAGGCAATTTTGTTTCAAAACAAAAGCTGCAAGTACTTCAATAACCAGCAGATGGCAGAAGCAGTGGCTAGTAAAGTTCTAAACAAAAGAAAAGAATATTCAAACTAAGCATGAGTACCAAAGTAAAATTCTGAAATGTTAGAGATGTTTTTAATTGTTGTACCAAATTATCAAGGAAAAATAGCTAGCCCAATTCTTTTGCATGAGTACCAAAGTATATATAAAAGAAAATGGAAAAACCACATGGAATGAACCTGACATTCATTTCCAAGATTTTCTGAAAGCTTTTACTAAACTATAAAGAAAAAAAATCTTGCTGTTAGTAAAAATAATCAAATTTCTTAAAATTATATACAATAGAAAATAATTAACTCAGCTATAATGGTTAGTTGCTAATGATATGTTTATTCTTGTACATATTTTTAATACAAGCAATATTCATTCCTTCTTACTTCTCAAAAAGTATATACATGTGTGAGCACATGTGTTTTTATAGACATATATCCTGCACAAAATACTTCAGATTCCACTGAATCTTCAGAGATAGTCACCTTAAATTCATATGATAAAACTGAAAACTATAACCTCATCATGGTTTTAAATTTTAATAAGCATATGGTCTGATCAGAAAAGTGAAATCTGATATGGTACTAGGATTAAATTAGGACCTAATCCCTAGAAGACACTGGGGATTGGAGGGTGGGAAGAGAATAGAGAGTAAGGAAGTCCTAAATTCTATCTCATATATTTTACTAGCTATGTGACTGTAGTCAGGTCATTTAACCTTGGTTACCTCAATTTCCTCACCTACAAAATAACTGGTTTGTCTTGATAGCCTCAAAGACTCCCCTCCTAGCTCTAAATCTATAATCCTATTACTTAGAAGAAATTGGAAAGGAGTATTTAACAGGACTAATCAAACTGGAACTAATGCTATTTTACAAGAAAAAAGAAGTCATTTTAGAATATTAATGTAAGCTTTTCACTTGGGTATATTAAATAACAACAGGAAATTCTAAAAAGCAGCATTCAGCATACCAAAATCAATGTCTTTTATAAAAGATAACAATGTATATACAATATATAACAACTGGACAAAAACTTTAAAAAATCCATGATGAGCAACCCATATACAGACCCATCAGAAAGACATCTGATGTCTTGACCACTGCCTAAAGCTTGTTATTATCACATTAGAAATGTCAATTAAAATGACGTTTTAGCTCAGTTGATTTTAAACTTTATTGTATCATGAAACCTGTGGAAGTCTGGTGAAATTGATGGATTTTCTAAGAATGATATTTTAAATGCATAAAATATATTATACAGAATATCAAAGAAAATCAGTTATGTTGAAATATGTTTACAAAATATTTTAAACAACAAAAAAAGTCCATGGATTCAAAGTTAAGAATCCCTCTAGTTCAGCTAAAGAAAATAACCTCTCTGGTTTAAACATTTGTTTGTGTTTTTATCCCATATAACTATTTCAAGAAATGTCTTCAACTGTTTTTTTCAAGATAGTTATAATACATCTTTATTTAAAAGACTGCATGACTTAACAAAAGCACAGCACCTAAATTCTTTCATGTCAATTTCTACATATTAAAGCTGAAAAAGTGAAATGAACTTTTATCATAGAAAAAGAAGAAATGAAAAAAAAAAGAAAGGAAATGGGGAAAAGGAGACAGGGACGGAGGTAGAGAAGAAGCCACATCTGCTCATATTTCAATAATTTCCCTGGAATACTTTGGCCTTAGTAACTTTGTAAGATTCTTTCCTACTTTTTTATTTTTGGCTGTCTAGGTTTGTCAGTTATATATAAAAAGAAAACTATCATTTATTTGGAGTTTGTTTGGAAAGAGTAGATTAGACAGATTTGGAAGAGTACTCCTTAAAACACTAAATGTGAAATCAAAGACAATTTGGCTACCTCAAGTTGTCTTCTGATTATTTTCACCCTTAAAAAAAAGTGTCTCACAAAGATTCTTTTATTTGACATACCTGCAAAATTGCCATTTATTTCATAAATCAAATTGAAATCCCAATTCCATTTCAAGAAAAGCAACATAGAAGGAATGATTAAACTAATTACATTACAAGACAGTTTATGATAAGGCATGAAAGCGGGATTAAAAAACCAGGGCATTCCAGTTATTCATGAAATGATCCCACTGGAGGACTATAAGCATCTCACTTTTCTAAAGGGATCTCTCTATTGGTTAGTTTTACTGAACTGGTTTTTCTTTTTCTTTTTTATATCTGTTATAGAAATATATAGGTAAATGGCGGAATGAGGAGTATATTTGGAAATAAATGTGGTATAAAAACAAAAGAATAAAACAAAATTAAAGTTGTTATCTCTCCTAATGTATATATCCAAAAAAGTGCCACTGACAAAAATATTTAAGTTATGGTAAAATAAGGCCACTTCTTTTGTAACTGATGGTCTTAGCAAGTAAATATTTTCAATTTAACTCTGTTTCAATGCAAAATGTTAAAAACTTTAATGACCAGATTAACAGTAGAAAAGTCAATGAGAAAAAAAGGACAGTAAATAGATCAGTTTATCTTTATTTTTTTCAATCAATGACATTTTATAAATCAAAGGAAAACATATGATAGAAATGATAGATTTCAAAGCATATTCAAATTATTCTCCAGGAAATGCAAAATTACAAATTCTACCATATTTTCATATTAATGCCTAGCTTTAAATAAATAATTCAATTCAAGTTGTCTGATCTCTTTTGAACTTAAATCTACAAGCAACGATGCTATTAAAAGAAAACACACACACAAAGAAAAATTATTCCATGTGGCTAATGAAATGAAATTCTCTGTTAATTTCCAAATTCCTTCAAAAGTTTCCCCACACACACACACTCAAGCAAACAAGGTCAGATTCTCTTTCCCCAACACATAATCTTACAAACTGTTGAAGCTCAGTCTTTTCAGGTTATATCAAGTATGATTGTTGATTTTTCTATATGATCACCGTCTAGGAATGTAGTCTAAAGGTTGAACCTGTTTTACTCTGTAAAGTGGTACCTATCAGTACTTTTATATTAGATTTTAAGAGGTCTGAAAAGGTATTAGAAGCTACAAGAAGTAGTCTAAAATTCTGGGTATCACTCAGAAGCTCCTAAAATGAGTAAAACAGGAATGGAAATTGCTTGCCAAAGAGAAATAGAATGAAAAGATAGGATATGAAATATAAAAACTCAAGAAAAACCTATAACTTAGTTAGAATCCCTTAGAATTTTAGAAGATAACTGAATTAGATGTATGGACTTCTGGTCCTTCTCCACCATTCACTATTATCTCTTTGGCCATGGCTATTGCTAAGTATAGAATAACTGGTTTATAAAAGGATCTTTGTCTCTACTTCCTATAAAATTTAGCCCACGGAGGAAGGTTTTAAGACAATTAAAGTAGGATAGGGGCACAGTGTGACTTCACTGACAACGGCAAGTTCAAGATAAGGAGACACCTTACATCAGTACAAGTCTTAAATGAGTTGACTAGAATACAGAAATTAAGGGACTCGCCAGTAATCAGAGTGCCAATATATATGAGAAATTTCATTGGATTCCAGATCTTTCTGTTGAGGACAACTTTCTGTCTGATGCAACACAAAGGCTTGAAAGATAATAATTAGAATAGTGGGGACTGTGATACTACACTTTCCTAAATTTTGAAGATCTAACTTTTAAAGGCAGAATTAGAGAAGGTTAATAAGTTAAACAAAATGTGATAAATTATAACAATAACCCTTATATCTATATACACATTAATTCCTGAGACTCAATTTAGTAGGCATAGCTGCTGAAAGACCAGTTCAAAGAATCCTTATGGGACTAAAGGAGTTCCATTATGGTTTATTCATAAAAATCATCAATGAATGACAATTATTCTCTTATAAAACTTTTTTACTCATAAAAGAGTTATACTCAAAATGTAATGATTATAAGTAAACCCATGTATTTCCCATTTTTAATTATCAAGAATTCTAAAATTAAAGCACATCTGAGTGGCATAAAAGCAAAGGCATGTCTTTTCTTTCTTTTAAATAACATATTAATATAAAATTAGTATGTCAATAAACATTCACTAAGCACTGATTATGTGCCAAGTTCTGCTGCCAAGGGCAGGGGATACACAAAATGGCAAAAAATAGTACTTGTCCCATAAGAACTCACAATATAATGGTCTAGACAACATGTAAACAAATACATATTAACAAGTCAAATATATCTATGTGACTTGCTGGTATGTAAAATATGAAATAAAGAATAAAAAGAAAAGAAAAATACTAGAAATGCAACAGATTGGAAGTTTCCTGTATAATGTAGGATTTTTGCTGGGATTTCAGAGAAGCCAATAGGTAAAGAAGAAGAGGAAGAACATTCTAGGCATAGAGAACAGCTTAAAAAAAAATGCATCAAACTGATTTGGAATGTCTTTTTTCTAGAGGCCAATGTCACTGAACAAAAAGGCTATGGATGGAAAAAAAAGTAAAAGAAGACAGAAAAGACTGAAGGGCATTAGTACTAATGAGACAGCAGCTGATTTAAGTAGAAAGTATGGGTTTAATCATTCTGGAAAACAATATGGAAATATTTTAATAAAATGGATAAAAGTCCAAAAGTTTGACTTTGGAAATACTACTCATTAGGCATAGGCCATAAGGAGTATGAAAAAGGAACACACATGAAAATATTAATGGAATCATTTTTCATGGTGATGAAGAACTGGAAACAAAGTAGATGCCCATCAATAAGGACATGTCTAAATAAATGTGGGACATGTAAACAATGGAATATTGCTGCATCATAAAATATGAAAAAACATAAAAAGGCAAAAGAAAAAAAAAGAAACAGAAAAAAACAACAGACATAGACTACAAAACTATAGAAGAAAAAAAAAGAATAACAAAATGCATGAACAACATGAATAATGACCAAGAAAAGCTGTGAAAAGTAGATTTTAAAATATACTTTCCTTCCTCCTTTTCTTAAGTACTGACATACAAATATAGCTACAATCATCTGACTTGTAAATTAGTTGTTCTTAAAAGAACAGAAGGTTAAAAACAAAAGCTATACATAAAATTTGTGGCTTTTAAAAAAAATAACCTTTGACTACATAATGAAGTTAACCATAGTTTTTTAAATCTTTAAATAAGATATATTTAATATCTTAATTTTGATTTTAAGAACAATATTAATAATGTTTAAAATAGATTATGCTAATTCATAAAGATCAATTCACAATACATTTTGCTTAATTAATTAATCCCCAAACTTAAATGTGAAAGAGTTAAAAATTAATATTGTAATTCAACAAACATGCATTTTAATAAGTATTTAAAGCACTCACATACTGCTAAAGATATGAGAAGAATAAAAGATGCAAGTAGCTCTGTCCTAAAGTAATAGCATGGGAATGTAGTATAGGGTGCATAGAAATTGTTTACAGCAGATAAACAATATTAGAAAGCTATGTTATAAAATAAAAGAAATATGACATAAAGCCATAAAAGGTAGTGAAAGGAAACAAATGGTTTAAGGAAAAAACTTCTTATTAGAAAAAAACTGCTGAGAAAACTAGAAAGCACTATGACAGAAATTTGTCTTTGACTAACACTTTAACACCATACTCCACAAGACATTATCACTGAATATCAGATAGAAAGTTAATATTAAAAATCATATAATAAAAAATGAGAAAAGAAGCAGATTACTTACAGCTCAATGCTATAGATATTCTTAATCAAGCAACAAAGAGAGGGAATTTTAAAAAGATAAAACAGATAATTGGCTACATAAAACTAAAAAGCTTTTGTATGAACAAAATCAACATATCTAAGATACAGGAAGTAATAGAATGGGAGAAAAATTTTTTGCATCAAATTTACCTCATAAGAGTTTAGTTTCCCAGATATAAAAGTAAAATATGACTATATATGTCATTCCCCAAAAGATAAGTGATAAGAGAATATGAATAGATTTCAAAAAGACAATTGCTAAGCATTCACCATGTATCTAATCACAAATACTAAGCAAAATATCAATTAAAACAATCCTGAGAATTTACCTCTAAACCCAAAATGATAATGGTCAAAGTTGGAAAGCTTATAGAAATATAAGCTTTGAAATGGTACAAACATTTTGGAAAGTATTTGAAATTATGCATTAGTAAATGACCAAAATGTCCATACACTTTGATGCAAATTCACTTATTGAGATTATACCCCAAGGAAGCCATGAATAACACAGTTGGTCCACATATGCTAAAATAATTATAAGTAGAACTCTGTAATAGAAAAATAATGGAAGTAAAATAGATACACACTAATTGGGGAATGGTTAAACAAAATTATGGTATAGGAATATAATGGAATACCACTAGCCAATAAAAATTTATATTAGTGATAAATATATAGAAGGAAAGAAAGAACTATATAAACAAATGTAGAGTCAGCAGAGCTAAGAAAAAAAAATCATAAATATAGCAATGTAAATGGAAAGACCCACACATCAAAAATTCAAAAGCAAATATTTTTTAAAAATCATAAAGATTAAACAGAATCCAAATTGAAATGATATGAGGACACCTCCAGTTCTCCTTATACATGTTTTGGGGCTTTTAAAATGTAACAATCACTTGATTTGCCTTTTTTTATCTTTCTAAAAAATATATGTATTTTTATATATGAAAGCTCCCTGGGAAGGGGAGGGATACTTGGGGTAACTATAATGATGTAAGAAAGAAAAAGACATCAATTAAATCTCTTTTAAAAATATAAACAAAGTACTAGAAAGAGAAACAAGACCTCAAAAGCTTAGAGATGTGATAATATACAAGGGAGAACTAGAGCAAGGTGATATGACAAATTTGAGGAAGGAGAAATAATTTTTTCAGTATGGGGAAAGGTATTGGGAGAGGATTCATTATAATTTTCAAGATATATTTTCAGTCATTTTATATATATATTTCTGCTGAAACTTAATTGCTCAACTGACATTGAAAAGGCTTAATTTCTAGTATTTTACAATAAGAATTCTAAAACTGTTATCTCCATTTATTATTTATTACAACATTTAGAATATTTTAAAATGTGATAAGATTTTGTATTAGTACCACTAGTCTTTGAATGCAATTATTTAAATAAAAATCACAATTACTATGTGATTTACCACCAACAAGCAAAGTATGAGAAACAATGGAAAAAATAGCCAACAAGAAGCTTTTTGGTGAGAGACTCTCTTAGAAATAATTCATCCTAAGAAGATTTAAGAATAAAACCAAAAAGAAGGGAACAGAGAAAAATGAAAAAAACTCATAAGGACATCTGTAACAAATTACTGACAGTGGAGTTACCTTGACTTTGATGTGCTAACATGAGTAAGAAGAATGAAACTAGAAGAAAAAGGAAAAATTTGTAAAGTGGAGCTGAATAAGACTTAGCAAATGCTCAAGAAGTCTGAGCTGGAGTTGACATAATATATTATATAGTAACAACAACAAGAGATCAATTTTCAAAATGTCTTGAAGAAAAACATGAAATGCTTGGGGGGGAATAGATAGTTTTACTATCCAAAAAAAAAAGGGGTGGGGAGAGGCAGAAATCAAACTATGTTTTGTTGTTGTTAGTCAAATTAATTTTTTGACTCTATGACCCTTTCTGGGATTTCCCTGACAAACCCTGGATTGGTTCAGCCACTTCCTTCTCTAGTTCAAGTGGCAGAGGAGAAAACTACGACAGAGACAGTAAAGTGACTTGTTCAGGGTCACATATCTAATAAGTGTCTGAAGCCAAATTTGAGCACAGGAAGAGGAATCTTCCTACATCTGTGCATGGTACCCATGGTACTATGCCACTTAACTATCTCAAAGTAATCCTAGAATATATTTAATTATAAGCTATGGGTAAAATTTAACATATTAGCAACAGTCTTCATATATAAGGTTTATGTTCCTGAAAGAGCTGCTTGAAGGTTCTTTATAAGAGGTTCTTATAAACCTCAACTGATTTTTCCCATAGAACAGAATGATAAAATGCAGATTATGATACCTACCATTTAGGAGTCTGACCACAAACAAGAAAATTACATTAACTTCTGTTCCACTAACCATTATAAAAACATTAAATTTCAAAATCCAAAGAGAAAATTTCCTCATTTTTGGAGATAATAATTCCCAAAGTCAAAAATACTAAAATAATTCTTCAAGGAAAAAAAAACCTAGTAAACTAAAAGAAGCAAGACAAAATCACCTGATTTTTAGTCCAGCTTTACTTCCACCAAACCATTGGATTCCCAATTTTATTTCAAGGTGTGAAGCCTGACATTTTATTTAGTTCTACCAAAATATGAAGCAGGAATTAAATTCATAAAATTAATTTAAAAAAATAAGCAAACATACCCTCTACAATTCCACAAACACAGATTTCATTTTACAAATACAATAAATGCTGTAATAATAAATAATTCACCTAGGTAAGTGCACAGAGGATAGCATTCTGGACTTGGATTTGGCAATTCAGTGTCAGAACTTACAACTTGTGTGACTCTGGGAAACATTTAATATCTGTCTCAGTTTCCTAATTGGTGAAATGCAGATGATAATAGCAACTACCTCCCAAGGCTTTCGTAAGGATAAAATGATATAATGTTTATAAAATGTTTTGCAAAGATTAAAGTGTTATATGAATACTATTATGATTAATGATAATAAATTACAAATTGATACAACTTTAATTATTTAATTTAATGATAGTCTTTTGTCATTGTTTTACCATTATTAAAATAATCTACTACTATAACTTTACTACGATCATAGTAGGTAGAAGTAGAGGTGACAGGATATGTCTGTGAATCTTTTAACATAACATTAAAAAAAGGAGCTCGCATGTAGGAAAAGACCGAGATTGATTAACACTATTTATTGTTTCTTCTTAATGATATACAACAACCAACTATCTAAGATTGTACAAAGTATGGCAAATATCAAAACATAAGGGACAAAGAAGTTATTAAAATTTCTCTAAGTTGGTTTAAATAAGCTAAGTAAGAAGAATCAGGAGAGACTTGGGGCACCTGATGATCATGCCTTAAAAATTGGGTCTGGGAATACTTCTGTTCATGTTTTTTGTTTTTATTCTCATCATTTTTCCTATGGAAAGATCGATACATTAGAAATCAAGTTGTTAAGGAACTGGATGGAAACAGTGGATGTCCATCAGCTGGAGAATGGCTGAATAAGTTATGGTATATGAATGTTATGGAATATTATTGTTCTGTAAGAAACAATAAGCAGGATGATTTCAGAGCAGTCTGGAGAGACTTACATGAACTGATGCTAAGTGAAGTGAGTAGAACCAAGAAAACATTGTACACAAGATTATGGGATGATCAACTGTGATGGAGTTGGCTTTTTTCAACAGCAAGATGATTCAGACCAATTACAATAGACTTGTGATGAAGAGCATCATCTGCACCCAGAGAGAGAGGACTTTTTTTTTTTTTTTTAACTTTTTGATATGATATTTCTTTTGCAGGATAAATGTGGAAATATGTATAAAAGAATTGTACATGTTTAATACATATTGGATTACTTGCTGTCTAGGGGAGGAGGTGGGAGAAGGCAGGGAGAAAAATTTGGAGCACAAGGTTTTGCAGGAGTGAGTGTTGAAAGCTGTCTTTCCACGTATTTTGAAGATAAAAAGCTATTATTAAAAATATTGAAAAATTAAAATAAAAAAATTCTTGTTAAGAAAATGAACTTTATTTCATTTAAGTATTTTTGGTAGTGACAGGGGATCAAGTCTTGAATAGTAAAAGTGTTACAAATTAATCTAAAAGAATCTAATCAAATCTAATATAATCAAAGTAATCAAGTTGTTGGTCTTTCTACATTTAAAAGCAGAATGTCTTTCTAATTTCTTCAGCTGCTGTCTCATCAGAAGAAGCAGTTTATCTTTTTACAATTCTGGTATGCAAAGATTATTTGTTTTTGAAATGCATGAACTGACTTGCACTGATTTTTTTTTTATCCTTTGATTCCTTACTATGTTGTTTGTTCAGCGTGTCAAGTAATCTCAGGACTTTGTCTTGAAGGGTGGCCAAAAAAGGCATACAAGCACAAAATCTAACGTATTTCTATTTCAGCCACAATGTTATTTGATCCATTATACTAGGTGAGTATAACCATCACTTACACACTGCTTTTTCTTTCATTATTCATTTTTAAGGACTCATATTTATGGAGATGTTATGAAAAGAGAGTAAGAGTCCCTATATACCACAGAAGTATTATTTCTCAAAATAACCACTTTATTAAAAATGTTTTAGGGGAATTATCTTTTTTAGAATTACTTTAAGAGTCCAATCACATGAAATCAATATCGTTATTTTAATCAAAGGAATACACATATTAATTTTTCAAAACCTGGAAGTTACCTTAAAAATGCCATTTTCTACTACTTTTTTCTAATTCTCCTTTCTCTATGTCACCATTTCCCCTCTCTCTTGAACTGAAAATCCTCAAAACTTAGAAGATAAAGAGTCAAACCAAGGTTGAAAGAAATCTAAAGACTTTAGAAATTGAGCAAAATACATTTCAGTTTGCCTATCATATGAAAATGAGCATAATTTCTGGAATTTTACAAGTGAAAATTATTGTAAGTTGAAGCCTGCCTATTTACTCTCAGGAATGGAGTTCTGCAAACATGCATGTACCAGTAAACTCTGAAATAAATAGGGTTTACACTACTTTAAATTAGGAATCACCAGTGACTTGGATAGGATAGGGATGGGGAAGTGATAAATTCAATAGGAGACCCTATCACTGAAAAGTAACAAAATTCTCTGAATTTAAGCCAAGTTAATTTTACCATCCTCATCTGTAAATGAGCAATAACAAATTAACCTCTACAAAAATTCTCTATAATGTTAAGCTTTAAAGAAGTTTGTCTTTGTATATTGAGAAGATAAGGAGAAGGTAGTATTAGAAGTAGTGAAGAGCTGACGAACACAAGAAAATAAAAGAAACAAACAAAAAAGCTCACCCTGAATTCATTTCTTTAAAAATCTGAGAGGGGTGAATAGAGATAGAGAGATAAGCTGTCACTTTTATGTCAACTATGATATTATCACCAGGTCAAACAGTGAGTCCTTTTTCCAAATAAATTTAAAAACTTTATAAACAAAGAAAGATTAAGTAGATAGTTAATATCCAAATAAAAAGGAAAACCTTTAAAAAAATGAAAAGTTTCAGTATATAAATTTGTCAAGGTAACTTTCAAGTCTTTGTGTAAAGTTTTTTGTAACACACAAAATAATAGGAACATAGGATTCCCCCACACACACACACACACATACTGAAGACATTAGATTTATGTAATTTAATTCCTTCACTCCCAAATTTATTTATTATTATAAAGAGAATACAAATTCTATTAGGCTGAATTTTAAGACTATTCAGATAACTTAGAAGTTTAGTTAAAAAACAAAAGAACAGTCCTTTTTGTGATGGGTCAGACTGTGAGAGCTATTGGCTACAGTAATCTTTAGTAATACTTCTGTTTACCCAGCTAGTCTGAAGGATTATGGAAATGAGTTCACAAGAGCTGACCCTCTAGGTTTATTAAATATTCAATGAATATTCTGTATGCATGCTGGGCATTAAATAAAAAATGGAAAATATAGTAGACTACCATATGTGAAATATTTCAATACTGGAGTAGCTCCATTTTAAATAATTTATTTTAAATCATTTTGTCAGATACCACAACACGAAAATCATATATTAAGAGCATAACCTTAAGTTATTCTATCAAATATTTAGATTCTTACCAGGTGTTAATTTAGCTTGTTTTTCCCTTGGTTTAATATTGTTTCTAATATTCATAAGCTCCAAAGAGTTATTATTAACCCCAGAATACCAGCCATTTGGTCATATCACTGTAGCAGGTCATTTAAAATAAAAGTACAATATGTCGGTTTGGTCTACATGATAAATACTTAAGTCAAAAAATAAGAAAAACGATTAAAAGCAAATATTAGGCTGCCATCGTTTCATAGATATATCTAGATATTTGATAACTGCCTGAATAAGAGACTTGAATTTTGCATTTTCCAATCAGTTATTTAGCATTATATAATTCTCAACTTTTTGGTCTCAAAAGCAGGGATTAATTAGTGCCTCTATGTACCCCACCATTTCATTTTGCAAACAGAAAATGACCCTATTTTAAAAGATAAAGACTAATAACCATACCACTTGGTACTTAAGAAATTATGACAACAAAGAATTCTTTTACATCTTTTACATTTGCATCTCTTTTTAAATTTCCATTTACATCTTTATATCATTTCACTATTGATATTTAGGTAAGATCAATAAACTTGTACAACTGAACCAGTTCCTTAAAAATATGCTCTCATATGCTATAACATCATATAATGTTATATTGTTGATTGTTCATCCTCAAAATTATTGAAAATCAGGATGAAATGGAAAACTATAGATTGCCACTTAATTACTACCACTTGAGGCAACTAAATTTAAATGTCATTTATCAGTAGCCTCTTTTTTTTCTTTCCCTAATCACAATCAAATGGATTATGAGAGAATCAAATGAGATGATATATGTAAAGCCTTTGATATATAGTTAAAATACTATATAAAAGCAACCTATTATTGTAATCCTTTCAACACCTGGACAGTCCCTGCCCCCTTAATAGGAAAACAAAAAAAGAAAATATTAGGTCCTCTCACCCTGAATTCAATTCAAAAGGGGGGAAAAATGGAATTCTAAAGATCTAAGTAATAGAACCTAAATTTTAAATGAGAAATTCCTTTGTTTCAAGGTCATCAAATCTAACTGGCTAAACTAATGAGACCTATATAACAAACTACACACCTTGAGTCCAAAGGCAGCATCCTCCGAGGCCAAGACTTCAACCTGCAATTATAAGGAGAAAAATCATTTAGGAACTAACAAAAGTCTTCTCTGAGCCTAAGCACAGAACTCAGAACACAGACTCAGTCTGGCACTAAGAGTTCTGATACAACTTGTAAGCTTGCAATAGGAAAAGGACCAGATCCAAATTGGACATCCAGAAGTAAATTTTTGTGTCATTCAGTCTTTTCCAGAGATTGAATATAAAGACACTTGTGGATTTAGGCCAGGGTTCCATAGGCCCTTGCTTTAGCTATAGCACAGTAAACTTCTGCCAAAGGAATAAGAGGCTAAACTAACAGATCTGAATCATTGATATTAGCTTCCTATAAGAACGGAGAAAATCAAAGTGATTTATCTACTACCAAAACTGTCAAGAAGGATCAGGACTATTTGAATATTTGCTATCCCTCATTCAAATCACAAATGTGCTGACTATGTTCTTTTGCCTTCACAATATATGGAATATAAGTCTTATAAGTGGGATTTATACTCCAAGAAAAAGTTTCATCACATCTGAAAGCTAACCAGTAGTTTCTTGTCCTGTCCTGAACAAAATACACTGTCCTGAAACTCTGGAATGTTGCAGAGCAAGACTTCCCGAGGCAGACTAGAAAGGCAAAGCTAGAACAAAAGCTGGTAGGTAAGAAGTCACAAGCAACTAATTTGAACAGTGTAACTGTAATTGCTTATGGGTCATCTTGTGAATTAAGATACAACTCATTAATTGACAGAACTGGGAGGAATAATACCTATTCCTGTGCACCATAATCTTCTTGCTTAGTGGATAAGATTCTTCTTCTTTTTTTAAATCTAAAGAGAACTAGTGCTTATAAGGATAAAAGAATGTTTAATAAACTGAAATGCTTCAAGGGTCTGCATGGCAAAATTTGTCCTGGAGTAGGTTTCAACATCAATTACAAACAAACAAACAGTCATTTGCAGTTGCATTAAAAATGAATGAATGAATGAATGAATAAGTAGATAAATCAACATGTGAAGATAAATAAGATAGCTGAGAGTTTTTGACAGTTCATATGCCATGTTAAAATATCCCTATGCATATGCCATAAAACAAAACTGGATTTCTCTTCTTAAGGAATGAAAGTAAAAAGGTAATCATTCCATTAAGAACTGAATCCAGTTGGAAGATTGGTTAAAACAACATACAGAAACCAATCAATTACAGACTGCTTTGGTATATATGTGTATGTGTCTGTGAGTTTTTTATTTTGCAGGTGCTTTTCTGAAAGCTTTGAGGCAAACAGTTACCTGATAACTAGTACTTAAAAGTATAAAATGCTCAAAGAGAATTTGATTTAAGTAATGATCAGAGGAAGAAGAAACATTAGATAAAATGAAAATGATTCACTACCATATACTAAAGATGCATCTAGTTAAAGATTAAATTGTTGCATCAATGAACATAGTAAAGCAAAATAATGAATTCTACTTGTTTACATTTTAATTCCCAAAGCTAACTTAAGTCCAGAAACTGTGCTTTGATACTATGAACTTAATAAATAATAACTATTTCAATTATGAAAATGTTTGAATTGAGAGAATCTAACACTTCCTATTAGGTATCCAGATTCACTCAAAATTATAAACTCTTTGAAGATACAGATTAAAAGTTTAGACAAAAGAACAATTAAAAAATTTAAGTCTTTTCTGTATTAGACAGTAAATAACATGCAATTCAAAATCTACCCTGTAATCTTAAAATAATAAACTAGTATCAATAAATAGAGAATCAAAAAGGATCCAGGCCTCAGGGAACTACTAGATAAAATTAGATATATATATACAAATAAATATAAATAGAGGTTAAAATGCTTTTAAAAAGACCAAATAGAGACATTCAGTAGGGGAAGTTTTTGTTCTACAGGAAGATAGGGAACAATTAAGGAAAAAGGTGGCCCCTAAGGCATTAAACCTAGAAAGAACAGAAGGATTTCTCCTTCATGGCCCCAAACACCATATCCAATCAGTTGACAATTCGTTGACACATCTTTCCAATCTATTCCCTGCTCTCCGATCACATAGCCATAACTTATAGTACAAGCCCTCCCCTTCATCTCTTCAGCCATGTGTTCTAATCATGAAATTATTATCTACATTTTCCAGAACAGCCGTCAATGAAGGCTCATCACATATAATGAGAATCTTCTAGTTCTCTTAATTTGTGAATATATCTTCCTTCTATCTAACTTTTTGTGAGTGTTGTGGGTATTTTCCAATTACCTAGATTTGAAACCTAAAAATCACTCTCAATTCTTTCTTCTCTCTCACAATCTGTGTACAATAATTTGCCATGTCTCAGTGATTTAACTCCATAATCTTTCTCCATCCATCCAATTCACTCCACATCACGCTTGTTTAGGCCCTTACCATCTCCTACCTGGACTACTGCAACTAGTTGTCCTACTTTACTAGAGAGTATGCAGGAGGATACTCCTAAGATGGGAGAACTGAGTTACCCCTCAGATGGGAGAACTGAATTCATGTCATTTTTCACTTGCCTCTAAGATAACATAAAAACATCTCTGACTTTTAAAGTCAATAATTTGTCTCTCTTTTGCTTTTCCAGGCTTTTTGGATACTATTCTCTCACTATGTACATTCCCAGTCAAAATGGTCTAATATTGTTGTTTGCTTGTACTTAAAATTCACGTTCCTGCCTTTACTCAGACTGTCTAGCCTTCCTGAGAGGCATTTTGCTTTTATCCTCAACTATTAGAAGCCTACCTTTCTTCAAAATCAAGCTAAAGTGAGTTCTCTAAAAAGCATTTTTAGATACATACATCTCCCCTGCCCATAACTTATACTTACTTTGTATAAATTTTGTTTCTGCTTCTATGTGTACATAATATCATTTCCCCCAGTAGAATGTAAGTGCCTTATTTGGGGCCAGAAACAGTTTCATTTTGATTGTTATATTCTCAGAATACACACAATGCAAAGTACAAACTGGGTATTGACTAAACCCCCAGAATTAGGAATAGGTATAGGCAAATGAGCAAAGACTGGAAAGGGCATGAAAAAGTCCATTATTGGCTCTATCTCAAGTTAAGTTTGAATGAACAATATTTGGAGGAAAAAGAAAGGTGGAAGCCAGATAATGGGGGCCAAGATGTCTTGTAAAACAAGCTTTTGACAAAATAACTCACTATCTTATGGAAAGGATGAAGACATATGAATTAGACAATAATATAATCAAATCAATTCTGTACTGATTGGGTTGCTAGATTCCAAGTTAATAATTCAAATACCAATATACCAATATGGTAGGAGATCTTCAGTAGACTGCCCTAGAGCTGTGTGCTTAGTCCTATGCTATTTGATATTCATACCAATGTTTTATTATAAAGACAAAAATAACATCATCATCATATCTGCAGGTGGCATAAAACTGAAAAGGATAATCAAAAGGTTTTCAAAAGGTTTCTGATATATTGGAATTGAAATTCAATAGTGTTAAATGTAAAGTCACCTCCATGGGGAAAAATAAAAAAGAAACTAACAATTTCAGAAGTATAAAGGCATAGATAGACAGTAACTGTTCTTTAAAAAAAAAAAAAGATATTGGGGTTTTAGTGGACTACAAGTTCAAAATTAGACAGCCAAAAATCTGACACTACCATAGTTACTATTAAAAGATACATGACTTCCAGGAATACAGAATTGATACCATGTTCTTGTCAGACTTCATCTAGAATACTATGGTCATTTCTGTGTAAATATATAGAAAATCACTAGAGAATATGCAGGAGGGTACTCCTAAGATGAGAGAACTGAGTTATCCCTTAGATGGGAGAACTGAGTTCATGTCATAAATGAAACTCAATGGGTTGAAGAAACTTGAAATGTTAGTATGAAGAAGAAAAGGGACATGATTAGTTATCTTCAATGTGATTTGAGTTGTTCTGTTTGGCCCTAGGGGGTATAAGAAGCAATGGTTAGAAGCTGTAAAAAGTCAGTTTAAGAATGAATGTCAGGCAAAGAAACTTAATTCAGTTTCAATTGATCAATGATGGACAGAAGCAGCTACACCCAAAGAAAAAAAAACACTGGGAAATGAATGTAAACTGTTTGCATTTTTGTTTTTCTTCCCAGGTTATTTTTACCTTCTGAATCCAATTCTCCCTGTGCAACAAGAAAACTGTTTGGTTCTGCACACATATACTATATCTAGGAAATACTATGACATACTCAACATATATAGGACTGCTTGCTATCTAGGGGAGGGGGTGGAGGGTGGTAGGGAAAAATAGGAACAGAAGTGAGTGCAAGGGATAATGTTGTAAAAAAAAAAATTACCCTGGCATGGGTTCTGTCAATAAAAAGTTATTATAATAAAAAAAAAGGAAAAAAAATGAATGAATGTCAGGAAAAACTTCCTAACAATTAGATCTCATCCAAAGTGGAATGCAATAGATCTCCTTGAATGAACAAAACCAGTAAAAAGATTGGGAATGATGTGTGCGTGTGTGCATTTTGTAATTTTAATGAAATGACTGAAGAAAGTCAATTAGATTTGGGAGTAGAAAAACAGTAATTCTAAAGCTACCTTGGAGGTCGAACTCACAGGAGAAGTTGGAAGAAAGGAAGAATCAAGGATAACTGAAATTCTGCGTCAGGCTAATTAAGACAGAGATAATATGAAGGGGAAGTGATTGGCTCCATTATGGACATGTTGAATTTAAGGTGTCACTAGAATGTAGAATTTAAGATGTCACTAAGTAGACATTTCTTATAGTACACTTATTTGTAAGACTGAATAAAAGGGAAGAGAACTTTTGAGGGGATTGTGGGTTTTCAGGATAGTTGGGAACTCCCATTGAAAAAAATTCCTTCTCTATCAATGTGTATATGAAATGCTTCGAAATTTAAAAATTTGCTTAGAAGTATTGAAGAATTAAGTGCCTTACCTAGACTCACACAGCTGGATCCTAGTAAATCTGAACTCAAGTTTTGCTGCCTCTGAAATAAGCTTGCTATATACTATTATATGGATGATTAAATGGTACCATGGATAGAGCACTGAGCTTGGAATGAGGAAGACATCTTTATAAGTTTAAAAAAACCTGGTGACACAATCATATATACCTCAGTTCTTCATCTCGAAAGGGAGATGGACAATAAATGGACAACAATTCTAGTCTCTTTGCAAAGAAAACCCAAAATAGGGTCACAAAAATATAATGTGACTGAAAAAACAAATGAATAAACCATACTTTTTCTACAGTGTTCCATATGTTCCAAGAGTGTTAAAAGTGTTCCAAGAGCATAATAGGTACACCATATTTACCATATCTCTTAAAGCAGATAAGATTTTTTAATAAATATATTAAAATACATTTTCAAATACATGCAAATATGCAATTGTACACTAGTTTCATATTTCCTACATGATGTGCAGATCAATAAACCGACATAAAAAAATTGAAGTTGACTATAATTTGACTAACTCAAAATTATCTAAGTAAGTTTAAGTTTTACCTAAAAAAGTTTACAAATGGAACTGAAGATAACTTTGGTGATCACAATATCTTAGATTATGATTCTAATTATATATACTAGGAAAAAAACAGTCCTTACCTAGCATGATGTAATAGAAATAGAACAAGCAAAAGAATCAGGAGCTCTAACCTCAAATGCAGATTATGATACTACTACTATTATTATTACTATTAATGTAACTTTGGGCTAAATCATTTAGTTTTTCAGGAAATCAACTTAATTTCTATAAACAGGAGGAGTTTGAAGGAGATGCCTTCTGAGGTCCCCATTAGCACTACAATATTTTTGTTCTTTATCAAAAAAAAAAAAAAAATTGAACACCCTCCCTTACCGCATGTCACATATCAAAGAAGAAGTATCAAGCTTCTAAAGCAATTTTCAAAAAGTAGCAATATTCTCTTTAAAATAGTGTATTTGATCCAATGGTGCTATTTTTAAATGAGCATTGAACTAATGCCAGAATACCAAGTTTCTAGAATCAACTATATTACTAATTAGATGTATAATAATACTGGGTAAGTCAACTGATCACTTTGATAATCAATTTTTTTAGCTGGAAAATGAGGGAGTATATTACGCTATACAAAGACCCTTCTAGCATTAAGGGTTTTGAACTTATAAACTGATTGCTTTTATTTAATATGTGCAATTCTATTTCTGCATACTTTATTTTCTATTTTTATAAATTAGATTGTGTGGTAAGCAAAAGAAAATAATAACTTATTTTATTAATTAAATATTAATCTAAATTTAATATTAAAGTAAGATGCAATACCATCTAAGGATTATCCCACAACATTTCTTCAAACGCCTGTTCATGTAGGTTGGAAGGAATCCCCCTCTAGTGGGAGTGAGAAGGTATTTCAGCATCCAGTTAAAATTTTCAGGTGAAGGTACGCTTCAGAATTTTTCAGTTTATTTTTTAAATTAAAGAAGGAAAATTACTCAACTTTTCTCAAAGACCAAAAGGAGTAGCCTATTAGCATTTACTTATAAACTAAGATTAACAATGAGGTATCAATAGTTAAGAAGGTAATTACAAAATACCAAAAAAGATCTTTAAACAATTTCAAATACAATATAAATTTAAATCACTGAATGCTCAGTAATTTGAGGAGGATTGTTGTTGTGAACAAATACAGAAGAGCATGTGCTTTCAAAACAACTTTAGAAAATGGTGTATTAAAAAATGAAAAAAAGATATGCCGCCAACAATGAAAATTATGTTAGACTTCAGCATTGTATAGGCACATAGTTTAGGTCCTGTATCATTTTTGTAGATGCTTGCTGAGGGGAAAAGGGATAGAGTTGGAGTCTTAGCAATGCTCTACAAATACAAAGCAATGAGAACTTGCTCAATTACTGTTAAGATCTAAGTAACTTAATTCAGCAAATCATCAGAGGCTCTAAATATAGAAGATAACAGTACTTCTCAAGTCAGGAAGACTAATATCCCCAAATTCAAATCTGGCCTCAGACCCTAAATATGCAAATCTGACAAAATCACTTAATTTCATTTGCCTCAGTTTCCTCATCTGTCAAATGAGCAGAAGGAAATGGCAAACCACTCCAGCATCTCTGCCAGGAAAACTTCAAAATGGGGTCACAAAGAGTCAGACACACTGTAATGACTGAACAACATCAATTAGAAGACACAAAATTCAATCCCAGGTCCTTAGGGACTAAATCCAATGCTATTCCCACTGCACAGTGCTGTCTTCAATACATTAATGTATTATTAACCATTCAGAATACAGTAAACAACCAGCTGTAATTTTCAGGTGGTATGCATTAAACTTGAATATAAATAGAAGGGTCATTTCTATTTATTCAAAGATAACAAGATCATCACTTGATTTTTCTTACAGACCAAAAAGAGACTGTTCATTCATTATCACTTAAACATAAATTAAGATAGTTACGTGAAAGAAATTCTTGAATTGGGAGAATTGGATGGAACTTTATGCCAAGAAGCAAATTATTCATTTCTTCTAGGGTCCTATTAATATAAAAAATGAGGGAATAATGATCAAGCTCTCTCTGACAGAAAAGAGGTTGCACGAATAGATGTTATCCATAAAAAGATTTTAATTTCCAGAAAGAAGTAGGTATATGAGTATGAAGAATTACTATTTATCCTAACAAATTATTTTGGGAGAGAAGTAAACTTTGGATAAGAAAACTATAGGCAGAATAGTGACTCACCTAAGATAATACCCTTAGATCAGTTAGCAAAAACAAGTATAGAATCCAAGAATCTTAAGAGACATCTAAGTGCTTTTTTCAGTAGATCAGATTTTCCCTTAGTAATTGTTCATTTCTCTTTACTTAAATAAAGTGTCTTCCTGAAATCTGCAAAATACTTTTCTAGGGTTAAATTCTTGTGGAAGAAATTTATACTGTAAATTTGAACTATAACATATAAGTTATATATATATATATATGTTATATATAACTTATATAAGTTCTTTTGTTCTGCCCCTCAGCAATTACCTTCTATCCTATCTTATCACCAGGAGCATAAAAATTCTTTTAAATTTTCTAATCACTCATGAAAACAGAAATAAGAAAAAATATAAATAGAGGAACTCCATACTTAATTTCAAAATTCCTTTTTTATATGTAAATATAATGCATATAGCAGCACCTTTGTTTTATCTCTAAAACTGATAGTGGGAATTTACACACACACACACACACACACACACACACACACACACACACACACACACACACACACTCACACTCTTCTAGAGATGTTGCCCTCACACAAATTAAGAAAATATACAACCTCATGGAGCTGTGGTAAAGAAAGCACACTCTAAGCCTTAAAATGACAAATAAATGTAAATTATTATTACACAAAATAGTGTACCCAGGGATTGATTATTGGTATTAAAAAATGATTCACAACAGAGTTCCTTTAAATTACAAACCTCACCTATGTTTATTATGACAATATTTCCAAAAATTTATTTTAAACCATTTCCCTGATTTTATAATAAACTTATAATGATATATTTCTTTATTAAATACTCAGAAATATATTTTCTCTTTCAATTCCTTCACCTGTTAAATATGAGTGGAAATGAATGATAAAGTATATGTGAACTTTATATATGCAAGGCATTCTGACATCTGCCCTAAGTTAAAATACAAGAAAGACTGACATCTCAACCTCGAGAACTGGACAAATATGTAGAAAAAAAACAGCATATATGTAAAGAGGGGAAAAGAAAGCTTTAAGACACAGCACAGCCAGAAAGTGGCGTGGTAGGGGCTAGGTCTAAGTAAACAGGTTAAATCTCATCAGTCAGGAGCACACTTGGGTCTCAGAGGTAAAATTGATAGCATTGGTGGGAAAAAATTGGAGAATGCCAGGAAGAAGAACCAGGTAGAGCACTACCCATGTGTAGATGTGAAAAATGAAATTCAGAAGGCTTACAACTTAATTCAATGGACAAAAACTGTACTAAAACTGTAACATATTTAATTTGTGCTTTTAATTGGAGGCTGGAAGCTAAGGAAAAGAATTGAATCAGTCAAGTCAACAAGCATTTATTAAATGCATGGTATGTGTCAAACACTAACTAAAAACACTGTGGTTATAAAGAAAGGAAGAAACAGCAACTTATCAGTTTCTGCTCTCATACAATCTAAAGAAGGAGACAATATGCAGACACCTATACACAAAGTAGAGACTTCCCCCATACACTGGAAATGACCTCAAACAGAAGTCACTAAGATTAAGGAAGACTGGGAATGGTTCTTGCTTAAGGAAGTAAGTTTTTATCTATTTCTGGGTCAAGTATATCCACCAAAAGGAACCATATTGATAATCAACACACCTGTCCAAAGGGTAGGAAAAAAGAAGAGAGAATATAATATATTCAAGGGAGGGAATTTTTATCAATAATGTTATGAATATCAATAATGATATGAAGTTCCAAACATGGCTGGATGGGAAAAAAAAAGAGGGACGGACAGGAGTCAATACAAACTATACACTATGTAGCTTAGAAGAGGCAGGTCTTTCACCTTGTCTTCCCAGGATCATATGAAATGGTTAATGTTACCTAAATTAACTAATTTGTGTTTATACTGAATCAAAGAATCTTCATATATGAAAAACTGTCCTTAAGATTTATTTTTTTCAAAAAGCCATCATTACTGACAACAGTGCGTGGGTGTGGCTATAGAAACCACTAATACACAAACAAAAGCTCTTTCCACATTGTACATATTTTTAAAAATGTTTTCTGAGCATATTAATCAGGAAAAGTGGACAAAAATTAATTCATTAGATCTCCAAGTTCATACACAACAAAAAAGAATTTAGGAAAACAAATTTCAGAGCAATCAACTCACTTCTTCCATCATGACATTCAGCCCAAATCAAAGTACCAAGTTTGAATTCTAACAACTGAGGCAATAGCTTTGTTTTTTTCCAAATTTTTATGGTTAGCCCATAAGAGGGCTGGAAGGCTTTTCAAGAAACCATATAAAACCTTCCTGGCATCCTACCCTTGCTTATTAATTCTCTTCATTTTCCTTATTAGCATGTACAGACAACACAGGAACTCCAGGACACAGCTTGTTGAAAGAACATACAATGATCTCTTATATAGTTTTATTTTGCTTTGCAGAATAAATTCTAACAGAAAATATTCCCCATATCATACTGAGCATATTGAAGGCTTAATAAATAATTACTAACAGTAACCAAAGGAAAGACGATTTAGTATGGTAGAGGGAAAGCTGGCTTCGATGTCCAAAAAGGCCTGGGACTTATAGGTTTTGTGACCTCAGGTAAGTCACAACCACTCAGTGCTTTAAGGGACGGAGAAAGTATAGGCTTTCACAGAAAGGAACAGTCCTCAAAAAGGATGAAATAACACAGCTCTAATTTTAATCCTATGAGTGCCAAATATAACTAAGTAATCCAAAATCACTTCTGTTGTTCTCACTGCAAGTACTGGTCTATTACGAGGGATTTGACAATTTCCACTGTAGTATTATTTCTTTTTCAATGCACTAGATTTGCTTCTTGATATAGCAGGTATTAAGCTCCTAAATTGTAAGGCACAATGCTAAGCAATAGGTTAAAAAAACAAAAATGAAAGACCCTTTGAGTCTATAGAAAACAGGTAAAGAACTTGCTGAAACTGTAAGAAACTGAGAGCCTTGTGAACTTTATACAGCAAATAAAGCTTATTCTACCTCTGAAGAAGTACTCAAGAAATTTTTAGTATAGAATGGGGAAAAAAAAATGTCTTTGTATACTCAGAGGTTGGAATGATATAGAGGACTTTAGGGGGCAATGATGAGGCTAGGCTGTAATCTCATTCCTGAATCATGATTTTGGCACCATGAAGGGGTGGAGTCTAATAGGAATTTTCATTGAACATACAATAACTGAGGGCAGAATCTCACTCATTTTATGTGTATAACCAACCTGTCTCTTCCATCTTTTTAGAGCTGCTCACTTGGAGTTTACTTACTTCAAAAGTTTCCTTCAAATGGCCAAAAAGCAAAGTGAAGAATACCTATCCTTCATCATTATAAAGTATTAAAAAATTATAACTGGGTAATTGCTAAATAGATTTCAATATTAGAAGATTTAAGGCACATCCACCAAAACAAAACTACACACAGTGAAGGCTCGAAAGATTACACACAAGAATAGACATAAAATTTTTGCCCTTCAATGTCTAGGATATGTAGTTATATATTAGATAGAATCTAATAAACATAAACAGGATAGCCAAGAGATACAGTGGATAAAAGGACAGGCCTGGAGTCAAGAAGACTCATTTTCAAGATTTCAAATTTGGCCTTGGTCACTTACTAGCTATTACTATCCCTCAGAAAATTACTTAATCCTGTTTGACTCTGTTTCCTCACTTGCAAAATAAATTGGAGAGGAAATGGCAAACTACTCCAGTATCTTTGCAAGGAAAACCACAAATGAGGTCACAAAGAGTCAGACATGATATTAATGACTGAACCACAAAACAAATAAAAAGAATGTATAAAAATTATCATGAAGTTGAAAACATCCCTTGAGAGTTGAAATTATTTTGTAATATCAAACAACAACAACAACAACAACAAACCTTGAGGAAAAGAATGAGAGGAGGAAAATGAAGTCACTAAATTAAAGAACAGTGATGGGAGGAGGCCCTTTCATAAAATGGTGAAATGATGAAATTTATAAAATAATAGCATAAAGAAGTGGATCAACCTTGTGGAGGGATATTCTAGAATGAGAAAGCAGCAGAAGTTGTTTGCTATTCCAGGCAAAGATCTCCAGTATATAGAAGTATCTAGTTAAAACTTTTAGGCCTTAATACTGTTTGGTAGGTTGGTTGGTTTGTACTTTTTTGATTTAAATTTGGAAGTGGGAGAAATGGTGTTAATAGGGATCAGGTTGAAATATTCTTATTTATAAGAAATTGCACAAACAAGTTAGCTTTAAGAGAATGGGAATCACAATTTCAACTTCATACATTTTGTCAAAATAACTCTCAACAGTACTTGCCCCAAATAGAGTCAGCCCCTAAAAATTCTCTGGTGGTCATCTATTTAGCACTTTATGTATTTGAAATACATTATTTAAGATTTTGTTATCTCATTAGAACGGAAAGTCACCTCATTTCATCACTTCCATAAATTTATGAAAATGAATGATTAGATACAGTTAAAATTTAATCTCAAAAACTTTTTTGTTCAAAATGGAAATTATTCAAGTGGGATCAATTTGGAAGGAATATTGTTTTGAGTTAACCAAAAGCTATAATTAAAAGTAAGAAGGAACTCACAAGTGAAAAGAGGCATCATAGCAGAGTACACTAGCTTGAATGTCAAGACCAGTTCCAGTTCTGCCGTTAAACAAGGGATTTTAGGTAAATTATCTGATGTGTCTGGAACTTTGTTTCCTCATCCTTAAGAAAAGAGGGTGGAAGCTGTGGTAGAGAATAGGTAAAATCCATATGGTGGCTTTATCTAACTCCAGAATCTCTTAATCATTTTCTATTTATTTGTACACAAAACCTAATTCGGGATTAGAAAAATAAAATGATATTTTACTTTGATATGTATACTCCTTATAATACCCTTTTGTCTTCTTTCATGAAGATAAGATATTTCTTATTAGTTGAAACAGGTTGCCATGAAAAGAAATAAGCAAAGAAAAAATACTGAGAAATATGTAAACTGGATGGGTAAAAAAAGAGTTGTTGATAGTGGTGACTGCAAGTATTAATATAGCATTTAAAAAGTCTGCAAATCTACTTATATATTTTTATCTTAACTAATCCTTATGACAAACACATAAGGCAATGTGCTGTTATGTCATGCTCACTTCGAACTCAAAAAAACAGATTTCTCCAGTATCACAAAACTAGCTAGTTAAAGGCGGGACAGTTCAAGACATGAGTCAGTGTGCTCAAAGACAAGCAATCTCTTAATTCCCATAATGCCACCCTCCAAAGCAGGGTGATGGCAGTGGAGCGTCTATAAGACTTTATCTTATAAAACAGATTTTGTTAACATTTTATAAGTAAGAAAGAAAAGATTAGGAAACTGATTTGTTCAGTCAGAAATGTTTCACAATTTAAGTTTATTTTTAAGCGTATTCTGGGCTCAAAAACTGACCAACATTAATTCCTTAAACATCTAGCCCTCTTGAAAAAAATGAAGGAATTATGTACCTTTGTACAACCAAAGAATTAATTAAAAACACTTAGCTCTCTATTTTAGAACTATGAATTGATTGGCTAGAATCTCTGGCTACAATTAAAGGGAAACAAAGTTGAATAGCTAGGGGGACTGCAGTTAGCCCAAAGGAGAAGCCATCTACTTCACTGGCACTCACTTTAAAAAAGTAAGTGCCCTTGATCAGCAGATCTGCCTTACTAAGAAAACTGCTTCATATCAAGGACCACTTCTTTTATCTATCCTAGATAGCACCCAGAATACTGCAGGCTCTTAGATGTTAAACAACAATGTTAGAGAACATCATTGGATAGGATGATCGTTGCCATATAATTTCTTCCCTTCCCTGAGGAACCAACTTGGAAAGGATGAGTGATTTTCTAGTCAAACTCTAAGCAATACTGCTTGGCAAAATCAGGTCAACCTTTTCTTTTTTGGGAATATATTAAAAGTAAATCTTAACAACTGTCCTAAAGGAGAATAAAAGACAGCTAATTTTTATATTTGGCCCCACATCATGAAATAATTTTAACTATAGAAGTTTTTCAAGGAGAAGGGACAAGAAAACAACATATATATTACAAATTTTATTAATCGTCAGAAATAAAATGAAATAAAAACAGTTAAATATTGGAAGCACTCATAATTGGCATGATGTCAAGCAACAAGGAAATTATTTACAGCTAAGTTAGTATTTTAAAATGTTCACTCATTTAAATTTTTAAAATTACATCATGTCATTTTTTCATTTTTTTTTAAAAGGCCAGAAATTTAAAATGAAATTCTATCATTGCTGGTCAAAATGTCTTTTTATTCCTCTCTTGTTTTAAATTGCTTACCTTTGTTTAGGATAGACTAGTACATACATAAGTGTTTCAATTTCTCATATTAAAGCTTAATTTTTCACTATGATAATTTCAAAAGATTTGTCAATTTTGAGTGAGCTGATAAATTTTCAACATATGTATAACAGTGAGTTCCTGTGTTTAATAATATAGTAAAAACCTTAAAAATTAAACGATAAAGGATATATGAGGAAATGAATTATCAACACAACTATATATATATATATATATATATATATACACACACACACACACACAGTGCCTGTTCAAAAATGAAAATATCATGTAACTTCTAAATCTGAAGCCCATCACCACACTCTGCAACTTAGATCTCTGTAATTCTACATTTAAAAACAATCAAATTAATGTATTCTAAAGTAATTTCTAGAAAAATTCCCGTTTCTAGGCTTTCATTGTTAGAATTGAGTCTCAATTATATAAATAGTGGTCTAAGAAAGAAAGACTAAGTTTATGTCATAAAGCTCATTTTATTTGGGATGTAATGAAGGATTTAAACTGTACTCTATGCTACTCAATCTATGCAGGCCTTTTCAACACTTCTGAGAAATGTGAACTCTGTTCCAGCATACAAATGCTTTACAGCTTTCCCCACAAAAGGTGCTTTTTTTTTTTTTTGAAATAAACAATGCACAACTGAATTTAAAAGGAAACCAGTCAGTGACAGATTTAGCTATAGTTCATTTATGTCATGTCTTACTAAGAGTTTACAAACAGCTGTCCCAGGAATCTCCAATGGATGCAATTTTTGTCTAGACATGGGAAACCCAAGCTACTGCTAAGCAAACAACATAAACATAGGAAGGTCTTCAATTCATCATTTCATTAATAGGAACACATCTAATGATATAATAGGAGTGTTGGAAGAAAGCTGATTTCAGTTCCTGAAACAGTTTAATTGCATGTCTTTGTTTCCATGCTAGACAAAGCTATGGAACCACACATAGTTCCAAAATGGATTTCAGTGCCACATTAGATTGCTTAAAACAAATTTTGTCCCTTCAACATATGAGCCCTCCAGTTCAATGACAATAGGGTAAAGGCACATGCCTCTATTTAGATGTAATCTGAGCTCAATATCCACATGACTGAATTTCTAGCATAATCATTCACACTAAGCATTCCTTGGAATGGGCAAATTGGTAGAGAAGAGTAATATCTATACTTTATATCTAGTATACCATCAAATAGCTAAAGTACACCTTTAGGAGTTACTGTATTTCCTTAGAGATTGAGATAAATCATTATCGAAATAGGTATATTGTAAGTGTAAGTTCTAGTATCTTAGGGTTTTGATATATTTCTATTTGCTTTAAAATCTATTTGAAATAGTATAAAATGATATCTTACACAAATACCTTACTATAGAAATAATCTCAGACCAACTTTAACCAGTGGGGGTCAGTGTAACAGTATTTAGGGTGAGGAGGATCAAAAAGAAAATAAATAAAAGAACACATGTAGGTGAAATTGTTTTATAAGCAATATTTAGGTCCCATTCTCTAACTCGAATCTTTGTTCAATCTTAAGTTGTCCTTACAGATTTTCAAAAAGCTCAATACAAAGTTAACAATTGGATCTGTTTTATTTTCAGGTTTGTAAGCATATCTTCTGAGATACAGAACTGAGGTTTTCCACTTAATTCAGAATTCAGAGTGCCAGAGCTAAGAGGCTCTGTGGACCCCAACTTATTAACCTGTGCCAATTTAACCAGTATTACTCCAGAGGTTCAAAATCCTAAAAATAGATGCTAATCTTTTCAGAATGATGACAGCTACTGCGTCCCTCCTCTGTCACATTTGCCACTCATCTTCATTATTTAGATAGGAAAAAAAAAATGTATAGTTGCATCCTAGTACACACACCTCATTGCTTATTTATTTCTGGTCACATGAAAATGAATGAATGAATGAAAAAAAAATTCTCAAATCAGGCACCTTATAGGACCATCTCAATTTAAAATGAAAATCATCAGTATCCTCATCACCAAACCGCAATGTTCCAAAATAAATTTCTAAATGCTTCATTTGAAAAAATGTTTTAACATGCTAAGATGCTATGACTTCTCAGCTTTAACCCTTGCACATTCACCATAAATTGCCAGAGTTTGATTTTTTTTAAAAAAGTGACAACTAATGACTCAATGTTCTCTTCTCAATTTGGCACCAAAAACACACTTTCTTAAATTTCTTGTCTTAAGCTGAATTGAATACACTAATTCAAATCAATATTTACTTAAGGACCTTTGTTTTTACACCCCAAACTAAGTTCACTGGAATTCACTAACCAGATTAATATCATGTATAATAAAAAAGGACGTGATCTAATTTTGAAAGTACTAACTTTTATTATTTGGGCTATAACAGAAATGATAGCAACTTTGCTTTGAAGAGGACTCTATAGTAAATTGCCCTAAACTAACTACAAAAAGATTAAAAATCGAGTCCCGGTATTTGCATTATACAACATTGCATTGTCTAAGAGTGGGGTATTTTTCTTCCTTCTTCCCTTTTTGGAACCCCCAGCACTCAACACAATACCTGGCACATATGCACTTTAATAAGTGCATGTTGATTGATTGCAACAGTGGAACATTAGCAATGCTGCCCAGCTTGTCAAGTATTCAAAACACAACAAAATAGGCTTTTAAAATACTTCCAGCAGATGACAAGAATTAAAGGGGGAATCTCAATGACGGAAGTGGGCTAAGGTGAAAGGGGGAGAAAAAAAAATCAGCACGGATCCTCTGGAATCCGCTGAGTAAGAAAAGGAAGGGGGGGAAAGTTTGTTAGCTTTAAGACTGTCCTTTGCTTTAGATTAAGGGGGGTGGGGTGGGGGGGAAGCCCTGAGTCGGTTTTCCCGCCAGTCAAGGTTGATGAGCGTGCATTTGGCTCCGACTAGCAGCTATTAAACAAATGGAAGCAAAGTGCTTGAGCAGTAACTGCCATCCTGCGCGCCCGGGCTCCCACAGCTGCTCCGGAGCCTAGAAACCAGCCAATGGCAAGGCGCGCGCCCCTCCCCCGCAGCCCATCCGCCAGACCTGTTTTTGTCTGCTTCAGCAGGAGCGTGCTCCAACCCTCGGAGCTTCCTCCCTCCCCTGCTCTGCTTTTCCATCCCTTTTCAACCATCATCCACTCATTTTAATTACGCAGAACGAGTTGCGACTCATCCAGCCTTCGAAGTTGGGTGGTTTGGTTTTTGTTTTGTAAAGAGGTCACTAGAGAAAGGGGTTGGGAGAAAATCGTGGGGGAGGAGATCCGGGGACCCCACAAAAGAAGCAATCTGAGGGTGGCACTGGGTAAAACGCCCTCCCCCCCAAAAAAAAAAATTTTCAGGGATCATTTTGACTTAAGACCTGAGAGCTTCTCAAGAACAAGGACTGCCTTTGGGCTTTAGTTTTTGGGACTCCGCCCTCCCCAAATTCACTGCGCATCGTAGGCACATGATAATTGCCTATGTCCTAACTTTTTTTAAAATCATTTTTACTTTCCTTCCTCTAATCCTGGCCTTTGCAAGTGGGCTCTGTCTCTCTCACACACACATCCCGATCCGGGTGCCAGTTTCTATGGTTTTAGAAGTTGTAGCAAATTATATTTAGAAGCTCAACAGGCTTGAATATTATCTGCCTAAAGGGCTGACCAACCATCGTTCATAAAAGGTGCAAAAATATGTATCCAGGTATATTGTGCGTACGCAATATGCATGTGTACACATTCCTGTGTAATACACGTGTGGGGACGTATTTTTATATATGCACACACGGGCTTTGGTTAGTATTAAGGTAAAATATGTACATTTTTTTAAAAGTCAATGGGAGTGGAGTATTTAGTTTGTGTTTTAAGTTGGGCCTGATTTTTCTTCCCCGTCACCCTCTCCCCACTTCCATTCTATCCCCCTTCCCTCCTCCCCCGTGGTTGCCAACACCACATAATACAATTACGGGAGAAATAATCGTCAAAACCTGGGAAAATGGAGGGAGAGGTGACTTTCCAAGACGAGAGAGAAAGGCCCGGCCATTTGCACTGGAGCCTCGGCTAGCATGGGAGGAGACTATGTGCCCTCAGCACGCAATCCTCAGCATTTAGAGGGATTTACAAAGGCACATCTGTGCGTGTTGGAGGGCCAGCCTGACGTGTTTTCTGCTCGCAGCAGCTGCGGTTTCTGAGGAAACAAGGCTGATTTTCTAGTCAGGCTGGAAGACTTTTTTTCCCCCATGAGCAGCCTACGTGCAGGGGGAGGGGGCAGAGGAGAAGACTGGGGAGGGGGAGGGTATCAGGGGAGGAGGGTAGTGGGTAAGGGAGATGGGGTGGAAGGGAAAGGGGGGGAGGGAGAGAAGCTGCCATAAAAACCTCCAGAGCTCAGAAGGGGGAGGGGAAGAGCCGGGAGAAAAGCCTGCTGGGAATTTTCTTGTGCTTTCTTTCTCAACATATTTGTGTGTGTGTGTGTGTGTGTGTGTGTGTGTGTGTTGCAATCCCTACTTTACCAAACACACAACACTCCCACTCCTTCCCTACAACATCTCCGTAGTTCTGTTTGGTTTCTATTTACTAGACCTAAGGTTCAAGACAAGGAAAGGCATATCATATAATGTCGTCTTAATTACGTCCCGTTTAATCATTACTTATATTTCCTGCTTGCCCTTTTTTCCTGGTGGGTTGTGGGTTGGTTTTTTTTTTTTTTAGAAACATTTTCTTTCTCCTGTTTTTCCTCTATCTCTCCTCTGTAACTGCCAAGTCAAATCAGTTGACGAGCAAATGGTTAATTGAACACATTCTTGTTACAAAAACAGAAGGAAAGCAAGCCCAGGCACACAGACACACACCCAGTCAGAAGTGAAACAAAAATATATGGGGGTGGGTGGCAAATCAGGGGGTCTTCTCGACACATTTTCAGCCCTCTCTTAAACCTATTCCCTGGCAACCAATAAAAATAGAAAAATCGTCAGGCTGATGAATGATTAACTCAGAAGCTGACATACAAGGCCAGCCTGGAAAGAGGAGAAGTGGGAGGAGAGATAGCTGAGAAAGAGACATATACAGATACACATGGGGGGAGGGAGAAGGGGCCCTTTAAGGGAGAATCCAGTCCAACAACTCAAAAACAATTCACAATGGTCCGACCTACGTAGTTGGCATTTCATGTAGGGTGGGTGTTTAAAGTCTTATTTTCCCAAATATATGTCAAGTTCAAATTTCTGATTCTGGATACAGAAGTAAAAACAGTTCTACCAAGTTATGTTGAATTTGATCTTTGGTAAAATCTTCCATCTCTTGGGGGAGGGGAAAAAAGATCCGGAGCCACTCAGATTATCAAGAAGAAGAAACATAAAAGATAATTAACATTCTAGTAACTTTGAGGAATAATTCTATATAAGATTCTTTGGAGACCATGTAAGAAAGAGAATTGGACTGTGGGGAAATGGGAAAGAAAATTGAAGGGAGAACAAAATATTCAGGCCAAATAAAAAGGCTAGTGATTTGAGAATCAAATGTCCTGGCTTCAAGTCCCAGCTCCAAGTCTTCCCAGCTAAATAAGCAAGTAATTTTTCTCATTTTATAAAATGTAAATTATAATACCTTATAATGCATATCTCACTTGCTGGGCTGTTCAAATAATGTGAAGTCATTTACAGACTTGAAAGTCACATACAGATAATGTAGGAAAGTAAAGTGAGAGTACAAAAAATGCTGAACATAGAGTTACTAACCCTGAGTTCAAATACCAACTCTGGAACTTACTACTCTGAGTGACCTCAGGCAAATCACTTGATCTAAGTATCAAGTTTCTCACCTGTAAAATAAAGGATTGAACTAACAATAATAATTATTATAATAATAAACAATGCCCCTAAAGGGTACAGAGGGCCTCTAGTCAGGACCAGGGTAGTTCTAAGTATTAAATGAGATGATAATTGTAAAATGCTGAGCACACACAGTACCAAGCACATATCGCTATATAAATGCTAGTTATAATGTGAAAATATATTTAACATGATTGTACATGCATACCCTTTATCAGATGGCTTACTGTCTTGGGAGGGGGAAAAATTTGAAACTCAAAATGAACTACAAAATGAATGCTGAAAACTATCTTTACATGTAATTGGGAGAAAAATAAAATACTAGGAAGTGAAAAAAATTAAATAATGTTTATTATTACTAGGCCTAATATGTCTCTTGGAGGTAGGCAAAGAACTGTACATACATTATCTTCACAACCCTACAAGGTAAGTGCTTATTAAAAAAATCAACATTTTGCAAATTAAGAAATTAAGGCAGATGGTGACTTGCCTAAAATCACAGCCAATAAATGTGTGAGGCTAGATCTGAAGCTCAAATATTTTTGACTATAGATGCAGAAAGGACTTAACCTGCAATTCATAAATAAATTTCAGGAGTGTTATGAACATTCTGAATGGAATATAAACCATTATTTTCATTAACCTCTAATAAAAATGTAACATTTTCATCAATTATGAATTTTTAAAAATGATTCTGAATAGAAGTCCAAAGGCTTCATCAGATTACCAAAAGATTCTATGATACAAAAACAGGTTAATCCTTGAACCAGATGATGTCTAAGGCAGCTCTAGATTTATTAATCATATGATCAATCATTTACTTCCCAAGTTTATTATGGAGGGAATTAAATGAGATTAATGTATGTAAATGTAATTTTAAGTAACTTCCTATGGACATAAGAAGTACTATGCCAGGCTAGCACTTCAACTATGTTAAGGGATCAGATATATAGGGATATGATATATATACACACAAGGGATATATATATATATACACACACACATATATATATATATATACACACACACACACACAAATTACTATTATAAAATATAGATGCTTTAAACATATATAAAACAAAATAACATGGAAAGTTAAAACTTGGGGTATGGAGAGAGGGAATGTTTTTGAAAACTTAAATATGAATTCAATGGGAATAAAGGAACCAAGTTATATATACAAAAAGAACTATGTAAATGTAAATGTGAGCTATTATACTAACTACTCAAATTTTCAGCTTTTGATTAGTATTCCATGTTTCATTGCGATTGTTAATGTCCTACCCACATGGTTTAAACTCAGTAGGTCCAAAACACAACTCCTCTCCCACCCCAACTCAAACCTGCCCTTTCCCAATTTTCCCATTTTTGTTGGTCAATTATTGCGGAAGTAATTTTGGCTCAAAACCTATACTTATTTACCAATCCCTCCACCTTAATTAATAGCAAGGCTTGTGGATAACTACCTCAGAAATGTCCTTTCCAGTCATCCCTTCCTTTTGACTTCTAATGATATAATGTTGATTAATCAGTCCCTTATCATCCTTAAATAGTAATTTCTCCTACCTAACCTCCCAACCTTTTCTCTCTTCCCTTTGTAATATCTTTCATCTCCCCACTGTCAAAATAATTTCTTTGTAACATCTAGGCACGATCACCCAGTCCCCAGCTGAATAACCCTCAGCATCAACTCTAACTACTAAAAAGGCTATTCCAAGAATCAAATTACGTAACATATAAAAAACACTCTAACTGTCAAGGTCTATAGAGGTGAGCTATTATTATAAAACAAAACATAAGCTTTATACTTTGGCTCGCAAAGACTTCAGAAAACTGTCATCCACCATCTTTACTACTTTTATTTAGGTGGTATAAACTCCTTAAAGGAAAGATGTTTTTTTGGACTCTTATCTGTATCCCCAGTACTAGGTTCTGTACAATACAGAGAGAACTGGGCCTGAAGTCAGGAAGACCAGAGTTAAATTGGGCAAGTCACTTGACCTCTGCCGGCCCTAAACCAATAGAAAGGAAATGGGAACCACTTCAGTATCTTTGTCAAGAAAAGCCATGAACAATATTAGCGTGCTAGGGTCAAACGTGGATCAGAAAGAGCAGAATAAGACTCAACAATAAAAATAACCCAATTATTGTGTGGATTAAGATAATAAATGTAAAGTTCTTAGCAGAGTGCCTGCATAGTAGGTGCTTATAAAATGTTTATTGATTAATTGAAAGCCACAGTCATGTAGGTAAGCAAATGCTTGTATCCTACATATTTTATTCAAGAAAATCGAGGTTTTCATGGATTACCTACACTGATGCCAACCATGACTTTTGATTCAGGAAAACCATGTCACTCTAAAGAGGAAAGATCTCACATGCTTCCACTAGATCTTATAAAATTTCAAAGATAACCCAGGGACCATTTGCTTTTCCTTTTTCACAATTCAGTCTTCCTTTCCAATCACACGTTTCCTTGATATGCTTTAGAAGACTTCTTGAAAGTGAATCATCAATAGAAATATCCTGTAGCCTTTATCACTCACTGTGTCTCCATTACCCACTGAATCACCTGCAACTTCCATTGAAGGTTTCCATTTATAAAAACAACCAGGTCTCTTATTAAATCCAAGATAACTGGTCCAACTGATTCTACTAAAAGGTTTTAACTTTGAACTAACAACTTTTGAGATAGAATGAAAATGCACTGAACTTGCTAATTCCCACCAAGTTAACTGAGGCATTAAAAGCTTTTAGATTTCCAAAAAACGCTACATAGAGTAACTAGAAATATTCCTCCCGTTTCCTTCCAAGCAACACTGCTATCCACACTCAAGATCACCAAGGGATTGTTATAAAATTATGACTCATGAAAAAGTACAGTCTTCACAACTAAAAGAGGCAGATAATGACTAAAGAATAAAAAGGAGAAGGACAAAGCAGGAAGGATGTCAGAATAGTATAAAATTCTTTGCATTGGTTGGAAGAGAATAGGAAATACAGATAAGAATTATCAAAATTTGAAAAATAAGAGACAATTTTAGCCAGATATATTTAGAGATTTATTATACAAAGTTCCCTGTTACATTTTGACATTCTCCAACAGAATATAAGCTCCCAGAAGTCAGGGATGATCTTCCTTTTAGGTTGTGTTTGGATTCCCCCGTCACAGTGCTGTATCTGGCACAAAATAAGAACGAAGTGTTGACTAGACCTGAAAAGATAGTCCCTTTCTATAAGAATTCTATGTAACTGAGCCCTTAACTTATTTAAATCTGTTGCATAAAGATAAGTCAATATGCATTACTAGGCACTTCAAGACAAATTAAATTTTTCATAAGAGAAGGGATAGATAGGAATATATTCTGTTCAAGCAATAGAGGGGTTTCTTTGTTACATAATTCAATAAAAGAAGTGTAATATTACATTTGAAATATAGGCAGTCAAAATTTAAAAAGCATTTTTAGGCTCCTCCTATGTGCCAGGAACTGTGTTCAGTGCTGCTAATGCAAAGAAAGGAAAAATAAAGAGTCCCTTCTCTCAAGGAGCTCATAGTCTAATGCAAGAAGACTACATGCAAATAACTATGTATAACTAAGATGCGATAAATTGCAGACATTCAACAGACTGCCCTCAACGGAAGGAAGGGACACATTAGAGAGGATAAGGAAAGATGATTTTTATAGAAGGTAAGATTTTAGCTGGGACTGGAGGGAAGCCTGGAGACAGTATTTGTGAGCACTTCGAATATAATTTTTTCAATTTAGTAACGTTATTTGGACATGTATATTTATTTTGTGTTTAATTTATACTTTAACATATTTAACATGTATTGGTCACCCTGCCATCTAGGGGAGGGGATGGAGGGAAGGAGGGGAAAAATTGGAACAAAAGGTTTGGCAATTGTCAATGCTGTAAAATTATCCATGCATATAACTTGTAAATAAAAAGCTATTAAAAATTTTAAAAAAAATTTTTTTTTAGTAACCTTAGCTGGTGCTTAAGCTAATCAGAATAACTAAGTGAAGCAATCCATTACATAAACTTTTTAAAAATTTCTGGGTATTCCATCTGTGCTGAAAATTTAGGAAGCTAATCCTAAAATATTTACAAGTACAAAAACCACAAAAACGGTAATAACCACCTCTAGGAGTTCTAAAACAGGTAAAACTTCAGTACTGTTGCTATAAAAAGCAAACAGCTTATTCTCAAAACTTAGTTTATTCTTGAAATAAAGTTTTATTTGCAATAGTCTATATTTCTTTATAAATAATGTCTTTCACTTTAGGAAATTCACCTTGAAACTAAGGGAGGTTTTTTCTTTTACATACAAGCACATTTTGGAGTGTGAGATTCTGATCAGTGATTTTCTTTATTTATTATGCTATCTTTTAAAGGGACTTAATACTTTTATGCTTACAAACAAACACCCGTATAGACTGTGGGAATGTTAGGAAGAACAAGGGAATTATTACTGGGAGATGACACTGGATTCTTAAGAATTAACTACTACTTGCTGGAATTTTTTCTGACTGATAGTCTCTCTCTCTTCTAATAGCTCTCATAAATTAAACTTATTATTGCTGTAGCTACATTTCTTAAAAAGAAGCAATTCACATTTTCTGTTATGACTTCTATAACTATATATTCATTCATGTTGTGGAGGATGTAAATATCCACTGTATTCCATATTAAGTCAATGTTGAATCCCTAGTTTTATGTAAGCTATATATTACCAGAGTATATTCTGTAGTGTAACCGAAATTGTAAAAAATGAGCTTTTATCCCAATATAATATTAAATTAAATTACAAAAAATCCAATATTTTGTCCACCTTTTCAATATTCTGGAGAATAGTAACAATAAAAGAATAATGCCACAAGATTGGAAGGGAGGAAGGAAAATGAAAAGAGATTAAAAATAAAAATGTTCATCTATCATTTTAGCTATTAGTATCCTTTTGATTGCCATTAAAAATATTAATTTAGTACTACAAAAAGGAAGAAGGGAGGGATAGAGGGAGGGAAGGAAGAAGGAAGGAAGGAAGGAAGGAAGGAAGGAAGGAAGGAAGGAAGGAAGGAAGGAAGGAAGGAAGGAAGGAAGGAAGGAAGGAAGGAAGGAAACTAAGGAGCTACATAACAAATTACTTCTTTACATTTTTAAATGGAAATTTTTGGCATAAAGAAATTTTGTGTTTGTTTTTTAAATTAATAGCTACACAATCACTAGTTTAGCAATCATTTAATTCGCATGGCAAAATGGAAGTGGGGAGACATCAGCAAGAAGACTGAGTTATTCCTTGCCTTGTAAGGAAAAAACAGCAAATTACAATTTAGTGAAAATACATGTGTAAACTGCATTAAATGATCCAAATGACGAAGTCAGTCAAATAATACTGGAGTGAAATGGAAAGAAATTAATCTACTCCTGTGTCCTGATGAGGTTGCAAAGCACTTCAATTTGAGAAAAAAGTATTTGCATGCTCAAATCCTTACTTCTGTGAAAAACACTTTGATGGGGTCTTGAAAGAAAATTTGTACATCATTATTTAAATTTAAATCTAAAAGAAGAATCATTGTGATCCCTTTATTTAAAGTTCATTCAAGTGAAGAAAACCAAGTCTCTTGATTCACAATACATTATACCAGGCACAAAAATCACCAACAACTTCTCTCCCAAATAAATCTTAACTTCTGATAAGTTGTTCTTCCTTCATTTTGAAAAGAATCAACAACATCATGGGGTTTTGTCTTGACTTACTTTTGAACTTAATTTGCATGAGGCAGAGGTGCATAAAGCATCAGCCTTTTTCTCTCTTCCAGAGTAATTAAATTATGGTGGCAAAACATAAGTCAGGATGATAGGCAATGGCCCAGGGTGCAGTTAATGACCTTGGAATCTTCAATGTCAGGCCACATTCTTAAGTACTCCATAGTATCTGAATTAAGCTACCTACGTTGCTGTTGGAACTTTTGATAGGGAACATTGGCTTGAAACTCTATGTCCACCTTGAATTATTGAGGACAAAGGGAAGGCTTTAAATTTAGGCAAATATTGTGCACGTGAATTCAGTTCTTCCCGACTCCAGGCTGAGGGTTATATCCACAGTACTTTTTAATTGCCTGTATGGATATACACAATATATATCCTTGAACACATCCATGTAGCTGGGACTTCTTGTTGATGTTAGTCATTTTTAGGATTCCTGCCGATATCACTTCATAACAAAATTTGAACAAGTACTCTTTTTTATCAAGAAACAATGCATACATAAACATCTCTACCCTACACACATACATCTTTCTAAAACTGAAATCCTAATAGTCAGACATTTTGTTCAAATAAACTAAAGCAAATATATGTGATGGGAATTCTCAGAGCTCATGGTTTATAATCATTGCTTTCAATATCAGTTACAAACATAGACCAAATCATTTAACCAATCCAAAGAAGTAATTAAGCATGACAAAAACTATTGATATTTATGTGTGTATAACTGTTTTAGGTTGTATTAAAGTTTCTCTCTCCCCTTTACAAAAGTAACAACTCCTTTGTTGGCACTATTTAATATCAAGCTGACTTGACCAAATATATTTGGTCTGTTGATTTCAGGTAATGCTGGTTCTAAAGATGGATGAATAGCACTCATGGCTCCAGTTGGAGTCGTTTTAGAGAAGCAGAATGGCGACGACAAAATCAATAGCTGAAAGCACACATACAGGATACATTACCTTGTATGTCATCATAAGACTATAGGGCTTCAGTGAGGTTACTTCAACTATTACAAGCTATTGAAGATTTCTCCTGTCACAAAGGTAGAAAAGAAACCATAGCCACAGACATTGACAAGATATGTCACCCAGATCCACTCAGTTTTTTAATATGTATTTTTTCTGGTGTATTTTACTTCACAATTTCCTGCATCTGCTAAAAGATTATTGTGGTTATTTCCTCCAACAACATTTATGGAGTATCTTTGTATTCTGTAATATGATTTCAAGAGTTGCTAGGACCAAATACAATTTACCACTTATTTTTATTATTATTTTTAAAGCTAACAATGATGAGTTTCTTAAAACTTAGGCTACTCATTAGGTAGCAGACAAATAATCTGTCATCAATAGGTCCGATGCTGGACAGACATAATTTACAAAATTCCAAATTTAGATCCCTAAAAAAAAATCTGACTATAATACTCCCTACTTAAGAAGCCTCAATGTCTTCCTAGGGCTTCTACAATGTAATACAAGTTCATCAGTCTAATTTGAATCCAACTTCTCTTTCTTGACTGATCCTGCATAAGTACTCCTCATGCAATCTACATTCCAGGACAACTTACTGGCTTACAGACTACTCCCATTCCATGATACTATATTATCCAGGTTGACTACCATATTATATTTCTCCCCCACTCCCAATTGGGGATCCTAATGAATTCTCTAAGCTTCTTTAGAATTGTAAAGCAAGTCTCAACCACCAGCACCACCCAGGAGGCCTTTCTTGACTGATTCATTGCGCTAGTCAGTTATTCTTGCTCTTCCATTCCCAACATGCTGGCATGTATTTTATATGTATATATTTCATATCCACTCATCTATGGATATGTCTCTCCTGACACAAAGTAATTTGTAAAAGGCTGGATCTTTGCTTTTGTCTTGGTGCTTGGTACACTCTCAATATACTCAATGAACTAGTGAATGACAAATTCTGCCTTCGAACCTTATATTCTCTACAGAATGCTATAATGCTAAAGAGAATTTACAATTCTTTAATACTTTTAATTTTTGAAAGTGTTTTCATATTTAACTTAAAGAAAATCAAAACACTTAAATGACAAGAATATTGAAAAATAAAATATAAGCAAATTATGAAATTTGCCTATTTTATATTTATGTATATAATTATAAAAACTAATTATAAAAGTGAAGAATAGGGAGAAACTGAAGTATCTTTAAGTATTTGACATTATGCCTGACCAAAGGGATGTTTACTTACCACTCAAGGGGTTGAGATTAAATACAACAAAAACTATAAGGATTCTTCAATATTACAGAGATTTATTGAAGATGCTAACAGGGATATCTTTAAAAACAGAAGAGAGCTCCATAGAATTTTAGAGCTGATTTGTTCAATAGAATCACAGACCTTTAAAGGTCATCTATCTTTTATTCTAAACTTGAAGAAGTTTAGATTCAAATCTTTCTTGATAAATTGCAATTTATTCTGCAAGTAAATACGTCCAGAGGAGATCCCACAAATGTTATAAAATCTTATCTTTCCTGAAAACCAAGAAGAACAATTTGATGACCATGCAGAACATAATATAGTTTAATGACTCCTAAACTAAAAATGACATTTTCTTTAAAATTAAAATATTCAAATAAGTGAATACCATATGTGGTTGTGTTTCTAATCTTCACTTGTGGGAAAGAGTATTTTTTGCTCCATTTTAATACTAGTATAGAGTGCAGAGATGTGGTCTTTTTTCCTTCCACTAAAACAAGGTAAAAGAACAACAATAGAACCTTTTGCATGTGTTTTTTTTCTTAAATGTTATGAAGCAGTTTCAAATGAGATTCATAAGTATATATTTGCTAAAGCTAACATACAGGGAAAAAACCAAAAAACATTCTAATCAAATAAATGAATAAAAAATCATTTCATTTTATTTTCAGAAATTGTGTTTCTGCGATAGTCAGATCATAATATCAGAAACATACATTCCACACATAAAATCCACTAATTTTGAACAAAACAAAAAATGAAATTAGAGGGTTTTTTGGCCAAAAAAATAAAAATAAAAATCTCCATGTTTTATGAGATCCTTGGGTCGTGGATTCAGAACTAGAAAAAGCCTTAAATAATTTAGTCTAATATTTTTATTTAGGGGCAGAGAGGGATAATATTTTGCTTAAGGTCATAAAGGTAGTAATGAGTATCCTATTTAAACTTCAAGCTCTTTTCCAGTTCAATTATTCTATGGCAAACTTCAGAAGTTAAGAGACTATCCTAGTGCTACAAAGCTAATAAATGTCTGAGATCTATTTTGAATTCTGGTCCTTCCTGAATTCCGGCCTAGGATTCTAATCACTGTGCCACGTAGCTGCCGTTAATATAGTAATAGTTTAAATATTTAATTAACTTTAATAGCTATTAAAGGTAAGCAAGTGAATAGTAAATTTGTGAGGTAGTTTTAGGAGGTAGAGTTTAGGAGTTTTTGACCCCCAGGTTCAAAGTTACTTGGGGTTGAGGGGAATGGGGAGACAGATCCATATGCAAAAACCCAAATAATTAATGTGCCATGGAAAGGGGATATATCAACAACTCCCACTAAGATGAGGACTGACAGGTTAACTCTAGCTAGCAATGATTTCTTGCACCTCAAGGGCTTGGGTCTAGACAAGTTTCTAGACAATTCTCACAATAAATAAAATGTGTCGTTCTAATCTCCCAACTGAAACCCATCTCTGTTTCTGGCATCTGAGCCACACAATAACCTTGTGAACTTTCTCAGCTTACCAACCAGTGCTTCCCTACCTGTGAACTTCAGCCCTTTTTGTAGTCTGCTTGGATCTGGGACCCAAACCTGGGTGATGGAGGATGAAGTTGCCCATTATCGTGCCCCAATATGGATTTGAATATGCCCTAGTTTGTCTGGAAACTCCTCTTGCCCTGATGAAAAGTTTCTCTGCGTTACGGAAATGCTCTGTAGAGAACTCCTGGCCTGATTCTTAAAAGCTCTAACCTTTTTTTTTAATTTTTAAAAAAATATGGCAACAAATATGGCAATAAAGTTTTTGTTGTTTCTTGATTTGTAGGATCTGAACCACAAGCAAAAAAAAATAAATAAACAAAGATTTAGGGAAGTGCAATCATTTCCTTCCATTTCTTATCATTTCGCATGCTCAGTTTTTAAATAAAAATTAAGGTAAATGAGCCCATGGTCCTTACATCAATCAGTGATTCTGGGATATATTCTTTTACCAAATATTTGGTATAATATCTTATTATACCAAAGTAGAAATCAGTTTTGTTATAATCTGACCTGGAGTTTCCCTCATTTTTAACAAAGTAAAGGTGGAGCACACAAATACAGCAGGTTTGAGCATGTAGTGCATTATCTCCCCTGAAGGAGTCTCCAGGTCACACCTCTGTTCTGAAGAAAGGAGAAGGGCAGGTGGTTCAATGGGTGTGGAGCTGGGACTTCTAAGATTTTGGATCATAGGTCACTTAACACAGGCAAATTTTGGTTCCTCTGCCTTAAGAATTAAGAAAGCAAACCTTACTATAGCTAAGAAATATTTAAATCATAGTGTACCTAATTTATGTCATTTTCTACCCCAATCCCTGATTTACAGTTTCATTTTTAAAAGTAAATATATCTTTAGGAGGCATTTAAAAATAACCTAAAACCTAATTTAGAAATCATTTCTATCATTCAGCCTTTACAAAAAATTAATAGGAAAAGAGAAGAGGGTAATTTGGGTTCAAAAAACTGCATCAAGAATATCCTACTTTCACTTTTCTAGCATAATTCTAGCATATTACAAGATCTATATTTCTACTTTTCTTTTAATGCAACCAAAGAAAATACACAAGCCAAAGCACATGGCACCACATTAATATAGCTATTAAGAAGCACAAGCCACATATAAGAACAAAAAAGCCTCATTAATCAGAACAACTCTAATTTTGGGGATGATTTAGCATATTGATATTTACCTCTTCCTATTTAGAAAGACTTAGGTGCTTTTGGGGAGAAAAAAGTCAATGCATAGTGTCAATAAAAAGGGCTGGCTAACTCAATGAACAGTGCCAGACTTAGAGTCAGGAAGGTCTTAACTTCTCTTTCTGGGTGCACACCATAAGATCAGTGAACCTCTAGATGCTTCTAACAAAAATTACACAATCACAAATCTAACCAAAAAAAAAAAAATTACACAAGTGAGGGCATTAGTAGAAGGAGTATTTTCATGCTCTAATAAAAATCAAAAGTCCAAAAATGTTCTCATCAAAACTGAAATTTGTTGAGGTCTTTCTAATAATATTTGATAATGATATAAATATGAAGACATTATTAGCATTTTAATTCTACTGGAGATAAAATCAAGTAACTTAAGTGTAAAATACTTGTTTAGCACTAAGAATATACCAATAAAGAAGAGGAGAGAGACACAAAGGGGGAAAAAGGAAAGAGACAGAGACAGACAATGAACAATGAAGGTGAAAGAAAAGGGGGGGGGGAGGAAGGAAAAAAAAATTCAAAGATAAAAAGCTATACAGTCCTGAGGAAGAATGTATTCTAATGAGGAGATAGTGGTAAACAGATCTAAAATTTTTTAAATATGTAAAATTTTAAACTAGCATGTTTCAATAAATTATATAGATTATATACTTAACATAATTGAAAAATGACATGGATATTTGCTGAAAAATTTCAAGTGAAAACAGGAGCAAAAATAACACATCTTAAAGGAGATGCATAATATCTTAAAGTCCCTCATAACTAAAACATTTAATAAAAATTTAATAAAAATTAATAAAAGTTAAAACATGGTAAGGGTTATTAAAATAAATTGAGAAAAGATTTACATGAAGAGGAATAGTAAGAGGTTGGCATACACATTGTTGGATCTACATGAAAATAGGGAGTAATGTAAGAAGCTTAACTGCTGAATACACAGTAAGTTTAAAAACTATATCATGAAAAAGGTTCTGAATCATTGGTAGAAAATTTACTTTTTGGAGACTGAGCTCCCTATTCATTGAAATCAAAGGTCCCCAAATGTTATAGAAGGGACCCTGGAGTCTCAAAGACTAGAACCAAAAGAATACAAGTGCTAGCAGCCTCTTCTCTACTGGCTCTGAGTATATGAAACATTGCTTTTGTCTGTTTTCCAAGAACCCATCTCACTAAATATTAAGAGCATCATTACTATTAGTTTGGCTAAAAAGTGTTTAAGTTTTGGACTACATCACCAATAGCCTCATCCCACCTCCCATCCAAGCAATATGTCAAGATTGGTTATGGCAGAGGCAGTGAAAGAAACAATTTTGAGAATGTCCATGAACATTTAACTGAAATTCCCAAGTATTCTAAACTGAGACTGTTGTCTTATAACCATAAACAGAAACAATATTACTAAAGGAATGGAAGTATATTAATTTTGAATTCTTCCTACAAATAAAACTAAAAGATTAGAACTAAAAGGCAGAGAACTTAAGTAGGTTATAGCATATTAGCAATGACCAATTATGTAGAAATAACCAAACATATTATCAAATAAATATATAGATGGAAGAGGAGCTATGGGAAGTCATTTGTAAAAGGGCTGCATAACAGGGGCCTGTGTGCTTCACCAACATAGATCAAGGTCCTTAACATAACTGACTAGATCATCTGTAGAATGTTACAAAAGAAAATAACAAAGAATGCCATAGGGTGAAAAGGAAAAAGTATAGATGGATTTTTGTCTGTCATGGAAGAGTATCTACATAAAAAGATTACAGATGTGTTAGAACTTTTATACTAAAAGACTAAGGATGCTAATGACAATTCAGAATAGAATAATGTAGAAATAGTACAGAAAACCTATTATATAAACAGAAATCACTTTTCTTAATTCCTCTGATTCCTGATTCCCAAATTATTAATGCCTTATCCATTTCCCCAAAAGTTTACTTTTTTGCCAATGAATGTATTTTGGGTTATATATGAATACAGGTTGCTTTCTGAAAAGAATGTAAACTCTTTGAGGGAAAGGACCATTTCATTTTTCTCTGGTATTTCTAGTACTAAGTTTGGTGCTAGGAACATAGCAGAGAATTAATAAATGCCTGTGCACCGATAAATTATAAAACATTTTAATATGATACTTTATTATTAAAACAAATTTTCTATTATTTGACAAACTATTAATATATGATTAAATAAATATTTGGATTAATTTATAAATACAATATCTTATACAGACTGTCAATTTTCAAAGAACCAAATAATTCAGTTAAAAACTATGATTATCTGGTATAAGCGAAACATCATTAAAAGCACTGGCCAAGAATCATTCAGTTTAAGTTGAGAATGTAAGAAAGACTAAATTAACAACAAAAACAACAAAAAGGATAAAGCCCCTACCACTACCATCATAAGACAAAAGACATCACAAAGTCAAATCATATGCATTGTTGGTGGAGTTGTGAACGAATCCAACCATTCTGGAGAGTAGTTTGGAACTAGGCTCAAAAAGTTATCAAACTGTGCATACCCTTTGATCCAGCAGTGTTACTACTGGGCTTATATCCCAAAGAGATCATAAAGAAGGGAAAGGGACCTGTATGTGCACGAATGTTTGTGGCAGCCCTTTTTATAGTGGCTAAAAACTGGAAACTGAATGGATGTCCATCAGTTGGAGAATGGCTGAATAAATTGTGGTATATGAATATTATGGAATATTATTGTTCTGTAAGAAATGACCAACAGGATGATTTCAGAAAGGCCTGGAGAGACTTACACGAACTGATGCTGAGTGAAACGAGCAAGGCCAAGGAGATCTTTATATACTTCAACAACAATACTATATGATGACCAGTTCTGATGGATCTGGCCCTCTTCAGCAATGAGATCAACCAAATCATTTCCAATGGAGCAGTAATGAACCGAACCAGCTATGCCCAGAGAAAGAACTCTGGGAGATGACTAAAAACCATTACATTGAATTCCCAATCCCTATATTCATGCCCACCTGCATTTTTGATTTCCTTCACAAGCTAATTGTACAATATTTCAGAGTCTGATTCTTTTTGTACAGCAAAACAACAGTTTGGTCATGTATACTTATTGTGTATCTAATTTATATATTAATATATTTAACATCTACTGGTCATCCTGCCATCTGGGGGAGGGGGTGGGGGGTAAGAGGTGAAAAATTGGAACAAGAGGTTTGGCAATTGTTAATGCTGTAAAGTTACCCATACATATAACCTGTAAATAAAAAGCTATTAAATTTAAAAAAAAAAAAAAAAAAAAGAAAGTTTTACCTCTGACATCAACATCAATGGTGAATTTTCAATAAATGGTTAATATATATATATATATATATATATATATATATATATATATATATACACACACACACATAAAGTCAAATCATATAAAACTGCCTTATATATGTATAGTGCAGGCCAAATTTTTTTTGGAATTCAAAGGAGCAAGAAAAGAAATATTTTTAATACCAAAACAATGTCAAACAGTTTCTATAATGTTCCAAGTGAAATTTCAGGAAATTTGCAGTGTTTCAAGATCATTATGAAAATAAATTCTGATTTTTTAAAAAAGCTGGTTAAAAATTGGGGGAGGGAGGGAATTTAATGACAAAATTCATTGTGGCCAAGGATTCAGGGAAACACATTCTCTATTAAATTGTATCACGAGAACAACAACTTAAGCATGGAAAAGGAGAGATGGAACATCTACCCCAAAACTTCGTTCTACAGACTGGACATTTAAGAAGTCAATGTGGAGTTTGAACTCAGGTCTCATAACTCTAAATTCAGTTTTCCATTTTACTACCCTGCCTCTAAAGACTAGATTGGTAAACAGCAAAAACCACAAAACTGAAGTGAGGCCTAGTAATTTCAAGATTCTGACTACTATTAATGGTCGCTGGGTTCATAATAATAATTATGAAAATAGTACAAAATTCAGATGAACTTTATGCAGGAAAAACAAAAAGGTTTACTATACTAATGCAGTAATATTAATGAAGCAATTTAAAAGAACTAGAGTTAAAATTTGAGCTGAGGGCTTAACATTATATTTGAAGATATTATATTATTATTTTTAAAGTACCTATCCACAAAGACAAAATGACAAAATTGATACTGCTTATAAAATATATGTCTATATACAGTGGAAGAATGATATTTTGACTGCAACAAAAGAATTCAACATATGAAACTAGTCCAAAAACATGTATCCTTTTTCTATAGTTTTGAGTTAAATATAATTTCTAATAGGAATAAAACATAAAGATTATTTTTCCTCCATAAGGAAAAATGCTTTGCATGTGGTAGGCATTTAATAACTCTTTATTGAAATAAAAGGTAGCAAAATGTTTCACTTATATCTATTATTTTATATCACAGTTATTTGTAAAATTCCCCCAACTGCCAACTGAGTCCTCCTTTAACAAAGAAATTGTCTTAAGCAAAACCACTTTATGGTATGAGCCTTACACCTTACACCTAGAGGAGAAAGGTTTGCTTTGTAATCTGTTTCTTGGGACTATTATTGTTGTATTCTGTTTTTCATTAGAGTTCTTTTTATTCACAGAGACCTTTTCAGTTAATTCTTGAAAGTACTGCCTATAGGAACAAGATCATAGAGAACACAGAGCCAGCTAGGCCCTGGATTCAATTCTTGTTTCTGATACAAACTGGTTGTAGATGGTTGCATATGGGGCCAAGTAATTAGTAGGTAATCTTCATGACCAGAAAGAGCTTCCTCTCCTGAGATATAGAAAGTAACGAAAACCAAACAGAAGCAGAGGCCACTGAACTATACCTAAAGATCCCTTCAGTTCACATATTGACTTAGAAAACCACATATTAACAATATCTATGTTTTATTGTGTTTTTTTGGGATTGTTACATATTTCCTAAGTGTAATTTTTATCTGGTTTGGGTCACACTGCGAGTTGTGTGTGTGCTCTCTCTGCCCTACAAGAGTCTGATACAGAATATGTCATTGTGTCTGTGTTTTCCTGGGTCAGCTTATTTCTCTAAGCATCGGTTCATGTAAACGAATATTCCCATATTTCTCTGATTTATTCATATTCATTATTTCTTGGCAGTTATAATTTTCATATTTTGTCCCCTCTTTTGAAAGCTGTCATTTATAGCATTGGTTGAAAATAAGTTAAAATCACTGCTCATAATTAATTTCCACAAATATTTACTAAGCACCAGTTACTATATACAAATACACTGTGCTGAACCTGCCTATTCTCAATCAAGGAGCTGTCATTACATTTTACTGAGCATGGTTAGATTAGGGGAAAGATATGAATTCAAAAGGAGAGAGAGGAATTGATGGCGTTCCCATGCTTGCTAACCAGAGATAGGACTGTATAGTCAAAGGGGAGCTTTTCTACGAGTCAGAAGATGCGACACTGATAGATGGAGAGGGCAAGTCAATGCACCTCTCTAAACATCTGTTTATCAGCTGTCAAAGGGGGCTTACCCAGTCTTGCACTCTTCATTGAATAGAGCTATTGAGGGAAATGTACTTATTAAAATAATTACATAAATGTGAGTTATCTACAATATATTTCAGGTCTACTGCTTAGACATGACAAGGCACTTAACCTTTATGAGCACTAGGTTCTTCAGGTATGAAAGTACCTGCACAGTATTGCTCACAAGGTTGTGAGGAAATAGTTGTGCAGAACTATGTAAGGCGCTATAGAATGAGCTATTTCTAACTTGCTTTAATTAAGGGGATCAAAATTTAAGCTCATCTTTAGTATACATCTGGTATTCACTTTTAGTCAAATCATTTGAAAAATGGTCATTCATATACAGTTCATGGCTTTGTCCATGAGAACAATTAAATTAACCATGGTACACTGATAGTGTCTTATAATAATGCTCAATATATTTTACTTTTTAAAAAATGAGGTAGCCAAAGAGGGAGGGAAGAAAAAGAACAAAAGAAAAGAAAGAAGAAGCATTATAAAGTAATGTCTTAAATGGTATTTTGGCCTTGGGATTTTCTTTGAGCTATAGAAAAAATAGACAGCAATTAACAGCTAAGCTCTCCCTTTTCTCCCTTTCTCCATACCAATTCTGGGCTCCTAAATTCCCCATGGTGAGGCTATTGTAGATCATAATCTATAGATCTATAGCAGTACCACATATAATGAAGTGGCCATTTATTTTTTAAAAGGGTGGGAGGAGGATAAAAGGAATATGTAGTTTCTTCTTTTTCTTACCAAGATTTGAAAAATAGCCTATTGGGAAACACCACTGATTATTTATATAGCTAAAAACAAAAGAAACCAAGCTTAGTTCCTCACTGCCAGGGATTAAATGCTCTAAGAAAAGATTTTTCATTTTCACACACATGCTCATGTGTAGGTCTGGATATATTCACACAAGCTGCTCTAACTAAACTAATAGGCAGCCTTACCGCATCTGAAATAAGTGGTTATTCTTATAAATAAAAGAGTGAATACATATTAATATTGTGCAGAATTAGACAAGGTTAGAATTCCGTATTGATATATGAGAATAGTTCTGACTATTCAAGTTCTGCTTATGATGAACTAATATTGTCACGAAACAAGTAAATTAAATGTGTATGCAAAAAGCCAATAGGATCTAATGAACTTAATGGGGGTAAATTTCTAAGTGAATGCTGAAAGCTTAAAAAAAATCAATTCAACTATTAGTATATTTTATTTTGGAATGGAACAGAAATTTCTCTTTCTCCCCCAGTCTTTCTTCAACTTCTCTAAATCAATTAAAAAAAACCCAAATATTCCTTTTATTTTTCCTATCTATACCTTTCTTAAAGATCCTCCTTGGACTCACTACTCTACCCCAAACACTATTATTTGAAATATAAATCATATTTTCAGGCCTAGCTCAAATGGAAATTGCTTTATGAAGCAATCACTAATCTCAAGTCTACCTTCCATAGGTCAAAGCTACAGATCTGGTGGTTTCTTATGAGACATGGCTTTCCTCTGAAACATTAAGGACATCTCATTCAATTCCATATTATTTACCTAAGAAAACTTAAGTGCAGGAGGTTACAATGGTCATAAACATCAAAAGCAGAATCTGAACCCAGTTTCCCTGCTTTCAACATTTTCCCTACCTTGTCATGATGCCTATTATGTAAATATTTTACCTCCATCTTCTTATCCATCATAATACTGTTGATAATTTTCTTTATTTGGAAAGGGAAACTGTCTTCTCTAGCTTTTTATTACTCGGCTCTTCTCTCCTGGTTCTCCTCCCAAACAGGACTGACTACTCTTTTGCCTTCTTGGCTGGATCTTCATTTATCCTCACCAATTGTGGGTACATATCCCATGGCCTGGTTCCAGATCCTCTTTTTTTTTTCCCTTTAAATTATCTTACTTAATGAGCTCATAAGATCTACTATAGTCAAATGTCACCGCTCAGCAAATAATTTCAGAACTACATGTGGAGACCTCATCTTTCTCTTGAGCTTTACCAACTACTTAATAGCTATTTCAACTGAATGTTCTATAGCCATTTCAAACTCAAGCCATTTAAAATGAAGCCATTCAGATTCATTTTCTTTTATCTCCAAATACTTTCCTTCCATCTTCCTAACTTCTCTACTACTTTTAAGGGCACCCTTTTCCTAGTCCCCAATTGTTCACAAGATATCCAATAATTTTCCAAATTCTGTCAATTCTACAACATCTTCCCAATATACACACCCCTTTCTTTTCACTCACACAGCCATCAAATTGGTTGAAGTTTACATCACTACTTTCCTAAAGTACTGAAATAACCATCTAATTGGCTTGCTGTCTCAAGTCATTCCCATTCGAATTGCTCTTGTATAAAGCTACAAAAGTTATTTTCCGCAATGTCACCCACATCCTCTATAAACTCCAATTACTCCTTAATACTTCCAAGATCTAATATAAAATCCTTTGTTTGGCATTTAAAGCTCTATAACCAGATCTCTTTCTTCCTTTTCTTAGTCCTCTTGTACTTAACTTCCTTTCAAGAACTCTAATAACAATCTGGCAACAGTGCTCTAATGGCTCTTCTTTGCATATGACATTCCATCTCTACCTCTAGGCTTTGCATGGGATGTTCTTCATGCTGGGAACATTCTTCCTCCTTGCCTCCATCTCTTAGCATTTCTGGCTTCATTCAATATTCATTAGAGAAACCGGTTTATAATTTTCTTTCTCTGTTTTGACCCTACCTGGTTTACTAAGCACCAGTTACTATATACAAATACACTGTGCTGAACCTGCCTATTCTCAATCAGTGCCATATAGGTGTCATAAAAGGAATTTGGAAGGACTCCTTCTTTCCCTATTTTTCCAAATAGTTTGCATAATATTAGAATTAATTGTTCTTTAAATGTTTGGTAGAATTCACATGGAAATCCATCTGGCCCTGGAGATTTTTCCTCAGGGAGCTGATTAATAGCTTGTTTAATTTCTTTTTCTAAAAAAGGACTATTTAAGTAATTTATTTCCTTCTCTGTTAATCTGAGCAATCTACATTTTTTTATAAGTATTCATCCATTTCACTTAGATTATCAGATTTACTGGCACACAGTTGGGCAAAACAACTCCAAATTACTGTTCTAATTTCCTCTTCATTGGTGAAAAGTTCTCCCTTTTCATTTTTGATACTAGCAATTTCTTTTCTTTTCTTTTTCTAATTAAATTAACTAAAGGTTTATTTTTTGTTAGTTTTAATCATAAAAGTATATTATTTACTACTTAAATAGTTTTCTTAAATTCAATTTTATTAGTCTTTCCTTTTATTTTCAGAATTTCAAATTTGGTATTTAATTTGGGGCCCTGGCTTCATTCAAGACTCAAATGAAATTCCATTTTCTATAGTAAGCCTTACCCAACTGCCCACCACCACCAAGAGACCTCTCTCCTCTATCTAGGGTGACCTTCCATCTATTCTTATATATGTACTTATTTACATGCTGTCTTCCAAACTTGAGGGGAGGGGCAGTTGTTCTTTTTGTTTTGTTTTGTTTTTTGTTTGTTTGTTTTTGGTGGGGGAGAGCTGCCTTTCTTTGTATTCCTAGTGCTTGGCAGTAATTGCTCCACTAAAATCCAATCCAATAAGCAATCATTTAAGCATATACTAAGTGCAAAGCACTGTGCTCCATAGTGAGGATACAAGAACAAAGAAAAACTAGTCCTTCTCCTCAAAAGATTCTTTTAAGGGTAGAAGCTTAGTCTAATTCTTGGTTTTGACATGGAAGGCAGTTGGAATGATTGGAAAGAAGGATCTTGTCGTATCTTAAGGCAATTTGACTTCTCCAGAATAAATATCAGAGCTGGCATTCAGAGTCTCTTTTACTATTCACAAGCAGCTTACACTTTTTATATTTTACAAATTACTTTCTTCCAAATAACTGTCTGAGGGAGAGAATACCAAGTAAGAAACAGCTGGAAAGGGAGCTCCACTGCAGTCAGCTCCTACCTTCCTTTTCTGAGCAAAATAAAGCACTTAATAGGACTCAAGAAATTTCTAGATTTAGGAAAGTCCTCAGACACAGGACTTAACTAAGTCACTTACTTGTTAATGCCTCCAGGCCACTATAATCAAAGAGAAAGGGAACATGTTCTAACCTAAATTCCTTGAAGTCTGAACCTAACTAGGACTATGACAGAACATCCCCCAGAGCCTTCAATTTACACTACACATAAACTATACATAAAGTTGTTTGAAAGTTGTCTTTCCCTTTAGAAAGTAAATTCTTCCTTGATGGCTAGAAGAATGGCTTTACCTTTTTTTTTTTTTTTAAAGGGAGGCAGAGAGAATCTCTAACTCTTAGCAGATTTACTGTCATAGATTAAATACAAATAAATGTCTGCTTTTTTTTTTTTATTGTTGATGAGGCTTACAGAATCAGTCAAGTAATGCACTGGAAATAGTTATGGGGGCAAGAGAGAGAAAAAGTGTTATGGGGGGAAATGAGGCAAAATGATTACAGGGAATTACCATGGGGTCAGCAGTAAAGGATGAAGTTATAGAAGGTAGAAAACAGGCAAACAAAGGAGAATAAAAGGATTAATCTGGGTCATGTTTGAGGGGTTATCCCAGACAGACAGAAGCAATTGAGATCAAAGAAGGAGAAGCTATAGGACTGGAACAATGTGATATGAAGACGTGGTCTAAATTGAAACACTTCATGACTAATTTTCTCACTTGGTCTTTGTTATTGTACTAACTAAGCAAGTAGTTTCAAGTCCATGTTTTGAATGTTTTTAGGATAAATGTAATATTTGTGATTCATCTGATTCTTTCTAATTATAAGATTCTTTTTCAGAGGGATATAATTAAGAACAGAAGATTGAAATTATGAGGAGACAAATTAGGGTTCCACACAAGGCTGAATTTTCTAATAACCAGAACTGTTAAAAATGGAACTGGTCATGGCAGAAGAGATCTATCAGTAGGTCTTTAATCTGAAGTTTATTTAGATCCAATGTATAAGATAAGCATAAGAAGTGATTAATATCCTGGACTAGATGACCCTTTAAAGGCTTCATTTTATAATCCTATAATCACAAAGGTTTCCAGTATTTCTGGTCTCTTTTATGACTTACGTTGGAAAAGATTTCCCTCCTTACTGGGCTATTCTATTAATATTCATTATTATCATCACTAAATTGTCTGATCTAGAATAAGGCCCATAACCTCTCATGCCTTCAGTTTCTTTCTTTCTTTCTTTTTTAATAAAATGAGAACTTTAAATGACAAATGCTATTAATTCAATCAGTAACTACAACCAGGACATCCCTGTTCACTCTTGATTCTTAACAAAAGGGGAGGCCAAACATCAGTCTCACCATAACTTTCAAATTAATATGCTAAATCCAAATTCTACTTTTTGTAAATCAAGCAGGGATATTCTATATTGTTAAATGGCAACCTTCCAAAGCAAACTTAAATAATAACAAGGTGTTGATCTAATATAGACTGTGCATTAAATAATTCATCTAGAAACAAATATGGAAAATAAAAACTTTAAAATGTGCTAACAAAACAATCTAAAACTATACTTCATAGAATAATAACTTTATAAACCAACATAGTAATTAATGTCTGAGAAAAAAGACAAGAATGCTGAAATAAGATATTCTTTGTGGGGTAGGGGTGAGACAATTGTCTATGTCCCAAGATAAACACACTATTCAATTTAATCATATCTTCTCCAACTACAGGACCATAAAAGCATAACTTAAATCCAGAATAAATGAATATTACTAGTTTGGGGAGTTTAACAGGAGGAGCAGTCTAATTAGGGAGAGGAGAAGAATCGAAACCTTACAGAATTGGGGGAAAAAGAAGTTTAAAAAAAATGTTAATAATTAAAGAAAAAAAAAAAAGCAACAACTCAATACTATCATTAACCTCCTCACTATACATCAGTTTACAAGATGTTTTATGAAAATTTAATAATGCTCTTTAGCACTTTGTGATACAGGACTATTTCAGGAATAGTGGTGACACTTTCAATAAGAATGCCCAATTTACTTTCTTTACTTCTTTAATGCTGCTAAAATGTTAAGAAAATTAAAATAAATAAATGAGGTTTTTCATCTAGAAATAATGGTCTTCAGCCTGAGTAGTCTTTAAATATAAATAGGAAGTCACAATGAAAATTACCAGTACTTTTAAACTCAAATTTGGATTCTGGAGAAACAAAGAGCTGGAAGGGGAAACAGACAGATACACACAATTCAAGGTCAGGCAAAACCGTACTACACTATGACAGATCTATCAGACAACATGCTGATAAGTAATGTTTTCATATCCACAGATCAACTATACTAGTAGCAGACTGAAAAAGAGGTGTGTATACCAACATTTGTAAATGAGAATAATCTGATAGATTTGGAGGAAAAAATGTATTTGGATCAGCTATAAAGAGAACCTAAATGGTTTGTACCAATTAGTAAATAATCCACCCTACTTTCTGGAAGCCTATTCTTAAAATTTTGTTCTTAAAACATATCCTGTTACATATCAGAGGTCCTAGACAGTAATAGCCTAAAGTGAAATAAAAGATGACAATTTTAATAAGAAATAATATGAAACTGTACTACAGAACTACCTAGTAGCCCTTCGACAGTTAACCAAGTTTAAAAATTTCCTTAGGATTTGCATAATCCTGTGCTCTAAAATTCCAACATAAAATTTAATTTAGTGCTTTAAAAAAAGTTAGCATTTATGGAACGTCAGCAATTTCTTCTGTTTTTCCAACTTATATTCATGACTCCATTTGGAGAAAAAAGTTCCGAAATTTTACTTTAAAATATTAAATTTTTTCTCCAGGTAGTTTTCTGTTACTTCTAGAGAGAAAAACAAAACAAAACACATAATCACCCTAAAACCATATCTGTTTGATACTACAATAATACCTAGCAGTTTGTATTTTTAAGCAGCTCTGATCAAACCAATTCAAACAAGTGCTAAATTTATGCAAGTTCTATAAGATTTTTAAAATAAAATTCTAATGGTGATTAAATCATGGAAAAAGTTAACATTTTAAAGAGAATAAATAATTTTACACAATACAAGAATCTATCTACAAAGTCTATGGAAGATTGCTTCTTCTAGAGGTATTATGCATAGAATATATACATAACATACAAAGAAAATCAAGAAAAAAGGAGCATGCAAAGATTACAACAGCTATGTTTCAAAATTTTAACTCAATTCATGTTGTATATACCACTTATACAAGATCCTAACAGCCATCAAAGTTTCTATTTGTTTCTTCAATTACACTATGCTGCTTTACTAGAACTAGGTAATTCAGTCATTAAACCTGCCTGTGAGTATCAGAATCCATTTAATACAATGTGATAATATGACCACACCCTAAGGTTTATTTGGCACACAAAGTAATTTTTTTCTGTCTAATTTCAATAGCCTAAAACTTGGATCAACTTTCCACCATTCCCTGTAAAGTCTGGATTTATTCAACAAATGTACAAGTGATAACACAGGACAGTTTGACAATGGACATAACCCACAACTATTGCTGGAAGAAATAAATACAAAATAAATAATATAGTTACTTTGAATTTACAAGCTTTGATGAAACTAGGGCAAATCCATACTCAGTTTGATCATGCAGATTTGAGTTTTTGAAAATATAAATGTCTGTTCATTAATCACTTCAGCTGACATTAGTTAAAAGCCTAAATTACCTGTTAGGGAAAAAACTCTCAAATTCTGAAAAAAATTCTGAATTACTTTCAAAAATACATTTCATCTTCTTCTCCCAACTTTTCTGAATTTCAAGTACTCTTCCAACAATTTTCTCTTGCAACTTTAAAAAAATTACTAGAAATATTTCCCCTTTCTTTTTTATTTTTCATAAAGTGATCCCATTTTAATTCCTGATATCTCTAAGTTTCTTCTTATTTTTTTCTTTTTCTTGCATTTTTATCATTTGCCGGTAGCAAAAGTTGAATGCAGTTCTTTATGAATCCACTAAATTTTTTGTTTCTCATATGTTCTCAGGGTATATAATAAAATATATTACTCTCAAATTTTCTAACTTTTTCTTTAATAACAATAACAAAATAAGAATTTTGTTGTTGTTCAATTGAATTGTGTCTGTCTCTCCATAACCTTGGTTTCCTTGGCAAAGATAACTAGACTGGTTTATATTTCATTCTCTGGTGGCAGAGGGTAAGTGACCTGGGCCAAGTGACAGAACTAGGAAATTTCTGAACCCAGGTCTTTGACTTGAGGAGTAACACTCTATCCACTGTGCCACTCACCTGCCTTTATATGTGAGAATGCATCCAGCATATAGGAATACATCTTAAATTAATAAATCTTTCTATATTTTCTAAATCACTGGATAGTAAAGTAACTAAGGGAAATAAAGGATGTATAAGACTATCTGAAAGTTCTCTGGTCTTATAGTAATCTGACTGCAAAAATGAATCTGAAAAAAATCATGGCATCTAGTATCCAAAGCATTATTTTAAAATAATTGATTAGCAAGCATAACTTATTTCAGTCAAATAAATTATGAACAAAAATTAATAATACCATATCAGAACATTCTTCCTTGTTGGTCGAAACAAATTTTCTAATTATAAATTATAAATTTTCACAATCTAGAAAACATGTTTTTACAATGTGTTCTTTTAAATAATTACTTAAATTAATTTCTACTTTACTATAACAGATGATTACTCCAGTTTTTTAAGAAGGTAAAAGAAAAAAAATCTCTTTTTTTTGAAAACCAGTAACTTTATCCTTTCAACTACTAGACATTTCAAAAGTTTAACTAGGATAAGTTATAATAACAAAGTCCATGATGTTGACAACAATAACAAAAGGCACTATTCTTAATTTATTGGTCTAGTTATGAAATTATTTTCAATGGGTATAAAAAAAACCTTTTTTAAAAAAAAAATTTGGCTACCGTATATCTGTTAAAGGCATTATCATTTTTACTAGCATAAAAATCTAATAGTAGCCATCAACTCGTTTCTCCTTCAGATCTAATTGGTTGCCAAGTCTAATTGGGTTCAACCCCCAAAATCCATATACCTGTCAACCTTTTCTATTCATAGTATCTTGGAGAGACCATCAAATCCAAATACTGTAATAAAAAGCTATTTTGAACATAAATATTTAACAAGTGGTCATCTAGCCTCTTTCTAAATACATTTAAGAAGGACTAACAATTCCCTTCTCTATATATTTCACTTTTGGCCAGCTTTAACTGTTGGGAATTCTTTCTTGACACAGAGTCTAAATATACCTCCTTTTACATTATATTCATTGCTCCTGGTTCTGTCACCCAAGATCAAGTAATAATAAGTTCTCTCTTGCATCTCACTATATTTCAAATATTGATGGCTCTTATCTGTCCAGTTGGTCATTTTTTTCCAGTCCAGTTACTTCTGCTCATCTTCATGTGATATGGCCTCAAATCCCTTTCACAATTCTGTATGCCCTCACCAGGGATTTCTCTAGTTTATGGCTAGATATTCCTATTGTTAATCATTCTAGTTCAGGTTTTCATTCATTTGAATGAGAACTTTATGTTCTAACTTATATGTATTGTTGTTTCTCCCTAATGGAAAGTAAGTTCCAGGAAGCAGGGATCATTCCACTCATACCTTTGTATCATCAATGTCTAGAACAGTGAGAGAAGAACACAGTAAGGGCTTAACAGAAGCTTGTTGAGTTAAACTTAATTATTTCAAAAAGATAATGTTGCTGTTTAATATTACAGTTTTTCTTCCAGAGTAGGTAACAATGTTACTTTAAGTACTTAAAAAAATATTCACTCTTCCCAACTCCCAGATTTTGTCATTTGAAGGGGTGAGGGTGGAAGGTGGTAGTGGTAGTGAGTGTTGCTACAGAAAGCCATGTAGAACACCAAGACTGCTACTTCTAAGAATAGATACAATATATTGATCCAATTCTTTGCTATCCCCTTTCCTAGTGTTTTTATTTCTTTTTCTCTGTTCTTTTAGTTTAACTTATTTATATAAGATTCATGGTAGTTGTTGACAGACTTAATATTCAGAATGGAGTTCAGTATTATACTTTTAATTCTGTTATTAGCTTCAGTAAGTGATTTTTTTTTGTTTTGTTTTGAACACACTTTATTTAAATAAGTATTGAGAGGATTCAGTACAAAAAAAAAATGTTGGACAACCCTTAATTTGTAGTGTTTAGCTTAGAGGGATGATAATGAAACCCAAGAGGAACCTAAAGATGGTTAAAAACAATGTTAAATATATTTTCAAGTTTTTCTTACAATGAAAAAAGAAATTTAAATGTTTGAAACATTAACACATCTAAAAATTTATTAGCAATATTTCATCTATGATATAGATTTTTAACAAGGCTGTCTTGAAATGTATGATAACAATCAATTGTAGCAATGATAAATTTTCAATGGAATTTAATGACAAAAAAGTTTTTGCCAAATTTATTTTTCTTTAAAAGAGCAACAAAAAAAGATATCCCCAATAACAGAAAATTTAAAATTAAAGATTCAATATTTATGAAAAATTTAAAAACATGAAGAAAAGCATATGATTTATTTTACTAAAAGTAAAGGAGTGGTCAGTAAAGATTTAAATATAAACAACAATTTATTTGAAGTGCCCCTCAAACATCAAATTTTCTATGTTTCTTTAGGAATATTTAAATGTATATAATCTTTTTTATAAGTGCAAAGTCTAGTGTGAGCTGAGTAAAATGCAGAAAAACATTTTCATAAACATTTCAAAAAGCAGCAGAGTTAAAAAGGGAAAAATAATTTTTCTTCATCCTAACAAGGTCACCTCTGGAATGTACTCCCCTTATCTCACCCATCTATATGTTAATATTTCTAATAAAATCTAACATTTTTCCATTATTATCAATGTTCTTTATGATCCAAAGAAAAGGCAAAGCAAGAAGATAAAAGAACAAGATACAGACCACTCTGTTATAATCCTTAAATTGTCTAACTGTCTGGTAAACTTTTTTGTTTTCCACCAGGGCTACCATTACAAGTATATAACACTCTGAAAATATGAAATAACTAGGGATAAAAAAGTAGTATCTATTTGTCCATTTGATTTTTCCCTCCTAGTCTGAGTGTTTCAATTAGATTCTTAGTAGCATCCATCAATGCAATTAACATAATTACCAAGCTGAATAACACAAAAGCTTGTGCTTTACAACTGACCATATGTATTTAAAAGCTTGCACCTGGACCACCATAAGTACCATTAAAAATCACCCAGAAGAGAAGAAAGTGAAATTCTCACTCCCAAATTTATTTTTTTAAATTCTAGATTAAAACTGACAGGCATTTTTGAAAACAATTACTTTGTTAATTGTTACTTATGATAAATATAATCAGTTTGCATACTGTCTTGGGGAGGCAGGACATAATAGAGAAAGGTAGGAAAAAATCTGGATCTCAAATATCTTACAAAAATGAATGTTGAAAATCCATCTTATAATTTAAAAAATAATATACCACTGAAATAAAAACAAATTTTAAAGAACTTATAGTAAAGATAAAGTTAAATTTTTCTTTCACTCTTACTTAGTTTTCTTTGTGTAAGTAAGATTATAATCCATGAAGCTAAAGCAAAATGTTAGATTTGACCCCATAATTTACCCCTTTCTTTCTAATATTTGTTCACAGGAGGCACAAGATGACCTCATTCAACATTTTAGGGGTTGCAAAGCTATTACACTTGCTAAACACTCAGCAAACATATAATTTACAAGGCAGCGTTAGACAGAGTTCAGGCTCTTTCTTGGCATATGTATAGTATCCCAAGCTTGTGACATTTCAATGAAAAGCAGGCATCCTGGGAAGTAGACTAATGTTAATCAATAGATTTGACTCTGGGAAAAAGCCTGGACTGATGATAAAAGGAAACATTGAACATAAAGCCAGATCATTACTTAGCTTAGCAGCTATCTATCATTTACATAAAGATACAAATATTTGTTTCTTTAAATTTACTTTCCATCAGAGTCAATATGAAACACTAATGATCTACTAGATTACTAAAATGGGTCAATTCAGATTTTGAAATTTTAAGCAATTTCCAAGAATTTAAAAAACAGATTACAGTACTTTACATTTCCACACACCTACTCCTTTAAATTCTATTACAAAGGATTATGATTCCTTAGAAGAAAGTGAGACTGTTGACTTTGCACAGCCTTCCCTCACTCAAAGCCAATTCATTTGCATGTTATGGCATCACCTACCTGATGTCATAGATGTCTTAAAGAAGGACAATCAGGGCCAACAAGGATGACAACAACAGTAGCAAGAGATGAGGTAATTTACAGAAGCAATAGTGAGTTTGGTTTAATGTTACCAGAATTAAAAGTATAATATTCCACACTAAATAAAGTCTGTCAACAACTAACCATGAATCTTATAAACAAGTTAAACAAAGAACAGAGGAAAAAAAATAAAAACACTAGGAAAATGCTAAGTCCATCAAGATTTTTCCTGCTGAAATCGTATTAAAAATGAAATACTGCAAAATGTGTGTGAAACTTTAAAGAGTTTCAAACAATCTTCTTTCCAACAGTTTTTGAATGAAAAACATTAAATGTAAGCCTTAATGTTAAAAACGAGGGATGAGTTTTATGAGCACTATGATGTAGTGAAGAGAGTATTGGGCTTGGAGTCAGAAAAGGTGAATTCAAATATCAATTTTTCTGCCTACTAGTTATATGATTGTGGGAAAACAGTTAATAGTAACACTGCCATTTATATTACACTCAAAAGTCTTAAGAAATACATGTCAAATATTAGTTCACAGTGAGACAATATTGCTTTAGGTGGGGAGCACTATTGTCTCAGTTAAGTCTTGAGTTCAGAGCCTGACTATGATCCTGGATAATCAAGATGTGTGACCTTGAAGTAAGGTATTCATTTTGCTTGACCTCAGTTTCCTCAACTAGAAAAAAAAAATCATATGATAATAATACTTCACTGCTTTACCTCATAAGAAAGCACTTTCCAAAATAGAGCATGCTGCTATAATGACAGCTAGGGTTGGCACTAGGATTCAACCTGGCCTTAGAAAATTTATTAATATGCCCATATCAACATCCTTCTTACTTTGACATTTTAGAACCATTTGGTCTAATTGGCTATGAAAGAAACAACACAATAACAAAGAGGTAGTGTGGGATATTGGATAAAAAGCTGGCCTCAGAAGTAGGAAGAGAAGGTAAGAAAAATACTGTCTATGTGACAATGGCTTACCCTTTCAGTTCTTTAAGCCCATCTTACCAGAACATGCAGACCAAATTAGATAAAGTTTCCTTTCTCTGGGAAGAGCCCCCTATACAGATGAAATCTCAGATATAGTCCCTATTCCTCTTCCTAGTTACAAAAGTAATTTTATTTTTACATGGCAAATACATATCAGCATTAACCTGTAAAATTCCACTTATGGAAATAATTATTGAAAATCCAAAATAAATTATACACCTGCAAACATGTATACATTAAAGTTAACACCTCATGCCAAATCAAACTTCTCAGATTAGCTAAAATGACAAGAAAGGATGATAGATGTTGGAAGGGATGTGGGAGAACTGGGACACTGATGGATTGTTAGTGGAGTTATGAAATGAGCCAGCTATTCTGGAGAGCAATTTGGAACTATATCCAAAGGACTATCAAACTGTGCATACGGCTTGACCCAATAGTGGTACTACTGGTTCTGTATCCCAAGGAAATAATAAAGGAGGGGAAGAGACCCACATGTGCAAAAATGTTTGTAGCAGCCCTTTGTGTAGTAGCAAAGTAGATGTCCATCAATTGGGAAATGGCTGAATATTTGTGGTATATGAAAGTAGTAGAATATCATTGTTCTATAAAAAATGATGAACAAGCTGATTTTTAGAAAGGAATGGATTTAGATGAACTGATGCTGAGCAAAACAAGCAGAACTAGGAATACATCATACACAACAATGTACAAGACAGTGCAATGATCAACTATAAAAGACTTGATTTTTCTCAGCAGGTGAAGAATTTAAGAAAATTCCAATAAATTTTTGACAGAGAATATCATTTGCATCCAGAGAGAGAGAACTATGGAGACTGAATATGGAGATATGGAGAAATACGGAGACTGAATCAACACATACTATGATCACTTTTGTTTTCTTCTGTTTTTTTTTTTCTCTTGTCGTTTTTCCTTTTTGTTCTGATTTTTCTCTCCTAACATGATTCATAAAGAAATGTATATTTAAAAAAAATTAATGTACATGTATAACTAGGAAAAAAAAATAGTTATTCCTTAGACCTAAAGTGAAGGATATAATCCTGAAGACTCAAGCAAATAGCAATACTACTTCCCAGAAGTTTGTAAAATGCCACCAATATTTAATTTATTTCCTTTTAAAGGGAACTTGGACTGAGAGAGAAGCGCAAACTGTTCTACCTCTACCCTCAGTTTTATCATTTTCAATCTGGCTTTTACCCTATTATCTATGATGAAATAATAATACTTATGGGTGAAATAATAATGAGTCAGAAAAGGACTAGCAGAGCAAGCTTCATTTAACTATTCTCACAGCTAGCATTTCAAGTGTTCATAAGCACAGGAATACAAATAGATACCTCTCATTTCTCCTTACTTTGTCACTCCAAATATATATATTATCCAAATGCAATTGAGATTACTGCTTGAATTCTCAAATACACATTTCAAATCATTTAAACCATTTCTATAACTAGTGTGCACACATTCTGGGCAAACGGAGAATTCAGGTACATGAATGAACTTGCTCTCATATTCAATCCATAAAACTAATCTCCTAACAAGGCAAATCTCCTAAAAAGATATCTTTCCCCGAGGGAGATACATGTAACACTCAGGTAAAATAGCAAATTTTTTTAAAAGGGAAAGTTTATTTTAAAAATATACTTTTCACAAAAGCAGAAACTACTTTGAATATTTGAAAGATTCATAAAGTAAATAAAGAACAAAGTCATAGATTTGAAACTCTAATTAGACAAGAGGCATGGGTGATGGAGAGAGAACGGAGAAAAGGTCGACAGAGATCTTTCATTCTCTTTTCTTTCCTTTATTTGGAAAAACAACTCAAAACAAATGCTCTACTGATTGGTTAGAAACATGTTAGGAGATGAATCCCAGCACATGTCTTCCATGTATTTTATCAAGTATCACTAAACAATAAGAAAATTAAATCTGTGATACTCAATATATCCTTCTAACTTCATAGTCTTCATTATACCAAAAGGAAGATGGTAGTTTGGTTAACAATGGAAAAAGCATTGCCTTTTAAGTCAAAGCACTTATGTACAAATCTTGCCAAGAATATTTATAAACTGTTGGATACTGTAGAAGTCATGCAATTTACCTTGGACCCCAATTTCATCATATGTCAAATGAGGGATATAATTGACCTGTGAGGTCTTAATCTGATTTTGTCAATTTATTTCCCATATGGGAAATCCCTCCCTCTAAGCCAAGTCTAACTAAACAAATTTAAAGTTTATAAGGCAAAAGGAACTGCCTAAGATATGATGTTGAAAGATATCCTTGATGTTACATAGCTATCAGAAGACTGAAGTTGAAATCAGATCTTCTCAACTCCATTTCCCATATTATATTCATTATTTCAGCTAACTCTTTCCACTATCATAGGGAGATAAAAATGATACTCTTTTAACTGATGATGGCTTCAATTCAAAAGAATATCCATTAAATACCTAATGGTAATATCATGCAAGTTGCTGTAAAATAAAAGAAAAATGTTAACAAAAATCTGTAACATCAATAGGGTTGCATTTTGCCTGGGAAGTACCAACATTACTACGAATAAACAAAATGCACAGTAATTTCAAGAGGAAAAAGACATTAATGACTGGGGCAAGGGAAGGCAGAAAACAAAAGAATTTTTTATGCAAAGTAGGGAAAATGAGGAATGTTTTCAAGAATAAAGATAAAGACAGGTAGAAAATAGATTATAGAAGACTTCAAATGTCAGGCTACTCAGTTTATATTTTAGTCTAGAGACAATAGGGAGTCGGTGAAGATTGTATGAGCCAGCAGATGACAACGTCTCTATGTTTTAGGAATATCTAATGGACAAGTGGGAGAGATGAAAGCCCAGAGGCAGCAGATTTTTTACAAGAGTTCTGGTGACAGTGATCTAGAGTAGAGGTGTGAATGCAATGAAAAGGAGAGGTTCAAAAGATATATGGATATAGGATCAAGACTTAGGGAACCTGTTTGGTTGTAAGAACTTAAGAACCAGAAAGAATCAAAGAAGATGTATCCTCAATGACTAATCCTAAATGGTACTTCAAAATAGGGAATTCTGAAGGAAGGATAGGATTGGAAAAAAATATAATAAAATCCAGCATTCTACTCACAGCTCCAATCTGATATCCACTAAGTAGCTGGCAATATGGTACCAAAGAGAAGAAATCTAATCAGAGATACATAGTTGGAAATCAATTTATGTCAAAGCAGAGGTAATTATTGGACTTCAGTCCTACCACAGGATTTTTTCACCTCTGCTTATTCCAATCATTGAATACACTCCCTTCTCATCTCTCCCTCTTAAAGTTCCTCTCTTACCTAATGATGTAGCTAAGGCACCAATGTCTCCATGAAGTCTTTCTTGATCCATTCAAACTACTAGTGCCTTCCCTTCCAAAAAAAAGTTTTAAAAGAATTTATCTGTATTTATTAACTTTATATTTATGTCATGCATGCGTGTGTGCACACTCTCCCACCCTGACCCCTACCATTAGAATGTAACTTCAATGCAAATATGGATTATTTCTTTCTCTGTATTTGTATCCCCTGTGTCTATAACAGGGCCAGGTACATAGTAAGGATATTGATCTATTGACTGGTTATATTAAACTTATGAAAGATGATGGATTTACCAGAATGTAGAGAGAGAAACAGCATAATTCAGATTCTGTGGAGATGCCCAAAACTGAATATAAATGGAAAAGGTTCATGGTGGGATAAGACATAATGTTGAAGAAGTTACAATAACAAGGGATTTAAGGGCAGTTAAACTGATTGACCATATGGTGAAAACAAAGGGAAGGAAATGAGACCAGATATGGGTAGCAACAGATCGACAGGTCAATGAGAAAAACTTGAGAATTCTAGATTTGGAATGTGAAACACTTATAGGAGATGGTCTGATCAAGGCCAAGAGGAAACAGAAGTGATGAGAAGCAATGTAGCTAAAGACCAAAACCTAGTTTTATGATTTACAATACACAAATTAAATTACTAAACGACTATTAAAATTCTTCAAAGGATGTTGACTGGGACAGTCACTCCACTGGCATGAAAATCTTGCTAGGCTTTTTCACTGGAAATTATATAAGTTACAACTGTAAACACAGATAGACGCACCAACCGGTACTCTTTCTAGGGATACAGAACTTGTTTCAAAACATGATAAATTCACTATCTAGAAGGCTGAGATAATAACTGAAGAATTTCATCCTACTTTCTTGTTCCCTTCATAAAATGGAAGTATAATTAATGGCTTTTAACATAGTCTTTGTTTCCTAATACTATTTCCTTAGCAAAGAACACCAAAGTAACCTTTCAAGAATATTTACGTTTAATCTTGGAATAGTGAACTCTTCCTTTTTCTTCTCTTGGATGAATATGTAAAGCTTCAATTGCTCTTCTGTCATTAAACATGGGTCCAAAGGAAGTATATATTTTATTTACTACTCTCCAGTGATGACATTTACCCTTCTATGTCAGGTAACATAGTTGAACAAATACAAAAAGATGCAAATATAAAAGCTCAAATTCCAACTCTGCTTCAAAAAAATATTTTTAACATGAAAGGAACAACTTTATAATCAGGATGAATGCAACTTCTAAAAAGAAAGCACACATTTTCTTTTTCTTCCTAGTTGAAAATCCAGACAAGAAAAGGTTCAGGCTGCTATTCTTGAGATGTTAAGAATTTCCCTTTACATTACCCCCAAGAAAATATAAGCTCCTTGAGGATTAGTGAGCTTTTGTTTCTATTGTTTTCCAGAAACTAGCAGTATCTAACATGTAATAATTAGTTATTAAATACTTGTTAAATTTAACTTAATTTTCTATTATTTTACTCAAAATCACTATCAAGTTTAATGGAGAGTCCCAACTTTTAGGATTCAATATTGAAATTTCATTAAAAACTTCTCATCTTCACATAGATCATATTATCCCAGAATAGGTGTTCTTAACCCTTTTAGGGTTCCATGAATGGATTTTAGATATCTAAGACATTGGGTAAATAAAAAAAATGTATTTTAATTTCCTATAATTGGTTTCCTTTATAATTCTCTGTATTTTATTTTATGCATCTGAAAACATTCTGAGTAACGATCACCCTCCCAACCCAAGGAGTCAATCATACAAAAAATAAAAATAAAAAAGACTGAGAATTCCAGTTTATTCCCTATTCTCAGATTACATATTTCTAGACCAAAGGGTCTAATTCTTTTAAAACCTGAATTTATAGGTAGCACTTTACATCCCTTCATTACTTTATTTGTTCTTCCTAGAGCATGTCTAATTTAATTTTTATTACCTAAGCTATAGAAATCAAGATTACCTATAGTGTTTTATCTATGATCACTTCAGAGTTTGAAACAAGACTAACAAGCATTTTCTGATCAGTTTATAATTGATTTCATAATGTTAAACTTTATTCATTAGTTTTAGAATGTGAAAACTTATATCTAGGAGAATTTAAAAAATGGAAAACCAAAAAAATTATGAATAGGCTAGTTTATTTTAATTTACTTCTTCATGATCAATTAAATGCCTCCTATATTACAAGAATTCAAACAAATACTTACTAACCTATACTACTTGTAAAGCTACTTACTAGATTTCATTCATTCAATAGTTACATAATTCAAATGATTTAAAATGTGATACTTTGGAAACTAAAATAAACTACATTACTATTGTCTAGTTGCCTCACAAGACTGACATGAGAAATCTAAAATTTCATTATCATCATCATCCATTCTTAAATCTATCTACTAGAACACAAGATATTCAAAAAAGTCATATATGGATATAAATACGTAAAAACATGAGAAAATGTTTGGAGAGAAATTTTATGTCAAACAAAAAAAAAAATTTAGGTTTTCAAACAAAAATATCCACAAATCACTCAGTATTTACCTGGTCAGTATCAGAAAAACCAGCTATTTAACTATGAAGAGCATGAAATAGGTAATATTTCATCATTACCTGACATCTCAGCTAAAGGGAATGAAGTTAGAAGAAATAATTTGCAAATAAACATAGGACTAAATAGACCTAATAATCAAAATAAAGCCCTTTTTGGAACCCAGGTATTTTTTCCAAGACTACATTATATATAATGTAATAATAATATATTATTTCTTCTGTAATTATCACACTTTACTATTTAAGAACTGAATCAATTCCATAAATAATTTCCTCGAAGTTTTAAATACTGAAGAATTTCCCTGACATCAGTTGTGGCAAAAATCAATTCTATCAGAATATTTTGCTCTATTAATCAATAATAATTTATTTTTAAGATTATCTATGTCTAACATTTGAAACATTATATATTATCAGTATTGGCTACACAATTCAGAAATGAGTCTGAAGATAAAATATTGCTAAATACTACTAATAGTATTTATTTATATGCTGCTTATGAACCAGGTACTTTACAAATATTATCTCATTTGGTCTTCATGACAACCCAAGATTGGTAACTGCTATTATCATCTTCATTTTATAAATGAGGAAACTGAGGAAGATGAAAGTTAAGTGATTCATCCAGTGTTACAGAACTAAGTGTCTTATTAATTTTAGCTAAGCTTGCCTACAAAGTTATTAGACAAAATACTAGACTATATTTATTAAAGTCACCTAAATAGTTATTGTTTTATTCTTTATTCAAGTTATTGACAAAAAAGACAATTAAGAAAAGACAACATGTTTTCATAAAAATATATTGATAATCTATGGACTAATCACATATAGGTATGACATAACAATCCTTACTGACATAAGAAAACAATTTAAAATTCAATAAATGTCAGTGCATCAAAAATCTGTCTGAGTAGGAGATATTAATAAGACAAAATAAAAAACTACCAGATTCCCATTAGCTTGAAGTTTGTTGATTTTATAGCTGGATAAAATGTATTTTAAAAAAAGTATGTACTGCTATGGTCCCACAAAACTCTTAAGATACATGGGCTTGCAAGACTGACTGACTAAAACATAAAATTGGTACACCAGACTCTAATCCAATTTCATCATTACTAAAGGCAACTTGATCCACATTCATATTGACCTGAAAGCCAGCAGCTAAATTCTTGAAATAAAGATGTAATTTCTCAGGATCTGGTACAGAACTAAGGAAAACAAGGCCCCTTACTGGACTGTGGGTATTTCCTTTGTCTAGATTGTGCCTGAATTTGTTACAGGGTCAAAGGAGTTATTATCCCATTGATTCTTGCAAATTTGCTGAGGAAGGGGAAAAGATCTGGGCTTGAAATTATTTACACCAGAAAATTGGGGTTTTAAACTATTCTTGTTCATTTCTCATGGGAAAGAGATATCTTTCCACATAGTGAGAGGTATCCCTTTCTATCCCACTCAAATGGCAACCCTTGGCAATATTATACTAACTTTGACTAAGGATCTCTTATCAAAACGACTGATTACCATATGTTTCTGGTGAGTAAAGCCTTAATCTCTGCAAGCAGGTTGCTTGCTCTGAATCTGAAGGGTTTTCAACAACTCTGTTACTCACCCAAGCCAATCACTGGCCAAAAAATAATTCCAAATGGCTGTTTCAAAAATTGCCTTCCTGTCACTGCTCAATCTGTACCATAAGGAACAAATGATACTCATATTTCATCCTCTCTCCTTCCTGGCTGTTTACCTAAAGAGCCAACAAATATGTATTAAGTACTTACTACGTCCTGGGCAGATGCTGCCTAAGTAGATGGTGCATCACGGGGGGAGGAAACACACAGATTTTGGGGTTCAAGTCTTAGACCATTTACATCCATAGACATCTCAGTGCTCAGGGTAACTTTTCTTTTTTTGTTTTAGAAAAACAGCAACTTGCAGAGTACACCTGCCTTGGGCTTACTTAGATACTCAAAATTTTCTACAATGATGAAATGACAGGTTTCAACCCAAAAGGGAAAATTATGCCAGATACTGTACAAAGAAAAGAGGGTACAAAAAGGTACTATAAGGGAAACAAAGAAACAATATCCTATCCCTAAACAAACACAAAATATGCAAAAATAAAAAAAGAGGTTCTATGCAGGATCACTAGGTGGTGAGTGGGTTTAGGAGAGCTGCCTTACAGAAGGCAGTGGTACATGGGAGAGCTTGGAAATCCAAAGAGGTTGAGATAAGGAGGAAGCAATATATTCCCAAAAGGGGAAAGGCTCAATGGACAATACAGATTGTAGCTAGACAGGAGGGACTGAAAAGTCAAAAAGAATAGTGTGAATTTTATTCCAGAGACAAAGGTGGGGATGGGATGGAATGGGGATGTGAGAAGAGACAAGGTTCCCGATCCTAGCAATTTATGGGTGAATAGAGGAACAGACTAAAGTTATATCCAAAGGATATACAGTCAGAAAGGCACAAAAACTAAGTCCTGTATAACAGTGCCTGGATAAGGTCATCACTTACAAAGGAGGCCAAAGGATTAAAAGAAAAAAGTAACATGTTCTGATAAGTTTTAACTCCAGAGCAATATGGATGCCTATATTTGCCCTTATAGTCACTTAAATGCAGAGGAAGCTTTTCTTATTAGGATAGTATCATTATTTAAACAAGTTCTTCATATTCACTTGCCTCTAGTAGATCCCTGAAGTGCACAAATTTAAAGCACCTACTTGCCAAGTCAGCACAAGAAAGAGAACCAGCAAAGTTTCACTAAAATTACTTTTTTAGATGTCACAAAGTAATTTGGGACTAAAAACAGTTCTTCAGTTGTCATTCTAGTCTACTGTATATTCACACAACATGGAAATAATTTAGTTTTTGTATATACACATTTTCTATAAATTATCCCTTCAAAACAAGTGACAGATGGAAGACAATCACTATTATCATGTTTATTACTTTTTAAATCCTCATACAAAATTTTGAATACAACTGAATCCAAAAGCTTTAAATATAAAATCCACCAGCATCTATGGTTTCATTTCTACTTTCATGCAAGCTTATAGTAGATGATCAAAAATATTGACTTGCTGACTTAAATATATTGATGTTCATTAATTATAGTAAGATGTTAAGATAATATTTGATGTGGTATACATATTAGCAATCATTAACTTTCAGAACTTCTATCAGCCTTACAAACATCAAGATCAGTGGCTATTATCTATTTTAAATTTAGAAATAAAAAATGAGACTATTTGGAAGTAGGATAATTTTAAAATTGTACGATAACACAACTTTCAACATAGTTCTCTTTCTGGGATGTATAATCAATCCAAATATTAAAATCTTTCCTCTTTTGACAGTTTATATGTATAAAAATTGATATCACCAATCAGTGGAGAGGCTGAAAGAGCAGCATGCTATATCTTTGTTAATTCAACTTGTACATATCAATTTTAGTCAATTTAAGGCAGTTCTTTCTAAATAACTTCATTACTCTATATACTGTTATTTCAAAGACTGGAAACTACAAATTCAGTACTGATATTCAAAGGAATACTTTAGAAAATGTTTTTTAACTAATTCTATCTACAAACATATAGTTAAGATTATATGCTACCTTAGTTTTACTATACTAACTTTACACACACATGACCATCATGCAAAACATTTTCAAAGAAATAACTGCTTACATGTTAGATTTAATCTTTCTACATTGTGTACAATTTAGTATTTTTGTTAAGGGCCTGAAATGGAATAACATTTTCTTCGAAAAAGAAGCTTTGTCTGAGAAATAAAATTCCCTGTTGATTGGATCTCCTTACATCTTTAATGCCCCTGTGACTTACAGGGACTAACTATAAATGATACACAGTCTTTTTGATTTAAAAGGCATTTGAATTGAGACAAGTTATTTAAGTTTTTTTTTTTTAACCAATAAAATAATGCTATCTTAATCATTGCTAAAATCTCATGTTAAAAACAGATTTTCTCCAAAACAAAAGTAGAAAAGAAGATGCTTTACTGTGTTCCACACAATACTTTCTTACAACTGTCATCTCACTCTATATCCCTTTACTTAGGTTCCTAACCCTTCTGCCATATCATTACACTTGCTTGTAAGACTAATGGGAACGCTATAGGGCTAAGGCAAGTCTCCAAGGTCCAATGGCCTCTGAGCAGAAACAGGCCACCTTCTGATCTGTAGATGGAATGAATGGATTAAATGAGAGCCAAGCCAGCTGTTGCAAGCTTTATCAGTACACAGACCTAACAGATGGGAGCCCATTCTGAAAGCCTCCTGCTACAGTAAGCAAGGGCCTGGTGCTAGCCTTCTGTTCTTTGGGCTTCTCTGACAGGGAGGCAGACATAGAATACACTCTAAGGAGAACACACAAATCTTTCTCAATATCTCCCCCTCCCACTATCCCATCCATCCCAATCTTCTCTCCCTCTTACAGTGTCCCTGTCTCTCATTTTAGCTCTCTCCCATCTCTCCATTTCTATCAGAACAATGGTTTATTGTCAGAGTTGAATGTTCAGAAATATCATCTTTTGTTTTGTAGAGCAAAATTTGTTTTCCATTAGTTTGTTATCGTTTAATTCAAACGACACCCTGCAAAAACAACTCTTTTGTAAGATAATGAATATATCATAGGACAAATCACCAAATGAATCAAGTTAATTTTTACCAAATGGCAAGGTTCTGAAGGAAAAAGTAAATTATTTGAGTAAGAATAATTTTTTTTTATCATGGTGAGATGAACAGCTTTTAATATATAGCATAAAAGATATGCCTGAAAATGTATACTTTTCTATAATTCTTTTCCTTTGCCAGAAATGTGCAAAACTTCATAAGAATTAGAATAGACTTGTCAACCAGCTGAACATTTGCATGTGAAGGCTGCTTCACAAATAAATGTAAATCACAAAGGGAAAACAAAACTTAACAGAATTTGAAGAATCCCTCAAAGGTCTTTATATGTAACTAAACAGAACTTGTGCTCATACTGCTTTTTGGTAAGGAAATTAAATTTTATCTATTTTAGATTTCAGAGTTGTGAATAATTTTTTATAGTAAATGATAAACTGAATCACTGATGTTGACTTCTGCCAATGCTAATATATTATTTTCTTTACTGATCAATTAAAATATCTATTATACTACTTTATCCCATTTTAATAATTTTTGAAATTTAGGGTGTTTTATAAAATTATCCTTGTTAACACAGAACAAAAAGATGCATATAACAAAGACAGTTTACTTTAGCTGAACTTTTTTAATGACTTAAAACATTTAAGAGAATAAAGTCATTTTGATTAATCTAAGTTCTTATTTTACATTTATACACATTAGAAATTGAGACTTCTCTTTAATATGAATTATAGCTTCATGATAATCTCTACCAAAATTTTGTTAAAATATATTAAAAGAGAGAAAAGTAGAAAATGTACACATTTTCTTCTGCTATACTTCTTTCTGCCTTCTGACAAAGACTGATTTCCAAGTGAATTCATCAACTAATTTTTAGTCTCATGTTTTAAAGAATACCTTTATTATGAACTATGAATAATCAAAAAACATACAATTTTGGACAATGAATCATTAGTTAAAATAAAAAATAGAAACTGTAATCCACATTAAAGGAATATATACTAAATCTATAAATACAATGGTATTAATTAGGCAGAGAATAAGTTGGCAAACATTTACAAATGTTGTGTAATATGAGAGGTACAACTGTTAAATTCTGTAATGAGTTGAGAATTAAAAATATCTGCCTACTATGTGCCAAACACTATGGTAAGCACTAGAAATCAAAGGTGAGGATGACAGAGAAGAGATAGCATGGTTAGGAAACGGTGGCTGGTACTCTCTCTGGGGTAGTCAAAAATCACACATCAAAGTAATATCTTAGTACAAGGGGAAAATTAACAAAATGTGGCATATAAAAGTAGTGGAATATCAATGGACAATAAAAAATAATGAAACAAATTTTCAGAGGAAACTCTTACTTCTGTGAACCTATACAAAGCAAAGGGAGAAAGGCTGCGAAAAAATCACATAATAAAACAAACACAATATTAACAATGGCTTGCACTTTATGTTGCTTTAGAGTGCTCTTTGGTTTTTGGTGCTTTGGAGTTTAAAAAGAGTTTTTTAAACATTATATAATTTTATCCACTAATTACTGATAGGTTGGTGCTATTATTCTCATTTTATAAAGAAATTTAAGCAGACAGAACTTAAGTAGTTTACCCAGAGCCACATATCTAGGAAGTGTCTGAGACCAGATTTGAAATGACTCTAGATTTGGCACTGTGTGTTTACTCTGAAAGACTTTGAAATTCTGATCAACACAGTGATCAATCACAAGTGCCCAAATGTGAAAATAAAAGGTGCTCTGCTCCCAAGCTCATAATGAAGGAGCAGAAGAAAGTATTTCAAGACACTGTTTTATTGGGGCATCACTGCTACTAACAATTACTCTTATTGGGACTAAGTGGAGAATATTTATTAAAAAACATATTTTCAATATGAACTTGAAAAAATTTTCAACATGAACATTTTTTTTTTAGTTTATAGGATTTAAAACACACTCCTTCATTTATTTAATTTTAAAATCATTACATTGGTAAGACATATCTACAGTGTAATAAAAACAAAAAAAAAATTAAATTAATATAGCACCACTCTCCCTTCTCCAACAGAAGAGGTAATAGTGGGTGAGAAGTGAGTAAGAAACCTAGTTTTTAAAGGGAGATTGTCAGAGCCCAGGGGCACTCAGAGGTCTAGTCAAACCTCTTCTTATAACAAATGTGTAAACTGAGGCTCATGGGGGAAAAAAAAGGTTTTTGCCCAATGCTTAAGTTTGAAAGTAATGGTTTTTATTCTACAGCACATGGCAAAGGGTGATGCTTTACACTGCAACTGTTATGCATTCTTATCCTGTCTTATCTTTCCCCTTCCCTCTAATTCTCTATCCTTTAAATGATTTTCCTATGTCCCTTAAATATTTAGCAGGATAATTTCCTTCTCAGACCAAAAATAATACTCTACAAGTGATTTTGTCAACTGAGATTATCAAATCCCTCAGAGGAACTGAAGAGAGTAATTATCAAGTCACAGGGTACTGCAGTTTTAAACCATGAGACCTGAAAACTGCAGTAAAACATTGGGGATACCATGTATTTCTATAAATACAGGTTAAAAAGGCTTTCATTTTCTGGGTTTCTGCATCATAAGACAACTGATATTGGGCTTATTAGAATACTAGAACCCCTACGTTCATATGACCTGTTTTTCTGCCACTCCATCTGTGTAGTTGATATTTTTGAACTAAGTAAAGAACTTGACATTTAACTCCATTAAATTACAACTTATTAGCTTTGGCTTTCTTCTGCTATCTTGTGGAATCCCAATTCTGTCACCCAGTACATTAACTTTACCTATCAGTTCAGCATAATTGATAGATTTTATAATGTCTATGTTTTATCCAAGTCAGTGATAAAAATACCAATAGTATAGGACTAAGGGGGAAACTATGTGGATCTCTATAAGAAATCTACTTTGATCTCTTAATTAACATTCTTTCAAACCAAATCCAAACATATTATCACCTCATTCACATCATTCTATACAGTGCATAAGCATGAACATATAAAAACTTTTATCAAATACCTTGTGGAAATTGAGATGCGCTGAGTCCACAACATTCTCCAAATGTATGATTCAAATAATACAATCCAAAAAAGAAATAAAGTTTAAAATGGCAAGATATGCTCTCAATGAACTCATATTGGCCCTTAGCAATCAACTGCTCTTCTTTGAAGTATTCACAAACCAAGAATATTCAACAGTGCTAATATAAACTGAAGAAATGAATCCCAACAATAATATATAGCTGACCTTTCTATAGCACTAAAAGTTTTTTTAAAAGCTTTCTTATTCTTTATCTCTTTTGACTCCCACAAAAACTCTGAAGCAACTCATCTGAGTAATATTACTCACATATTATAAATGAGCAAACTGGGTCTCAATGGGATTAGATGCCTTGTTCAGAGTCACAGAACTATTAAGTATCAGAAAAGGACATCTCATCTCAAGTGCAACCCTTGATACTGTTCCTTTTGAAGAGAAGTGACTTACAAATCATTTATTTCAAAAAGAGATAATGAAAATAGCTAAACCTTATGAAAGGGAAATTGAAGTAAAAGCCTAAGATCTTACACTTCAACTTCTGGAAAGCTTTATGGGGTCATATATATGGGGGAAAAAAAGAAGGAAAAAGACTCTGGAAGGACCCTTCAAATTTCCATGTAAACAGTGCTACCAGTGACAGACATATAAACATGCATCTTCAAGAGTAAGAGAGTATAACCAACATTTCTTGCCCAGATTCTTACAGAATAAAAACCTCATGCAATATTTAAAAGCTATCAAGAACATATAAAAATTGGATGAATTTATCATCCAGAATAAGAAACCTATCATTTCAAAAGGTCAAAATCTTTCTTGCTGTTACTATGAATATTTGTTTTACTTTTTAGTATTTCAAAAAAAGAAAAAATGATAATAAAGACCACAGTAGTGACTCAATAAAGAGAATAGCCAATTCAAATCAATATTAAAGATGAAATCTCCCATGTTCACAGCTACAAGTTGAAATCTAGAAACTTTGAACACTGGGAAATGCAGATGTTTTTTAATCTACCATCAGGAAAGTCCCTATTTGAAGGAAATGCAATTAAACCAAAAATAAGTGCACAAGTTTTAATATTAAAAAATAGATTGAAGATGCATTGTATATTATGTCTCTGAAACAAAAAACTTTTAGTGTGTGGAGAGCTAAATATGAAAAAGAAATTAACATAAAATAAAGAAGCCAGAGAATTATAAAGAGGTACAAATTAACTAAGGTTGTTAATGCTGGTTAAATGGCAAGCAATCCATTACAGCTAGTGTTTAAATGTATACCAATTAAACAGGAGCAGATAGCCTCACAATTAGAATTCAAAGATTTACTTTTGCTTCTTCCTGATCTTTTTACCATTTTTCAAACATTAACTATCCCCCTACCTCCAACCTCCAGTACCTGTTCAGAATTTTTGGTAATTATGCTTCAGTGCATGAGACATTATTACATTATATTTCTAAAGGGGCACACAAAAAGGTTAGCATCATAGGAGTTTCAAAGTGCTTGAGAAATTTCAAAACCTTAAGTGGACACACTAAAAGAAATGTATTTTTACAAATTGTACAGAAAGTTTAAAAAATTATCCTACCCTCAAGCAGACTAGTAATAGCAAACTTACTATTTTGCTGACTTTGAGTTTTGTATTTAAGCTTTATACTTTCTAATTATATTTCTCGAGATTATTTCCAAGAATTTCTCCCAATTATCCTTCCTCAAAGAACATCCAGCATCTGCTCTATTCCTCTCAAAATTTCTACCTCTACTACCTTTTACCTCTCAAATCTCTAATAATTCAAAAAGTTTATTGCTAACCTTTGCTTTCCCCAAACAACTAGCATTTTCAAACTCTTAAAATATATAAGATGTATAAAGCATTTTAGATATGTTGTCTCATATGATCCAGACTATCCTAGGATATAGAGGGTTATTATTATCAATAATTTTAAAGAAGAGGCAATTTAAGAGATTAAGTGATTGGCCCTGGATCTCATAGCTAAAGGTCTCAAGCAGGATTTCAATTCGGGCCTTCCTAATTCCAGCCAGTAGTCTAAGACTCGAGCTGCCTGTTCTTTTCGAATTTTCTAGCCTATTCCCTTCCTTTTTTTTACATGTTGTTTTCCACCATTCAAATGGAGGGTCGGAACAATCTTTTTTTAAAAATTGCCTGTGTTCCTAGCACTTAGTACAAAGTTCCTAGAACATAGTAACTGCTAATAATTGCTCCATCTCTTCTCCACAGAAATCAACAGTTTTAGTAAAGAATTAAAAGGGGAGAAGGGAGTACAGAGGGGACTTGATCAATAAAACTAACCTATACATTAACTGAATGAATCTAATAGTATATGCAATTTTCTGTACCTATATAATCCTCCAACTCTCTAAAGAAAAGTTACATTTTCTCAGTTTGGGTAAATATTGATCATAACAATGTTAGTTATAATTTTTGTTACAATGTTGCATTTTTCTTGTTCATTCCATTTACAATGTATATTGTACTAAACAATCCAGTTTAAACCTATTATTTCATGTGAATATTTAACCAATGGATGACATAATTATGGATACATTTAATACATTAAAAGTTCAAATCAACATCAACCTTCAGGAGTTGATTCATTTGTTGGTTATTTATATTCACAAACTAAGCGTATTATATATATATATATATATATATATACATACATACATATATATATATATATATATATATATATATATATATATATGTTAATACATCTAAATAAAATGGGCAAACAGGGAAAACACAATTTCTTCCTTAGTTTTTGAACAGCTGAAACACAGTATTTGTTGAATCAATGAATGTAAACTTTTACTTGATAGCTTACAAGAATTCATGAAGTCTTATTTAAGAAGACATGAGGTCCCCAAGTCCCTCAGTTACTACAAGGAAGCATCCAAATTACTCGCATAGGAGTTATAAAGAACTACACCAAAAATCTTCCTTTTGTGGTCTTATATGGTCTTGCTGCACTTAGCCAAACAGATAGAATTTTGTTCCTCATTGGAAACTTGAGCTTGTAAACTGTCTCAAAAGAAAAATACTCTATTGTGGTACTATCTGTAACTTTATTCTGGGTAAACTTTATTACGGAGTAGAAGAGGCACTCTTAATTTTAAATTGAACCAGATCACACAGTCAGTCTCTAATTGCCCAAGGTCTATAAAGTAGATGTGGCATGTGAATCAATGAAAATACAACTTTCCCTGAAGGATTTAAGTTATTTTATAAATACAGGCAGCTTTGTATTTTTAAAAGCTACATTATAGCTTGTGCTCCAAAGCGAATGTTGAACTCAGCAACTTAGTTGCTTAGTTAGAGGAACTCAACTTGGTTTACTGTTTTGTCAAAAGTGAATACATCCAACCATCAAATACAAAGGACTTTTCTCTATTTCAATCTGGCAACCACCCTCACCATGTTAAAACTAGGAATATAGAGTTAACATAACAAAGTATAAATCCTATGCCTGCTGCATGCTACCTGTGTAACCTCATTCAATCAAGAAGCATTTATTAAATGTTTACATTTTTCCAGGCACCTGTAGCATTAGGTGCTAGGAATGTAAATATAAAAATAGAAATAAACACTCTCAGCCCTAAAGGATCTTGCATTCTGATGGCGTACATATTGGTATGAACAGAAGTAAATCAAAAGTAAAGTAAATGGAGAAAACTACAATAATAATTGGGGAAACAGGAATGGCTTCTTGCAGAAGATGTAGATCTAGCCTAAATTTTTTTTTGTAACATATTAAATTAAATGCAGTAGAAACAACCCTTTATTTATGTCCCTCTCCTGAATATCTTTTTGCTCTCTTCCAGGCTTTCCACATTTAACTAAGGTTCTTCTCTTTATTTTTGCATTAATCTCTCTCAACTTACTCAGTAGGGCTGCATGCCAAAAAATAATGAAGAAAATAAATACAGTCAAGCAAAACAATTTGTATACTGGCTATATCAGAAAATGTATGTCATTTTTGCATTGATCCTACTCTCCTTTACTATATTTTCTGAAAAATTACAATCCCTTCATTTTCCTTCTACATGTATCCTTTTCAACCTTAATGTGGATGACTGATGATTTCTTGGCTCCTCTCTCACTATATTCTCCTTTGTAAATATAATTCACTTGCATATACTCAATTGCCACCCCTATAGGGATGAAAGCTATAGGTAGTTTGAGGGTAAAAAGGGGAGAGGAAACCAGCTCAGGAAATGGAAAAGACTTCAAAATGAAAAGAACTGCATCATCTGTCCTGTTCACTGGGAAAGCTGAGTCAGTCAGTTGTCAAATGTAGTAAATACCATTGTTCTTCTTTATTCTGTTTGGATAACCAGAAGTGACATGTGTGACAGTTTTCAGAGAACCTCCTTAAAAAACCAGATTTCATTTATTACTAAAATGTTAAAAGTATTTTCTTACAAAATATCTGCTATATTATATGTTTCTATAATAAATTACAATAATTAACAGATATAGAGCTACTGTGAGTCTAAGCATGAGAATTTTGTTAAATATTAATATAGTACATGATAAATTTATTACTTTTTAGAACTTTAAGTTTTTCAACTTGAATGCTAGTGAGACCACCCTCAACTCAAAAAATTTAGCTAAGGGCATATTTTAGGCAAATAGATAGTAAAATGATTACAGCATTAGACCTGAAGTTAGAAAGATTTGAGTTCAAGTCCAAAAAAAGTCTGTCTGTCTCTGTCTTTCTATCACAGCTATCCAAGTTATATTTTTTCAGTGTCAATTATATTCAATGTGTTGTTTCTGCTCTCTTTAAACTTTCCATCTATAACTACATATCTATGGAATTTTAACAAATCCATCACTATCCATTACGAGGTGAGCTAAAAGATTCAATCTTTTCATACAACTTTCCTTGGCTATTTATTTTAATAAGTGAATTTCAGTGGATTTATTTTTCTACCTTCTGTTAGGAAGTAGAGAAATAAATATATTTTGGGTCACAATTTATTTGACTTCCCAAGTAAAACTGCTCTGTATTTCATAGAAGTAAAATCCAATTTAATCATCATTCTTTCCACTCTTAGTTAGAATGCTAACAATTTCCTCTATTCTTATCCACAACTAACCTTTTATATACCTTAACCATAAAGACTATTTACCAGAAAAACTACTTGAACACCTCAATGACATATTTTAAAATAGGCCATTCTGCAAAAAAAAGAAGAGTGTATAATGCTTCCCTTGTGAGACACTAAAGAAAATGAATAATAATTTGAGAACTCATATGGCTTTGTTATTACAAGGTTTATAAGATAAAGCTCCCATAAGATTTAAAATCTTTTAAAAACCTGAACTGTAGTCAATCTGAACTTATTTGTATTAAAGATCCTTATTCAGACTACAGAAACAAAATTTATATGAAATTCAAAAGTATCCACAGTAAAACCTTTATTTTTTTAATGCAAAGCCATATTATGTTTTCTACCACACTGCAAAATCTTAGACCCCCCCCACTTTATCCCCTTTTCCCCTAAAATTCTGAGTATTATCAGACCCTCAACGAACAAAATAACTTTGTAAGTCAGATGCCCTCTGGGAAATCACACCTAAATTTGCCCCACAAAACAGGATAGGAAAATGTTCCATAAGTTAATGTTGTTCAGATACAAAGAAATATCTCTTTTCAAGCTATGCCAAAACTAATCAGTTCAAGCAAGCTGTATTGTAGGGGGAGAAATTCTCTTTACCATTATAATCGTAACACATACATTACAACATATTCTCTCAGCTTCTTTATTCATAGCTAGAGTAAAACATGTCACTAGAAGTCTAAGAATGAAGTTAAAAATAATGTTTCAGGACTGTTCATTTACTGGGATACTGTGACTGTATAAGAGCTGAAATTCACCTAATAAAATGTGTCAGTTTTGAAGTAATTTAAAGAAAATAAACCACATTCTATTTTTTCAGAATATAAAGCAGCACCAGAGGATTAAAAAGAGAAAACCAAATTTAAGTCATCTTTATTATATTAAAGAATAGTCAGATACTGCTTATAACAGGAGTCTTCCCTAAGGTTTTAAAAATTACTTTCCTTTAAAAGTAAAAGAGGCAACTATATGAAAGAAGATGGGCCTCCTAAATATACTAATTTACAAAGTCACAATTCAATTTCCATTCATGGCATGTGTTCACATTTCAGAAAATATAACAGTTATAATGCTAGAAAAAAACTGCAAGAACATATAGTACATCTTTATCTCTTAAACTTAAAAGCCTGCGATCAGGATCTAAGTGTAGAAATCATGCTAAATCTCTAGAAGGAATCAATTCAATAAACAGTGGTTAAGCATGTGCCAGGCACTGTGCAAAGGACTGGAGATACAAATAATAAAAAGAGACAATTTCTGCCCAATGAGCATACAATATTGAATGCAGGAAAGGGAGGAGATGGAGTGACTATCAGGCATCGTACCTAGCAGGTGTCTGAGAAGAGGTATTGGTGGAGAATACAGCTAGCTGGAACATAATGAGCCTATTATAAAGGAAGGCTCTGGAAGGAATTTAAAGCTCTGTTCTTTTGTTGAGTATCAAAAAATGAGACTATCAGCATGGTGAAGCTATTTCAGGTGATCAGAAGGGATGTGAGATCAGGGGGATGGTGTTCCATACACTCTTAGTAAAGCAGAAGATATTCATTGTCCTGCACAATTATGGTATTAATGTATGCCAATGCAAACAAATCAATACATTCTTAATTGGTTAAGAAAAATAAAAAATAAATTTCTGAAAACACACACTCTCTTTAAAAAATTTTAAAATACATTTTAATGTAATTTAAAACACAATACAGCCTCTTAATATTACTCCTGTAATGATCATTTTCATAAAACTATAGAAAACTTTTCAATTGATATTTCCTATATGATTTTGCCTACATGCCTATATTTTGATGTTCTATGACTGCAGGGGAGGAGGGAAAGAAAGAGATATGTAGGGCAGAATTTTTGTTGCTGCAAATTGTAATGGTTGGTAAGTTTCTAGTTTATAAGCAATGCTTCAACCTATTTCTTGTTTTTACAAGTCTACAGAAGGTTTTTGTTGAATATTCTAAAACTGTTCTAACTTAAATAGTCACTGATGACAGAATATCATAGTTACATGATGAAAAAGCCTGAGTAGATACAGAAGCATAACTTTGAATTTTTAAAATATCTATTATAACTAACTCAATCCCTAGAAATAAAAATTATCACAAATGAAATGCATTGATTTTGAATTAAATTTCAAAAACAAAATACTCCAAAATTGCCATTCAAAATTTAGTCCTCTTGAATATTTTCCTCTATGATGATTCTTAACATGAGATCATGAATGTGTTGGCAGGAGGGAAAAGGAGAATTGTCCATTGAACTTGTATAGAGAAAATGACAATTTTATTTTCACTAATCTCTAACAGAAATGTATTATCTCCTTAAATTTAAATTTAAAACATATTCAGAAATTGCACTTATAAGTTGCACCAGACTACTAAAGGTATCCAGGACAAAAGAAAAGGTTAAAAACCCTTGACCAACAGTTCTACAAGTCTTTCTCAGAGAAACCATAAAACTTACATCCATAAGGAAATAAAATTAAACAATAAATATTTATTAAGATTTTTGTTTGCTATAGGCGATATGCTAGGTGCTAGGGATACAAACACAAGGAATGAAACAATTATGTAAGAAAAAATTAAGTCATCTTATTGGTTTTTTTCTTTATAATGGACTATAAAGAATACATATCAGTAACTTTACTTAAAAACAAAACAAAAAAATTAGTAATGACTTTTGCTTATTTTCAGTGGGTGTGACAGGAATGGTATATAAATTTCACATTGAATGAGTAATAATGCATAATCTCTTAAAAATCACATTTATATTGTTAAATTAATTTAAAGTCACAATGAAGAATCTCATTTTGTTCAAGTATATTCCTGCAATTGTTAAGTAGTATTACTACTTCTTTATAAATCCTGAACTTATGGAAAGTTTTAAAACATATTATAGTATTTATATATATATCTATATATCTATATATATATAGATATATAGATAAATATATATAGAGATATATATAAACATATATATAAAACATATTGTAGTATTATATATATATATATTATAGTAAAACATATTATAAAGACTGTAACTGAAGAAAATTGAAGTCATTGGATTCTCTTTTAATGTACCATATTTTTACTTCATCAGTGATAACTTAATAATTTATGTTTCAGAATTTTTTAAAATCCACAATTTCACCTTCAGGTAACATGATCACTTCAACACTTTAGTAGATAGCCTGAAATTTGTTGGGTAGCTGATGATACCCTCTAAACTGAGTCATAAGACTGTCATCATTTTTGGACCCATACTCAGTGCCTTTCGAGCTTGATAAAATGGCCAGTTTACATCCTAATGACAAAGTCTTGAGAATGTAGTTACCTACAACAGAATGGTGAAACATTTAGGAAGGATTTTTGTTAGACACAGCTGAAAAAATACATACTCGCTTTTCCAAAACTGTAATGGTATTCGTGATTCACTCATTTTCTTACAGGATGAAAATACACTAATATAGAATAATTTTACTCATTATCTTCTTCATCTTGCTTGCTCCAATGCCAAAACCAAGATGTCTGTGAGGGGGTCAAATAAATGACCAGAGCTAGTGTACCAGGGTATAAGGATTCCTAATGAATGAGGAATCTTAAGAAAGTTTTAGCCATGTCTTTTATGTAGACATTTTTGCTGAAAACATGAGAACATGCTTGCAAAATTATCTGATGGAATACAGGAAAGCATAAAAGTTGGAAGGCCATTCTTCCTTGTGGATTAATCAATGAGTATCTTTTACTGCAGGACTGTGTTTACTCCAGAAACCTGATCAGTTCCTTGAGTAAATACAGTCCTCTTAAAGGAATGAACAAATATTCTCCTTGGTGGGCTTTTTGTGACAGAGCATCCTGTATCTGGGAGGCTGCTATGTCTCATGTAGTGCCTTCTTTGTTCTCATCTCTTAGTGGAATGGGACTTTGAAGATTTGGGCTAGGAAGTACTTATACAGCTTGCCTAGCAATGGCTCCCACTTAAGACTCAGAATAACTGTGACTGTCCTCCTAGTCAAGGAATTCAGATGTTGGTGCTTCCTCAGAGTAGTGATGATGCATGGTGTATGTTGATTTTTATAGTAGCCACTATGTTTGTTAATTAATTAAAGTAATATATATAGTGTATGTATGTGTGTATATATATGCATATAAATATATATACATACACATACACACAAATATACATACACACACACAAACACACAGTTTATATAAATAATAAAAAGTAACTAATAAGTAAAAGAAAAGTAAATAAAGTAATACATTTTATACTTTGAGTTTCTTTTTATGTTTTATTTAAATTAAGGTTCTGAGCAGTAATAAACTTGTACCCACCCTCTTTTAAGATTATGCTCTTTGAAATGTGAATTCTGAACCTAGATTAATCCTACAAAAGGGACAAATCATTCCAAATCAGGTCAACAGATTACTACAAAAATTATCCATAGACCTATTTCAATCTTATTTCTCAAACGATTTGGCTTTGCCATAATATGAAAAGATCAAAAATGACAAATATAGGCAATAGCTACCAACTGAATGCCATCTACCCAATGCTGGTTAAAGCCTCATATATTCTACTTTGCCAATGATTACTCTCAAAATACTAAGTAGTGAAAACAGCCAATGGCTCTTAAACTTTGGGAACTGTATGCATATAAAATTCATTACCTAATATCTATGCATTTACATATAGCCTTTTAGGGCTAGTGGAACTCTAGTAAACATCTCAAATATCTAGCTCTAAGGTTTATTTTATGGATTTATGGAAAAATTCTATGATCTTGTTGAGGGTGGTGAGTGGGAGATTACACTGTAAAAGATGATGGATAAGTCAGTTCTCTTAAGAATAGATGTGCATTGTATATAGCCAAAGGCTCTTCGGATGCCATGTAATCAATGTGCTCTTCATTAGGAATATGTCTATAATATGCTAGGAAGTAGTCATCTATATTCCACAATTGCACTAATAGGGAATTCACTACCTCCAAGGCAAGACATTTCACTTTTGACCAGTTCTAATTATTAAGACATTTATTCTTATGTTGAGTCAAAAATTGCTTCTTTCTAACTTCCATCCATTGTTTCTGATTTTATCCTCTGGGTCCTAGCAAGCCAAGTATAACCTTTGTTCTACATAACAAACTTAATAAACATAACAAACGCAGATATTTAATACCTAACCTACTAACATGCTCCCACTAAACCTTTTTTTAAGCTGAATCACCTCTAGTTCTTTAAACCTACCCCAAAATGGATAAAATTTCTAATAGTTTCTAATACTCAAACTCCCAGTTGCCATCTTCTGAATATGATCCAGTTTCCATATTAAAATGTGCTATCTAAGAATGGTGCAAAATACACCAGATGCAGTTTGACCATGTCAGAGTTTAGCAGGATTATCCTTTCCTTTTTGCTCTGGATATACTACTTCTCTATTAACGAAAGCTAAGATTACCATAGCTGCTTCCGTTGCTACATCACATTGCTGACTCATAATAAGCTCACAAAACTAGACATCCCTTCCAGAATCAACATACCATGAATCACCAGTTAGTGCCTACTTCTTTTCCTTTATAATGTTAAAAAGCCTTTGACTTGAGTTTTTCTTAAACTCAGATGTTTTTCTTAAACCTCTTTCTTTCAATGTAAGAACAGAAAAAAAAAATGACATAGATTCTTCAGCATTTATTCAGTTGTAAAAGGCCTTTTAATAATAAAATTTCCAGGCAAAGTCAGGACATCATATTGAAATATGCTCCCTAACCTTCTGTTTTGGTAAATGTATTTCACAGCGCTATTGAGGTACTGAGTCAGAATATTAACTTCAAATGAAATCATTCATGTAGCAAGAATTAAGAATGACAGAGAAAAATCTCAAATCTTTCCTTGGAATCTATCTATAATATATCAAGGAAAATTCAAGAAAGTAGACTGGGTAGAGATACCATCCCCAGAACATGACAGAATGCTTAGACAAGAGTAGCACCCCCAACTTATGAAGAATAGATACATTACAGTCTCCATCACTGGAGGGACTAACACATAAAAAAGATCACAGATTCACTGGAGTGTTGACAGTGCTACAGCCTATTATTACTGAATTTAGTGACATAGTGACCCATAAGAACAGATCACATTTTATGACTGCAGTATCTATTTTAAAATAAGAATAGCTAGCATTTACATAGTGCCTATTCTTGCCAGGCACTATGCCAGAATTGCTTCACAAATTTTCTTGTCTCTTTTGATCACCACAACCCTGAGAAGCAGATGCTATTAAGTACCCCCATATTACAGCTGAAGTAACTGAGGTAAAATGGAGGTTAATGTCCAAGATTATCCAGTCACCAAATATCTAGAGTCTGGTGACCTTTTCGGGTAATACCTAAGATGTGATTTGGAGGAAAGTATTCTAGAATTTCATAACATGCCTTTTAAATTATTGAAGAAAAAAAAAACAAAATATGTGCTGGTCAAAACAGGGGTTGAACATGTCTGACTGATGATCATAGTAGTAATGAAATCAAAGAGATTTCCATATCCACAGAGATGACTTAGCATGGCAATGGGATGCACCCATATTTCCCCCAGCAAATGATTTATTTACAACCTGTGCTATTGACCACAGAAAGGAGGACCAAAATGAGTGGAGAGGTCCACCACCATGGAAGAACAAGTAAAAACACAAATGCTACTAAAAATGGTCAGTAGAGAGAGGTAGTGGGGTAGAGTGCTAAGTCTGGCAACACAGTAACACATTCAAATATTAGCTGCACTCATTACTAGATACTCACGAGTCATCCTGTCAATATCGTCTTTATAAGAAAAGAACTTTATTAGGGGTTTTTTTTAATTCTAATTTTTAAAAATCATTTTAAGCAAAGCAGCAACAATTAGGTAAGAGGCAGCATGGAAAGAACAAGGCAAGCTATGGATCCAACTCTGGCCCCTGCCCCTTACTAGATGCTAGTCGTTCACTTTTATTAAGCCTCAGTTTTCTCATACACTTTCAGTACCTCTAATTCATAGTGCTGTTGTGAAATAATACAATAAGATATTTCTTCAGCGTTGTAGAGCATAAAGCATTTTATAAATGATATCTATTATGTATAATTTAAGTTAAAGGCACAACCAAATTAACAAAGAGAGTAGCTTTTTTTTTTAAACCTCACAATTTTAATTCATATTGATATAGGCTCTAATGTAATAATATTGATATCACATAAAACATACACTGAATTATCAGTTGTCACTGAATTGCAAGCTTACTGTGTGTTGTAGATTCCAGAATAAACTACTTAGCAGTTTTTCATGCTAAAAATTTTAAGTAAATTAATTAGTTTTGAACACCTTTTGACACATGAAATCAGTGTTAGAGTTGTCAAATCAGATTTCAAAAATTTATTTAAGACACATATAAACAAATTATTAAAAGTAGTTTTAATTAAGATCATCAAAATATATTTCTAAAATTTCTCCCACTCTTCTTCTGCTCCCTTCCTCCCATTCTTCAGACTATACTCCCCATTAAGGGGACAGGAGCTAAGGGTATAAATTCAGGGATAAAGACATGTGGTAGGATGCTAGGTAGGTCCAGGTACAGAAATTGAGCTGAAACAACAACAACAACAACAACAAAAATGGTGATGTAGCTAGGATTATAAGTTCCTGTACCTTGCAAGTAGTAAGAACATTCATACATGTTGGCAATTACTGAGTTTTTAATAATTTGAAAAGAAATGGTCAAAGGATATAAATACACAGTTTTCAGAAGGAAAAATTGCCACATGACAAATTGTCAAAGCTATAAACAAAGTTGTAAATTGTCACATAAAAAAATGTTCTAAATCACTTCTTATTAAAGAAATGCAAATTAAAAACAAATCTGAGATGCCATCCTCATACCTATCAGATTGGCTAACTTGAAAGAAAGGAAATTGACAAATGCTAGAAAAGATGTGGAAAAAAATGAGATACTAATACACTGTTGGTGCAGAAAAGAACAAATTGGAGTAGTGCTCAAAGGTCTATAAAACTGTGCACAGCATTTGACCCAGCAATACCACTACTAGGTCTGTATTCCAAAGAGACCAAAGAAAAAGGAAAAGAACAAAAATTTTTACAAAAATATTTATATCAATCATATCAACTATTTCTGTGGCAGAAAAGTATTGAAAATTGAAGGGATGTCCACCAATTAGGGAATTGCTGAACAAGTTATATGATTATAATGGAATACTTTTCAACTATTAGAAATGATAAAAAGGATTCTTAAAAAAAAACTAATGAAAAGTAAAGTAAGAAACAGGAAAACATTGTACACAGTAAAAGCAATATTATAACAATAATAACTATGAAAGAGTTACTCTGATCAATACAATGATATATAAAATTTCCAAAAGGCGCAAAAAAAAAAAAATGCTGTGTATCTTTAGAGAAAGGAAACCAATTGATTGCTTCTGTCCACACTCATATTTTTTTTAATGTTTCTTTTCTCCCCCACCCCACCCCCCTTACTTCCCAACATGGATAATTTGGAAATGTTTTCCATGATTTTAAAATTTAATTGGAATTGCATGTTTTAGGTCTTCTCAATGAGTGGAAAAGTTAGTGAAAGGAATACAATTTGGAAATGAAAATAAATATTTTTTAAAAGAACATGAACAGATTATATTTGTCCATACAAGAATATTACAAATTTGTAATAAATGCAACCCAGATACCATTTTAGAAGCTAAATTTGAAGAACTGCTATACTTTAAATGAAATTCAACAAACTTTCAGTAAATATTAATTTAGTGTTGTCAAAGTATGAAGCTACAAAGATGAAAAAAAGAATTGCCCCTGCCCTCAAAGGGGTTCTATAATATAATAAGAAATTTTATTACATTTATTTCTCCTTCCAAATTTAGCCTGGTTAGTTGAGGCCTATCTCTCTGCCTGGCTCCAAGAGATCTTGCAGCTTTGTCCTTGGCTTCTGCCTCTGCTTTCTTCAGCCTCCAGTCAGCTCCAATTCCTGGCTTTTCAATCTCTAGTCTGTCCCAAGCTCCAAGAGCTCCCTCTATTTATGTGATCTCCCAAAAGTTAACTCCGCCTTCTGGAGGGAGAGGGATTCTGGGTTATCTCCCAGAGTGCTCTCTGGTTCTAAGGGAGGTATGAATTCAGATCTCATACTAGCCCTGAACTCTCCCAAAAGTGTGAACTCCATTGAGTACTTAGATACTTATGAGCTCTCTAAAGGTTTGAACACAAGCATTGTTCAATCAGTTGTACTTAGTACCTAGTTCAAGTTCTGGCCCGAAATCACTTTTTCTAAGATTAAATCAACTCCAATGGCTTAACACTTTGTAAAGATTCCAACAGGTAATTACCATTTCAATGTGAGTTTAACACCACTTCTCTAGAGAATAGCTTTTCCATTCCAGATCTCTTTTTGCTTGAGAAATTTTTATATGACACGGGGTATATAGATATATAAAATGGGTATAACCAGCCAAACATTTACTGATAATAAATTAGAATATTATGACCCTCACACTCAGCTACAAGACTCCAGATAGGGCTATACAACCACAGTTTAAGAAGTTGGGCTCTAGAAAACTCTAAGAATAAAAGTTGCAAGAAAACTATCAACTTGGCCAGGTGGGCAGTTTTATTAGTTAGGAGTGAAATTACTGATAAAGTCCCTGTGTCCTTTAAAATAAGTACAAAAATATTTGTTTCATAAACATGTTTAGATGAAGTGAGATTAAGTCCAGACAAATATGAAACCAGAATACAAGTAGGCTTCCAGGTTATAAATTCACAAACTTATTGTCAAAGAAGTTTAATTTTCAGGCTTTGTTCATTTACTCTTAATACTTTGATATCTGTACATTTAACATAAGTTTCGTATATTAGTCCAATCTAGATCATATACACAGTCATTTCAACTGAATGGAAGACTCTGAGATGAAGTATGAACACCTCAACAAAGACTGGATTTAATATATGCATTTTTAGCTCAATAATGCCAGAAATAAAATTCCAATCAACTTAGAGGCAATTAAAAAAGAGACACAACAATGTCAACATTCACCAAGAAAGAGAACAAAGGGAAAGGAAATAAAAGTTGTTAAAAGAGCTAGTAAAAGAGTCCATTTAAAGTTATCTGTATTTGTATTGCAAATGATTATTCCCCAGATTTAAGCTCACACTGAAATCACAGTTCCTAAAACTAATGGTATGACTTCTTCAACTTTTATAGTACTAAGGCAGGTTCATACAACATATGTGTATATTATCTCTCTACTCTAAACTTTCAATGTTTGTTTCAAGCTAAGTAAGTGAATTTATTTTCTAAATCTAATAAAATAATAGTACTTCATGGCTGGATAAAAAATGACTCATATTACTAACTGAATACAAAAGAAAATTACTGTATCATATGAGATGTTATGGTCACAGTGCACATACACACAAAGGATCAGTTTCTGCCCACAAATGACATCACCTGAGTCCTACATCAGCAGTGAAGAAAAAAGTAACAAAGTTTAAGGGTCTCTGTTCATATGTGAACATACTAGTTGTACAAGCAAACAGTTTTCATGAGAAATTTCAAAAATTCCAAGAGAATTAATCAAACACTTCAATGCATACTTTAAAAAATTAAGCATTATATATAAGCTATATATACATATAGCATTATATATGTGTGTGTATGTGTATGTGTATGTATATATATACATATATATATATATGAAATGTCATGAAGTTCCTCAAGCAGATGTGTGTAAATATTTGCATATTAAAGTTCAGATACAATCTTTTCTCATTAAAGGTACTATGTAGGACAGAAATGACTGGCTAATAGCAACAGAAGAGTCAATGTTCATTTTAAAATACACCTCAACCTACATAGAAGATGGTTTCTGTAAAGTTGAGATGAAAATACAGGAAGGGTATAGCCCTTGAAAGAAGAAATTTAAGTTTCTATTTTAAAAAGTGCTCTGGTGAAGAGTAGAAAACATCCACTTTACATACTTTGAAATTTACACATCTAAATAGAAACACAATCTAATCTGCTCTGCAAGCATATTCAGCCCAACCAACAACTAAACTTAAAAAATGAGCTAAATACCAATGAAAATATCACCCAACTATTTGAGCTATTACTTTGTAACGAAACAAATCATTTTTTTAAAAATAAAAAAATTCATGATCCCTGCTGCCACCCAGTGCTTTAATACCTCTGGTGAAGAAAATGGAAAGAAACAACTGAATATCAAGCTGTTGATCACTAATGTCTACCACATGGGGAAGAAAATAAGCATGTAAGTGTATATTCAATGAAAAAATAACTGTTATGAAATATTCATTTGAAAAGTAATTAAGCCTCACAATTGAAAAGCTAACCTTTCACAACACAAAGTAATCACGCAGCTTGGAGATTAACACATTCTGTGTCCTCTGGTGTTTATTACAATTTATTTAACACCTCATCCACTTTGATACTTGTGTTATTTATATATTTTCTTTCCCTAAAAGCTGAAATTTTAAAACAGCCCAAGAATATTTCTCTCCCACATACAGCCAAATTACATTTTTATAGGGTGTATCAACAAAAGAATAACAAAGTATTTTGAATTGGGATTTAGAAGACCTTTCCTCCCTTGGGGCAATTTTAGCACATCTAAAAGATTTGCACGTTATAAAATGCGTATACATCAAAAAATTCATCCCATGCAACCAATATGGAGTGTCAGATTGCTTGTCTCTGAAAGGATATAACTACAAGGTTACATAATTTTACACAGAAAGCATACGTATGTATTCTTGTGTCTTGTTGGAGAAACAAACATTGATATGCAAGGATTTTTTTTAATTCAGAAACTCTGAAATAATCCTATCTTAATTTTCCTAACATAGGATGTCAGATAATTAGCTCTTCTGTAGTCTCAGCACATAAAGAACAAAAAAAAAAAAAAAAGGATTATTCATTAGGGGAAGGAATTAGCAGGATTTTAAGCTTCAATGGCCAAAACAGACTATTAGCTTTCATTTGGCTATTAGGCTAGTAAGCAGAGTGGTCTCTAAAGCATCACCAGCATATAACAATAAATTCTCAAAATTAGTCTTAACACCTGCTATTCTAATATTGAATAGTAAATAAAAAGCTGAATCAGCAATTATAACATACCCATTCAAGCAACATACTACTGATGTCACAAAAAGCCCTGACAGCCCCCATCGTCTAGGAAGTCAAAGGTCACAAGATGAGTTAATAAGCCATGCAGTGGAGTCCATGGCTACAGAAAAGCTGTGAAAGAAAACCTTTCACATAAGTGGGCAAGATAAAATGCAAAATCATGAACCTTCTTCCTAGTCTGATAAAAGAATTTTTAAAAATATGAGAGGCCACTTATTCAAGGACGCATTTCTTTCCACAAATGACATGCATCTTAATTGGGAAAGGTGTCAGAAACACATAGTTCCATGACTAACAATGTGTAGTCATTCACAAGATAGGAACAAAAGTTATTATAATAGTCTCTTTTCCCTCTCTGACCTCCACATCCTTCTGAACATACCAGGGACTTCTTGTGCACAAGACAAACCATAAAAAATGCACCTCTGCTAGGAAAATGTCAAGGGATTGTAGCAGCATCAGCTTCCATCATTTTTATATCACTTCAAGGTTGGCAAAGCCCTTTACACGTTACTCATTTCATCCTCACAGGAACTGTCAGATTATTAAATGACTTGCCCAGGGTCACACAGCTGGGAAGTATTTGAAGCAGAATTTGACTTAAGGTCTTCCAGCTCTAAATCCAACACTAAGCAATGTGCACCTGCTATATTGTACAAAAAGAAATGAGTTTAGGTTGCTCTGTTAAATTTCTACTGAACATTGAAAGAGTAGAAGAAACTTGCAACTATATATGGTATTCCAAAAGTCTTAGATTTTAGAGGCAACCGATACGTATTTAAGATTATGCTTCAATTAAAAATTAGCAAAAAAGGCTTAACAGTACATAAGTCTGTAAAATGGGAAAAGTACATCTAAGTTTTGCTTAACATGAGTTATGAATTCTATTAAGTGGTAGAACTATTCAAAATTCTACTGTGTATTGAACTAGAACCAACTGTATTTTACATAACTGAAACTTTGATTAGTGTGAACTCAAATACATGTGATCACTTCAGGGGATTCATTATTCAAGGGATGCATTATTTCCACCAATCAGGACCTAGCTATTACTGAAAAATCTGTCTAATCTCAAAGATTCAATAGGTACACTATTGGCCAAATTTTGCTTTATAATACTTTGCACAATATTAAGAAACTAGAAGAAAAACTGGAAAAGGAGGGCAATATTGAACATATAAATCAGGCCTAATTTTTGTTAAGCTGGATACTGAAAACTATGCTTTCTATCATTCATATCTTCCTTTCATTTCACAAATGATGAAGCTGGAACTCTGAAAGGAAAATTACTTGCCCATGGTTAAAGTCCAGTATCAGAGGTAAGATTTGAATATGCATCCTTGATTCCAAATCCAGTGTTCTTAACTAAAAGCATCCTATGGTTATCTTTACCTTGCTATTTGAATCAGAAAGTGATATTGTTCTACATATATGGATAAGAAAAAGCAAACTAGAAAAGATAGCATGACCATTTCATAACTGTTTTATATGAAAGTCAGTGAGGATGGAAAGGTTGCATTTCCATTATGAAAAGAACACTTAAATAAAAAATACTGCACAAAAGATAATTATCAAAGTGGAGTAAAATTCATTTGGATTTCTCGATACTCTCTCACTATATACCTAACCTGATAATAATGTAAATCAGTAGATATACATTCAAAATGGTGATATAAAAAACAACAACAACCACCACCCTATGTGACAATATTTTCTAGTAGAGACAGACTGGCTATGTGGAATTTTTTCAATTATAAATTCTACTTTTGTTCCATTTTAGAATATATAACAATAAAAAGTAAACTTAAGTCTTAAGGTATATGGTTGTTACTTAACTTTATATATCCATTTATTTTTACATCAAGAAAATTAAATCCTGATATATACATTTAATATTTGATTTAAAAAAAATAAAAGAAATACTGGCTAAAGCTAGACTTACAGCTTGGAAATTTTCACCAAGAAGACAAGGCATTTGGATGCCAACCTTCAAAAACACTACCACTTAACAAATGTTGCCCACACCACTGCACAATGTAATTGGTTCTGACATAGAAATAAAAGGAATAAGACAATATATATTTATATGTGTGTGTGTGTGTATATATATATATATATATATATAGACACACCAAAGCAAAAAAATGAACAGTATTATTTGAATTTCAGTATTCAAATTCTGAAATATTTGAACTTTTAATGTTTTTAAAATATTTTTACAATTTTTTTGTTTCCCTGAAATTTCTTTGCTTTGACATTCTTTAAGAACAGATTTCTGAAATCTCTCTGTGGCAAAGACAAAGGTTTTAAATGAGAAGGAATGGGTTGTAGCTCAGCAACTCCCCCCATTAACTTTTAGTGGCAGGTAAGGAAATCTATCAATATTCTTAACAGTTCTATATAAATCCACAATGCAGACACTAAGCAAACAATTTCTTTCTCAGTTATGTCTTCCACTAATAGCTCCAGAGATTTGAAAAGTCTAACACACACAAAAAAAGCATTACATCCTGATGTCCAACACATCGGAAAAGAGTTAAATGAATGAAAAGGCTATGCTAGCAGTTTATAATCCCATTGCATTATAATAATGACCAGGACAGAGTCTGGCTAAGATTATTCACATTCTTAAAGCAGGAGTTTATGTCTCCCTTCTAATACTAAACTGCACATGTGACCTTGGGCAAGTAACTTAACATTCCTGGGTATCGGTTTCCATGTCTATATAACCATAGAGTTGGACTAGAAGGCCTCTAAGGTTTTTTCCTGGGTCTAGAGGTATGGTAATATCCTATGCATTCTGGTGACAGTTCCAAAAGTAGTGGGTGCAAAAATTAGCCACTTTCTCCCTTTCTCCTAAACATCATTAATGTTCAATTTTGGGGTCTTTTTATTTTCTCTTTTAGCAAATTAATTAAATGGAATATTTGACAAGTTTCAAAATATACTACCAAGTATGCCTAGTTATGAAAATAAAGATTGATTCTAGATTTCACTATTGGTTCTGGGAATAAACTCTCCTTTTGTAAACAAAAACCTTATAATCATGGATGTATGTATACACACACACACACACACACACACACACACAGCTATACTTACCTAGATATCAAAAATGAAAAAAACCACAAGCCAATGATAGAGATGGTGCCATTTAGATAATGTGAATCTTATTCTAGTTCCTGGATTCATTATGAACGAATCTTTTGGGGGTTTCACCTTTTGACAAGTGCTTTTTAGACGGAAAAATGAATCATGAAGAGTAGGCAAGAAATGGGCACTTAACCTCTCTAGCTTGCTTTACTATGAAAATTGACTCAAAAGAAGATACACTCAAAGCCCATTCAGACTCAACTAAATTTGCTCATAAATAACAATAGTATTTTAAAGAGTAGTACTTTGTCAATAGAAACAAAATTTCTACAAATTATTTCCTGGAAGGAATTATGGTTGAAATACAATAATTACAGAGTGAAAGAAATATAATTTTAGCTTACTAGAAAATTAAGATAATTATTTTAGGAGCAATAAGTCCATAAACAATGAACAAGGGAACTTAGTACCAAACAGGAAAGGACATCTGTCACCAAAACAGATGCCACATCATGCACAGAACACAGTCCAATTATCCAACTGGAGAAAAAATTTTAACCAAAAATTTATAGATTTTCAAACAAAATAAAAATACATTCTACAAGGTCTTGATTGTGATTTAACGTGAACGTTATGCTTAGAAGTAAAAGGAAGGACAACCCAAGAGATTGTAAATATTCAACATTAAAAGGGAAGGGTATTAGCTCAAAGAAGCCACTCAGAGTGTAGATCTCTTAACTACTAGGAAAGGACTAAAAAGAAGGGGGGTGGAGGGGACAGGAAGTCATCTCAACTGAACTCTTATTCAAAAACTATTATTTTTTCATCTAGAATAGGAGAGAAACAAGTGCTCTCCATAATCACACAAAATGACCTAGCTCTCTTAAAAGTGCCCCTTTAGATCAACAAAGAGCTATCACAAGCAGAAAGTATGACTAGCCTTTCTCCTTATTCAAAGTCCTTACTTTAGTTTTACTAGAAGCAAAAGTGATAAAAGACCAAAAGCCTCAAATAAATGTGTTAACCAAATTGTTTCCGGCTTTTGGGAATGTTTTTACAATCTTTATCCTCCTAAGAAAATAAGTAATAGATCAACACAAATGCTGACCCACTCTCACCAGCACAGCAGGGATCTAAGACTGAGTTTAACTTCTCTTTGTTTAGAGTAGAAAATAACCATTGTCTTTAAAACCCCAAATTTGTGAAGATAAAAGTAATCTATTTAGCCAGATATAGTTCAAAAAAGGTACCATACTGCTGCAATATTCTGCAAGGATCTTTCATAAAATACTGGACTGCTAGTATTTTTGAGGAAGGAAAAGTGTTTTAACAATCAGATTCTATAACAATCCGCATACTATCTTAATGAATCAACCTCCCTCCATAACAACAAATCAGTTCCAATTAACCTAGACCTTGCCAACAATCTAAATCTATGATCATTTTCTCCTAGAGACTAAGAATCCCAAGTAGCATGGTATAACACCACACTATTAAAAACATCAGGTTAAATTTATATTTATAGAGAAAAGAAGTCTATTTTGTACAGTATTTTAATATAGAAATCTCACGTCCCCATTTAACAACTTTTCTATGGTCTTGTTGCTATAATAAAACCAAAACACACTTCAGAATTTTGTATTTAAGTAGAGACATATGTCATAGTTACTGATTTTTGCTGAACTGGAAACCCCAGATAGTTACCATCTGGGTTAGGAAGTGTGGAGGAGGGGAAAGGAGGATTCAATTTCAGAAATTTCTCACCCATCTTTAAAGGTTGTTCTGCTTGGTTAGTGAAATTACATAACTCCCTTTTCCCTCTTTAACTCTTTTACCTAGAAGAAGTTTCTTAAATAGACACAGCAGTTAGAGATGTGTTACGGTTCTAGTAATGTAGCTTTAAAATTTTTCTGAGGGAAAAGACAAAAACTAGTGCTGCTAAACTAAAGGACAAAGAGGAAATCAAAAAATACAGATCATAAAAAGAAATTAGAATTTACCACTTCAAACATTAAAAGTAATGTACCACATTTTTTGGGGGGGAAAGGGTGCTGCATCTGGCATCAGTAGAGGAAGTACACAGGGAAAACATCAGACTTTAAAAAATGAAATAAATCAAAACAATGAATTCAGCTCTATACCTGAAAGAAGGGTTGGTGACAGCATTTAAATACTGTTCAAAAGACTGTTGTATTTTTTTAAAATTGTTTTAAATTGTACAACTGATCCTATTTCTGCCTAGGGTATGGAAATGACCTAGGCCTCCAACCCACCTCTCTCCAACACAAAAGCTATTCCAGTAGAGTACAAACTATTAAGCTTTATCAAGATGGAAAGGCTTTTTCAATTAAAGGCCTTGGACAGATTATATACATTGTCTGAGGACCAGCAGCAAGACTGGGTTCAGAGGCTCACTATTAAAAGGTGATGAATTTTTTACTCAGAGAAACTGAGGAAGATTGTGATCCCTCCTATCAAAGTAGATAAATAGTGAATACAGAGAAAGTCCCTACACTGAGGACATAATTTTAAAGTGTTTCACAATTTGGGTGAACTTTTATTTTTTCTCTTTCCAGAAAATAGAGATACCAATTTCAACATGAGATTATAAAAGTTTTTTTTTTTTTAAACAAATCTAAGTAAAAAATTAAGACCCAGACCTGTGACTTCTTCAGGATAGAGAATATGACAGACAAAAGTTCCCTCTTCTAAGGCAGATGCTATAATCTAAGGAGATGAGCAAGGAAAGTTTCTAAAGTAAACCCATGTTGAGAGGCTTGTCCAAGGTCTCAAAAGTATTAGAGCAATTTGAACACAGCTCTTCCCCTCTTCCAGTTAATACTCAACTATTGCTATATCACATTGTCAATTTATTAACAAAATGAATCCACAAATTCACCTTCTTTCATCACAGAACCATCGGATTTAGCACTGGAAAGAAGCATAGAGATGATAATACAGTGAATTATAATTTACTACCTTATCTGTAGACCAGAGAATATTGTCTGCTGCAAAATAAAAGAAATATTAAGAAATCTAAAGAGAAATTGTGTATTGGACCATATCAGCCTTTTTCAAATTTTCAATTTTTTTTTCAAATATGGAAAGGGAAAAATGAATTTTAAAAAGGTATTGCCAGCTGTGGTATAATATAGTGACTAAAAGGAGATGAGTACATTACAATACTGTTACAATGGATTATTCAGGCAAAAGCATGTTATTTAATTATGTAAATGTTGACAATGAAACTTGAGTTTTGAAGGAGAGCAAAAATATGCATAGAAAATACGGATATTCCAATTATCATTATATTATTTGCCTACAAATATAGTTATCACAAAATATCAAGTTTGTAGAACACTGATATGTAGTTAACAAAAGTACTGGCCTTCACTACAAAATAAATGTAAGGCATAACTTGCTTGCCAGTATCCTAGCAATTTTAAGTTGTGCACAATAGAGCAGAACATTAACTATCTATAGTCTCTTATAGTCTCAAGATGATTAAACTCATCGAATTACAGCTTGTAAACTAAACATTGATAAGAATTGTCAATTACCAAATGCCATAGAGCAGATCTGAGGCACTGGAAAGAAAGCAGGAAAAGTCAGGATGACAAAAGGATCACCATAAAAAAAAAAAAAAAATCACTAACTTGGCACCATGCCTGATCTTCAGAGCCACTCAAATTGGTAACTGACAGAATATTACAACTAAAAAGGCTGCCAGGGAAACTCCAGGATTTTCTTGTGATTTCCCCACATTTTTTTAGGACTTACCCATGTTCTGCCACAGGTTTAAAGCTCTGTGTTGTGACTTGGGTTCACCAGTACACACAGAGTACAGAAGGTTTCCTCTTAGAATCCCTTATCTTTGTCACTTATTAAGCATTTGTGCTAAGCCTTACAGAAACAAGGAAGATAAAAACACTGGCCATGCCATCAAGGAGCTTTTCATTCTAATGGAGATCACATGCTAAACAACTAAATATACATGCAACATATTCAGTTGTGAAATCAGTGGAAGGCATGAGTAGTAAGAGACTTGGAAAATCTTTGGCAGTAAATGGGATTTCAACTGAGTCTTAAAAATATTAAGGAAACAAAGAAGCTAAGGGATAGGAGACAGCCAGAAAAAGAGAAATGGAGTGCTATGTTCAAGGAGCAGCTTCACTGGAAATAGAAGGGTTGGAGCAGAGTAATGTTAATTAGACTGGAAAAGTGGGAAGAAGCCAAGTTAGGGAAAAAAAATACCTCAGTAGCTTTTTGGAGGATAGATTGAAATGGGAAGAACAGATGGAAGGAAATGAATCGATCAAAAAAAAAAAATTTCAATAGTTTAAGAGAGGGGTGATGGGAACTTAAATAAGGGTTAAAGTCGTGTGAACAGAAAGAAAGGGGGAAGAAAAAACATAAGAGATGTTGTAATGGTAGAAATAACAAGATCTGGCAACCAACTAGATATGTGAGGTGAGAGTGAGAAGCAGAGGATGACAATAAGGCTCCATGTCTGGGAGGATAGTGATATCCTTGAAAATAATAGGAAGTTGGGAAAGGTGAGTGAACGGCACCAGGGGCTTAAACTAGTGACACAAGTCAGGGGGAAAAAAAGAGAGCTACTTATAGATATAAAGGGATGTGAGAATCACTTAGATAAGGATGCTAATGGAACTCAGGAATAGAGCATTGAGGGGAAGCTATAATATGGATAAAGAGAACCAGCAATGAAGACTAAGAAGAAGCCCTCAGGCAGAAGGGAGAACCAGAAAAGATACAGTAAGTGTCAAATACTACAGAAGGGTCAAGAGAGTCATTCAGTTGAATGATAGGATTAGAAGCCATATTGCACAGGATTCAGAAGAAAAGAAATAGAATAGAGGCAGCTAGATGGCGCAGTGGATAGAACACCTGCCCAGAAGTCAGGAGGACCCGAGTTCAAATTTGATTCAGACACTTAACACTTCCTAGCTGTGTGACCCTGAGCAAGTCACTTAACCCCAATTGTAGAAAGAAAGAGAGAGAAAGAAAGAAAGAGTAGATGACTTGGATACTAGCTACAGAAAGGAATAACAATATAAGGTAATAGTAAGTCTATTTAATAGAATGAAATGAGATTTTGTTTTATTTTAAAAGAAATAGCAGACAAGAGCAGGACTATAGGAATCAAGGAAGAAGCAAGTATCAAAGATAAGAGAATATGGTTATCAATGGAAACAGTATGCCAGAGAAGTTGGGAGGAGAAGGGAAAGGATAAAGGATATGTGTAAAGAGACTAACATTGGCAAGGAACAGGGTCATCTCTTCATGTGAGACAATGAATATTGGGGAAAGATATGCCAGGTGATGTGAAAAGAGAAAAAGCTGGAGAATGGTTGAGAAAAGTGCAAATTCCCTCAATTTTTTAACCAAAGTTATGTAGTCAAATAAAAAGATTGGGAAAGATGCCATAGGAGGTTTGATGAAAGAAGTCTGGGAAGTGTCATTCTGTAGAGCAGGACAGCAAATTAATTATAGAGAAGCAGAATGTTACCTTGCTGGAGTAAGTGAAAGTAGAGGATATCATATAAGGAGATTGTACAGGAGATCTCCTCCATGAATCTTTCTCCGATTGCTCTCCTACCTACTGGTGTCCTCTCCACTCCACTGAAAGGTGTAGCATCTACTTGTATTTCACATATTTATTTATGTATGCAGTCTTTCCTCTGATCATATAGGATTTAACTGTCTCTTTTTTTTCCTAGTGCCTAAAGCAGTGTCTGTCACATAGTATATTTTAAATAAATGCTGGTGGGGAGATTGATTCAAAAACAGTTGTGACCTAAGTAAAATTTCAAATCAATACTGAAGATCTTCTTAAGAAGGTAATTAATCTATACAATCATCAAGACAAAAGTAATAGACGACCTTCAATAAGGAAAAAAATATCCATGAGCTTGTTCCACATAAGGGATTACCTTAGCAAAATCTTTCTTTTGAAAGTTCATCATGCATTAAATAGTCAAGTGCATGAAGGCTCAGGAGTAGGAATAAAGGCAGGAGTATCAGAAGAGGGTGCTGAAAAGGCAGTTTAACTTCCTTCCATTCTATCCCTGAATTTGTGGTACAATTTATACTATTTATAACATAAGAGTTTGACCATTTTAAAATTTGGTTGTGTTTTTTTTATTATTCTGAGGTTGTATTTGTTTTTAATTAAATATGTAGTTGTTTATTTCTCATTGTTGACCTTCTAGAATAGGTAAGAAAAGGGAAGCCTAATGCTAAAAGGAAATCTAAACACCATTTCAACAATGGGGTAGTTGGTATATATTACATAAATCTCTTGGAAAAAAACAACAGAAAGGCCTTGCCAAGACCACCTCAATGGCGATTTATCCAAGAAACTAGTTGTTTTGTTTGTTGTTGTTTGGAAGACAGCATATAACTACTATTTAATTATTTAGAATGCTAAATGAATTTGGGAATGTTTAATAACTATGGAGTAAATACCCAGTATATTCTAAACTTCATTTACTGAGAATATATTCAAAATTGAGAGAAACTGAGGAGAAAAGACCTTTCTCTGGACAGCTGAAGAGATGATCAAATGTTCATGCTTTAAAGCTCAAGTACTTACTCATAGGAAAGCCCCTCAGGCCTTCAGTCAGAGACTAATTTTAGAGACAGTTCTAACGAGCTGAAACTTGGTTATCTAGTTTCTCAGGCATTAGGAGTGTGACATTAGGCAAGGGGATGTAAGGTTGCTTTAATGCTAACCATAAACTTTTCAAAACAAATAATTATATAACAGAAGATGCAAAAAAAGACTTTGAGAAAAAAGAAAAAAGTTATTAGGAAACAGAAATAAAAGAACCTTTTCTTAAAATGAGAGTCCGTACATGTGTTTACATATACATATGATCCAAAACCTATTGTTCTAAGTAACAGACACAAACTAGAAACGCTTTTTCAAATAAATTCAAGGAAGATGTCTAATGTTAATTAATAATACAATACTCAACAAGATACACTTATTACTATATGCCAGATACTGTGTGACCCAAAGTCACAGAGAATGTTTGAACTCAGATCTCACTGACTCCAGGTCCGATACTTTATCCAGTGTGCTAACAAGCAGCCCCAACAAGCTACCCACAGAATAAACAGGGAATAAGTAAAAGGGAAGATACTAGAATTAAGAGGTATTGGGAAAGGCTTACTATAGAATATGGGATTTCCGTCGGAATTTGGAGGAGATAGGGAAGTCAGTAGGAAGCATTCCAGGCATGAGAAACAATCAGAGAAAATGCCTGGAGTTAGGAATTGTCATCACTTCTATTTGAAGTAATATTAGGAATGCTGGTTATAACAATAACAAAAAGAAATTGAGGGAATAACTATAAACAAAGAAGAAATAAAATTATCATTTTTTGCAGGTGATGGTGTATTTAAAGAACCCTAAAGAGTCAACTTAAAATTAATTGAAACAATTAATAACTTCAGCAAAATTGCAGCATATAAAATAAATTCACACAAATCATGAACACTTCTATATAAAAAGCAGCAGGAAAAGAAAGAAAAAACTCCACTTAAAATTATTTGGAATATGTAAAATACTTGAAAGTCTATCTTCTAGGATAGGAAAAAAAATTATACAAATGTAAACTAGAAACAAGTGATTCAAAAAGATAGATCTAAAAGAAAAAATATAAATAGCTCATAAATAGGATGTATCAATATAATAAAAATGACAAGACTACCTAAATTCACTTATTTCAATACCTTACCAAAGTGCCAAAAGATTGCTTTACAGAACTAGAAAAAATAATAATGAAATTCATATGTAGAGGAAAAAGGTCAAGAATCTCAAGAGAAATAATGAAAAGAAGTGGGAATGAAGGAGGCCTACCAGTGCCAGATCTTAAAATATACTACAAAAGTGGTGAATCGCAAAAAACTTTAGTTCTGGTTTTAAAAAATATATTTATCAGAGGAACATATTAGATATACATTTTTAAAAAGCAAATATATGTAGTATCTTAGTATCCTGTGAAAACAAACATCCCAAACACCAGCATAAGGACTTAACTATCTGACAAAAATGGAAGAAATTAGATTTAGACCTAGATTTATGCCTTATATTTATGAATATGAAAAAAGCTTTATTAAACCAACAAGAGGTACAGAGGATCACAGAAGAAGAAATAGATAACTTTGATTATATAACATTTTTTAAAATTTGGAGAAACAAATATGACATAATAAAAATTAAAAGTGAAATATTAACTAGAGGAAAATCTTTTTAAGCAAGTTTCTCTGATAAAGGTCTTTAGGAACTGATTCAAATTTATAAGAATAAGAGTCATTTCTCAACTGATAAATCATCTAAGGATAGGAATAGGCAGTTCTGTAGGGAAGAAACCCAGGCTGGTTCATAACATGAAAAAATGTTTCAAATCAATATTAGAAAAATGCAAGTTAAACCAATTGTGAGATTCCACTTCATTGCTATCACAGTGACAAAATTTATTAAAAAAAAAAAAAAAGAAGAATAAATGGTAGAAGGGTTGTGAGAAAGCACACGTCAATGTATTCCTGGAATTGTAAATGGATACAGTCATTCTCAAAAGCAATTTGGAATTATACACAAAAATTTACTCAACAGTATATCAGACTTTGACTCAGCTATATCACTGCTAGGCCAATACTATTAAAAAAAAAAAAAAAACATTAAAAGTCAAAAGGCCCTGCATAAAAATATTTACAATAGCTCTTGATAGCAAGAAAAACTGAAAATGAAGAGGAAGTCCATCAATTGAGCAATGGTTAGATAAATTATGGTACATAAATGTAATAATATTTTTTGCTATAAGAAAGGACATAAGTAATTTTTATTAAAAAGAAAAGATTCTTATGAGTGATGCCAAATGAAGTTAATCAAAATAAAAGACCAATTTCTAATATTAATATTATTAAAATGAAAATTTTTGAAGCCTTTTATATAAGGAAGAATAAAAATAATCAAAATCAGGAGGACAATTTATATACTAACAAAAACTGTAAAAAACAATTTTGCAAGATGTAACAAGTATAATCAATATAATGGAAACAATGCCACTATGATATTTGGGATGCAAAATCACACACACACACACACACAGGCAGTTTGGAAATTAATTTTGCTTTTTTCTTACAAGAAATTTGCTTTTCTTTTGAGGACACAGTGAATAAAGCAGTGACTGGGCCTGAAGTCAGTAAGACTTTCAAAATCTAGCCTCAGACTCTTCCTAAGCATGTAAATCTAGACATGCTATTTAACTTCTTGCATGACTTAGTTTCCACAAATGTAAAATGGGAATGACAGCATCTACCTTAAAGAGTTGAATAAGGATCAAATGAGATCATCTGAAATGATCTCTCAGATGAGGTTATTCTTAGTTTAACCTAATTATTTTACTTTGTTTCCAGAGACCTCTCAACTGACTAGAACTTACAGGCAAATGTCTAAATATTAAAACAAAACACATCAACAAAACAACAAAAAAAGTAGATACTGAAGGTAGCTAAGAGGTAAACAGGTATAGTGACACTAGTAATAATAATTATGATTATTATAATATATAATGATTATGTGGATAAATATAATTACAATATATATATAACATAGTTTAAATATAATAATAGCTGATAATAGTGAATAGAAACGAATTAAAAAAAAAAGACAAAACACCATAGAGTCATTCAGCATAGGAGCAAAGCTGCCAAGATTCCCCTCAGGGACCCCCAAGAACATTAATGTTATACTTCAGGACTTTAGAAAGATTTCCATTTAAAATACTTAAAATAATAGGTTTGCATTGCTTGAAATGGTAAACTGTTCACTCTCAGGAGAAAAAAATGGCTAATCTTGAACTACTTATTCCCTGGATGTTTCGAAGAGTCGAGGTGTCTTTTATATTGTTTATATAATTTATACTCACACTGTTCAGAGATGGCCTACATTCACAGTCTCATTTCAGAAATATACACTCAGAAATGGAGGTGGGACAGTCATATGAGGAAAGAAATGAGTAACAGATGGACTGACTGAGCATACCACTGACAAGCAATACACACACACAGTTGAGCACACAAGTGTGTGTATGTGTCTGTGTACATATGAGAAGGAAGGAGTCCAGGATACTGAATCCTCTCTCTCAATCAAGGGTTTTCAGGAGAATACAGACAAATCTAGTATAGGATATGAAAATATAGATGGGTTACAAGCTATACAAACTGGAAAAATACATCAATGAGATCATATATTTAACTGAATTTTTTTTTTTGGGGGGGGAAAGAAGGAAAGCACTCAAATAGTAATTAACTAGCATTTATTAAGTACTTATTGTGTATGAGAAATTGTAGCTAATTGGTGAATAAGTCAGGTCAAAAACACAAACTATTAATTTTATGGTTGATTGTTAAAATCTCATGTCATGAGGTTCTGACTTTAATTCATGTCACTGTATAATATGTTAAAAATTAGAACTGGAGTTAGGATCTTTGGGTACAAGTGCTGGTTCTACTACATTAGGAGCAGGCTCATTGACAAGTTACTTAAGCTAATTCAGGAGAATCCCACCCCCCCAACATGGGAATAATCATACTATCTACTTCACAGGGCTGTTGTGAGGAAAATGCTTTGTCAACTGTAAAGCAAGAGTTGTTAATGGAGCAGAAGTAAGTCTTAGAGGCCCCAACACTCTACTGAAAGTCACAATGGTTCTTTAATACTATCAGCAGAAACTATACCCCATACACACACGAGAAAAATTCTTTATATACTACATTAAATGTTCCTATAGCCGAAAAGCTTAGGAGCAACCTTATTACAGAACTGGGAAGGAAGCCAAACAGTGTCTCTTGGGACTCTTTTGAGTCCCTCTCTCCCATAAAAAGTATTATATCTCTAGAAACCAGGGTCCTGGGACAGCCTTGTGGGGAGGTGAAGGGATTGATTTTCCAAATGCAATGTGTCTAGGACTCCCTTGGGGCTGGCACCAGCAGCTACTTCAAGTTCCCTGTGTAATTTACTGTATTTGCACTTGAGACTCCAGTTGAGGTACTAAAAGATTCCCTATAGTAGCACCCATAGTAGCCATCACTGGAATCTCAGAATGATTAGAAGCAGCCACAAGGGAGAAGAAGTTATATTACCACTAGCTTCTCCCAACTACCACCTTCCCAAAAAAGAATCCCCAGGTACCTACAATAAATTTGGATAACTGGATTTCAATTTTTTTCAAAATTTCTGTATTTTTGATGACTCAATCAAAGACTAAGATTGTTACAGTATACAGCTGACAATTGTATGAATTCATGTTTTTGGTCTCAAATACTATCAGGAATGATCCCTAAGCCTGGTTTTCATCCTTTGGACTCACATGAAGAAATAAATGAATTCATAGTTTTCTATCTTACTACCTTTGTAAGATATGGGTGAGTGGAATGGAAAGCTAAAATATATTTTCATCAATGTTTGGTAAGAGAGAATTCTTAAAGTTTCTAAAGGTAACAAAAAGCAAGATGAAAAACTCCATTTATTTGCACCAAAATATACTTCTTTTAACAGTTTTTATAAGATAGGATTCACAGTCCAAGGAGATTTTCAAGTGACCTTGCAATATTCTTCCTGCTAGAAGTACTTGAAACATGATCACGCTAAGTGATCAAAAACCAACTTACAGTTACCATTATTTTTTGTCACTTAACTGAAACTCTCATTCTTGGTCTCAGTTGAGGCAGTGCCTGAAACCCAAAACAGAAGGAAGGTTTGCTCAGACACAACTTATTCCAGGTCTTCTGGGTGACTAGGTAGAAGATCACATCTTTATAGAATATCCCCATATATTAATATAATACTTTAAGCAATGTGAATCAAACTCAGCTTAACAGAAAATAATCAACAGTATTTAACTCTCTTAATTGTGGTCCAGATTTACAAATCCATTTGATTCCTTTCAAATCATCTCCTAATCTGAAAAAGTTGCATATGAGACTAAGAGGTCATAAAGCTAAGGTATTTGAAGAGGAAATAACTAGGTCTTCCTGATTCTAACACAGGCAATTATATACAAAGTACTCTATTACCTTATTATTTAGGATATTCTGCCAAATTACTTAATATTGCTCACTAGGGTTTTCTATGAGAAGACAAAAACTATATACTAAGCTCAAGATGGACACTTCTACTGAGAACAAACTTTCAAGCATTTCAGGTCCTAGAAAACTGATAGCATGGGTAACCAAAATCCTCATCTTATCCATAAACCTTACTTTGGCCATTACTTTCAAATTTCTACTATTTTTGTGACAATCATGAATAATTTCCCCAACTTAATGAGGCATCTGGTATGTGGTAAAGAGCAATAGTCTCAGAAGTTAGAAAATGCAAGTTCAAAATATTTAGTTATTCAAATTAACTTACCTCTCTGAGTCTTAGTTATATAATTTGTAAAATAAATATGATTTATAATATTTGTATTATTTATATTCTCTCACTGTAAAATAAAAAAAAAAAAAAAACTCAATCAACGCCAGGATCAAATACAAAATCTTGTACAGAATCTCCCTCCTCCCATCACTATGTATCTCTTCTTCCATGTACAAGAAACTCCATCTTTCAGTTCCAGGCATTTTTTCTGGCTGTTCCTAATACCCTATAAAAGCTCTCTCTCTATCTCTGCTTCTCGGCTTCCTTCAACATCCTACTAAAAACCCACTAATTCTAGCACTTTCTTTGAATTATTTTCTACTTATTTGACATATGTCTTTATGTACATATTTGCTCTCATCTTCCCCCATTAAATTGTGAACTCCTCAGGAGTAGTGTCTATCTTTTGCTTTTCTTTGTACCCCCAGTTTTTAGTACAGAAACAAACAGTTGTTTGTTCATTTATGCCTAATTCTTAATGACACCATTGGGTAAAGATACTGGAATGATAGACCGTCCATTTCCTTCTCCAGCTCAATTTACAGATGAGGAGTTGAAACAAACAGGGTTACGTGACTTGACCAGTCCCAGAAATGGGAAGTGTCTGAGGCCAAATTTGAATTCGGGTCCTTCAGACTCCAAGGTCAGTATTCTTATTCACTATGTTGCCTAGCTGTCCACTAGTACAGTGGGTACCTAGTAAATCTATGATCTCTTATGTATACAAAATTAAATTCGAATCAAATATTAATTAAGTAGCTGTAATGTGTTTTGAGCAGAGTATACAAAAAAGCCAGTTCTTTCCTTCAAAGAGATTTCCAGGGAGTATGAGGGTGTAGGGTAGGAGAGATATATACAGATAACCACTCTAAGTCATACAATACTATATAAAGAGTTGCTAATATTACCACTTAGCTTCCCGATATGGCCACCTCTCCTTGACCTACAGTGTAATGAGAACACTAAAATGGTCTTAAAAATAATGTTTTAGATTTGGTAATTTTCAAATACTTTTACATTTATTATCTCACTGTAAGAATAAGAAGCATGTAGAACCTAGAAAAACATATAATTAATCCCCAAATGGTCAAAAATTGACTACTTACATCTCTCTAAAACCGACTGGCACAGGATCAGACAGATCAATGAGGAAGAACATGTCACTGCTAAGATTTGCCCCTACTAAAGCTACTTTGTGATGACCTGCAGTTTCCTATAACCCTATACCCTCTTTGCTCCCAGCACATTTGGTCTATGGAGGGAGGAGGGGCTGAGATTAAATTGCCTCTTCAAGCAAAAAATATATTTTGAAATAAAAGTCCTTGCTGATCAACATGCTGTGAACATAGTTCACATAGTTCCTCGACGTCTATTGATTCCAACGGAATTGAATTAAAAAGCAGACCTAACAACGTGACCTTCTGCAGTTCTAAAAATAAAAATAAAAAAAAATAAAAACTTTAGTCCTTGATCTGTAACTCTAAATTGGGGAACTGAATAGGAAGGCAAGATCAAGGAGAGAAGGGGTTAAAAAACCCCAAATAAAAGAGCAATGGAGCAAATCTGACTGCATGTTTGAAAAAGCCTATAAAATGTTACAAGCAAAACAGGAAAGCTTGTGTTAATAATGCATAAACCAAAGGAGAAAAAAGCCACCCATTTAATGGAATAATGCTTTTATCCTTGCAGTTAAAATGAAATAAACCATGACTATTAATCTAGTAAGACCATGTAAAAATGTAATTTTTAAAACATTTACTAAAAGGGGATAGTTCAGTAACCACTCTAAAAATCAAGGCCTTGTGTACAGCAGCATTCAAACGCTAAATACCAATCTCCTGTCCGTGGAGGCCATTACCCACCCTGTCTCCATAGCAACCCTAACAGTGTGCCTGACTTCAAAGACAAAGATGTAATTTCAGACTTCCAGCAGCCAGAGGGAGTGGTAAGAATATTCTACCCAGGCGGTGTCAGCTGATGATAAATTATAAAAATATCCAGGAAGGTTAGGAGGTGGATTGTACCACAGAATTCATATTCCTGGGGGAGACTTACATTAGTCAAACACACTCAGGGACAGCAAAGAGTCGAGAAGTAAACAGGAAAGAATCTCGATGGAGTCAGGATTTTTTTTTTTTTTTAAATTACACAGTGCAGAGTTCTTTCTGCCTTCCTTTTTCTCCCATTCCCAGGAAGTAAAAATAGCCAGGCTCATGTCCCCTTTCTCATTCGGATGGAGAGCGGCTGCAGATCTTGCTGCATGCCCGTGCCAGGGGCCAGCTCTAGCTCTGAGCCTGCTTTTCTCGGTTTGCCAAATGCCAACGAGCCAGCTAAGGGAACGGGGTCCATTTCTGCATGGGAGCCACTAGGGAGAGACCCTCGCGTCGGGGGCTTTAAAATTCTGACCCCTGTTACATAAGCTTCCCATCTCCAAAGAGTCAAGAGTTAGGATTATTATGGGGTAGGAGTGGGGGGTGAACACACAGAGAGAGGAGCCCTGTGCAACACAAAAGGCCCATCCACTGCCAACTTTTGAATTTGCTAGTCTACAGATTCTAGGGACTAAAAATAACTGTAAGATGAAGCCACGCAGATTTGTTTAAGTTACAGGCTGTCACTGACAGGCTCTTAGTCAACAAAAAGTAACTATCGGCCCCAGCTAAGAGCCTCACAAAATCCTATTAGGAAGTAGCAAGTGTGTTCTCAGAGCAATAAAACACAAAAACGGTCAACTGAGTCGAGGCTTAAATTCTCTTGGAGAAGCTACGCTCTGAAGAATTATAGTACAGATATTGGGGGTTTTCTTTTTAAGAAAACTATGAAAAGAACAGATACCTCCTGATTCATTCTGTAGGATTTCTCTCTCCCACCCCAATATTTCACTCTCCTCCCTCTCTCTGTTTCTCTCTTCCCATCTGTTTCTTTGTTTCTTTTTCCTCCCCTCTTTCTCTCTCTTCCTGTTTCTACTCTTACCATTTTTTCTTTTGGTTTATTTCTCTCTCTTCTTTGCTCTATCTTCCCTTCTTCCTCTCTTCTCTGGTGTGCTCTCTCTCCTCTCCCTATGTATCTCTTCTTCTTTCTCCCCACTCTAGTCTTTCTCTTCCCCTCCCCAGTTTCTCCCTAACTATCTCTCCATCTGTCTCTGACTCTCCCTCCCTCTCTCTCTCTCTCTCTCTCTGTCTGTCTTTCCCTCCCTTCCTCCTTCTGTTTCTTCTCTCTCTCTTTCCCTCACTCCTTCTGTCTCTTCTCTCTCTCTTCCCTCCCTCTCCATCTGTCTCCTTCTTTCTCCCTCTCCCTTCCTCCCTGTTCCCCATTTCTCTTTCTGTCTTCCCTTGGTCTCCTATCTCTCTCTTCCCCTCCTTGTCTCCTCCCTTTCTCTGTCTCTCCCTCCCTCTGTCTCTTCTTTCCCTCTCCATCTGTCTCCTTTTCTCCCTCTTCTTCTTTCTCCCTTCCTCCCCTTCCGTCTGTCTGTCTGTCTCTGTCTCTCTCTCTCTCTCTCTCTCTGTCCTTCCTCCCTCCGTCTTCTATCTCTCTTACCCTCTGCACTTTTTCCATTTCTGTCTCTCCTTCTCTTTCTCCCACATGTTTTTCTCTCTCCTTTTTCCTTATTTCTCCATTTCTCGCTTCCTCCCTTCTCCTCCCTCTACCAAAAGTTCTTATTAAGAAGATATTTTGTATTTTTTAAAAGATAATTATTTCAATATAATTGGTTTCCTTTGTATTTGGTACTTAGAAACATTATTCTAAGAAAGTGTCCATAAGCTTCAGCACACTGCCGAAGAGGATTATGGCACAGAAAAAGCTAACTCTTGCTCTAAATGAACCTTTATTCCCCTATGGGTCAGAGTGGTGGGGGGCAGCAGCAGGAACTCTTTGGAACTCTGTGAGGAGTAGGACCAGTTTCATGTGACCTTTGCTTCAAAAAACAAGTCCCATAGAAAACAGGAAAATAGTAACAACAATCATTTCACATTTACATCTCACTTAATCAAGTCAAGAGGCATTTACTAAACACAGTGTTAAGTGCTGGGTCTACAAAGAAAGGACAAAACTAAAATAACAAACAAAAAAACTCCCACTTAATAAAGCACTTTCAGATTTACACAGTGGAGGAGGCAGTAAAAGTATTCCTACTACCATTTGACAGATGGAGATAATAAACAGAGTCAAAATGGAGTTTAGAGGTCACCTAGTCCAACTCCCCCACCCCCAATTTTAAAGATAGCCCAGAAACATAGGTGGTTTGTCCATACCACAATGGTAATACATACCATATATTTGAACACAAAGTACTTTCTCTTGAAATCTCATCTCCAACTGAGATTATGAGTTTAAGAGACTTGTCTGTGATCAAACAACTGGTAAATAGTCAGTATTATCTATTCTGCTTTCTGTCCATCTACCTTGTATCTGCATCTTAAGCAGATCAAAAAAAAAAAAAAAGTATAACTGATAAAATGCTACCACAAAACATGCTACCTAAACAACGTATTCAGTAAAAATATCAAGGAAAAGATGGACTTTATCTGTACTTGCCAATTATTTTATGTCTTCTATTAAATTTTTTTAAAAAATGTTTTGTGCCTCACACAATTATATCATTGTTCATTCCAATGAGAAAATACATTTTAAAAAGCTACCAAGAACTCAATATTCCTTTTAAATCAATATAATTTTATTAATCATAACTTTCTAGACACATTTGATAAAATGATTATGTGAATGTGTGCAATATTGTTTATTCAATGCAACACAACATTTTTGCTTATTTAAGAATCTGTAGACCCTCTTATAATATAATGTCATCGCTACTCTGGAGTCTAGATAGAGCTCATTGGTTGGAAACAACTGGAAATGTTGTTTGCCATCATCTCTGATAATAATAACAACATTAACAATTTTACATTGCTTTTAAATTTCTCTTTTCCTCCCTTATTCTACCTCTGTCAAACTAAGATCCATTTCTAAATCTAGTGCACTCTCTAGTAAAACATGCTAGATCACAAGCTACTTGAAAGGCCAAATGTCTGTTAGATAAATCTCTCATGATACAAGGTAAATTTCTATATCCTGCAAGGAACACATCACCTATTTTATAATATACTGCATCTAGGAAAAAAGAATTAAATGAAGAATTTAGTTTAATCAACAGTTATACAACAATAAAAATATCATGAGGCAACTGTGATACAAAGCCTGAACTGATTGGTTGTATAAATCTAGCTAAGGAAGTCTGAATCCAGAATTTTCTGACCTGAGGAATAGTGTGTGTGTGTGTGTGTGTGTGTGTGTGTGTGTGTGAAACATATAAACAGTGTATCCCTCCCTACATCAAGAAAGAATAAAGATAATTTTCAAAATAGCAAATTTTTATTATCAAATTTTCTGTTCCTTATTTCACAATTCATTTTTTTCCACTACAAGGATTTTTATCATGCTTGAAAAAGTCTAATGATGTTTATGTAAACTCAATAGGAGAGGAATGAAGTTGCAATTCCATGACACTGTGATCTAGCAAAGGCATATATTAAATACTTCAAACTTGGGGGGGATGGGGGGGAGAAAGGCAATCATTTAATATAAAGATACTATTGAAAAAGTACTAGTATGGTTTTGATTTTTTTTTAATAGTTGCAAAAAGAAGAGGATTCATTATATATAATTATTTTTGAAAGAACTTATCAGAAAGATGATTTTGAACTGCCACTTACATGTTAAAAATTGTTTGAATAAGAATGGTTATGGCCCTCAGAAGGCCTTGCTGGACCAAAAACAAAAACAATGAAATACTGGCTGCCCAGTTTTAGGAAGGACACCAGGCTTTCCCATGAGGTATACAGCACTGATGTTTACTGGAGCATTCAGTTAAGTTTTATATGGTGGGAGGCTATTTACACTGCCAGGAAAAAAAAAGAAAAGGGGGAAAAAGGTATGAGATATCAGTGAATATGAACATCAAAAGGAAGATCTTGTGCAAGATATTAATTCTTTTCATGTTGAATTACTTAGAATGTGTTACATTGAAATCATTGCAAACCTTGATAAGATATTGTTTAAAAAAAAAGGATATTTTAATAATTAAGGAGAATTTCATTTTCCATGGGTTTTAGAGCTTTAACAGGCTTATTATGTTCTGAAGATGATGTACTGACAATTCAGACAACAAAGTAACTTCTCCCAAAAAAATATTTTGACCATGTGAAATTTGTTTTAACTTGGGCCAAGTTTAGCAACCCCAAAATAAAAATCCATTTATTACACACTACAAAAATAAAGAATTGTATATATGTGGGTGCCATTATCCATCAGTATGACAATCTCATATATTATAGAATGTATGAAAATTCAGATTCACAAGAAAAACAAATTAGTTAACTTGAGATATATAAAAATATCTTAGACCTCAAAAATAAATTCTCAATGGAAGTATGTCACAATTTGGGAGTTCCACTTAGAAAAAAATAAAAATGAAATCGTTATCAACACATTTATTATGTAAAGTGAGGTACACCTGCAAGTAGACTTGCACCATTCTATTGTCCCAGATTCAACATATCTTTGAGGTTTTAATCATTTCAGTTTTCATTTTCTGTTTCTGTACTTTAGATCACAGTGGTAGTAAACTGAATCTAGCAGTACTGAAAATTTGCATTTGCAAAGAGAAACATTATCAACAAATACCAAGTTGAAGGCAGATGTATTCCAATAAGAAAATCTAGAAGTCCTATACCTCAACTATGCAAATTAACTAGTGTCAAAATGCAAATTACCTCAGAAATCAGGCTGCAGATTGTTAAAAATATATTTCATGTGTGCTTTCTGTCAGTTTCTCAGATTTTTCCCTCCTATTTTAAATAACTAGAAAGTAAATTCAACAGAATTTGCCCTGGACAGTCATTGCCTTCGAGGACTTTGTACTCTACAACAAAGGTGCCAAACTAGCACCAAATAGGCTTGAGTATAGCCCCAAGGAAACTAAAATGTCAAAAGCTTTTTAAAAAATGAACAAAAATATAATATAACATAGACAACTTGCATTTGTGGTTTTCTGAGTCAATATGGGATCCACAGGGATCCAGTAAGTGTGTCACCAAAGGTCTAGAAGTTTACAGTTACAGATAACAAATGAGATAATGCAAGCAAAATGTTTAATAAACTTCAAACTGATATATAAATGTCACTATTGTTACTGAATAGTAATACTTAAAACTTACATTTAAATTTTAGTGTCTCATTTGATCCCTAAAACAGCTTCCAGGAAAAACGTAGAGAAGTTGTGGGAGAAATTATTATCTTTTTATGGTATATCAACAAACATTCGTCAAGTATCTACTACATAGAGACCCAGTGATCTAACCACAGGAGATAGACTCCAACAAATAGATCAACAGCTTTTAGAATTTAAAAGGTGAATAGCATGGGAAAATCTTTAAAAAGAAAAGAAAAGATATCCACATTTTAAAAGATCACTTAGAGGCTGTAATGTAGGGGGAGCATCCAGAATATGAAGGGAACTGGAGGCCATGTGAAGAGATGATTAAATAAAGAAACTGAGAATATCTGGCCTAGTAAGAGAAGGCTTGGGAAACTATCCTTAAAGATATGACTGGTTATTTTGTGGAAAAATAAAGGAGATTTGTACTTTTTGGCACCAGCAATGGGTATGTAGGGTATATAGAGGGAGATACAAACTCATTTTACGAAAAAAACTTCCAAACAAATTAAAAAAGTCCCAAAGGGGTATAAACTGTCTCAAAGAGTCAATGAGGTTCTTTCCCATTAATGGAGGTCATCTAAGGAGGATATTATAATGGGAGAGGAGAGAGCATGGGGAATGTCTATTTAGGTATGGATTCATCTAGATGACCTCAGAGACCCTTTCAATTTCTTGAGATTTTGAGATGCTATGCAGGAGTGAAGATGGCATGATGAGTCAGGAATAGTCAATGAAAAACACAGTGGGGGCAGGTGAAATTTATTAACCTATTTAAAAGTTCTAGGGTACAACTTGACCTAAACCGTCTCATTTCCTCTTACTGAGCATAGTGAATACTAGACCGGTCATTTACAAATTTTACCATTGGAGGATTTGTGTACAGTTCACACATCAATAAGCACAACCACCTCTGGATTGAAAGAACAGCACTAATAATCAGGGTAAGAATGCTTGAAAGGCATTTTCTCCAACCAAATTACCACCTTGAAAATGACCTCATTCAGGAAGCAACAAATTTCCTTTAATTAATGTCATCTAATCAATTGGGATGTGAAAAGCAAAATTCAAACACACATATTTTCCTATACTAATTCAATTATTCAGACAGGCCTCAAAATTTAGTTCTTACTGACTTAGTAAAATACTTCTGAACTATGTAGTCTGTTACCCAAGAGGTCGTCATTATTTGTCTTGAAAAGATATAAAAGATGACTGACTCTTGCTATCTCTGGTCTCCTTTTCACTCAAGTAAATTTCAGTTAGTCAGCTGTAGATATTTCTAAATAATTTCATATTCTTGTAAAACTTTCCTCAGAAAGTGAAAAAGATTGAAAGAATGAAACTCCAAGACTAGGGAAGTGATAATCATTTTATCCTTCTGTCTCTTGGTCATACTCTATTTGTGGAATTCTATTCAGTTCTGGATTATACATTTTAAGGAAAGGCATTGATAAATTAAAAGAGTTTAGAAAGGAGGAAAGGCTGAAAGAGTTGGGAATACCTGGACTAAAAAGATACCACTTTGGGGATGAAAAAGTTTCAAATTTCTCATGTTAAGGATTATCCCTGCTCTGCTTTATCTAAGAAAATAGAACTAAGAATAAGAGGTTGAAATTGAAAATAAGTGATATCAATCTGATCTAAGGAAAATCGTAGCAATGAGAGCCAATGAAAAGCAGAATGAGGAAGCAAAGGAGGTAGTAGGATCTCACTCACCTATGGTTCTTCCAATGACATGTCATCTAGGGTACCAGTTTCAATTCAACAAAAAGTTATTAAGCATTTGTAAGATACTCAGGATGTACAGATGAGAACAATCTCGGTTCTCAAGAAACTTTCATTCTACTAAGGATACATGTACATTTAATGGGGAAGACAGAGCAAAGGAGAGTAAGAAAGAGAACACTAATGACGGAAGTGAGAGAAAAAGGCCTCACGGATGAACCTTCACCTGAGATGTGCTCTGAAAACTGAGTATTTTATGAGTCAGAATTAAGGACAGAGTGAACAACAGACATGGCAGACACCTTGGGAAATGCACAGAGGGAAGGGATGGAATGTTGTGGACATAGATGAGCTGCTAGTAGGTCATTCTGACTGGAAGATAAAGAGAATAATATGAAATAAACTGGAAAGATGGATGGAAAACTAGGTTGTGGAAAGCTTTAAATGTCAGGATGAAAAGTTTATATTTAATGTGATATGCAATAAAGACCAATTACATTGCAAGAAGACATGGTCAGATCTGTCCTTAAAAATATCAATGTAGCAGCTTTCTAGAGGATGGTCTGGAAATGACCTTGAAGTCCCTTTCAACTATGAGGTTCTATCACACTGCAAAACCTTAATTTTTCAGAGGAAAATTTACTATATTCATTTTAGGTTTTTCTAATTCTCTTTCCTTGCTCAGGCTGCCAGGTTATTTTAATCTCAATGAGAATACAAAAAGGGTAAAATGAAGGTCAACTTGTCAGTCCATTCTGCTATCTGATAAAATTATTCTTCCTCCACATCTGAAGTCACAAAATCTAAAAGCAGAGTTCAGGATAACCGAGAAAATTAATGTATCCCAACTATTATAGCACCTTTCTCCCCATCTATGAAATACAACTCCCGTCTTCATCTTGATTCTTGATGCTTTCCCTCTATCAAATTAGCTCAAACTTAAATATCAGCACATGTACATACCTGAGAGAATATGAACTCTCTGAAGGTAAGAATTGCAGTTTTTGTCTTTGTAGCCCTTAGCTCCTAAGTTTAACTGGTGTGTATTTAATTAAACTGTAGTCTTATACAGTGGTTTTTTTGTTTTGTTTCATTTTTAAATAGTCATTACATTTCATGCTATTAAGATTGACCTGGGCAAGGTAGGACACTGCAAGATACTGTGGTGGTTCCTTCAACATGTGATTTTCAGCATTTCCCATATGTTGATCAATTATATAGTCTGCCATGCTATACACATTTCTAGATACACAGTACCAAGAAATAAAATAAAGATGTCTATAGCAGTAGCAGGGGCAAGGGGGAGATGGAGAAATTGGAGATGAGAAGAATGAAAGATAGGCAAGGAAGAAGTCCATAACACTGGACTTATATTTAATTAACATTCATGAGAACTGGGATCTGATCAAGGCTCAGTCATTAAATAGTTTACTAAGTTGTTGACTTTGTAAATAACAAAAAGGGGGGGAGGAAATAGGAAAGGACAAAAAGAACATGAAATTGTGTATTTATTGAATTGTACAATTTAACACTTGGCTGTTCATTTCATTGAGTGAATCACAAGTGTATTTCACTGATATTGAATAGTTAATAGAATGTCATAGTTTCTTTGTCTGTAAAAGGGGAATGGTATATCACAGTCAAAAGAAACATTTCCTACTTCTTTCTGCAGCTACTTTAATACTAAAATTATGTAGCAATGTTGCTTTAACAGCAGTCAACCTTGGCAAGAACTATGGCTTGTAGCTTTATTTCTTGCTTGGCAGACTGTAAGGCTATCAGCATCAGCAGTCCCTTGGCTAATAAGAATTTCAAAGGTCACTGATAACCACATAGAGGTAACACAGGTATTTGGGCTTCATAACCCTCAAGTAACCTACAGAATTACATCAGAGACAGAAAGATTTTTTTATAATTCCTTCTTCACTACAATAGAGGAAAAAAAAAATCAAGAAATCTGGCCAGCCAAAACAACAATTCTGAAAGCACAAGAAACATTTCATTATCTAGGAGGAACAAAGTATGTGGTACCCCTCCAAATTGATTATCATTGCTTGCAAAAGCCTTGTAAAGAAGACTTCTAACTTTCCTTCCTTAGAAGACAATAAGAAGAGAAAATAAGAATATTGCCATGTATATCTAAAAGTACACTGACAGAACTCATTCTGTAGTATTCTATTGTGATAATGCAAACCTATATAATCCATTCAGATTCAAGTCTTTTGCCATAATAGAACTCTTAGAGTTTAGGAATTAATTATGCAGCAGGTAAAACAAAACAAAATTCTCTTAAAATTAAAAGAAAACTGGAATCAAATAAACTTATTATTAAGCTGCTTGAAGATAACACATGATAAGACGTAGTATTTTGAGGGGAAAATTAGAAGCATTCAACGAAATTTCAAAAAAAGGAAAACTTAGGTTTGATGTAAATAAAAATGTATTTAGCAGTTAAAAAAAAGTAGAACAGGCTTGTGTTTGACATAGCTACTCTTTTTTCCTAAAACATTTTCTTTTGAAGACCTTAACTTTTTTGTAAAAGGGACTTTTTTCTCTCCATGTGTAGAGAATCTATTCCAGTTTTATTAGTTTGTTTTAAAAAAAAAAATACTTAAGTGCCCATAAAATTTAAGTTGTTTTTTATTACCACTGGTCTTAATTTTTCTATCATAATATAGATTCAAAGCTTTCTGATACTAGCTGTGATGAACAAATCAACTTTTCTCAGACTGTTTCCTAATCTGTAAAACAGGACCATCAAAAATACCTCATAAGATTGTTGTGAGGATCAAATTAAATAAGTGATCAAAAGTATGTTGAACACTTTCAAATTTTATGTTTGCTTTAATATGTTTAGATGTTTAATATATCATATGTATAGTACATTATAAATAATGTTACCCTAGAAATAAAATACTAATGCCTGCCTCCAAATGAACATTTATTCATCTATTATAAAAAGTTAATGAAATGAAATGGTACTGTGATTATACTTGTTATATTAAAGTGCTTGGTGATTTCAATTTGTAATACAAAAATTCCTTATGAAATACAAAAATAAGAGAGATTCAAACATTTTAATTTATTGTAGACAACTAATGTTAAGCAAAACAAACTGGTTATTTTTTAAATAAAGAATTTTAAACAAAACCCTAATAAAAATGTAATAGAAACCTGTCATTAATTTGTAAACTGCTCTTGTATGGATTCACCTAATTAGCTAATATTTGGTACTTAGGTACTATGGTAATTTACTGTCACAAATTATATCAAACGTTAGGTTCTCTTCGCCTCCTACCATATTCTTTATTCCTATTCTCAGTCTTTTAAACAGGATGAGAAATTATCATTCAATGTTTGCAGTTTAGCGAGTACTGTTATTTACACACACACACACGTTTTGAAATAAAAGTATCTAACCATGAGTCAAAATAATTCCTTGGCCTTAATTCTCTATGCAAAGATTTCAGTGTATAGATGGCAATAATATGAACAATTAACGACAGTATTATCTTAAAAAATAAGATATGCCAAGTCCAAAAAATTTGCCATATCTCTGTCTTCAAGCTCACAGAAATATTCAGAATACTAAGAAGAAATAAATTCATCAAAGGAAAATGTTCAAAGGGGGGTGAAGGTTGAGAGGATGTAATGATGATAATAATATGAATAAACAATAAAAGAAAGTCTCCAAAGGAAAAAATTTCCAGGAAAAACAAAACACTCGAATCACACAAAGGGATACTAAAACAATATAAAATAATATCCAATATGTATGAGGAATGTGTCATATAGTACAAGGAATGACACTACATTATTCTGATAATGGTCTCAGTAAACATTCAACTTTAATTCACACAATAAAATTCATTAATTTTTAAATTAAATTAAATTTTCTTCCAATCTCAGTTCAGGTTAGGGAAAAAATGCTCTACAGTCAAGAACTCTTTATGTACAATGTATTGTACATTCATTCCATAAATACAAATTGATCTATGCAAGGGATAAGATTAGACAGGGATATGAGGAGAACTGGTTTGGTTAGAGAAAAAGATTATAAAGCTTTGCCCTCATGGAGTTTCTAATAAGAAAGACATTGGGTGTACATTAAAGAAAAAAAAATTTCATTGTAATTTTCCTTATGTTATAGGACATGTCTAATGCTATACTCAATCGTTAAAATTTTCTCTAAAAGTTAATTTTTTTGCACCTTTCAACTTCTAATATTAAGACAATTTTAAAGTCACATCATGAGTTCTTGCAAGACCAATGTAACTAAACTAAAGCCGACTATATATATTAATTTCTTTGGGGAATATATCTTTCTGATCTTTGTATCTCCTCCACAAACCTAACGTAATGGACTATTCTTACTAGCGGGTTTAGTAAGTTCTAGATGAGGATGTTCATCTTCTCTGGCTTGTACTCCAACCTTACTATGAGTTTACATTCCCAAGAATCCATTTTGTATCTCTATACTTCCACAAAACCCTGGCTGGCTGCTAGAGTACAATAATTCTACTACTATGACTCTCCTAGTTTAAACATGGACATGTTTTCCCTTTTTCTTAGAAGTTGATTTTTTTTTTTTTTAAGGAAGATCACTAGCAACTAAATGAAAGGAAGGAAACTAAATCACAGAATAAAAATTATCATGTGATAAAACACAAAGCATCTCTACCTAAAATAATTTTATTATTTAATTAAGAAGCCATAAAAACGCAACTTCCTGCACTATTTCCATTCACTTTCTCTGGCTTACTTAAAACCAGTTTCTGATTACTTTACACTTCAAGACCATTGACCCTCTGACCTTTCCCCCTCCCCATCAACCTCTGGACAGCACTTTCAGGCACCATTAGTCCTCCACATTAACCACATGAGTCCATCCATTAAAGGTAAGAAAGGGGGCCTTTCTTCATACGACTTCTACAATCAAGTTCCAGATAATGCCAATGGTTCCTGCATCCTATCAGTCACCTAGTTCAAAAATCTTGTTCATCTTTCAATTTTCCATTTTCCTTCATGGAACTAAATGTTATGGATTCTTTTCTTTCCACTATTCCGACTACTACACTGTGAATACATATGGAACTTATAGATAACACAATTTCTAGATAGTTATTAAATTTCCAAATCAGGGCTAAAAAGATTTAAAAGCTGGAACAATAGGCTCAATCTAACAAGATGAGTAAAAAAAAAAAAAAAAATACTAACTCATGTCTGTGAGTAATGTTCAGAACGAAGGATGTGATGGTCCTACTTCATGTCATATTGGTTTGTTCTGAGCTGGCATCCAGTATTCTAAAAGACATCTAGACAGCTTAACAGAAGCAGCACTAAGGTCCAGAGGAATACAATGGTAACTGTCAGAGGACTCAAAACTTTTATCATGTGAACTGTAGGAACTGGAGATATTTAGGTTAAATATAAGAAGGCAAAGTGGGAACATAATAGCTATCTGCAAATATCCAAAGGCTATCATAAGGAATAAGATATGATTTATTTTTTGAAATTCCAAAGAACCCTAACTAGGAACAATGAGTGGAGAAGAATTCTCTAACACTGCTTTGATGAAAGGGACTTTGTCACTGTAATTGGTTTCAACCACCATTTGTAATGAACATGCTAGAAAGGACATGCTTATGGGGAGTTATTTAGATCTCAGCTTCTTAAACTGTGGTTCATGATACCATATGAGATCTTGTAACTGAATATGAAAGTCGCAAAATTAGGATTTATTATAAGTAAGTGATTAATTTGTATACCTATTTTATGTATCTATATACCCAGGGTCATGTAAAACTTTCTTGGGATAAAAGGAGTTCGGTAGTTGAAGAAATTTGTAAGAATCCCTGGTTTATATTAGTGACCTTTAAACTTTACTGAAATCTAAATGTAATTCAATTTTAATAGATTGAGGTAAGAAACAAAGAGAAGAATTATAAAATTATTTTCAAATAGTTTTTTAAAGTATATTTTATATCTCTCTGGAAAATGCTATGCTTTAAATATTTGTATGGAAAACTAAATTATCTAGAATCACATAAATTAACTGATCAACACAAGAAGTCATCTCCTGCAGTCATATCTAAATGTAATTTTATTGTGATTCTCCTTTCACCCCTAACTTTTATATGCACTGGGGACCAATCAAATGGACACATAAAGAATGCTTTATCAAATAAAATTTTGGGGATTGGGGCAAACAAACCATTACACACATCCTACACATACACCTCTTTCAATTTCCAAGCCAAACATCATATAATATTTTAAATTTTTTTGATGTATAATAGTGAGAAAAGCATTCGAGAAACCTTAGTCATTTTTCATGGCTTGAAGCTCCACCCTCCATCCCTTATTCCAGGCTTAAACAAAGTTCAGTGGGGCATCAAGCTGCCTGTTTTAAATTATAGTCTGTATTTTAAAATAGAATGCATGCACGACATGTTCCTAAAGCTAGAGGGTGGGAGTGTTATTCACTGAAAATTGAAGGCTTGTTGAGTCAATAATCTTCTTTCACAGAGTAACAATTTTCAGCTAAAATTTCTTGACCCAAACAAAAGAAAACAAGACCATTCAGTTATTTTACAACTCTGCAGAAAGGACAAAAAGAAAAAAATATATGGGGGAAAAAAAAAAAAAAAAAAAAAAGGAGAGTTCTCTCAAATTCTATACTGTAAGGAAGAATAGCTAACTTCATTGTCAGGTAAAGACTTCTAGGAACTATTTCTCCTCGTAACTTGACAGTCTGGATTTAACATATCTCAAAATAGCTACTTCCATTGTAAAGAACCATAAAAGCAAATACCCAGAGTCCGCAATTACTATCATGAACTACAGCAGGATATATATCGCTCCCTCATTAAATAAAATAGAAACATTCCTCAAAAGGTGACTGTGAAGTGAAAATCTGCAAAATGAATTCTAGGATCACTCTGACTTAGATGACATGAGGAGAAATACATTCCTAATAGTCAATCCATGAGCAATACTGGGAAAAGAAGTTTGACTATAAGGCATGTCAGTGGTGGTAGCCAAGGCAGGCAAAGGACAACACAAAGATAGAAAGAGGGAGGAGCTCTCTCTCCAGGCGTCTCAGTGCTACATTCCAGGAACTGTAGTCATAGGGGTAGAAAGGCAGTGCAATAGGGAGAAAGGTTTTCTATCTCTTCATGCTAGTATATGTTTTTGTTTTTTTTAATTTCCAAAGAGAGAAAAAATATCTGAGACACAGATGTTCAAGACACTTCTACATTTGCCAGTATTCACAGGGTGAATGTCATTTTTTATTTTATTTTTTTTCACTGTTTTTTTTTTTTTTTCCTTAGAAAACCAAGACAGTACTTAGGGATTTCCCAGACACTGTTGGTGGCTATTCTTAACTCCACCTTGTCTGTGTTGTAAAGTCTTAAAACCAGGGCCAAAATAACACAAGGAAGCCATGGACACTAGATAATATTTAATTTTTCATCTTCTGATAAATTATGTTAAATTTATGTCCTGTTTTATAAAATGTACCTTAGAAAAATTGTGCCTGCTAACTTTAAGACAGGCACTGTTAATTTAAATCAATCAACCAATTATACATATTGATGAGTATTTTATATATCTCCTCTAAAGTTAGTTTCTTTATTCTGTTACTAAAACAATATAGATCATTGTAAATTTCTAACCTTTTGGATTTCTTTAAAAGCATTTTTTTTCTTGTCCATATTCACTTGGACTATACTAATTCACATTCTAGCTGGCTGGAAAATCCACTTTTGTCCAAACCAGCTTTTATTTAAAAAAAAAAAAAAAAAAAAAAAAAAAAAAAAGCAGTCTCAATGAAAGAGTTGTATAAACAAGATTGCTGGGGGCATGTTGAACCCATTTAAGGTTTTGTTGACTTAAAAAAAAAAGAATTTTGGCATATCACTGGAATGCAAATGATACTGTTAACTACAAATAAGGATTACTTTCTTATTCATTAAAAGAGGTCAAAAGAACTTGCCCTAGAAACAGTCTCTGGGTATTTTAAGTTGCTGTATATATTGATTCTTATAAAGTATTCAGTATTTCAGAATTTGTGCAGATGTAGATTAGTATTCCCAAAACCAAAGAATTTTTATTGTACAAAATGGTAAGAAACAGAGGCTTCAATTAAATCATACTAACCACCTAATCAAACTGGTTATTTTTAACTAGACTAATGAGGTGGTTAAAATGGTTAAAAATAACCATTATAGCATATTTTTTTCAATACTCCCTCCAAAATACTTTAGTTCATAACATAATGCCATTTAAAAAGGAATTAAATGAGGAAAAACAAAGTCTTCTTTAGGTTTCAATGAAAGAATTAAGAAAAAAACCTACTCTTTGTTATTAATCTTAAGCCCCCTAAAAGTCTCTTTTGACAATGACAATTTTCTAAATATTCTCATCCAATATATAGTTTTTATATCTTCTTTCAGAATAATATTCATCTGTTGCTTCCTTCCTAAAGCCAAATACCTATTTTATGTAATGCCCCATGAACAATCAATCAAGCTCTCACTATCTAAATATCCAAGATATTCGTCAACAAAGCACAATAAAAAGTTTACATTGAACTTTATGGGTTATTGGCATCAGGATATCCCTAACAGATATAGAAAATGTAATCATTTTAAGTGCTTACTTAGATCTCTTTAGATTAAAAAACAAAAAAACACTTGGTGGCAATTCTCTCTGAAAGGAAAAAAATTAGCTATTTTCAGAAATCAAGGAAATCAACAATTGCTAACAGTCATAAAAATATACCATTTTACTAAGAAGTGAGAGGCCAAAAGCTTTTAAATTCTAAAAATTAAAGTTCCTTTTATCCATAATTATGCAATCTATAACATTATATCAGCATAGTAATAGCGAAAACATGAGGGTGTACATTAAACAAGAGTGTTCTAAAAACCCAAAATATAAACAAAGCATATCTTCCTAAGGAGATACCCCTACATTTCTTCAGGCACTTTAACTTAGCATCACTTTTAGGATAGAACCTTTCGGTGCATCTATTTTGGACACAGTCAAATCAAAATATCTTCCAATTCCAAAAATATAGATTCTTTTTAAAAAGAAATTTGTCATAATTGTTTTGTTTTATGTAAAAAACCATGAGATTGGCATAGCTGAGCTTTTGAAGTAGAATATGAAATTCATACACAAGGAATTTATACAAAAAATATTTTTCTTCTTCTCACCATATTTTGGTTCTTTTTAAATTTCAGAGTTCCATAAATTCTGACTACTTCTACCCAAATCCAAAGTGAATTCACCTTACAGTAAGTTTTTAAGTTGTGAACTATAATGTACCAAGGGAATCCAACAGCTCGCTTCATCACCATTAGATAGAGATACAGATACTACACACAAACACGTAATTAATAATAGAATTAGTGGGTCAGGATTGGGTAGAATGTGAAGAAAGACAGCTGTGGACTGAATTACAGTATGAAAACTCTCCCCTAACAGAAATCCACAAGTAATGAAGATATAGGAGAGTCAGACCAATAAAGCAGTGAACATAAGTGACTAACCCAAACAGATATAACAATTAGGACTTTAACTTAGATCTTTTGGACTCCCAAGCCAGTTAATGCTGTAGTAATAATAAAATAAAATATTACATTTTTTGATCCAATTCCTTATCCTAGTTTTCAACAAGGAAAACTGCCCTACATAAAAACAAGAAGATATTTAATAGATAATCTCTTATTCTTCTAAGGTTTGCATATCTATTCAACAGAAAAAGACATATTAACCATGGCTCTGGAACAACATGAAAAAAAGTATATCATTTGGCCATTAGTCTTATATTGAACATGAGAAACTATATGCCAAGTTCTAAAACAGAACCTAATAAGCTACTAAAATTCAACACTAACTAAAAAGAGAATATAATAATGAAGCTTCCTATGTACACATACAGACACACAAAATCAATACAAAAGATTATTTTCCTAGACAGATTAGTATATTTTTAAACTAGTAAAGGGGAAAAAATCTAAATATTTTGGCTTCTTATAAAGAAGACAGATAATTCACACCACAATTAAGAAAAAGCCAAAGAAAATACTTAAATCAAATATAGATGGGGGGTAAAAGGGAGGAATTACAAACTTATCTTCATGGAAGAAGCACCTAGTTTTGTGTGATGAGTATTTTTATAACAGTTTCAACCGTAATATATTGATTTGGAAGTATAGGAAATTATCTAGTATACATCTCTGAAAGCCATTGATCTTCACGCATGTTTCACTAAACACATCACCAAAGAATTATAACAGAAAACATCCTTCCATCTAGTATAAGAAGATGGCAGACATTTAGATGGCATCAATGATTTAAATAATCATCAAATCACAGATTGACATAACTAGTATTTGAAAAAAAAATTAGTAAAAACTATGCAATGAATCTACAAATGACCTAATAGCATAATACTGTATGAATCACTTTGGGGTAGCTAAAACATTAAATTTCCATATTAGATATATATAAAAGAAGAAAAGCTAACTAATAAGGGTTTGTTTAAAACTAATACAGACAAGATTAGAAGGGAAACAATAAACTGGGAAACATTTTTACATTCAAAAATTCTGATAAAATCCTTATTTCTTTTTCTTTTTTTTTTTGCTGAAGCAATTGGGGTTAAGTGACTTGCCTAGGGTCACACAGCTAGGAAATGTTAAGTGCCTGAGGCCATATTTGAACTCGGGTCCAGCTGGCTGATGCTCTATCCATTGCACCACATAGCTGCCTCTTAAAGGCCTTATTTCTAAAATATATAGAGAACTGACTCTAATTTATAAGAAATATATATATATATATATGAAATATAAGAAATCAAGCCATTCTCCAAGTGATAAATGGTCAAAGAATATGAACAGACAATTGTCGGATGGAGAAACTGAAACCATTTCTATTCATATGAAAAGGTGCTCCAAATCATTATTGATCAGAGAAATGCAAATTAAGATAACTCTGAGATACCACTACATACCTGTCAGATTGGCTGACAGGAAAGAGTAATGGTGAATGTTGGAGGGGAGGTGGGAAAATTGGGACACTGATACATTGTCGGTGGAGTTGTGAACAGATTCAGCCATTCTGGAGAGCAATCTGGAATATGCTCAAAAAAATTTGATCAAACTGTGCATATCCTTTGATCCATCAGTGTCTCTACTGGATCTGTCTCCCAAAGAGATCTTAAAGGAGGGAAAGGGACCCACATGTGCAAAAATGTTTGTGGCAGCCCTTTTTGTAGTGGCAAGAAACTGTAAACTGAGTGAATGCCTATCAGTTGGAGAATGGCTGAATAAATTGTGGCATATCAATGTTATGGAATATTATTGTTCTGTAAGAAATGACCAGCAGGATGATTTCAGAAAAGCCTGGAGAGACTTACATGAACTGATGCTGAGTAAAGTGAGCAGGATCAAGAGAACATTGTACACAGCAACAAGACTATGTGATGATCAAAGCTCTCTTCCACAATGAAATGACTGACGGCTATTCCAATGGCTTTTGATGAAGAGAGCCATCTGTATCCAGAGAGGATTGTGGGAACTGAGTATGGATCACAACATAGCATTTTCACCTTTTTTGTCATTGATTGCTTGCATTTTGTTTTCTTTCTCATTTTTCTTTCTTTCTGATCAGATTTTTCTTATATAGCAAAATAATTGTATAAATATGTATGTCTATGTTGGATTTACATATATTTTTACCATGTTAACATCTACGGGAGGTGACAGACTGGGTAGGGAGTGGGGGAGAGGGGGAAGAGAGGGGAGGATAATATTGAAACATAAGATTATGCAATGGTCAATGTTGAAAAATTACCCTTTCATGTGTTTTATAAATAAAAAATTTTAATAAAAAAAATTGGGTTTGTTGTAGAATGGAGTGAATGCCAAAGCTATCTCATGCACACCCAAAACAGGAAACCTCAGGATAGGTAGAGATGTATCATAACTCTCTGGTTGATTCTACCTAAACCTAAATCTATAATCACAGGATTATAGATTTAAAGTAGAAAGAGACCTGAAAGATCATATAGAGCAATCCATCAATTTTATAGATGAAATAATTAAGAGTCATAAAGATGAACTAGCTGTTCTGAGATCAAATAAATGAGTAGGGTTGGGATTTATACTCAGTTCTGACCTAAAATCTAATATGCTTTTTCAAATAATAGTAGACTACACAAGCAACAACCCTCCAAATAAATATTGATAAATAGAAGTTCATATGCAGGATCCTAAAATTGTTTTAAAACAAACAACCAGCATGAAATACAATGGAATTTTGCCACAATAGAAAATTATACGAGAATATAATGATAAAAAAAACAATGAGAGGGCATGTCAGGAAAAAAAAATACACACACACACACGTATGTATGTATGTATGTATATATTCCAGTGTCACAGTTAAAATATATGGGGAAATAAAGTATGTTAGTATATATACATAAGGGAAAGAGAATTGAATCTGAACTAAGGAGGCCCTTGGCTTGAATTCTGTCTCCAGTACTGATTAGCTATATATAACTTGAGTAAGCTATATAACTTTAGCCTCAAATTGGAGAAAGAAGCTTCTAAAACCCTTAGTTTCCTCCTCTGTCATGAGGAAAATGGACATAAGACTTCTAAGATCACCTTCAGTTTTAAATTTATGACCCTATGAATATAAAAGTCACTTACCATTTTAGAAAATATGGTTTCAGCATAGACAAGCTAGCTAGTTTTCATAAAAACCAAAAAAAAATTTTTTTAAATTATTTGCTTTAGAACCATTCAGAAAATTGTATGTTTAAGATTCTGTTTTCCAAAAAAGATTATTGTATTAAATCTAACCAACAGGCATATATATATTCATAATGAGCCAATATCCTTAAAATAAAAAAAAAACCTGACAAACATATACTAAAAGATCTCAAATACAATACAAATATGAATAACCTAAAAAAAATTGAAATGCTAAACAGTTTACAAGGACTGTGAATTATTAATTGAAAACAATTAGTCAATAATGAATGTTAGCAGCTCCCTCTTTATAATACTGGACATAGAGATAGAAGTATTCAAGGATAAGGAGGGTAATCAAGCAAACTTCCCATAGCAAAGCTTTTCAATTATTTAATGTTATAACAGTTCATTTCCTCATTAGCTGTTCTTTACAGTTGGTTGTCAACCATCATTTATGAAACCCTTAATCTAAGAACAAGAGAAAAGAGAATTTTAAAACATATTCAGTAACTGCAAAATATAAAAGTGATTGCATAAAAAACATTTACATGATGCAAAACACACTTGTCAACTGTACAAAACATATAGTAGCCAATAAGAATTCTCTGCCAACCAGCTACAGCACAAATAGACAACTAGTTCAACAAAAGAAAATTCAATGAGAAATCATATATAGCATAGGACAAAAATAGATCAGAAAAAAATTAAGAAGTTTTGCAGTCTATCCTAGGAAGCCATTAAAATTTCATAAAACAATTTCTTAATATTCAGCAAAGATCACATTTGATCAACAAAAGCCTTAAAAAACTTGGAAAACGCAATAACCAGGCATATGCCTATTCAAACCACCAGCTAACTTCTAATCACAGTCAAACAGCTAGAGTCAAGAAAATATTCTGAAAATATAAACATTCCATTAATTTTTCAGACATGAAACTGTTAGAGGTAGCAAAAATATATGCAAAACAGAAGATCTAAACAAAATGTAAACCATGTAGCTAGCACCTACCTACCTTCTACAATGCTAAGTGACTATCATTAATTCAAAAATATGTAAGGAAAGGTATAGTATATGTGTTTAACAACCATCTCATTACCAATGTTTATTCTTGACTATTCATAAACTAATACATTATTTCTTGGTTCATTCATCCCTGAGGCTCAAATAAAAACAAATGCTATCCAGCTTTTTAGTTAATTCCCATCCTTTGACAATCATTTTTAATGGAGTTTATGAGCCATACTGACTGTTCTATGAATGTAGCAGGATATTTTTAACAAAGAAAGTTAACTAAGAAACGTGCCTTTTATCTTCCAGATTACAAGAAATTGAAATAAATCAAGTAGAGATAAAATTGCCTAAAAGGATAATCTGAAACTAAAAGAAAATTTACTAATTTAAGAGTTTCAAAGGAATAATCCAATAACACAAATACTGAGTTTTGTGCAAACACGCCGAGTGCATACTTACGTATTTCACAAATTTTTCATGTTTATTAGTAAAAGAAAAAAACTTTCATTGGAGTAAAAAAAAAAAAAATGGGATAAGGTAAATGAGCCATTCTCCCACTATTAAAAGGTTAAAGAGAGCTAAAACTTTAAAGAATACCTTAATTTTTTTTATGTCATCATTTAGATTTAATGAAATTGGGGGAAATAAAGGGGGGAGGGGGGAAGAGGTTGAGCATAGAAGGGGGTGGGGATGTTTATCTGTGTTTCTGTGTACAAAGTGAAAAGCAACTTGAAGCATTAGCAAATCAGCAAAAAATGGATAGTATACATCCATTTTTCTTTTATTGATTATGACCAATGATAGAAAAGTCAGCAACTAAAATAATTACCAGTGAGAGTTCCTTGAAGAAAAACTATCATCAGAATTAATGGTAATTACTTAATGGTATCTGCCTTCTTTAAAAAAAAAAAAAAAAAAAAAAGTCCTTTGAAAAGAAAGACTCTAAAACTCCAAAAACAGATTTCTAATTCAAGGATTTCTTCTTATCTCTCAAATTAACATAGGCGAAATCAACAATGGCTCATTTTTCAATACATTAATTACACTTCCACAACAGGCAGATTAATGTCTTACTGGTAAACTTGAGGGTCTTTCTTGCTGTATTAGGCTCAAATCTTCATGGTTAGGCTTTCCTGGTGCCATAGGAGGTTGCGATCTAGTTCCATAGCCTTCCTGAGACATGTCCTAAATAAATACAAAACCAAAGAAACATAAATCTCTTTCATTGGTAATGACATAATTGGTAAATTAGAAAATAATGTTTTTAAATGTGTACACTGACAAGTTTTACTTTGCCAAAATCCTATATATGCCATCCCTATTATGACTTCCAACATTTTTTTTAAAATGAAAAGATGGTCAAAGATCTACTCAACAATAGTGTACAATTTAATTATAAGAACAAATAAAATTACATAAGATTTGGGCTGTGCAAAAGAATAAAAGAACTGTAACCAAACTCTCCAATAAGTCTTAAAGTCATATCCCATAACTAAATATTAATTTAGATAGATTATCCTGTAGTATTTCCTCTGAAAAACATTAGTATAATCAGCAACTTCAGCAACTCATTTTGTTACTCATTTGTCTTCCATAATCCCTGCCTGAAATACCATTATAAATATTATTAAACTCAGTGTCCTCAATATTTAACGTGCACGCATGTGCACGCACACATACACTGTATAGAACTATTCCTTTTTAATTAGCAGTGTTTTTAAGCATTGCAAAGGAAAATAAGGGTGCTGGGACTTGGGTAGGTCTCATAAATTTGTTACAACATAACCTTATTCTAGTCTTACATGTCCTCAAACATTTTTACAAAGGTATGGTATATGGTTTAAGCCTTTTGCTAAAACAATGTTATGCAATCCAAGCTACAATAATGTATAAAACTTACTTTATATTAGCAAGTTCCTGCTCATTACAGATCTCTAGCTGAAGAACGATGCCAAAACGCTAAATATTTATTTCGTATTACCGCCATTTACACCTGAAGTCAAGGAGGAGGGCAGAATGTGAAATACTCATTATAGCACGTCTAACTGGCACTACAACTTGAAGAACCAGTTTCTGATTATGGAGATGAAAAGGGGAAAGAAAACATCACACCTTAAAAGTTTCTGTCCCCCAGTCTCCCAAACAGTTCAGTTCTGTGTGAAATGAAACACATTTTATATCTCTCCTTTCCAATTTTCGTGTCACTTAAATATTATTTATAAAGATAATATTTTTCGGCTAAAATTTTATAAAAAGCGTCTCCATGCCCCACCCCTTTCTCATACAGTACACACACTTTAAATTACATAGCTTCTTTAAAAAGAAGGTAGTTGCAGCCAAGAAACTCTGGTCCAATAGCTACACTCATCAGAATAAAAACTCTACTAAATTAGACTTAACTAGTTAAAGTATTGGTACAGTCAGGATTAATCCAAACATACCAAATAAACAATAAAATTCTATATTCAACCATTTCTCCTTCAGAATAAAACAGTATAGATATTGATTAGGGGACAAATCAGAATTAAAAACCACAGTTGAGTGTTAAAAATTTGCCGCCTTTCCTTGCATCAGAACTAAATTACTTTAGGTTCTTTAGTATTAGAACAACAATAAAGTTCCCTATCATGGGCATACATATGTCAAGTAAAATCAAGGTATACTTAAAAGGGCAACTTCTCAATCTGGCTATCAACAGAGGGTAACAATTAGGCTCACCGATGACAAAAGCTGATTGCTAAATGATTATCACTCTTCTCCTACCCCCAAAACACACACACACACACACACACACACACACACACACACACTCACTCACTCTCACTCTCTCTTTCTCTCTCTCTCCCCTTCCCAATCCCAGATTTCCACTTGTAACAGCCCTCCCTGCTGTGTAGACCAGCAGGTTCCTGTGGATTAACATCTAAGGCTTAAAATCAACAGAAGGCACAAGGCCTCCATTCAGTAGACTTCACCCTATTACAAAAGCACATAAAGGTGCAAAAGACAGCTTCACAATAGGCAAACAAATGAACAAACCTCTGCTTTCCTCTCTCTCTCTGTCTGTCTGTCTGTCTCTCTCTCTCTCACACACACACACACACTATCTAGTGACAGTTCAGACCCTTATAATAAACTTCATCTAAAGAAACAGTAGCAACAGATTTGTCCTATGTCCAACCTTTTAACTTCATTTTTACTCCCTATGCAAACTAAATAAATTCCAGCTTTCTAAGAGAATTTGGAAAAAAGACCATTACAAGAGGAATCAGAACAAATTGAAATTTAGATGCTGTCCTTTCAGACATAAGATTACCCTCACTAATCTGACAGAATATGGAAGACATCAGAGTATATTCCTGAGACATTAAAAATGACATTTCATGCTTTCAAAATTCAAAATAATTAGCTCCTTCCAAAACTGCCAACACTCTAACTGCCAAGAACATTTTAGATAGTGCATTCAGAAATAAAACCAAGAAAATAAATTTCATCAGAATGACCCAAAGTGGAATTTAAGTACTGATTAGGTATTGGGAGTCTGCTCTCCCTCAAGATAATTAGCTCAAAAATAAAGATTAAATTAAGACAATACAGGAGAGCATTGACATGATCAATAATACCAACTGAAATCACAGCCTTAACCCCTCACTATCAAATGTTTCCACAGAAATCATAATTTCATGAATGGTCTGTAATTTTTTTCTCTCCTCTCTACTTGGTGAATACATATACATGAACAAATACAACATATGAAATCAACTCAGAAACAATGACTCTTAATGCTATTTTAAAATGTAGAAATCTGTTTCCAAGGCCATCTTTATGTTAGGATTTACTTTTGCATATGATATGAGAACATTGATAAATGAGCACAAACAAATAAGCACAAATGTGACAAAGCACATGAACATCTCATCTATTCCTAAGAGCCTAAAGTTTCCATTCAGTCAGTCTTTCTATCCCTCACAGTACCTACTGTATGCACACATATACATTCAACAATTACTTGTTGAACAACTGAGAGTAACAATCGACTGAGATGGAAAGAATTCTTTAAAAAAAAAAAAAAGCATCTTTACAGAGATTTGAATGAGTTCATCAGGAAAGACAGAGAAAATGTTGTTTTCAACACACAGAAAGACAGATACAAAACAGAATGATAAACTATTATAATACAGAAATAGAATACTACCAAGCTTGTGGAATGTGGTTTTTACTTTGAGGGTTTTTTTTTTTTTTAAGCAAAGTAATTTCTCTCTTCATTTCATCAACAAACTTGCAAATTCATGATCACTCACGACAGCTTTCATAAGCATGCTTTTCATGAATTAAAAAGGAAATGTTTTAAACAAACTAGAAGTGTGAAAATAGTACTCCCAAATGCCCAAATGAGATGGTGAAGAATTTTCACAGACTAAACATAATTTGAGAGTTGGGAGAGAACTCTGGTTATCAAGCCATCCATCTCATACATGAAAAGAATCCCCAATATAGAACCTCCAACCAGTGGATAACCAGTCTCTGCATAAAGATGTCTAGGGGATGGTAAAGAACTTATCACCTTTCTTTTCAGGTAAACTATTCCATATTTAGATAGCTTTAATTTTTAGTAAACATTTTTCTAACATCAAGCATAAATGTATCCACTTACATGTTCTAACCTATCACTCTGAAGCTAAAGACCAAATTTAATCTCTCCTGCATAGGACAACCATCAAATACTTAAAGAAGCCTATCATGGTTTCTTCTGAATTCCAGTTCCTGCAATAGATGCAAAGAAATTCAAGGACCTTCACAAGGCTGGCTGTCCACTATTGAATACTCTACAGCTTATGAAAGTTGTGCCAAAATTGTGCTGTCCAGAACACAATGTATGAGACCTGACAAGGGAAGAGTACAGTACAACTGTCTAGAAGCAGTGTTCCTCTTAATTTTGGGCTTGCTGACTCATCTTAAAAACTTGCAGTTTGCAAAGCGATTTGGAATTATCAAAAATAAAGTGACAAATGTGTTCATATACTTTGAACGAGACTTCATTATTGGATTTATACTACAAGAAATCATCAGTAAGAAAGTCCTCATGAGCCCAAAAATATTTAGTGCAATACTTCTTGTGTTGCCAAGAATTGAAATTAAAGTACATTATCATTGGGCAATAGCTAAACAAATTGTGATTCGTGAATGTAATAGATTATTGAGCTAGAAGAAACAATGTGTGAAGAATACAGAGAAATATGGAGGGACCAATATAAACTGATGGTTCAATATACACAAAAGCTACAAACAATATAAATGGAAAGAATTATCACCAAAAAAATCAAAATTAAATGTAACAAAACAATAAAGATACAGAATGAATTGAATAAAGAAGGATGAAGAGACCCTCCCAACTACTCCTTTGGATGTGGAAGTCCACAGGTATTACATATTATGCATGTTTTCATACTTATTTGATATATCTATCAGTTATTGCTATTTTTATTTCCTCTTCAATATATTATTTGTCATATGGGATGACTCTGGGAAGGGGAAGAAGAGAATTACTTGGAATAACTGGTGAATGAAAGAAGCAGAACATATCAATAAATGCTTTTTAAAAACAACCCCCCCCCCAAAAAAAAAGCTTGCAATTCATCAAAGCCCTCATCTTGATTTTAAAACTTCTGCCTTTGTTCCATTTTGTACTTAGGGAACAGATTTTTAATACCAAAATATAAATCTATTTACTGAATTTTATCTTATTAGAGTTTATTGCTCTTAGTCTTACAAAATGCTTTCAGAGACTAACTTTACCATTCATTCTGCTAGCTACACTTCCCAACTTGATGCTGAACAAACACCATCCTTATCCAAATCAGTGATGAAAATTAAAGAGTACAGATCTCTGGAGACATCCTTTCATATTGACACTGCATTATAAAAACATTTCTTTTATTCTGCTACCCAACTAGTTCTGAATTCATCTAACAGTATTATCATCCAATTCATACCACTCTATTTTCTCCCTAAGAATAATATGAAATAATTTAACAAATTTAACAAAACCTTTATTAAAAGCTAAGGAGTCAGTTGGGTGGTACAGTGGATATACCAATATGCCTGGAGTTAGAAGTCTCATTTTCCTGAGTTCAAATCAAGCCTCAGATACTCAGATATTTGTGTTATCCCAGAGACAAATCATTTACCCCCTTTTGCCTCAATTTCCTCATCTGTAAAATTAGCTGGAGAAGGAAATGTATCTTTGCCAAGAAAACCCCTAGAAAAGGGTCGAAACACAACTGAAAACAACTCAATAACAAATATATAATTTGTTAAATATCTAAACATATACACAAGATTCCTTTACCTACTAACACAGTAATCCTTTTAAAAGGGTTTATTTAAGGAAAATAGCTTATAAAAGAGCATAATCTATTCTGGTTGAAGCCATGCTAGCTCTTTACAGTCATTGCTTTACTAGCTATACCCTGGCCAACCATATCTTTAATAATCTGTTCTAAAATTTCCCGAGAATCAAAATCAAGCTTTCTGGCCTATGGTTTGCAGGTGTCCTCACTGAAAATCAGGACATTTTCACTTTAACAATGTGTGGTACCTTTTTTCAAATTCAACAAAAATGGCTAAGTAATCTTATTTGCCAAGTTTTCAGGAACAATTCTTTAGTCAAATAAAAAATATCTTTACTTCAATTTCAGGAAAAGATATAGCTAGCAGAAGACATAATGGGTTTGTGAGGTAGAATGTAAAAAAAAAAAATTTGATTTTATATGTAGATTCTTATGGGAAGTAACTTGAATTCATCAAGGGTCGCTAGACATTCTCATACTGTCTCTCTGCAAGGCTAATAAATTTCCTGTAAGACATTTTTGTTCTGTTCTTTTCAGTGGAAAGGTTCTGTCCTTTCCAGAGGAAAAGAAAAGGTGGAAAATGGCCATCTGTGCCATAATCTCATCTTCAAATACCAAGAATAGTTCTTATGTCTTTTTTGATCATCTTTTTTACCCAGGAACAAACCTATTCTACTTTGTAACAAAGTCTTATATAATTCAGTCAACAAAGAAAATCTTTAAATAGTCAAATGAAAATTATCTTCACTTCCCAATTTTAAGAAAAGATGCGACTAGCCGAAGATAAAATGACTATGAGGTTAGTGAAGTTGAATGGGGGATAGGGGAGAGGAGGGAGAAATCATTCTATTTTAGATACCATTTTCTATTAACATTGGTTAAGATTAAATTTAAACTTTAATTGCATCTTAATTTCAATAAAATAAAGAATGAATCAGGATCACTACAGCAATAATCATATTTAACAAGTAAATGAGATTCAGAAATAGAAATGGATCAAAACTAGAAGGTGAGATATCTGGGAAGAGAGGGTCCTGGGAGAAAAATCTCACAATAAAATTTCGTTTTTGAATCCCCTATCCTAGTCACTAGAACAAGTACAAAATCTAAGATTAAAAGCCTAAGTGCCTCAACCATATTGGGGGGGGGGGGGGGGGAGGGGGAAGAAGCCTAATAGACATAGTTCAGAAGTTCATTCAGTAACTATCTTCCAGAAATAGATAGAGTTAAGTAGGTGGTGACAAGGGGATGGATGCAATAGTATGTAGAATATCATATAAAAATATGATAGGCAATAACAATTCATGGAACTCGACTTGAAACTGTAATGCAGACATGAGAGTAGTTAGCAGGAGGTTGGAGTCAAGAGACATATATGTTGGCAGAAAGCCTTGAATACAGTGAAGAACATTTTACGTTTGCCACAAAAAAGCAGTTTCTTGAGGAAACCCACATGATAGTGAAAAGTATTTAACAGAGATTTTAATACTTAGGTATAAAATGTAAACTGATAGAAAAAGTGATTAGAGAGGACAGGCTCTGATTGTTACAATAATATTTTTTTAACTGACTAAAATGCTTACTAAATACTTTAATAAAGGATTAAGGGAATTGTGGGTCAGGAAGAAAGAAGTTGTGGAAATAAATTTATTTTAAAATAAAATAATTAAAGTAATCATAAAACTGACCATAGAGACAAAGAATGGATTTGGGAGGAGTGGGGAGGAGAAGAAGAAAGATTTTTTTTTTAAATCTAATTCAGGAACAAAAAGTAATACTAGATACATAGAAGAAAATATAACTCATAAACTTTAAGTGTGAATGGATTAAACAATTCAATCAAACAAAAAGCCTGATAGATTGGATAAGAAAACCCCTAAATCTTTATTTTCAAATAAGAAACTTCTCAAAAGCAGAGATATAAACAGAACAGAAATTAGAGATTAAAAAGAAGAATATGGTTAGAATAATATTAGAAGACTTTAAAGTTCTTATCTCAGAGTTGAACAAATCTAAAAAAATAAAAATAAAACAAAAGGGAAAATATGAAACTAAACAAATAGTGGATCAATTAGAACTAAAAGACTTATAATATACTGTAGAGGGGAACATTAAAGAACATACATATTTCTCAGTCCCTGATAAAATTTTTACAGAAATTGGTCATTACAAATTCTTTAAGATGAAAATGTTTTCTTTTTTTAAAAAATTATGTGATACTACTACTATAGACAGCTTCCAATAAAAGCAAACCTCTTCAACCAATGAATTGCTTTACAATTTGTAATCTTAGAGACTGGAATACTGAAAGTTTCGGTGAGGAATGACTGGCTCTAGAGCAAGGGGGGAAAGCAACTATCCAGGGAAAGAAGCATTTACTTGCTAGTTTAAAAAAAAAAAAAAAGCTGATGTGAATAAGAAAATTTTAAACTAAAAAGGTGAAAATATATTGTTAAACAATTTACCATTTATGGAAAAAAAAACTCCACAAAAACAAACAAACAAACAAACCACAGCAGTTACTTGAATTCAATGATGGGGGGGAAATTCAGAAAAATACTTATAAGTGTCAAATTATATACAAATCAAAGTACAAAATATTTGGAATAAACAAAATTGCAAATGATCTTGAAAAAATATCATTAGGATGTAGTAGAACTAAAATCATGATTGGAATGTACTGAGGGAAGTGCAGGTTGTTCAAAAAGAAAAACACTTATATATGTGTGTGTTACAGTTTTATAACACTTGAAAAGTCTTCCTATATGGATTCTAAATAGAGCTCTCTAATAGAGTTTAAGAGTTCTGATGTCCTTTTTGCATTAGAATTTTTCTCAATGATTTAGAATAAAGTAAAAATGCTATGATGAACATATTTGTAGATTTAAAAAAGTTAAAAAGGATAGCATATACATTAGATTAAAGAAATAAGATCAGAAAAAGACTTTAAAGACTAGAAAAATGAGTTGGAATTAGAGGGCAATATATTCTAAAACTTGGATTCAAAAAGAAATCTCTAATCAAGAAGGAAAAGGAGCTAAAAATTCTAAAAAGCAATTCATATTTAAAAAGAAAAAAATCTTAGAGTACATTGAAAGCTCAATGTACATCAGTATATGCAGCTCCAGAACTGGTCTCAATCAAAACTGTTTAGAATGATACAGGTAATACTCTGATCTGGCCAGATTCCTTTCTAGTTCACATTTTAGGAAGGTAACTATAAGAAGGTAACCACAATGGACTTGAAACCAAACCATACAAGGAACTGCTCAGTATGTTTAATCTAAGAGGAAAATAAGTTTTAAAAAGGAATAATATTTGTCTTTAAATATTTGGAGCAATGTCATATGGAAGAGAGATTACATTAAACTTCTTTGGTACAGTTCTATAAAATCAAACCAAAGCCAATGGACAGAAATTGCCAGTCAGAAGATCTCTGCCATATATAAGGAAAAATGGCTAATAATGGGAGCTGTCCAAAAACTAAATAAATGAACTGTCTTGGGTAAGAAATGGGTCACAGGAACTGTAAGGTAAGAGAAGAGGTATAAAAAGTGTTTGTTAGAAAAATTGTAGAAAAAGATTATATACTGAGTCGAATTTAGACTATATAATATCTAATGTCTTTTCTTGTTCAGTAAATCTATTTAAAAAGCAGGTGTCCGATTAAGCCATCCCTCAACACTAGCTTTTTCATTTCTAGAATAAATTAAGTGGTTTAAAAAATTATAAACATACAGTACCTTATTTTTACTTTATTTTTTATTTTAAAAAATCTTTTGAGCAGGAAGACAATGAAGATTAAAAATACTTGCTCAAAGTTACAGAGCTATTAAGTATCTGAGCCTAGATTTGAACTAAGATCATTCTCACCTTAAGGTCTATCTCTTGCAGTCCCTATTTTTTATTTAACTTTTTTTGTGAATTTGCTTTGTCTCCCCAATTACACTATAAACTGCTTCAAGGAAATGTCATGATCATATATTACTTTAACACTAATGAGTGTCTAACATACTGTTAGGAATTAAAAAATATATTTGCTGAATAAAAATGGGGGGGAAGGAAAAGCTTATGTATAAACCACAAAATATCTAGAAATTTAAATACCATAGAATTATGAAAAAAATACAAATACAAAGCTAAGTATCATTAGAGTTGGTTTTTCTTTTTTTGTTCACAATTTTTTACACTGTTATACTGAAGAAATATTTTAACATCTTTCCCCTCAATAAAAATTCCCCTAATAAACATTCAATGAAGTGGTTGGAAAGAATTCTCATGAAATAATAGGTCATTTTGTGTCTGAACTATGTTTTTAAAACTAGCTACTATTAAAAACTCACTTGACAGGGAAATAAGTTATTAAGATTCAAAAAATAGCAAAAAAAAAAAAAGATATGGACAAAAGAGATCACTACAAGACTTTATGCTAGAACGATTACAAAATGTTTCAAATATTTTGACAAAGGTTGGATAACAAAGAGAGTAAATACATAAAGAAAAAAGGGGGGAAAAAAGCAATTGTTCAATAGAGATAAAAAAATGATCAGTAGTCAAAAGATATGTAAACAATATTCTAAGATGTATTAGAGTATTTTACTAGTTCGGGAAATCAGTAAATATGGCAGAACTGGAAAAAGTAGTGACCAAGTATCATTCATAAAATATTTTTTTAAAAATGAGAGAGAAGAAAGGGTCTTGTCCAAAAAGTGGCAAGGAAACCAAAGGAGGCATACTGGTGAAGCATGTCCCAAAATAGGTAACTAGGGAAGGGAATGAAGAACAAGGTGAATCCCAGAGTTCTTATCACTTTAACCCAAGATTAACACATCAGAATTTCAAATTTAGTTGATAGAAGGAGCCATGGAAAGAGGGCTCTATAGCTCTAGACACCTGGACAGTTAAGAGAATCAGTGACAAGAAAAGAACTAAAGCACTTACACCAAGATCATAGCAAGACCAAAGATATCAATAGCTAGAACTTGCTTGTTCTGGACTCAAAACAACACAAAATTAGGGTACAACCAAAAGTCATTAATTCCATAATATGTACAACTTTTACAGACAAGACCAGGTAGAATTCAAGTAGTAAGAAATGAAGCAAAACTTAAAGTGAGAGCTCTAAAGGAAAGAACTAGAATAGAAATTAGAACTCTGGAAGAAAAACTTAGGAAAATCCATATCCAAATGCAAGAGGTCTAACATTTTACATAAGTAACAGATGCCTTGAAAATTAAAAAGGACCAATAGAAATCAATCATTGTGAGAAACAAATATTAAAGTAAAAAAGACTGATTAAAAATTGATAAATTTTCAAGTATTTCTATCCCCTTTTCTTATATTTCTCTTCTATTTTGCTTCCTGACCCTCCCCTTTACCAAAAAAAAAAAAAAGTGATGAGAGAAGTAATGTGGCCAGCACCTGAGCTGCACACTAGATTTCATTTTCATTGTTCTCTTCCTCTTTGCTAGACTATAATTGAAAATTCTTAGGCTTTGTTTCCTTTTAAACTCTTTTTCATGATTTGTCATCCTATAACAAATCCTTCCTTGAATTTTTTTTTTTTTTTTTTTTTGCTGAATGTATTTGTAAATTAAATCTTGTCTGTGTATGTATCTCATGCTTTCCTTTGAATATTTCAAATCAAAGTGAGGCTAGAGTAGAGCCTATCACTTTCACCCATTTCTTGCTATATAATATATATTCTCTGGATTTTACCTGTAATGCTTCCTGGGTCTGTCTCCTTTCAGTGGTTGTTACGAAGATGAAAAATAGGTTCTTTCTATTCTGGTTCTAACAGATCTAGACAAATATATTTTCCACATTTTTTTTTTCATCTTGGCTCCTCAGGTTGCCTCTCTGAACTGTTAGCTAGAAAACCCTAACCCTAAGAAAAAAAAAAGGGGGGGAATTTTTTTTCAAGCATTTAACTAACCCCCAAAAAGTAAATAATAAATATTTCTGCGGTGTTCTTAGGTAATTCAAGAGAGTTCACTAAATTGTGATTGAAATATTACTAGCATTGGCTAAATTACAAATATAATAAAACTACATAATCAGTCTTTCTGCATATTACCAACAAAATCCATCAGGAAGAGATACAATCTCTCTTAAAATAACTAGACACCACATAAAATATATGGGAATCAATTTATAAAGACACAAATGTATTGTATAAGTGCAACTTTATTAATACACTATAACAATAAAGACATGGATAATTATCTGGAGAAATGTTAACTGGTCATGTATGGGCCAACTCAAAATAATAAAAACAACAATACTACTGAAAGTAATTTATAATCAGAAGAAACAGTAACAAAATTCATGAGGAATAAAAAAGGGTCACAGATCTCAATGGGAATGATAACAAAGGGGGGAGGAAAAGGAGAGACAAGAACCTCTTACAACCAAATACTAAACTATATTATAAAGAGGTTAATTATCACAAAGATCTGAAACAGTTTGCAAATTAAAGAGCTAGACCAGTAGATTATATCTGTTTTAAAACACATAACTAATAAATGAACACAATATATGAATATATGAATAAATGTATAAACACAATATATGAATAAATGAATAAATAAACACAAAACTAATAAATGAAACGAATACCCCATTACTATGGTAAGAAAGCACTAAAATCACTATTTCACAAAAACTTTTTTTTTTAATAAAAAAGCTTTTTATTTTCAAAACATATGCACGGATAATTTTTCAACATTGACCCTTGCATAGCCTTGTGTTTCAGATTTTCCCCTTCTTCACCCTACCCTACCCCCTCCTAGATGGCAAGAAATCCAATATATTACAAAAACTTATAAAAGGAAAACATAGAAAGCTATCTGGAAGAAAATAGGCAGAGACCAATGATCATATCATATACCAAGATAACCTCCAAAAAGATAATATAGCTTCAGATGTAAATGATGGTATTACAAACAAACCAGAGGAGAAAGGAAGAAATCAATCCAGAAAGAGACAGGAGACAAATGCTATATACTGGAGGAACTACAGGAAAGCAACTATGTACACAGAAAACATAGGTGAAACTTGGAACTAAGTACAGAAAACTAGTTGATTGCAAGTTATTACTACTGGCTTATACCTCAAAGAAAGAAGGAAAGAACTCTTATGTAACAAACAATATTATACAGTTACCTCTCTGTTGGCAAAGGTCTGGAAACAAAGGGAATACTCATTAACTGAGGAATTATGGTATCTGAATATAATGTAACATTATAACATTAAACAATAGGTTCTCCAGAGAAATCTTTGAAGATATATATCTGATACAAAATAAAAGAAGTGGAAGTAAACTAACAATTGATACAAAAATCATAGTACAATACAAAGACAAACAATTACAAAAGACTTAAGAAAGTTGATCAATGTAATGACAAATCTGGACTTCAGAGGAATGATAATGAAGCATCCTATTCACACCATCTGATTGAAAGATGACAGGTAACAAAACAACAGGCAACAAAACAAGGGAATTCAATGCTGAAGTGAAAAGACAAGTGCATTTACCATTACTGGTGGAGCTATTCAATTGCTACAACCCTGCTAGGAAAATAAATAAACTATACAAATAAAAGGGAAAAAAAATAATAACCAAACCTTGAGAGTCAGAAACTTCTTAGCTATGTACATACTCCAAGAGGGTGAATGACAAAAGGAAAGGTCCAAAATATTTATAGCAGCATTTTTTGTGGCAGTAAAGAACTGGAAACCAAATCAATAACCCTCAACCAGAAAACTTCAAAACAAAACTGCAGTTCATGAATGTAAAGAAATAGTACTGCTCCATAAGAAACAACAAATATAGAGAAGCATTAAAAGATTCACATAAACAGTTACAAAATGATGTAAAGAGACTCAGGAAAAAATATGAAATTACTTAGATAAAATAACTAATAATGTAAGTGGAAAGATTTAACACAAAATAATTGAAATTGAATGCTGCTAAATTATAATAAACAAGTTAAGCTACCAAAATGAGATATAATAAGATGTTATCTCCCTTCTCCAGCAGACTTCAAATCTTAAAAAAAAAAATTTGGAGTGAAATAAAATATCAAGATCTTTCAAAGCAACTTTTGGGGCAGATTCTTTCCTTGTATTTTCTTTTCTTTTTGTTCAAAATTCTTGTTATAGAGCAAAGCTTTTTTTATAAATATAAATTTTTTTATACTCGCAATCCCTCTTAGCCCAAGAAATTTTTATGCAATCTCACATGTAGAATTATATAAAATAGATATACAAATCAAATGTTTACTGAAAATAAATCATAACTTCACAACTCCCCACATTCAATCACAGTTTAAAAAGCTTTGTTATAGGAAATAATTCTTTAAGACAAAAAAGCCAAAAGAGCATAGTAGAAAATCAAAGAGATATAAAAAAATAAAACCGTGAAGCATCATCACCATCACCAATCTCAGCCCACAAAAAAAAAAAAAATCTAGGTTTAAATTTGTCCTATATTGCCCAGTGTGGAAATTCAGAAGATACTCACAAATTCCATGTCTGACCAATACATGGGAATTAAAATTTGCTGATTCTGACCAGGGAAAGTTTACCTTTCCTTAAGCAATCTGATGTCTCTCCCCTACACTGCAGTTCAAAACTTCCAAAGCTCAAGAAATCTGTCAGCCTCAGCCTCACAGGTACCTAGAATGTCCGAAATATGTGTGGACATTGTCATTCAACCACATTTAACTCTACATGCCAAGAAAAAGGAGTTTCCTTACAAAAGATGCTTGAGTAGTCTGCCATTTCCTTCCTCAGTGTGCCCCACTTTAAAGATGAGAAACTGAGGCAAAAGGATATTAATTGACTTGCCATGGGTCACAAAACTAATTAAGTATCTGAAGCCAGATATGAATTCAGATATTTCTGACTCCAAGCTCTATCCAGTGTACCAATCATGTCAAAAATTGATTTCTTTAAAAACAACAAAGGGAAAAAAAAAAAAAACAAAGGAATTCTCTGGTAAAAAGTCAAAGTATTTGAGCAAATAGTTCTTAAAAGAGCTACAGAGTATTAATAATTTTATGAAAAATGTTCCTTTTGACCAACACAAATGTAAATCAGAAAAACACTAAGGTTTCAACTCATATCTAGCAAATTTGCTAGGATGGAAAAAGACCATACTAGTCAATTCGGGAAATGTTTTGGAAAGACATGCTTACAAATTAATATTATTGCTTATGGGACAGCGTATTGGTACAACCACTTTGGAAAGCCACTTCAAATTATACAAAGTGACTAAAATATCTATATCTTTACCAATAGATTCTATTGCTAGGTATATGCACAAAAAGAGATCAAAAAAGAAAGGTTCCATAATCCCCCCCAAAATTTACACCCTCATTTTTAGTAACAAAGAACTGGAATCAAAATACACTGACCATCAATTGGGTAATATTATTGATATTATGAAGATATACCTTTATTTTGACTGCCTGGATAAATGCCAGCCAATATTAAAGAAAAGCAAGTTAACACTTTTGCAAAAAATTCCACACATATTAAAATACTGCACTTTTAAAATCTGTTCAATAAAAGTGAATAATGTTGGTAGGGGAATACTGTTAAACAGAGTATATGAGTAGAATTCTAGGTAAAATCCTACTTCTTATTGTAGTGACATGAGTTTGGTCATACCACCTTTCTGTACCATTTTATAGACTAGAAGCTAAAAATCAGAATGGATTTCATATGACTTCTATAGCCTAACTAAATATATATAAAATTATAGCTAAGTAACTATAAATAAAATAGAATATTTGTACAAGGTATGAAAATTTGCCTTCATTATGGTATCCAATATAATTCATCTTACTTCATTTACTTCTAATTGGACAATTTTTTTAAGATCATATGAACATGAGTTTGAATCCTTTCGTCTTAGAGAAGAAAAGGGAGTGATTAGTGTGCAAGCCTCCTGACTTCCTGATCACCTCAAAGATTGGGCTTTAAGTGCTGCTTTCAGTTATCACCTAAACAAGTTATTTTAATGTTTTAAACACTATTCTTCAACCAAGACCAATCTTTAACAAGCTGCTTTGTGGTATTTTCTTACAGCAAGTGTAGTTCATTTCAGTGCCATCAATAGCAGATTCCTCTTTTCCCAAATCACTTGCCACCAACTGAATATCTCCAAAGCACAGAGCTTACCAGCATAAATGAGGCTATAGCAGTGCCCCAGGCATAAAGTAAGAATGAAACCCTGAAGGGAGCTTATAGACTATTGAGAAAAGCTGCACCAACAGCATCTGTTTTCACTAGGGTAATCAAGTTAAGGTACCTGAAGGCTGCTACTACACCTCATTCAAAACTTAAGGAAATCTTACCCCACCCCACCCCCAATTTTCTCAAGAGTTCCTTCCTAAAGTAACAGTTGGAAGAGAGAAGGAAAAAGACATGATTTTCTAAATTCAGTTTTAAATTTCTAAAATGCTGCAGAAAAGGTCCAAAATTATTCCCTGGCAAAATTTCACTAAAATGATTAAATTTTTCTTTTCAACCCAGTTTTGTGGAAATAACAAAGATTAGAATTTGAGTGAAAGGCAATTAATAGGGCAGTGATACAAGAAAATATCCAAACTTAAAAACACCAAAACATTTAAAGTTGCCATTTATATGTTTTTAAAAGAAAGCATATGAGAAAGCCAAGTGAAAATGCAGCCACTTTATGAAGTTAGGAATCAAAAAAGATGCTGTAAGAGATGTTTAAGGTTCCCATCTTCTCCCTTCTACCCAATATTAGAAATTGAAAGCGTTACTTCACATAATGACAAAAAATATCCACCTAAACATGCCTGTTAAGTTGGTTCAGGATTTCAATACAATTCTATGCCCAGAAAGAATGTGAAACAAGTTCTATTCACCTGGATGAATAGCACAAATTCCCTCTAAGCAGGGAAGGGTCAATTCAATAGGACCTTTACTGAGTACCAACTCTATATAACCAGCAAGGAGTTGAATGAATGAGGCAACGTGACATAGTAAAAAGAACAGTGTATTTAGAATTACATCTTGATTCATTCTGGTTCTGCTTTTACTACTTACTGGATGACCCGGGAGAGGCATTTCATTATCCTCTACCTCAGTTTCTTCTCCTTTAAAATGAGGGACTTAGACTGGAAAGACTAACTCTTTTAAATACATGAATAAAATAAATCTATATAAATAATCAATTTTAAATTCTATAGATAAATCTATACATAAAATAAATCTATAAATAAAATCTATAAATCCTACCCTTAAGGAACCTGAATTCTAGTAGGAGGAAATAAACAAGATTGTACCAAGAAAAATGCCATATGAACTTTGCCAAAACAGAAAATGGTTATGTGCCAAGAAGGAGGAACTATTAATAAATCATTCAAAAAAAATTTTTGGACTTAGGGGGTGCATTTACAACAAATGAGAATTAACATTTATGTTAATGATATCAAAGATAAAATTACCTTTAAAAAGAGGAAATCATTATACAAAGATCTAGAAAGTAAAATTTACTGTGATAACTAAATTAAAATCCGACTTTTTCTTTTAAGTTCTTCAAAACCTAAAGGATTTGATAACAACCAAAAAAAAAAAAAAAAAGAAAAGAAAAGAAAGAAAAGAAAAGAAGCTGCATAAAGCTTTATGGTCAAAATAAAAAATGCTATAAAAACTAATGAGGACTATGTTACTTGGGTTTAAAAATGTTATCAAGCCATATTGAATTATTCTTCAAATTTCTAATTAGAAGAGGAGCAAGAAGCAACGTGAGTTGTATGATGTCAAACAGCTGAAATGAGATTTATGAAATCCATGTGAACAAACAAGTACAGGATGTCTTTTTGTTTTCTCTTTTGGGCCAAAGACAGTGGAACTAGTTAACTACCTTTCAGACTGTCTTGCCAACTAAGTCATGAAGATGAAACAGGCCTGTGCCTCTGGGAATTTTTCCACTTACCTAGGCAATGGGTAAATAATCAATTTAAATGAGAGTCAAAGGAATGTCAGGCAGAGAAGAGGAACAAAGAATAAAAACTACCATAAGAAATTACTATTATTAAAAAAAAAAATCTCTCCCCTAAATAGCAACACAAATCATGCTTTTTACCTCAAAGAAACCCATAGCTTCTTTGATGTTTCAGATGAGGAGTCCCTCTTTCCCAATCCTCCCATTAATTTTCAAAGTAAGTTCATTTTACATTAGATAGGAAAGGACAACTAAAACAATCTAAGATCATAAAGATCATTCTACTAAGATCTTTATTGATCCTAAATGGAAATAGGATGCTAGTAACTGAATTTTTTGTTAAGAAATAAGAGGAAATAAATTAAAAAATAATATTCAGGGACTCTTTTAGTGACTTTTAAAAATGGGCAAATAATTCTGGTGAGTTTTCTCTATGGTCAGTTTTTCCTCTATTTATCTAAAAAAGAGCACTGGAGTTTCAAACAGAATTTGTGAGAATTAAGATTTATGTTGATACCAACAAGAAAGTTGCCTTTAAAAGAAGGAATAATTCTACAAAGATATAGAGAGTAAGTTTTCCCAGGCAGAAAAAAAAAAAAAACACTAAAGTTGTAGAATTGCTCTTTATCAATTGTATAATAAAGTAATTTTTAAAAAATGTTAGACTTACTAGCTGATGAAGTGAGCTTTTAAGTAGCTGGGTCTAAAGGCAGGAAAATTTGAATTCAAATCAGGCTTCAAACACATATTAGGTGTGTGACAATGGACAAGTGACTTAACTTCTGTTTGCCTCAGTTTCCTTATTTCTAAAAATGGGATAACAAAAACACCTACTTCCTGAGGCTATGATGAGGGTCAAAAGACAAAAGAAATAACTGTAAAGCATATCTGGCTTTGTCTGGCACAAAATAATTACTACATAAATGTTAGCCATTATGAATATCATTGTTAATTTTATAAGTAGCTATGGGGCCCTAAGAAAATATATTCAGAATGCAAAGGACAGAACTGAAATTTTCCAAAGAGATGACCAGAAAACACTGAATTTATTCTGTTGATTTTCACCCATACCGATAGTGTGGTGTAGGGGGACTGAACTTGAGTCTGAAGTTTAAGTCTTGGTTAGACTAATAATGTGACTATGAGCAAGTATTTGACCTTTCAGAGCCTCAATTTCTACATCGGTAAAAGAAGAAACATGGAGTTGATAGTTTATTTGACATTTTACAATTCTTAAGTGTTTTCTAATTTAAAAGTAAAAATAAAGAAAGCCATTTCATCCCTTTAAAAGTTCCTATATCTCTCATCTCTTTCAAATGCTTATTTTCTTCCTCTAAACATACCTCTTTACTTCATAATTTGATTTCAGACCACCATTTTAGTCACATTACTTTGTTTTCCTTCACATACTCAGATTCAGCCAAACTGTTCTACCCATTGATTCTTAGTCCATCCATGTATCCCCATGCCTCTAAGCACAATCCCTAAATTCTACCTTTTAGAATTTCTAGCATCAGTTCTACTGTCACAACCCCCTTCACAATCTACTTAGCACCTAGTGCCTAGTCTGCCCCAAATTACTGAGTATTTACATGAGCTAGATAAGAGCAAAGGTTTTTAACAATGTTTTTTGTTTCATAAATCCCTTTCAACACCAACAAAAATATGTATTGTGAAACCCCAAGATTAACAAATATATGATTCATAACACCATTTTATATTAATTTGTTAAATGCTTACAATAACTAAAATTAGCTTCCAAAAGCTCTAAATTAAAATTTACAATATAATTATAAAGTACAAAATTTGATTCTACATTAACTTTGAAAACTTTAAATATAAAATTATAAAACTCTAATTTTAAATTTTTATGTGGTACATTCTGTAAGAAGAGTAACCCAGCAAGGCAGCATATACTATTATTTATAATTTTTCATATGCAATTTACTTTTAAAATATTGCTGAATAAAAATGATAATTTCAAAAATGTTACACATTAAAAATATTAACATAGTATAATGATTTCATATAAACTTAATTTTGAGGTTGGATTAGCTTTATAATATCTGTCTCAACATCAGACTGTGTCTCATATTTGGCTGAATACTGAATTTTACTTCTTTTGTGACTGAAAATACAAATGAAGTATAAATGCCTGCTCACATAATTATGTAGTGGGAGAATTTTATAAGCTCTGTGCCTGACAGAAAGAAATTCATTTTAAAAAAACTTTTAACCACTGTACCAATTGATGAAAACAAATAACCAGGATCCATATAAAATATTTACTTTTCTATTAGCTATGGAGAAGTACTGTATTAAATGATGAATCTATGTGAATGAAGTTCAAGTGAATATATTGCTTTGTTTTTTAAACAATGTTTAGATAAATCTCTTAGATGTTACTTTCTTCTCTTCTACCCCTGCCACACCAGTTACACTCTTAACAGAAATTCAAATAAACGACTGACCAGTGTTGTGAGTTAGTTTATGTGAAAATCTGCCAAACAAGAAAAGTAGCATAAGTGGAAGATTAAATTTAAATTAGAAAAGAGCTTTAATATTGTGATGAGAGGAAAAAGTTTTGCTTTATGATGGTCCGTGGTGGTTTCAAGAAGGCTGATAGTAAACATGCTCACCAATCCTGGTTTTCAGAAGCCCTGACATTTGTGTCAGAAGAACATAAATATTCACAAAACTACAAACATTTGTAGTATCTTTTAATGTGACTGCATGGCTGATAAAGCATTATGAGGGGAATGAAGGAGCTTGTATGTATACATTTAATGTACAGAACACAAATAAGGGTATTTATTTACATTTGACCATCCACTGGGAATCAGTTTGGGCTAGAATGCTGAACTCTACTGGTTGCTTGTAAACAGTCTGATGATATACAAAGCACTTCACTATCTTTAAAGAATTAAATGTAAATTTTGTTATTTTTCAATCCTTTCTGGCTTGTGACCCCTTTGGGGATTTTCTTGAAAAAATACTGGAGTAGCTTGCCATTTTCTTTTCTAACTCATTTTACAGATAGGTATGTATATCTCAGCTATCATTATTAACAGTTTTATTAACTGAAATAGCACTAACATGGCCCACAAATCTATCTCTAAGTAAATGTACAGAAAACAAAAATCTTTCTAGATAAGTATATTGGATAATAAAACCAAGATTCATTAGGAAAAAAAAATTATCTAAAGATTAAATAACTAAATGTATTGAGAATAATGTAAAGACTTGTTTTGGAGTTTTAAAAAAAACTTACAAAAATTATAGAATGTGACTTGGCCACCTGTTCTTAAAAAAAAAAAAATCTGGGAGTTCTAGTTGACTAATATATGCTCAACATGAGTGATGAGTATGACATAATATCTACAAAAAAATAAACCACCTAATGATATTAATTAATAATACAGAGTAATAAGAAAAAGGCTAGCAATTGTTTCATTGTGTTTTGCATAGATAAGACTACATCCATAGTTTTCAGTTGTGGGCAAATTGCTTTAGGAAGGACTTTAATAAACTCCAACATATCTAGTAGGATGATCTTGATGGTAAGGAATTAGAGACCATTCCAAAAGATCAGTTGAATACACTGAAGATATTTGTATATTCTTTTGAGGAGATAATTGGGGGAAAGGAAGAGAAAATAAGGTGTGAACAGACATGATAAGCTTCTATAAATATGTTAAGTATTTGGATGCAAGGGAAGATTCTCCTCAGATACATAGAAGTTGGCCAACTACAACCATAGCGCCAATCTGCTTGTTTCTGTAGAGCCTCTAAACTAACAAGGAGTGAAAGGTGTATTGTTACATTTTAAAATACAATTACAACTTTTCTTTAGCTATTATAAAATCACTGTAAATACTAAGTGAAGCCTAGTTGCCTAACCCTGAAAGACAATAGATTACCCAAGATCTCTTTCAGCAAATATTCTCTTTTACCCTTGGTAGGACAGATAAAAGATTACATATAAAGACCATAACTCCTTATGCCATTGGTGGCTGGCCAGAGGGGAGAGATTTTAAGAACTAGAGGAGAGAGGAAGGAAATCACTTTCTCAATGATGGCTAGAGGGAGATTCTTAACTAAACAAGAAAACAAGGTGATCATAGAAATAAAATAGGCAACTTCAATTGTAAGATGTTGAAAGGCATTTGGCATTTGCATGAGGCAAAACAGTTGATTGGTAGAGAAGATAAAATCTTTATATCAAATTTCTCTTAAGAAGGTCTGACAGTCAATTAGAGAATTCACACACACACACGAATTAAAATCATTCCCCAATAAGTTGAAATCAAATGATGTGAAAGAAGAGTTTTGCAAAGAGCTAATAAAAGATATCAAACACTATGGGAAAAATCACTTCCATCTGAATAGTCTTGGGAAGATTCTGAAGATCAGCTGGCAAGATAAGATACTGAACACAGAAGTTCTTTCTTGAGCTGAATGGCCGGGTATTCAAGTTCTACTGCAAAATAGCACAAATCCAATGGGCTGATCACATTGTTCTGAAGCTGAACATATATTTGTCTAAAAGATCATTTTAGGGAGAACTCGCACAAGGCAAACACTCACATGAAGGTCAGAAGACGTAATACAAAGACACTTTTTTATGGTCTCTTTGAAGAACTTTGGAATTGAATCTGAGACATGGGAGACACTGGCAAAGTTTCATCTCGCATGGCATGCCTGCAACAAGAAGGTGCTCTACTCTATGAACAAAGCAGAAGTGGCAGCAGTTTATAAGACTCATGAAATGTGCATATTTAGAAATCTCTCCTTCTCAAATGTTTATATGGATTATTTGTGTCCAACACATAGGAGAGCATTACAAGCTTATATTGATTTGATCAGCTACAATTGGACAAACTGTACACTGCCCCCAACATCATAATGTCAATCTGGTCATCTTTGATTACAAAGGACAGCCAGGAGAAGATAAAATACAGTGATGCACTTAATGTTGCTTAAGCTATGAAATGATTCAGGTGTTCTGGAAAAGGAAAAAGAAAAATGTGTATGTGTACCTGTGTGTGTGTGTGTGTGTGTGTGTATATATATATATATATATATATACACACAAAAATATATTTATAGTATTGAATGTGGATCATAATATAGTATTTTCACTTTTTTATTGCTATTTGCTTTTTCTCATTTCCCCCTCTTTTTTTCTGGTTTTTCTTGTGCAGCATGATAAGTATGGAACTATATGTAAGAATTGCATATGCTTAACATAAATTGGATTGCTGTCTGCGGAGAAGGGAGAAGGAAAAATCTGGAAGAGTGAATGTTGAAAATTATCTTTGAAAATAAAAAGCTATTATTAAAAAAAAAAACCTAACCCATAAGCAAAATAGGTGTGCATCAATTGAGGAACAGTTAAGCAATTTATGGTAGATGAATATAACAGAATATTCTTGACTTCATGAGAAAATGTCAATGTGAGAATCCAAGAAATTTGGGAAGACTTTTATGCACTAATATAGAATATAATATATAGATAATGCCATCAGATAAATGAAAACAACTTTGAAAGACTTCAAAACTGTGATGAATGTATGATAAATCATGACTAGAAGAGTAATGATGAATGAAATATTTCATTCATCCTTGGCAGAAAGCTGATGTACTTGAGGTATGGGATGGGATGAACATTTTTTTAGACATGACAAATGTACTGAATTGCTTGTTTGATTATATATATATCTATTATAAGGGAGGAGACCGAATTTGTGAGTGGTAAAAAAAAAAAAAAAACAGAATATCAAAAGTATTTTTTAAAGTACAAAGAGTAAAACATTAAATTCATGAGTAGGGAAATTTTCTTGCAACCATATTTCATTTAATGTAATTAAAAAATAAACTGTACATATTTTGTATTTGAAACTTTGAGTTTTCATTCATACAGAACCTATTTGTCTTATATATTATATACTGAAATGTTTATATTTCCCAAATGCCTAAATTCAGGACCAAAAAAAAAAAAAAGGAAATGTGTAAAAACGGACTCCAATCTAATACCCAACAGCCTCTCACTCCTATCCCCCTTTGTTTCAGCCTCTTTTCTCATTCTTATAGGCAGATATTAATATTTTTTAGAATTCCCTCTATATATTCTTGTCCTGAAAATAAATCTACCTTCAAGGACAAACGTTTTCAATTTAGGGGGGAAAAATTTTTTTTAATATTTGATAGCCATATTTTAATATAACAATCCTATATGTTTTATTTTATACACTTAAAAACATTCTGAGTAGTACATGGGTTTTACAAGATTACTAAAGGTTCCATGAGACAAAATAACTTAAACTTTAAAAAGGTTAAGAATCTCTGCCCCCAGCCAATTTAAATCCCAGCTCCTTAAACTGTGGTTCATGACCCTATATGGTCTCCTAAGTAAATGTAAGAGTCACAAAATTATTGTTTATTATCAGTAAATGTTTGACTTGTATGCCTATTTTACCTAGATCATGTAAAAATTTCTCAGGTGAAATGGAGGGACAAGTATAAAGAGTTTAAGAAGTCCTGATTTAAACAATGAATTAGGAGTTGTAGTAGCTGCTTATAAATCAAACTCAAATAAGAAAGTAAATCTTTAAAAATACAAATAATGTCATCTGTTTATCATCACCCCATCATTGTCTTCTTAAAAATATGGTAACCACAGAGTTTCTAAGCAATACTAAAATAAAAAAGAGAAACTCATGAATGAAGAAATACTAAATGATCTAGATTCCAGTAAATCTGCCCTGTTCTAAATTCACCAATAAACAGGGACTAGAGGCTGAAAATATATATGGTTTCAAAGCAGTATCATATTGGAAAAAGAACCAATTTGGAGTCACTGGGTGCACAAATCTTACCGCAATCTTCAGGCAAGATATTTTACTTCTGGAGGCACTTCTATAGTCCTCATTTTAAAAAGTGCAATCGTTTGACTAGATGTACTCGTTTTTAAAGAGCTTTAATAAACAAATAACAAAACCTGTGATTGTTTTAAATTGAAAATCAAGGAGAAAAGTATGAGAATTTATAAATCTGACTCATTTAAACCTACATTCCCTTCTCTCTTCTTATCTCTAGCTTACTCTGTGAAATCCACTCATCACAGTAAATTTAAGGTTTACAAAGAGAATTATTGATAAACTTGTAGGATAGGACCAAGATTTATAAAAGGGAACCTTATCTCAAACAATAAAACTGGTGCATTAGCTGAGATCAGGAGTCTAGACCTATTCTAGATGTACAATGCAATTATTCCCTGATTTAATTGAACAAAAGGGTACTAAGCACTTCCTACATGTGGCACAATGTGGTAGGTACTGGGAGAGAGAAAAAAAGATTTTTAAAATCTTTTTGCAAGTGAATATGAACAGTGAAAATACAAAGAGGTAAGCATTCTGTTCCAGAATGAAAAAAGGACCACTCCTTTTTAATTAACTATTCTTGGTGGGTTCAGGATTCAGGAACATAGAACAAAACCACCCAAGTATATATTAAATTAATAAACTATATTTTATAAAACTATCTCTTGTATTTACAATTTTATCCTTAAGGGATACTTAACTGGGTTTTAAGGGCATGTTAAAAAATCTGATTATGGTGTTATAATTCATTATTTTAGTCAGAACTTTACAAACTATGAGGCTAAATTTAGTCTTCAAGCAGTCTTCAAATAATCTGCTAGGTAAAAATGGCTTTTACATTTTTAAATCATTATGTTTCACTTTAAAATGTAAAAACCAATCTTAACTGGCAGTTGTACAAAAAAAAAAGGGGTGGGGGGGAGGGAGGGAAGCAGGATTTGGCCCTCCAGTAGACACCTGGTAAAATGTTGCTCTTTTTAAAAGTGTTTGTGGTTTTTCATTAGCCTTTTAGAAAATCATTTGGGTCAGATTTTCCTTTTTAGTCCTCACTGTTGATTCAGTAATGACTAGCTAATAAGATCCTGGCCTTAGGAAAGTTCTGAGTACTGTGAATTGGGATACACGTATGGCCAAAAGTGAGTAGCTCAAAATGTGACTTTGCAAGCTGGATTCATTCAAGAACTTCTTCCTTTATTCCATTCTGTTCTTGATGCCAGAGTAATATGTTTTCAAACCCTAACCAAATTATTTTCTTTGTTTCTTTGTCCTTTTCTGGTTTTGCTTCTTCTTGAAACCTGATGTAGTTAAAACATAGTGAAAAGCACCTAAAAACTTTTTTCCCCCCAAACACAGCAACCACAGAAATAAGTGCTATAAATGAGATGTAGATGTGTTCACTGGGAGATGAATAACATTACCAATAAACAGGTTAAAAATTATTATTAAACCACAAACAAAAGTAAAGTTTTTTCAATTAAAAATGAAAACAAAAGCAACTCTGAAATTCCACCTCACAATGATCAGATTGGCAAAGCTGAAAGAAGGGAAGGAAGGAAGTGAAGGAAAGGGGTAAAGAGAGGGAAGTGGGGATAAGAGGGAAGGAAGGGATGGAGAAAGGAGGTGAAAGAGAGAGGGAGGAAAGAAATGACAAATGCTGGAACAACAAAAACAAAAACCAGGCACACAGAAAGTGAAGCTATTCACTGGTCAAAGGAAGCAATTCAGAATTATGACCAAAATAATCAATAAACTGTGCATACCCTTTTACTCAGCTATAGCACTACTAAGCCTAAACCCCAAGTAGAAGAAAGAAAGAAAGAAAGAAAGAAAGAAAGAAAGAAAGAAAGAAAGAAAGAAAGAAAGAAAGAAAGAAAGAAAGAAAGAAAGAAAGAAAGAAAGGATACAAAAATGTTAAAGCCCCTCTTTCTATATTGCCAAAGAAATAGAAACTAAAGGATACTCCATATTGGGGGAATGGTTGAATAAATTAGGATATGTAAATGTAATGTAATGCTATTATGTTGTAACATCAACAACAAAAACCAGAGGGGCACTTACAGAGAAAACTAGGGAAAATTGTATGAATTACTACAGAATAAAGCTAGTAAAATTGGGAGAACAAGTTTATATTGTATTAACACTTAAGGGTGAAAGACTTATTAACAAAATAATCAACCATGACTACAGAGGAAAAGTGATGAAGAATACTACAAATATATCAAATGACATAGACGTAATATACTAAATAGACAGCTTTGGATATGGCCAAAGTAGACATTAGTTTTGTCTGATTGTGCATATGTGATTCAAGGGTTTGGTTTGGTTTTTGAAAAAGGACAAAAAAATGCTTTTTAAATGAAAAATTTTAATTAAAAAAAAATACAAAAGATCCAAGAAGAACAATGATTCTCTTAATTGATAAGACCAAAATTTAAAAGTAATGACAGCCAATGCACAACTATTGTTCATCTTTTTCCAACTGTATTTCCTCAAGGAGACTTTGGAATTCTTTAAAAATTAGTATTATGATTCTGGGTACTATTGTCTGAGAATATTCATTTAAATAAATTAATTTAAATAAACTTGTGTTTAGAATCAGATCCACATGTCGTGCTCCACGCTGAATCATGAAGAAAAGCAAAGAACTAGGGTCCCTTCTTCATCTGAAGATCCCTGACGCCAAACTCTTACATGGAGGCTGTAGCCCAAGCTGTCTGATAGATGTGGCACCCAGCTGGGTGAATGACTCATAACACTCCTAGCCTCAAAAAGATAGCCATCCAGACTTCTACTCTTAGGTGTGACCAGAACAGACATGTCGGTAACCAATATGGTGGAGCATGGTGTCAACTAAATTATTAACTCCAATGACAAAACTGTATATCTATATTATACACTATGAAAATATGCATCTATACTCCCCAAGTATCCTGATGGTCAAAAGCTCAATTGCTAGTCAGTACCAGAAGGATGAATAGCTATAAATTCCAAAACCAGACCATATCTGAAACATCCATTCAAAGATCATTATTGTCTATCTTGCCCTCCCCCAATCATGTCTCTGTCTCTGCCTTTCCTCAAATGTTATCAGTAATTAACACTAAAATCCCTCCCTCCAGGATAAAAGACTCCTTCAACTTAAAGGAAAACCCTCCAGCAGTTAGAAATATCCTAATGCAGCAAATAGCAAAAGACAAAAAAGAGAAGAGGAATCAAAAATTCAAATATAACCTGGAGGCTTGATTAGTAATCTCCTTTAAAACAAAATCATTTTTATCAACCTACAATCCAATAGTTTTATTATCCAGTTAATTAATAGACTCCTGTGCTAATATCTAAATGCTAAGCAATTAATGGCACTGAACTATAAATGGCCTTGTCTTTGCTCTCACAGCAAAATCTTATAAAGCAAATGAAAATCTATCACTTCAGTGATTTAACACAGACTTTCTAAGGTTAATATTCCCAAGCAGTTGCAGAATAAAGAGCTATTTTAATTAACCTTGTATAATTTAAATACTAGAAAACATAGTTTAGACATTTAAATAATAACAGTAACAATAAAGAAATATTAAGGCAAAAACACATCACAGCCAAAATGCTGCCAATAATTTCTTAGAGTTGTTTAACTTATTTATTTGGGGTGGCAAATTATCACAAGTTTAAATCCAGGATGAATATATTTTCACTGCATGGTAAACTCGTAAAAAAATATTTTTCTCCCATATTAAGTTTGTTAAGTTTCTGGAGGAAAAAAAAATGTTTTCTTCATAGCTACATTGCCTGGAATATACTACTTTCTTCTGGGAGAAAATCCTTAAGTTTTCATTCTTTTTCAAGCTCCCAATCCTTCCATCTGTTTTCTTAAAATCAAGTTCTCCAAAGTAATCATTGTTTATCTGATACCTAATTAAGAAGATCCCTTCCTTTTTCATCACCAAAAATAAAAGGAGTAAATAGAGAAATATCATTTACATGCTGTTATCATTGCTAAACAGAAAATAAACACTGCAGAGATTTCTAAGGTGCTTTAAAAGCCTTACATTAAGGCTTTCATCATCACAACTTTACAAGGTTAATAATGTAATAACAGAGTGTGGTATCATGGGAAAAATTCTGAACTTGGAACTCAGAAGAAATTTAAATTCAAATTCCAAGTCTGATTATAGCCATATGACCCTGGAGAAGTCACTTAATCATTATGCTTCGAGTCCCCATTTGCAAAATGGGAATAATACTACCCATCGACACTTTCACTAGATCACTTTAAGAAACAATTGAAAAGAGCATGTATAAAATGCCTAGCAAACCTAAATGACAGTAATTATAATAATTATCCCCATTTTATGGATAAGTAAACTTAGGCTCACTGAGATCAGGTAATTACCCCAGGACTAGGCAGGAAGTCAGTTCAAAGTGTACACTGGAACACGGATTTTCTGATTACACATTTATTGTTCTCCTTCTTCCTACCCCTCTAACTTGAGAATAAGTTCTCGATTTTCACTTAAGAATAAAATTGTCTACTCTAAACTTACCTAAATTTGGATCTTCTACTCTTTCTACTCCTCTATTTCATATACGGCAGGGATTGCAATCATAGTTATTCAATCTAGTAAGGTTCAAGAATCAAATCCAATATGGTTTAAACCTCTTAAGCAAGCTATGTCTGTCCCCCAGTTCCTTGACAGAGGGCAAGATGGGGGTGGAGGGGAAAAGCGGATTCTACTACATTGACAAAATTGTTACAATCTCTAGAAGTTGAGCTTAATAGGCAGGGGTCTGTCCTCACTGTTTCCCTTTCGGACTTCATAGATGGGCAACCTGGATTGTACAGGAGTCTACTCCCTTCAGGTTATTCGATTCTTGGAACAGAGCCCAGGAAACCTAACAGGCTGGCATTTGCTATGATGCGCTGTGTGGGAAGTTCCTGAAGCAGTGTGCACCACAAAGATAATTGGATCGCCTTTTCCAGTATCTCAGAAAGGGGTGGGGGATGGAGGAGAGCAGGAAGAGAAGGAATGATACTGAAGAAGGCAAGAATATGAGGCCTGAGGTAGAGGGACACTAATTCCAGAAAGGCCAGGAAGCAAAGCAGAACACATGGTGATAGCAGGCAGAGAAACAATAGTGTTCCAGGAATTATGTCTGAGCTTGCCACTCTATGACCTACAAATGGCAAATGCTGACATGCTAGCAGCTGTGTTTGAGAAACAGAGAGATGAAGGACAAGCTGGAACTTAAAAAAAAAAAAAATTTCTTCCATTAAGGTAGCCTTAGATTGTCACTGATTCGAAAATACTGACTCTCTAGTGATGGAGTCTGAGGAAGTAGACTGGGATGCAAAGAGAAACTAAATTCAAAAGAACTTATTAAACACAGGTGTCAGTCAATGAAAAAATAGCTTAAGAAAAGATATTTAAAAGAAAAGAAAATTTTATAAAACAAATACTGAGTAAACAATCATTTTGTAAATTGATGGTGAATGCCTTTATATTGTTGTGCTCAATTAGTTACTCCTTTAGTACTACTTAAAAAAAAAAAAAAGACCTGGTTCTTGCTTTGGTGATCCTTTCCTTTATCTCAAAAACAAGTAGTATGAGAATATAAAAACAACTGATAAATGTTTTATTCATATTGGTAGATATGGTAGAAAAAAGTTAATAAAACCAAGTTCACTCTATCAAGGCAGAATCTGTTATATCTCAAACTCAAAAATATATAAATGTCTACTTGGATATCTTTTTTCTGTTTCATAAAATGATAACCTTAGAAAGAAAAGGTTTCTTACAACAAGGTATATACTCTGACATATTATGCGCTTGTTTTCCCTATAATTCAGTGATACTAGCTACAATGATAATAACAAGTGGATGAAGAATGCCTACTGTTCAGATTATGATAATATAGTTGACTGAACAAACCACCCAATTTATTCAAATGTACTCTAGGATTCATGTGGACAGTGAGCAGAGTCAGAATTGAATAGGAAGAGAGACTAGTTGAATTGCCTTTGAGAAAATAGTGCAGTGCACCCTAAAACACCAGTTATCATCTTGCTAACACAAAGGTACATCTTTTAAACAAAATGATTCTTCTACTAAGGCATCAAACAATATCACAACTTCTGAAAAATAAAAGCTGAGTTGTCCAAAAAGGAACAGAGAGACTCATTATAAACATAAGCAGGCTTAAGGCATAAGCAAGATATTAAGAACTGTGCAAGAGAAGATACTTATGTCAAGGAATATATGGCAGCAATGGCAAGAATTAACTAATGGGCAGCTCGGGTATAGCACTGGTATCCATGGGAGGTTCTCAACCTAACAGATGGATTTCTACCACTATCACCCAAAAGCAATGAGGAATTTATGAAAAGATATAGGCAAGAGCTGTCCAAGGAGGGCTGTACCTTATGGAAATATCTACAATAATGAAACACATTGCATATTTCAAAGCGCATATCAGTTATCTTTTTAAAGTTTATATTTTAAATCAAAGTACTTTGTAGCTGAAAGGAAATTCTAATGTTCTTTTCAGCATTGAATTACTTATCACAGGTAGCCAAATGACTGCGAATTAAATCTATTTTTTCAAAAGGAAGTATTAGCTAGAATTTATGTCCTAATCATGGTCTTTGTGGTACTTCCAAAACCATTTTACTTGAACTTTAAGTTTAAAAAAAATCAGTAATAGTCTACTACCCTCCTCACCCCCACTTTCCCCATTCCAAAAAAATCTCAAAAGTCATAAAAGCATAGATTAGAACTTTAACTTTAGGCTTTTTAAGTGATCTCATAAATATTGACTTAGGGTCCCTCTTGTCAACAGAAATTTATTAAAAACTATCTTGCTTTTATAAAGCTTAACAATTCACAGTGTGGCTCCAAATATACCCTTTAAGATCTCATGAGAAAAACAGGGAGCAGCACGGACATGTAGTTCTATGAAATATAGATAGGATCCTGGCTTGGCAGGATCAAATCAAATCAAAACATTTATTCAACTAATAATCACTTTTGAAACCTCTATGGTTCAAACACTATGCTAGGTACTGATTTAGACAGTTTCATTCTTCTAGGGGATTTTATTAGTGCAGAGGGAAAACTCACCTAATATTACTTCCAAGTCACACAAGATAAGAACACATTCTGGACTAATGGAGGGAAGAACCAACTTCCAACACTTCAATTTAATTAATGAAAAATATGTAAATTTATATGAAAAGGGTTTCAAACAAATTACTGTATGAAGTAGAAGCAGAAAATAGCATTGTGAATTTAAGTGTATCAGGAAAAACTTCTAGGAGGAAAATTATATTTTGAGGTAGGCTTTAAGAAAGGAATAGGAATACAATAGGTGACAGAGGGAAGACAATTCAGGAATGGGCAAGAATGAAAAAGGTGTAAAAGGGAAGAGCACAGAAGGAGAAGTAGACAAAATGTTATCCACCTTGATCTGGAGAGAAGAAAGACATAAAAGGCCAGATAGAAATTTGAAATTTATTATAAGAATTCACTGAAGAGACAAAGAATTATTATTACTATATACAGGAATTTTGTGATTATACAATAACAAAATGAATTATGGGAAAGAAAGATTATTCTGCAAGCATTATGTTATGAAAAAGCAAAATTAGTATCAAATTAGAAGGGTTACAAAGAGGTCAGACAATTAGCAGAGCAATAAAAAACACATAGTCCAATGAACAATCCCCATGAAGCTAAACAACCTGATTTTTTAAAATGCTCCAAATCAGTAATAGTAAAAAAAAAAAAAAAAAAAAAAAAAATTAAACCGTCTCTAACGTTATACTCATCAGGATGGCAACGATAACAAATGATGAAAATAACAATTGTTGGAGATGCTGTGAAAGGACTGTACTGTGAATTAGTCCAACCACTTTTGAAAGCAATTTAGAACTGTACCCAAAAGACAAAACTGCCAATAATAACAATACTACTATTAAGCATAAATTTGCGTATAGAGAGAAAAAAAAAGAGGAGAAAATGAAGGGAAAACCTTTGAAGAACACTTTTGTTATGCTGTCAGGCAAAAAATGAGGGTTAGTCAACAGATAGGTGAAGAATGAGGAGAGATGTGGGGAGGAGAGAAAAGGAAAAAGACTGGATTCAGCAAAGAAAAAGATCATTGGTTGTGTCCTGTTCAGAAATATTAGACCATTGGTGATCTAAATTTTAGTAGAGCAGTGAGAACAGGAGCATCATTGACAAACAGTAACTAGATTTACAAAAGGTTGAGTAGAGAGGTTTTGAGAATTTGAGAAAAATGCAAGACTGTAGTGTCAACAATTTTAAACATCCCCACACCTTCCCCCCAATTTAACAATAAGAGGAAGGAAGGAGAGGGATGGAATAATAGCCTCTTAATGACCAAATGTAATGGCTTTTTCTCAATCCTCATTTTTTAAAAATTATAGTAATTTTACTTTTTAAAATATACATTGTTTTATGAATTATGTTGGGAGAGAAAAATTAAAGCAAATCACCCTCAGTCTTCTTGACCTATCTATAGCCTTTGATGTTGTTTGTATAATCACCCTTTTCTTCTGGATCTCTCTTATTAAGTTTTCATGATGATGGTCAATGCTGGCTCTGCTCCTACCAGTTTGACCACTTGGGTCTTTGCAGGCTTTGCCAGATATGCTCGTAGGTCATACTCACTAGTCTTTCATGTCCCCATAAGATTTTACATTCTGCACTCTTCTCTATACTGTCTGATGATCTCATTACTTCCCATGGGTTCAATTATCATATCTATGATTTGATTCTCAGGTGATTCTCAGATTTATGTCTAGCCCTAATTGATCTCCTAACTTCTAGTCTTTTATCACCAACTGCCTCTAAGACACCTTATATCGAAAATTCTCTAAGCATCACAAGAATAACATAACCCAAAAAGATAAGTTATTGCTACCTTTACCCCCACCCCACACCTTTCTGACTTCCTAACATTCTTATTATTGTAAGGGTACTAATCATCCTGAAATCATCCATATTCTTGGTGTTATCATTGACTCCTCTCTAACTCTAGCCCCAAGTATATTAACTATTGCAAAGTAAATCAATCAATCAGTATTTATTAAATACCTACTATACATCAGGCCCTTTGAGTCAAAATACCTGCTATCAGGGGAGTGACAATCTAATATGCAAACAAATATATACAAAGAAAGCTATATATAGGATAAAAAAAATAATCAAGAGAGGAATGGTGCTAGAATTAAGAGGGAAGATTTCCTGGAAAAGGTGGGACTTAATAGGGCTTAAAGAAAGCCAGTGAGGTCAGCAGTCAAAACAGGGAGAGCATACTAGACATGGGAGACAGAGAGAACGCCCAGAGCCAAATGATGGAAAGTCTTGCTCAAGAAACAGCCAAGCCAAGGTCACTAGATTTAAGAGTACAGATAGATGAATAAAGCATAAGGTGATTTGAATGACAGAAGGAACATGGGTTTTGAGGGGTTTAAGTCTTCTTGTTTTTACATTCGTAGCATATCTTTGTGTGTTTTCTCTCCAATTACACAGTCACCATATTGCATCACTTGCAAGAGCTTTCTCCCTGCCTTAAGTGTCTCCTCACATGAATCTCAGATATAAAAGTTTTTTCTACCTGGAAAGACTTATATAAACTGATGCTAAGTAAAATAAACAGCACTAGGTTAATGTTATACAAATTAACAGCAGCACTGCATGATGATGAACTATGATTAATTTAGCTCTTTTCAGTAAGCAATACAACGATCCAAGACAATTCCAAAAGACATGGTGGAAAACGCTATCCAAACAGAGAAAGAACTATGGAATCTAAATGCAATTGGAAGCTTCTTATTTTCATTTTTTGTTGGTTTTATCCTGTGGGTTTTTTACCCTCATTTTGTTCTATTTCTTCTTTCACAACATGATTGATATGAAAATGTTTTACACGATTGTACATGTAAATATCAGACTACTTGCCATCTTGGGGAATGAGAAGAGGAAGAAGAAAAATTCACAGCTCAAAATCTTTTCAAAAAAAAAAAAAAAAAAAAAAAGGAATGTTAAAAATTGCCTTAATATGCAATTAGAACAATTAAAATACTATTAATTTTAAAAACTTTTTCTTTAAGCAATATTCTGACTATATCACCCCCAGTAATTTCATATTACCTTCTGAGATCAAGTAAAATGCCATTTAAAGCCTTTTCAATCTAGCTCCCTCCTACCTTTCTAATCTTCTCTGTATATTCTTTCAATCTAGTAACAGTAGACTTTACTAGTTTCCCCTTCCCAGCATTTAGATTTACTCCCAATAACATTATATGTGTCCGTGTTTATATCTTAAATGGCTATATTTCTTTGCATGTGGTCTTCCCTATTAAAATGTGAGATCCTTGAGCGTGAGGCATATTTTATTATATTCTCAGCACTAAGCCTTGTGCTTGTGTGTAAAAAGTACTTGTTTACTGACTGACAGTTCCTATAGGTAATCACAGTATCACCAAAATTTACTAGACAGGGAGCATAAAATACAATTAGCTGTACTTTAGGAAAACCAAAATGGTAGACAAACTTGAAACAATGAGTCCAATTAAAAAGCTATTTTCATATTTCAGGAAAAATGTATACTAAGACTATGGGTCTGTAAGTAGTAAGAAGCAAAGATATCTATATATCTACATGTAGATATAGAGATATAAAAAGGATATTTTATAGTAACAAGGAATGGCAAGAATTGGACAGGATATGTTCCCTGGTCATTCAATCTAAACCTTGTTTCTACTTCCACAATGCCTCTAGCATATTTGCCTCAGTTTCCTTATCTATAAAATGGAAACAATAACAACACTTATCTTCTAGGTTTATTGTTGAGGATTAGATGATCCTCATATTTTCAAAGCATTTAGCACAGTGTCTGGCACAAAATAAATCCTATATAAATGTTACTTACCACACCACTATCACTAAGTACCCCTTTCTCTCATTTCTTACTGCCATCTGTCCAATTTATGCTCTCAAATTTGACAGAGTCTGGCTAACTACAAAAGTTTCTGAATTGGACTTCATGTCTTCACTTTCTCTGTCATTCTGATTAATCTCAACAGAGAGATTGTTGCTAGAACCATATTTCAAAAGAACATGACGTCATTCACTCACTACCTTAATTAGAAACTTTCAATTGTTTCTCCAAACCTACAACATGAAATTTAAGTTCTTCATGAACAGTAAAGTTCGCTCTAATTTGACTTCATCCTGCTTTCTCAAGCAGTCTGAGAAAGCACATTTCTCACAATGGGAGATGCTAAAAATAATGGAGAATCTCAAGCCAGGAAGAACCTGGTTTCAAACTTTTAATTGACACTTATTACCTATGGGAATTCAGAAATATCCTTGAGATATGAACAGACAATTTACAGATGATGAAATTGAAACTATTTCCACTCATATGAGTGTTCCAAATCATTATTAATCAGAGAAATGCAAATTAAGACAACTCTGAAATACCACAACACACCTGTCAGATTGGCTAAGATGACAGGAAAAAATAATGATGAATGTTGGAGGGGATGTGGGAAAACTGGGACACTGATGCATTGTTGGTGGAGTTGTGAACGAATCCAACCATTCTGGAGAGCAATCTGGAACTATGCCCCCAAAGTTATCAAACTATGCATACCCTTTGACCCAGCAGTGCTACTACTGGGCTTATATCCCAAAGAGATACTAAAGAAGGAAAAGGGAAAAGGAAAAAAAGTATGTGCCAAAAATGTTTGTGGCAGCCCTGTTTGTAGTGGCTAGAAACTGGAAAATAATGGATGCCCATCAACTGGAGAATGGTTGGGTAAATTGTGGTATATGAATGTTATGGAATATTATTGTTCCATAAGAAATGACCAGCAGGATGATTTCAGAAAGGCCTGGAGAGACTTATATGAACTGATGCTGAGTGAAATGAGCAGAACCAGGAGATCATTATATACTTCAACAACGATACTGTATGAAGATGTATTCTGATGGAAGTGAATTTCTTCGACAAAGAGAAGATTTAACTCGGTTTCAATTAATCAATGATGGACAGAAGCAGCTATACCCAAAGAAAGAACACTGGGAAATGATTGTAAACTGTTTGCATTTTTGTTTTTCTTCCTGGGTTATTTCTACCTTATGAATTCAATTCTCCCTGTGCAACAAGAGAACTGTTCAATTCTGCACACATATATTGTATCTAGGATATATTATGACATATTTAACATATATAGGACTGCTTGCCATCTCGGGGAGGGAGTGGAGGGAGAGAGGAGAAAAGTCGGAACAGAAGTGAGTGCAAGGGACAATGTTGTAAAAAAAATTATCTAGGCATGGGTTCTGTCAGTAAAAATTTATAATTATTAAAAAAAAAAAAAACAGAAATGTCCTTGAATCAATATGTATCCTACTTGCTCATTTATAAAAGAGGGGAAATATTTATACCACTTATTTCATTGTGATATAAGGACAGTGCAAAATTTTGAATATATATACAAAACTATATTACTAGCATCCTTATTATGGTTACTCCCCATAACAATAGAACTGTTCATTGTTTTCCTAAAGACATTTTCCCAGTCCCACATTTCCCCTTCACAATGCTCTGTTCTCATCAGTTTTTCAAGTCTCAGTTCATGGACCAGCTCCTCCACTGAGCCTTCTATAACCTCCCAAGCTTAAAGCCCTATAGCAACCATTATAGTAATCTGTACTTTAATTACTACAATTTTACAATACATCTGGTAACAATGTATGCATATCACATGCTTCTCATTACAGTAACAATGATATTAAGGTGGGCTTCTCTCCATAGCATCTAGCACATTGACTAATACACAACAGATGTTGAGAAAATGGCTATTATGTCAATAAACTCATTATTTGAAATATCCTATATTTACGAAATGAATGGGAGAGGCTTCTCTTATTAAGAAATAAGCATTTACATAGAGTCTACAATATACCAACATTGTGCTAAGTAAGCACTTACAAATATTTTTTCAATACACACAACAATCCCATGAGATAGATGCTATGACTACAACTTTACAGGTTACAGAAGCAAAACATAGTAATGATCTGCCCAGATCATAAAACTACCAAATGTTTAAGGGCAGACTTGAATTCAGTTCTTCCTGATTCAAATTCTAACACTACCCATGGTGCAGGCTAGTTGCCACTGGGCAAATTTATGCCTGTTCTAAGGTTTGAGCAAGTAGGACAACAAACATAGTTGAACCTAGATTTCACTCTTCCACTATCAACATATCTGAAAGCAAAGATACAATAGTCGATGAAAGTTAATATATTTAAAAGGCATTGATAAGAAGAAATTCTCCATACAAATCAAAATATTTATAGTAGCACTTTTTGGGAAAGTAAAGAATTGGAAACAAAATAGATACAATTGGGAAGAGAAATGGATAAACAAATTGTGTTACATGGATATTATAATAATGAATGTTATAAATATAGCAAAACACAAAAGATCTACATGAACTGATGCATTAACTGAAATTAGCATTTCTTAAAATTGTGATGGTGATAATTTCTGGAGACTCTTTTCCTGGAACACAGACCAGGCAATTGGAAGGCACCCTAAGGTGCCCTCCACACAAGCAATTCTGAGTTTACCATGGAATGAATGGTAAGGAAATTAATTGGTAACTTCTTCAATAATAGCAATTACTCAAACCAGGTCTGTCTTATTCATAGCAGAACATCTGGTTGTGTTTTGAAATTTGATTTTACTAAAACCTTTGAACCACTTCACCCTTTCCCATGAACTATTTCATCACACTTTACAGGTTCTAAATAATTCTATGATCCAGAAAGTATTCTTTTCTTAAAAAAAAAAAAAGAAAAAGAAGAAAGAAAAGAAAGAAAAGAAAGAAAAGAAAGAAAAGAAAGAAAAGAAAGAAAAGAAAGAAAAGAAAGAAAAGAAAGAAAAGAAAGAAAAGAAAGAAAAGAAAGAAAGAAAGAAAGAAAGAAAGAAAGAAAGAAAGAAAGAAAGAAAGAAAGAAAGAAAGAAAGAAAGAAAGAAAAGAAAAGAAAAGAAAAGAAAAGAAAGAAAGAAAGAAAGAAAAGAAAAGAAAAGAAAAAGAAAAATACCCTTTTAAAATTACCAGTACATTCTAGAATGTCTGGTTTCTAAGAAATATTTAACACTGCACAGCTATCCAAATTAAATTATTATACTTAGGAACTATAACAAAATCAGAGTATCTTCATGAAATGGATGAAAGTGACTTTGGTACAAAGCCATTAATATAGGTTTTCTCACATGACAGAAATCATTAGATCCTTAAGAAAAACAGCACTAATTTCTGCAGTTGGTAGAAACCAACCAGTTTATGTCTATCTGACCAAGAAAGTGACATTCATTAAAACAGAATTCTACTAATAACATACAGGCAGACAGGTGGCATAGTAGATAAAAGCTCTACTAGAGTCAGGAACACAAATCTTACTGAGTTCAAAGTTGGCTGCAGACACTTACTAGATCTGTGACTAAGTCACTTAGCCCTGTTTGTCTCGGTTTCCTCATCTGTTAAATGAGCTAAAGAATGTAATGGAAACTAAAAAACATATAACAGACAGCACTAAGTAAAGCACAAAAGATTTTAAAGGAATAGTAAATATAATAGTGAAATTTATCTGGAAGAACTTCCTCACAGACATGAATTTTGAGCTAGGTCTTCTAAGAAGTAGAAAGGAAGGGAAGGAACAAGTATTATTAAGCTTCTCCAGTCTTCTAGGTACTGAAACCCTGAAGAGATAGGAAGTACTACTGTTACTCTAATTTTATAAGGGAAACTGAGGTGTGAGCTTAAGTGACTTGGCTAGGTCATAGCTTGTAAAGGGTCTAAAGCTAGATCAGAATGTGAGTTTTCCTGACTCCAGGTCTAGTATATTATCTAGTTATGTAGGAAATGAGACAGTGACAGACAGAATTCTGAAAAGCTTATTTTTCAATCTGGAATATAGGTTGATCAAACTAAAATGAATTGATCCTTCTCAACTTTTGATGATATCACAACTTCTGTTGGAGATATCATCCAAGTTCTGCAAATGGGGAAAATGAGTCATCTGCACCCAGAGGTTTGTGGGGACTGAATGTGGATCACAATATAATATTTTCACTTTTTTTGTTGTTGTTTGCTTGCTTTTTATTTTCATTTTTTCCCTTTTTGATCAGATTTTTTTTGTGCGGCATGATAAATGTAGAAATATGTATAGAAGAATTGCACACTTTCTGTATGTATAAAGGAGGGGGTCAGGAAAGGGAGAAAAAATTGGAACCCAAGGTTTTGCAAAGGTGAATGTTAAAAACTATATTTGTATGTTTTTTGAAAATAAAAGGCTTTTACTTTAAAAATAAATAAAATACACCCAAAAAAGGGGCTGCTGGATAGCACAGGGGATAGAGCACAAGTCCTCAAGTCAGGAGGACCTGAGTTCAAATTAGACCTCAGAAACTTAACATTTATTAGTTGTGTGACACTGGACAAGTCATTTAACTCCAATTGCCTTGCAAAAACAAATAACTATATATATAAAAGTAAAATAAACCAAAACACAATCATGCTCAAGAGAACTAATATAAAATATGACATTTTTTCAGAGAGATCATTAAAGCCATCAAAAGATAAAAACAGCAGTGAATCCTACAATAAGCTAATTTTGCATTTATTTACTTTATGTGAAGTATTTGAAATTTGAATACCCTCTTTCCCCCCTCCAAAAAAAGTGCTCACAAAAAACTAAAAATACATTAGATCAAGAACAAAAAAGGGTGTATGTCAAAACATCTTAAGAGTTGTTTTTAATTTACTAACAATTGAACAAGCCACCTAAACAAAACATTGAAACATTAGTATACTTTTTATTGATTCTCACAAAGACTTGGATTCAGTTCAGTACTCATAGCATGTTTGTGTATGGGAATAAAAATAACAAAACAACAGCAACAAAACAGACCCTTCCAGATTTAAAACATGTCACCAACAACTAATGTAAAACATGGGATTTTCACTGAAGTAGTCAAAGTCCATTATGGGTAAATTTATCCTTAATTACATTCAAACCAGAACCAAACTAGTTTTAAAGAGGGACTGAACTCAAAATATCTTTTTAAGCATTTAACAGCTGATTATTGACCTGATCAAGCTATCTGGCTATACCAAACAGCCTTTGAATATCTTGGAATCTTTCTCCCAATAATATAAAAATATAATTGAGATTTGTAAAATGTAAATTTCTAAACATAGACCAAGAAAAGATAGAGAATTAAAGTTTCAAACCTGAAGGCAGAATCAAATAGAAGTGATACACAAAAGGAACGCTTACAAAGATTTTGGGATCCTCCAGGCAAAAAAAAAAAAAAAAAAAAAAAAGCTGATCATAAAACTATCAAGGAATAAGCAAGCCATGGTTGAATATGTTAAAAGACTTACTGGTATCCTGAAATCAAAGTTTAATGGAAAGAACATGTAAAAAGCAATTAACACCCACAATACCAGGCTTCATCTGTTTCATTCAATAAATATTTATTGTTTGTTGGAAAGCATGCCAACAAAACAATATAAAATAATAACAAAGCACAGGGCTCATCATCCAAAGGCACTTAGAAAAAGTTGAACCCTCTCTCTCCTCCTCTCCCTCTCTCTCTCCCTTTCCCTCTCCCTCTCCCCCCCCCCCCCCCCCCCCCCCCCCAACACTCACACAAGAAAGAAAGAAAGAAAAAGAAGGAACTAAGAGGCACTTTTTAAAAAAGGACACATAATAAGATAAGAAATAAAAAATTTAAGATTTAATTTTTTAACAAGATTTAATTTTACCAGACTGAAATAAAGGTTGACAGCAACTATATGACGCTAGGTTTGTCAAATATATACCTCAGTGATTTCCCTTCAGGAAAAAGAATGTGGAATGCCTAGGCTCAAACATAAGAATCAAAAGGCCCTGGAGAAGCAATAATCACAGGTATTCAGCAAATAACATGTAAACAAAAAAGACTAAACAGAGTTGAGTCATCCTATTTCTTTGTGGAAATAAGAGATGGCAATTAGAGATAAAAATTATGACAAGTATTATAGAATAGAGATATTCTTAAGGAAACCAAATTCATGATCAATGCCAGTAATTCAAGGGAATGGTTTAAAAAAAAATACCGATAATGGGGGCAACTAGATAACACAGCAGAGAGTCCTGAAGTCAGGAGGACCAGCGTTCAAATCTGACCTTAGACACTTAACACTTCCTAGCTGTGTGACCCTGACAAGTCACTTAATCTCAATTGCCTTGGGGATAAGGGAGGAGGAGGAGGTGGATTCATGGAAAAAAAATACTGATACAAGATACATAAATTTGGCAACTTCAAAACAGACCTCAGATACTTAATACTGCTTAGCTCTGTGACCTGAACAAGTTACTTAACCCCAATTGCCTTGCTAATATGTGATACACACATACACACACCCCTTGAAGATGTCAAAATTATGTGAAAACACACTATTCTTTCTGACCTGTCCACTTATAGAATTTTACCAAGGATGTAAATCTACAGGAGCGTTTCAGTAAGACTACAGAAGATGATTTTACATTGTAATTCTTATGTTCAACTTCAATCAGCAGCAATTTTAATTGCTGTATAACAATCCTTAGAAAATTAAAAGTAAAAGAATAATTCAACAATAGTGACTAAAATCATTTCTATCACAACTCCATTGAAAAGATGAGAAATGTCTTATGTTAACAATAATAGTCACAATAAAAATAGTAAACTTTCATTTCTTTGGCACTTTATAATTTATGTAGTAATGATGTGATTTAGGGGAAAAAAAAAAACTTGAATCCAAGGAGATCCAAAGCATAATAAAAATTGTGAATCAAACTACAAATCTACTGCTAGAAGAATTGTATTTTTTTCCTACAGTGAATAAATCATAAATACTTATTCAATGCAGGATTTGCTCTTACATATTCCATTTTGAGAAAAATACTAAATATTTTTGTTTAAATTAGAGATACACATAAACACTGAAAATATTTTGTTATAATCATTACCGTCATTAAAAGCATAACTTGAAAAACAACATAATGTGCCATAATATCAATGAGCCATCAAATAATTATAACTTGTTTAAAATCATCTATCAATACATTAGTTTTCAGATTTGTGCCATTTCTAAATATATGGGGAAAAATTATTTAAAGTTATACATTTGGTTTAAAATATATTAAAAGAAACACATATAATTTTTAAAATAGAGCAATAAAGATATTCTGTCAACATAAAAATGCAGCATCCATTACTCATTTTGTGTTAAAGAAAACTATACTTAAATTGTCAGCTAATTACCAAGCCTCATGGTAAAATTTACTCAAAACCCATTCAAAATATAATCTATCATTTGCATATTACAGCATGATAGTCAAAGCAGTAGGGATGTCCTTAGTAGAATTAAGCTGTCATAAAAACAAGTAGTTTCAATAGTCACTATAAAAACACCCTCAAAATAAACTTTTGTAAATAGGCTTAACAAGTTGTGAGCATCTCTTAGAAATAAGATGACTAATCCCCAAACCTATGCTACCTAAAAGGTATACAGACAGCAGTTTTCATATTCACTTTGGGTCTGACCTGTGGTTAAGCAATCTGAGCCACCACAGTCAAACACAGTGTACCTCGAACCCAATGTAGTAATGTCATTTTCATCCTCTGAGGACAGCCAATCCTGCACTGCCCCAACTCTCATTCCCTCTGACACCCTGCCCCCCCTTTAATCTTCAACATCTTTATCTGCTGGTCCCTTCTGGTGTTGATAAACATACCTAAGATCAGTTTATCCTTAAACAACAACCCTCATTATATATCTCCATGTACATTAATTATCATATGATATTTCTTCTGACTTCCTCAAGCAAACTTTGAGAAAACCATTTAGCATCGCCTCTAATTCTCTTCCACACCTGCTGCAACCTGGCTTCTCAGCTCATCACCCAACTAAAAACATTCCCTCCAAAGTTACCAGGAATCTCTTAATTGGCAAAATCGGGGTCTTTTTTGAATCCTCATCCTTCCTGACCTCTTTGCATCACAGAACTATAGACCTCAACCTTTCCCTGGATGTGTTTTTTTGTAACCTCGTTCTCTTGGTTTTACTCCTACATGTCTTAAGAATTAACACTGAACTATAACCATTTGGTGAAGAACAACAAAAGGAGCAATTCCTTAAAAATTAAAAATATAAGATTACTTTTAGAACATTAATACTTTAAAAACAACTGAAGCAGTTGTTTATTTACATGCCACCACACAACAAAATGACATTGCCAGAAGCAACAATGTGTTGATGTGGAAATGCTTGCCATTTAAAAAAGAAAAAATGAAGAAACCTGAAAGGCTAAAAACAGACACTACATGTGCCAACTGGCAATATCTTCTGATCAATAAAACTATTCGCAAATATAAACCTGAACAAAAGTATTTTCTTTAATGATTTTTACATGGCACTGAACTCAAATGCCAAAGAACATGAAATGACTGACATCACTCCTGCTATCTACCCAGTAATCCAAACAACCCTTTCCTAACCACCAATACACGGTTCATAAGGGGTAGGAGGGGAGAACATAAATAATTTAGATATGACCTCTACTGGAATTTTATTTTATCAGAACTACACAGCATTAAGTGTGAGGATCGATAAAGAAAATGTCTTCTGTATTTGCCAATACAAGTGGTAATAGCATGCACCTAAGTACAGCTATTCCTTATAAAAGGAGACAGAAGTTCTGTCTTTCTTTCCTAAAGGATTAATTAGTTCATCCAACAAACTTTTATTTAGTAACTACTATGGGCTAAGGTACTAAGCTAGGGGAAAGAACAAAACTTACAATTTCTGATCAATCTCAATGCCTCACAAATATCTGGGCTCTAATGACAATCTCAAAGAGACAGTGCCCCCCCCCCCCTTCACTACCATAAAACCCCTCCACCTCATTTCAATTTGTTACACGAGTTATCACTGGAATTCTAAGGTGCCAGGTTGAGTTAAACAGTACAGTTTTAAACTGTCCGGATCAGCATGCATCTATTAGCTGAGGAGTCAGGCAATTTCTAGGAAAAAAAATTTATTTTACAAAATAAAAATTAAGTAATTAGAATAGCCTCCAACCTCCAGTTTATAGGCATAAAGACAAAGTCAACAATTCTGGCTTATCAGAATGTCAGATATAGGAAGTTCCCTAGAGGTTCTCCAGGTTAACCCCTTCAGCAAAGAATGAGTCCTCTTATAAACAATTCTGACAGGCCATCATTCAAAAACTGTTCCAGGGACAGGGAATTTATTCCCTCAAGAAATTCCATTTCTGGGTATCTGTTATTAGTAAAAATAAATAAATAAATAGATGTACAGAGGATCTTGAAATCTAGTTCCATGGAATCCTAGAATTACAAGGGATCTTAAAAGTCATAATCAGAAAAGATCATAGAGTAAATTTAGATCATGAAAGAGGCAACCAAATCCAGGGTTTCTTGACTTTTTGTATATCATTATGTATATCAAAATATACATATTTTGTATGTCACTTTGGCCACTTGGTAAAATTTGATGGACCCCTCATCAGAATAATGCTTTAAAAAGCATAAAATAAAAATACACTGGGTTACAAAACAAATCAATTATACTGAAATTCAGTTATTGACAGAAAAAAAATTTCAGAGACAGCTTAAGAACCCCAGAGGTAGTCCAAAATTTTACAAATCTCTTTGGCTCTCAGAGTAAGTGAATTGCCCAAGAGATCATACCACTAGTAGGTGGTTGGATCTCTTCCAATTCCAACTGCAATAGTTTTCCTGACCAGAAGCATCAGGTTCATCACACCAAGAGTCATTTCATCCCATTTTCAGAAAGACCTAATTATACAAGAGTTAGTTCTTCCTTCTGCTAGCTCATTGTAACTTGGAAGGATCATGAAAAGCTTTCTAGTCCAGTCTATTTGGCTACCATTTCATAGTAAATTCACACATAACCCTCCCTTTGTTAATTGACCTCAACTTTATTTTGTAGGACTCATTAAAATTTGACAGCTATCAGCCACTTAATGCTCCCCTTGCTCATTCATTTGTCTGACAGCAAGAGGAGAGTGCTTTTCTAGCTTTGCTACATCCTTATGATGTGGCTTAGGTAAAATTTAACTCTTAAGTCTTCGGTTTCTCTGGCTCAATGTGACCTACAATACAATGACATCAAAATAAATATGAACATGGTGCCCTAGGGAAGGGAAACAGTACTCCAATATAGTAACAGTCATCTTCTATTTATTGTTATGGTCAATTTAATTGCATTTTTTCCCACATTTCATATAACTTGAAAATGTACAAATTAAGATTTTTTTTTAAGCCATCAGGGAAAAAAGACTTCAAAATGAGGCATTCACACACGTACACACCCACGATGAATATCATCATGAAGATTACCTGCTGTGTTTGGTACCTCTGCTGGGACTGTGTTGACAAATATTGTGCCTGGGGTGGTAAGTGTTGAGGCTGTGGTTGCTGGTTGTAATATGGTTGTTGGCCCTGTTGGCAGTAACCACTTACACCTTGCTGACCATACTGAGGTGGCATCTGTTGGAAGAAATGGATAGAGCAAGCATGTGAATCAAGGAATATTGTTAAGTAAAACCAAATAAGAGTCTACATTAAGATATCAAAGTTAAACAAGAGCAGGTTTCATCTTCTATCCAATATTTTTAATCCATTTATTCATTAGTTAAGAACCGATACACTGACATCAATGTGCCAAGTATCAATAATAGTCCTAATACAGTCTGACTTCACTTTGATGAACAGTTATGTCTAGTAGAAATAAAGCATTGAAAATTTAATAAAAATCTAGTCCAAAGTACAAAACTCTGTTAATAATGACTTGAAAAATAATTTAAAAGGCTCAGCTACTGTCTTTTAAGCATAAAATTAACCTACACAGAAATTTCAGCAGAAAGAGAACAAAGTAGAAGCATTGTGATAAAAACCACTTTAATGCAAGATTTCAAATAAAAGTAAATCCTAGCAAGCCAAAGCTAAATATAGTCTTTATATAATGCAAGAACAGCTAAGTATGTGGTATATAAGAATGGGTATGATTGTGGCACGCATGTGCTTCAACTTCATGGTAGAGATGGAATGTTAAAATAAATTAAATTAAAATTCCTTTCACTAATTTATCTATAACAATAAATCTGTTTTCTCCCACATGGAGGACCTTCCATAAAACTATAGTACTGCATATACCTACAACAAGCTATAAAGCATAAATTTGACTATGAAAGTATCAAATAATCAATTAAACAGTTATTAAATGCCTACTATGGGTCAAGCACTATGCTAGACATTCAGGAATATAATAAATAACAAAAAATTAAACAGTACTTGGTTTCCTTAACCCTATATTTCTGTCAGGGGAGATTACATATACTTGCCCACATTTATAATATGAAACATAAAGACAATATATTTTCAGAAGAGAATGGATTACTACTAGTAAATGGTTGGATAATTAATACAAGCTAGTGATACTAGAGCAGGATCTTGTAGAAAATAGAAGATTCTCTGCAGAAGAGAGAAGGAAAGAGAGCATCCTAAGAGATGGGAGAGGGATGGCCAAAAGAAAGACAAAAGAAAGGCTATGTGAAGGTGGCCAGGATATAAAAATAAAGAGACATAAATGTATACCAAGCTTCCAAAGATTCTCATAACTGGGAACAAATTATGGAAGGATTTTAGTTTCATCTTTCTCTTACAGGAAATGAAATGCCACTGGAGTTTACTTAGTAGGAGAACATGATTAGGAAAATCATTTTAGCAGCTTTGTGCAAGACAGAATGGAATGAAAAACTTTTAAGGTAGGAGCATTACCAGGCAAAAGGTAATGAGGGTCAGAACTAAGAGAGTGGCCACGTGATGTTGTGAAATGGCAGAATTTGGCAGGTGGCAGGGCTGAGTAAGAATGAGGAGTCACGGATGACAACATTAAGGTGGTAAACCTGGAATGCTGAAAGCATGGTGGTGCTCTCAACAGAAATAACAAACTTTGAAAGAGAGGTAGATTGAGGGAAGGGTGTTAGATAGTGAGCTCTGTTTTAGTTATATTTGAAAGGTCCAAAGCCAGTCAATGATGCAGAGCTACATCAGCTCAGGAGAGAGACTGGGGACTAGATAACTTAGAAGTTAGACTCATCTATGAAAAAATGAACATTAATCTGATGGGATTGGGGGAGATCCCTAAGTAAAAGAGTACAAAGTAAATTATGAGAGAAAAGTATTGAAAAAGGACCCAATATCAAGGAAAAGACTCAACAGTGTTAAATTCAAGGACCAAATGTCTAATTTGGACAATTAGAGATTGCTGGCAATTTTAGAGAGGGCAGTTTCTGTTTAATGGTGAGGATTGAAAAGATTTGGGGAAAGGAGAAAAGGCAACCAACATCTTTGACTAGGAATCTGGCTGATAAAAGAAAAAATAGCCTAATTTTAAAAAGGCCAAGAGATTTATAGAAACTGATGCTGAGCAAAACAAACAGAACCAGGAAAATACCGTATACAGCAACAGCAAGTTTGTACTATGATCAACTTTGACAGACTTGGTTCTTCTCAGTGGTTCAGTGATTCAAGGCAATCCCAATAAACTTTAGATGAAAAACACCATCTGTATCCAGAGAGAGAACTATGGAAACTGAATGTAAATCATCACATGCTACATTCACTTTTTTTCTTTTCTTTTTTGTTTTTGTCCTTGTGTTTTCTGATTTTTCTCTCTCCACATGATTCATAAGATATGTAAAAAATGTTTTTACATGTAACTGGGGAAAATAAATGTTAAAAAAAAAAAAAGAAAATAGCTTAAAGAAATAGCATATTTTAATAAGGGGAGAGGGTTGTTCAGTTGTTTTAAAGGATGGCAAAGACATGACTGTAGCAGCAGGATAAGAACCAATAAACTTGGAGAGATGAGATAGATTAGAAATGACAGAAAAAACAAGGGAGGAAGCAAAATATTGAGTGCAAACTGCTAGAAAAGACAAAAAAAATTCATTTTGAACTGTCTATCTCATTTATATGAAATGCTAAAGGAAAAAGAAAAAAACACAACTTAATACTATAATAGTATTTCTTCAATCAACAAGAGTCAATCATGTCTAGAAAATTGCCTAATCCTTTGTTTAAAAACTAATAGGGAAAGATCACCAAAATAAATCTTCCCCATCTCCAATTTATATGAGAACAAGAATACTTGATGAGTGAAAGAAGAATAAAAATTAGTATTAGACAATAAAATATAATACTCCCAACTATATATAAATAAAAGAAATATGCATTTTATGATGATCAACACAAATACTTTTTTTTTGTACTTTAAGTGGAGGCAGAAGAGGGTAGATAAAGAAAATAAATATAGGGACAAAAGTTATTCCAGAAAAGAAGTTGAAGTAATTTTGTTAATATTACAATGTGGTCCATCAAGAACTCTAAGAATATGTGTCCACTTAGCCTGTAAACTGAAGAAAGAAATGATAAGTACCAAATATAAACTTAAAAAGGTATTTCACTGCAGAATAGACAAGGAGAAAACAACAAATACCTGTAAAACAAAAAATACCTCTCTAGTATGAATCACTAAAATAATCATTCTAAACAAGTAGAAAAAGGGTAAAAAGGGAAATGTGGGAAAGGGAAGTGCATTTATATCCCTCAAGACTGGATCTAGAGTAAAGCATTCACAGAACTGCCAGGAAGGATCACAAATAATTCAGTTGCAATCAGTAAAAAATGACTCACCGAAGTCTTTCGCTGCACAAAGCCAACATTAGTTGAGCAGACAAGTTCATACTGAAAAACCACTTAACGGCACTCCTGAATTCTCTGCTTTTATTTATTTTACAGTTTGATATCTCATAATGAATGTATGTCCCTACCATGAGCCCAGCCAAAGAATTTCCATAAAACACAACTCCACATGCTAGCTAGAGTTCTGTATACCGCCACAACACATATCCTTCCTGTTCAACACCCATATGTTTTGATTTGATATCTAATACTATATTTCACACGCATCTTTGCAGTTTCATTTGAAGCAGTTAGGATAACACTTTTACCAGTGTTAAAAAGACTGTAAAGCTCCGTGAACACAGCCAGCAAATCCCCTATGAATTATGCTTTAACATGTTGACTTTTCAGTTTGTATGAATACACACAAACAATATGGAAGGATCATCTTGGGCAAAAAGCCTTCTGTTTTATATACAAACACAGCAAATTATAGGAGTAACCCACAAGCATTGTGGCAACAACGTAATCCAATAATGTTCAATTCAATGTTTCTTAAATGCCTCCTATGTGCAAAATAGTCTACTTTCTAGTACGAAGACAAAATTCAAACAATGTTTGTCATCAAAAAGCATACATTTTCCAATAGAGAATTGAATGTGTACACAGGTGTGTACATTTTTTAAAGCTGATATGAGAAAAGAAAGAATGCTAACAACTAGAAAGATAAGCCAAAGTTTCCCAAAACTGCCTTGAAGGAAGCTGAGGACTCTAAATTACAAAGAGAAGGTGGAAATACCTGGAAGGGTCATTTGCATAAAGTCATGGAGACTGGAGATGGGATGGTAACTTAAAAAAAAAGCTAGTAAGAAACACAACTAAAATGTAAACTACATGAAAGACAGAAATATGAAATTAAGTCTATAAATGTAGCCTAAAGTTATAATGTAGAAGAATTTAAAAGCTAGATTGAGACATTTATGTTGTATCCTAAAAGGAAATAAACTTATTGATGAGTTTTGAGTATATCATGTATAGGCTTCAGAAAAATTTTAGTGGCTCAACTATGCATTAGATACAGCTGATAAAGCTAGAGATGGTAACATAGTTGAGGATTGGGGGGGAAAAGGCCAACTTTGCTGGTCAATGGCCTTTTTTCTATACCAAGGCTCTCGAAACTGGCGTCTTAACACTATGTGGGGTTGCATAACTGAATGTGAGGATTGCAAAATTCTGATTTTTAGCAGTAAATGTTTGATTCATATACCTATTTTATACACCTATATACTCAAAAAATCTCTTGGGCAAAATGGGTCACAAGTGGGAAGTATTTAAGAAGCCCTGTTTCATCCTAGGGTTGCCTAGAATTATGATATATAAACAGATGGAACTGATGTCATTATACAGCTTATGTAGAAGATGATAATTCTTGTAAAAGAGAAGATCATCCCAATGAAAGCAGGAGTAGAGTGGGGAAGGGAATCCAAGCCCATGAATTTCTTTTTGTATAGTAGAGGTGGGTGGTTTTTTCTCTTGAGTGGAGGGAAACAGAAATTCCTATATAGATGAGGTATTACTCCAATTAAGGTCCTACAATGTTACAGTAAGAATTGATTTAGCTTAAGACAGATTAATATCTAAGATACTTAAAATAACAATATAAATGTATTTATATACATGTATGAATGGATATGTGCCTGTTTATGTGAGGCCTGGTAAATACAGAGATATCTGTTGAGCAGGAAGTCTTACAAGTCTGAAAAATACTAACCATATGACCCTAGTCAAGTCACAATTTTTCAGTGCTTCAATTTGAGTACTTCAAGTTATAATTTGATACAAATTTTAGAGAAATCTGCCCTGACACAGGGGACTTCCTTATCTTTGACATTCCCCATAGCAATCTCATCTCTATCCTCTATATACATATATACAAATATATATACAATCACAAGTGTGGTACAGTATTCAGAGAGTCCACTATGATTAAAATTGGGCTTGGAGTCAGAAGACTTGAATTTAAGAATCTTAATCCCTGGCACAAAGTTGTGTAATCTGGGCCAGTCACTGAACTTCTCACTATCCTCATCAAATATCTTTGAAAATATAAATTGAGGAAAAGAAGCTAGTTTGCATTAGGAGGAGTCGTCTCACAAGAAATCAACAATGAAATCATTTAAATGGGGAAAGGGGAGTACTAAACATGTATACAAAAGTCTGATATTCCCTTATCTATTTTATTCACTATTTTAATCTTATTCATTAGTTAAAAACTGTTATACTGCCATCTATGTACACAGTACCAGTGATCATTCCAAAATAGCATGTGTGGGGCAGTAGAACACTCACAACCCAACTTAATCCAATAATTAAACTTCTCCAGGTCAGAGCAAGACTGTGCCTTTGACTATTAATCCTAGTCACTCATTAATCTTCTAAAAATAACCTTCGACTTTAGTATTATTGTATATAATAAGAAATTATTATGTTCTGTGGTACATAATAAGGAATGCAATCTCTGATTTATAAATGGAAATCTCCATACAAGATTCAGAATAAAAGACAAGATTCAGAATAAGTTTCAGAAAGCAACTGTTATTCAAGGCTTTTATTCATAACTGATAGGTAGCTTGGAGGCACAGAAGATAGAGTGCAGAGTTTAGAGTCAGGACCTAAATTCAAATCCAGTTTCTGTCACTTGATGCATGACTGTGAGCAAGTTATTTAATCTGTTTACCTCAGTTTCATCCTCTGCAAAATGGAAAGTATAATAGTAACTGCCTCTCAGGGTTGTTGTGAGAATAAAAAACTCCATCAGTATAAAGCTCTCAGCGCAATGCCAGCTACCTTTGTAAATAATATATTAATGTTAGCCATCTACGGTCTACTCTATAAATGACTAGAGGCCTCAAGCCAAGCACCCAACGTACTGCTTCCTTTCTTCTGCTTTCACTTTAGATGTTTGTTTGTTTGTTTTAATGTTGTTGCAGGGAGGTGGTGGGTGGGATGGGGGCAGTCCAGGAGTGTTCAGTTAAGGATTACAAACAAATAGAGGGAGAAGAAATGTCCATATAAATACATTTAACACCAAGGAAAAGGTAATGATCCCCAAGGTAAAACAAGATTACAAGAAATCTGAGGAATGAGAAATGATAGAGTAGTTACAAGAATAATACAGGAAAAATCAGTTACCCAAATATCTACTGGCATGTTCCCTCAACTAAAAGCAGATAAGACAATAATTTCTTGGCTTGTCAAAAGGTTAAAAACAATAAAAAGAATTTTCTCTAGACTTGATTCTGAACAAATGGAAGAACTTGATTCCTGAGCAAAACTAACCATTCCAACTTGGAATTTGTGATCAAAAGTAAGAAAGGTATCCTGGATTTTGGGGAAGCATATCTCAAAGAACTCCAAGGAAGCATAGGTAAGATCCATGGAATAAAATTTCTAAGGTTGGGGGGATGAAGTGGAGATGGGAAAAGTGTTAAAATTCTTATTGTTTAAATTCTAGAGATTCAAAGGCAAATAAGTCTAATAAGAATGAAAGAAGAAGTTGTCTAAAAAGACCAATATGGATACACAGAACAACCATAAACCAACTTAGATTTATGTAGAAAAGATGAAAGCAAGAACAAGAAACAACAGATGAACAAGAAAGTATGCCATGATCTTGCAGGAAGAATCAGCAGCACAAAAAGTAAGAATGAGAAAAGCTAATAATGACAAGAAGGCTTTGAGGTTTTTTCTTGTTATTTTTACTTAATTTAAGAGAGGAAAAGGAAGAGAGAAGACAATTGTTTCAAGCTGAAAGGGTGATAACTGACAAAAGGAATTAAACATGGCTCCTTCTTTCCAATCACACAACCACCCTATGACTTCAGACCCTTACCACCTGTTACTGGTCACTCTAACTGGTCTCTCTGCTCATTCTCTCACCACTCCAATCTTTCCTTCTACTCAGTTGCCCAGGTGATTTTCCTAAAGTACAGATCTGAACATGTCACCTTTCCTGATAGATACATCCAAATGGCTTCCTATTAGCTCTAGGATTAAGTTAGTTAATCAATAAACATTTATTAAGTGCTTACTATGTACCAGACAATGTTTTAAAGTACCTTGAGCATACAAGGAATGGCAAAGACATGATCTCTGCTCTCAAGGAACTCACATTTTAATGGAAAAGAAAAGAATAAAAATGAAAAAGGAGAGTAAAAGGAAAGTAATCTCACTGTGAAGTCCTCAGCAGTTACTTGGGGGAGAGGCAGAGTGTGGAGAGCAAGGAAGAAGTCAAAGAAAGGCACTCTATGGAAATGGGAATTGAACCAGAGAAAATAGCAGGTAACGATGAGAAGAGAGATATTTCAGGAATGGAGAAAGCCAATAAAAAGGCATAAGGTTGAGAAATGGAGTGCCATGAAAAGGAGTAAAGTATAAGAAGAATGAAGAGGTTAAAAAGGGGGCCAGGAATATAAATCCCAAATAAGAGTCACTGATAATTAATCCTAGAGGTAACAGTGAGTCCCTGGAGTTTGAATAAAGACAAGGCAGGGAGATTTGGGGGCACAAGGTGTGTGACAAGATCAGACAGATTTTTAAGAAAATCACCTTGAAAGATGGCTGAGTGAAGAGGCCAGAAGATTATTGAAATAATGCAAGTGTATGCTGACTATGTGAATAAAGAGAAAGCAGACATATATAAAAATAGTTATCAACAACCAGATCAGAAAAATTACTTATTTTATTTTTTTCTATACTAAACAGCTCGTTTTCTTTGTGTCCTGTCTCCTGCCCCTGACCATCTCGTAAATTTATGCTACAATAGACATACCATAAATCTGCATCAAAACCATTTCTGCTGTACTGACTAGGCACAGTCTTTCCACTTGACAAGTTAAAAACTTTGAATTCTTTGTGGCTTGACATGGAATTCCTATAATTATACTACATGCAATCCAAAACAAAGAAATATGACATGACTGTTTTACCCTCCCCCTGTGCCCTGCCTCTAAATTAGCTGAATGTGCCTAGGGCTCCAGGCCATTGCAGTTTGTTTTGGGTTACTTCTCAAAGAGAAAAACTTCCAACACAGATGACAGTTAACTACTTAACTACAGCAGAAAAGCTCTGAAAGTTTTGTTTTGATATGTTCTCATTTTAAGATTCAGATCTCCATTGAAATATCACAAAATAGGAGGTCAGCGTACATTAAGAGAATACATTTAGTTCCCCGAACCACTGGATACAATTTTGGGTGATTTCTGGGACAGATGTGATTTGTCCCAACTGAACTATCTCGGTTTTATAAATCATACATCAAATATATATGTTTTTTTCATACTTTAGGAAAGAGATTAAAGATTCCACATGACAAGAAAGTCAGATGCTAATATTTGGCTGAACCAACTAGATGAGAGAATCAGATTATATCAATAATCCAGGTGAACATATTGAACTAGAAGATAATAAATAAAATTTATTAAGTTCCTGCTACTAGCTATATTAGATATCTTTTAAGCAAAAACCATTTAAGAGTTTAAGGGTTTTTAAAACTTTTTATTTTAAAAAGAACAATAAAACTAGAAGAATGAGAAAAGGATATAAAACGTACAGAACTCGAACCTGACCTATTTAAGTGAGTTATTAATGGCAAAAAATTGGGAAATGGATGGTGAAAAGGACTTCAATATTGATCAGAACAATTTCATGCAGAAGTCTGATCAATATAAATCAAGTGCCTTAAGGAAGACATCAAAAGAGCCTAAAAACTCCCTTAGTCAGCAAATACTTGACTTACTTGCCAAATGAAATAGCTAACATTTATATTACAGCATGCTGCTCTACTTTCAAGGCATATGAAGCACTTTAAGATATATATATATATAAAATCCTATTTGATCCTCACAACAACCCTGTAGGGGGTAGGTGCTATATCATTATCGCATTTTATAGCAGAACAAGTAGAGCTGATGTTTTCATTCAATACCCACCCTGCCTAGATCACTGTTCCCTCCTCATCTCTGTTCTCCTTCCAAATTCCAGTTAAAATACAACCTTCATGAAAACTGGGAAAAATCCCTCTAACTCTGAATGTCTTTGCTCCATTGAGCATGAATTATTGATAAAATTTATCTTGTATATAACTTGTTTGTATATTTGCTTTTATTAATGTCACCTTCCCTATTAGATTAAGAGCTCCATGAGAGAAACTGTTTAGGGATTTCTTTATATCCTCTGAACTTGTCATAGTTCATAGTAGGTCCTTAGTATGTGCTTAAAAAATTTGTAGTGACTGACTGACTTAGGTGATTTACCCAAGTGACTGTGGCAGCATTCAAACTCAAATCTTCTTTACTACAAGTCCAGTGCTTTATCATCTTCTTCACAATATAATCTGAATTCATTTTCTTTTTTAAAAAAGTCTCAGGCATATAGAAAAGAATAAGAGAAAAAGAAAGGCTTTAAAATTCCCCAAAATTATTCCTTCATTCATTTACTAAGCAGTTTTAGATATCTATCATATACCAAGCACAAAAACAACGCTTAAATACAAATTATCTCCTCTCTTCCCTTTTTTCACCATCATGACAAAGATAACTATCAGGGAAGAATTTCTTGATAGAAGATAATACCTAGGAAATGTAAAAATGAACTCCATGAAATACACAAACCTATTTTGCCAATAGAACCATGTTCCCAATTATGTCCAGGCCTCAAAATATCAAACCTAACCACACTAAACATAGTCTTTCCCTCATCTCCCAGTGCAATAAGTCTTATCAAATGACCATATTTTTGATTTATTACTTTAAATGTTGAAGAATTATCAAAGAATGGTGATAATACATAGGTCAGTTTCACACCATCTGCCTTATAAAAACTTCTTCAGCAAACAAATACAATGGCTATTTTAGAAATATATACAATAAAATTTATAAACAGCCAAATGTTTTGTTGGGCTTAAAAAAAAAATGTATAATTGTCTTCAAAATGTTACTGCTTGCTCTTCAAGTTCATACAGAATGTAACAACTTCCCAGTGAATAAGCTGCTACTCTAGAATAGTATATTCTGCTCAGTCATCAAAACAGGAATGCCACAATGAATCCAAACATTTTGTCCCTGGACAAAGACAAATATTCTCTTACTATGGAGTAGGGCAGTCAATGTCTTTTATGACCTCCAGATGCTAAAAGAAAAGATGGGGAGTTAGCCTAAACATCCCTAATTTCCTCAGAGTAACATTACAAATCTATCAACCATGAACTCGTTTAAATCCTACTTGAATGCCTTTGTATCTTGAGTCCAAACTTCCATCCTAGTGTTATTGGATCATTTTGTTATCAATCATGATTTTAAAAAAATATTCCCTATCATAAAACTACGATCTTCAAGCTCAACAATTAAGTTAAAGCCAAATCCATTATAAAGAATTAGTTCAACCTACCAACACACTTTGCGAACTTTATAGATTTCAATCATATCTCTACCATCTTCTTATTTCACCTCACCTCACTCTCCAAGGCCCTTTCTCTCCTGATAATCCATTTAAATTCATTATCATAATTCTTCATATACATAAAAATCTATTTATTTTGTCCTATTTTGGTTCTTTAAGCAGTTCTGTTAAGGTCCTTTCTTAAAAAGTGACATTTCACTCAAATATTTTCCTGGTATAAATCTATTATCCAATGTTACATGGGGATGGGGGGAGGAGAAAGGGACCATGGGGAAAATATCCAACCCACAGGCCAAATAAGGCCCAGGAAATCATTTGATCTACTCCTGCCATGTAAACCACAGATGACGATGAGCTGAAACCTGGACACAACCACCTCCCATTGCTTGAGTTTTTAAGGTGATATTTTGTATGGCCTGCAAATGTCATAAATATTCAAATGGCCCTTGGCAAAAAAAAAAAAAAAAAAAAAGTTCCCCCGCCTGATCCTAGAAGTTTTTGGGGTTTTTCCCTGTAATTACATCTCAAATCAAAGCTTACACATTTATATGTGGGTATGGGTATCTATCTATTTGTAATATGTATATGCTTATTTTTGTCCTCTCTGCACTCACTACTTACAAACACTTGACCTTTCTTGCCAGGTTGGCCTATTAAAGCCAATTCTTTTTTATTATTCATAAAATGCAGTCTTATAGTGGTAGTAAAAAACTTCCTCTTATTTACAACTGGTGTTGAATTTCAGTCTTACTGTACACAAAATTAACACACAAGTATATAATTGTAGTTTTATGCTCAAGTGCCCTAATTACATACTTTAAAACACTTTCTTCCAAAGATCCATTGAGGGCAGTTCAATACATCAGATCCATAAAGTCTACAATGTGCTTTTTTTGACATAAAAGGGAAGCATAAAAAGAAAGAATTCAGCTTGAGAGAGAAAAATAACCGAACTATAGTCAGAATAATAAATCTTACTTTTAGAGATCTTAACCAAAATGGAAATATATTTCCAATATATTTAGATATGGCTGGGGGGCTCTTATTTCAAAATGACCATTCTTGAATAAAACAGAACTCTCATCAAATAAGAAAACTTCCAGATTTTCTACAAACTGTTTCAGGAAGGAATCATATGAATTCTTATTTATCAGCACAACAAAAACAGGTGAAATTCTTTCATTGTTAAAAAAAAAAGGTTGAATTGGTAGTGGATATGCTTAATATCCAAACTTTACAACAAAACATAATAAAAATTTACATTTAAAATCAAAATTTGTTTCCCATAATAAATTCCCACTTTGACTTTAGAAAACTCTAAGTATAAAAATGCATATAAATGGATTTTCTTTCTGTAGAATCCATAGTAGACACAGAAAAATCAAAGGTTTGGAATGTATTCAAGCACTAAATCTTTTAGGTCACATTTGTATTCTGGAGTAACATGTCCCTATAAAAAGCAATATGAAATAAAACAAGCTTTAAGATTTTAGTACATAGGTGTTTCCATTATAGAAACTAAACCTTCAAAGATACATTTAATATTTATCTAGAAATAAACCTCTTGTAAAAAAAATTTTTTGTATAGATTTTAAATTTGTTTTTCTTTTTATACTGTTTAAATTCCTATCAGTAATTCCAAATTAGTTCTTTGTTTTACGATGTAAAGAAGAGAATTGTGGAATATTTTCTATTTACTAATTAATTCCAAAAACCAAATGTTAGAATAAGAATAAGAGGGTTTGGGTTTTTTATTTGTTTAATCTTTTCTTTAAGTATCAGAATACTTAATCAGAAATACTTGCATTCAGCAAGCTAATTTGTTGCGGGTTTTAGAGGAAGCTTTGTGCCCATCTGACATTTTAAGTCAGAGTTTTCTAATTTTTATAAAGCACAGAGAATGAGGAGGGAACCAGCTTTCACCACTTTCTTATAGAAATCCAGCTGCCAAAGTGGATGTGCCAAAAGGGAATTTTAAAGTGATAACCTGTGCTGAGGCTACAATGATAGCCCTGTAACCTCATGACTGGAACAAGAGCACTGAATGCTGAGATAAACAAATTATATTACAGGAATATATATATATATATATATATATATATATATATATATATATATATATATATGAAAGGAATGGGGCAGTGGGGATAGGAAGGGTAGCCATTTGGAAGATTATAGCATGATTAACAAGAGGAATTTTTAAACATCATTGGATAATTTTTTAAAAAGAGATAATGGGAGGGGATGGAGGAGAGAGGGAAGAGGAAAGGAGATAAAGGGAGGGAGAAATGGGGAGAGAAAGAGAGAGATACAAGTGGAAAGGGAAAAAAGTATGGAGGATGGGAAGAGAAAGAAAAGGGAGAAGACGGGAAAAAGAAGGGAGAAGGCAGAAGAAAGAGGGGAGAAGGCAGGAGAAAGAAGGGGGAAGGTGGGAGGAAGGCAGGAGAGGGAAAAAGAGACAGAGAAGCAAAATGTTATGTCTAACAATACTTGTCTAAGTCTTTTAAAAAAATATATTCTATCCTTTCTCCACATTTCCAGGCTACTGAAAGCCATTTTGGCAAATGTGCTAATGGAGAGGAAAGAACATAACCACGATGTACTTCAAATACTATAAATTTAAAGACTATCTGAAGGGAGGCAGCATGATATAATGGAAAAGGGATTAGACAGGAAGTTGGGAATTTGGGTTCCAATTATAACTCTTCTACTTATTAACTGTATAACTTTGGGCAAAGCACGTTGATCCCAAAAAGTTACGTTTCCTTTGTCTATGATCCTTACAATTCTTAAATTTTATTCAAAATTCTGCTCAGGAGATTCCTTGCACAGTACTTAATTATCTTTCAATGATTTGAATGTTTTGAAATCATTAGTTTCTCCTAATCTTATGATACATCCAGGTATCCAGAAGCATGTAAGATTTGGAGGCAGAAATTCTTGAATGCCCATCCCTGTCTCAGACACTTAACTATATCTCTTGGAGAAGTCATGTAACTTCACTCAATTTTACTCTCATCACCTATAAAATGGAAATGATTATAATAGTACCTACCTCACAGGGATCAATTAATTAATTAATCTGTATAAAGCACTCTGAAAATCTTAAAGCATTATGTAAGTGCTAACTATCAGTATATTGTTCTTTCCTCTTGCTTACCCCCTCTTTAATACATTCCAAGTTATCTTTAACTCTACCCATTCTTCCCCAATTAAATCACTAGTCAAAAACTTTCAAAGGCTTTTTTCTATTGCCTAACAATTAAAACAGCAGTTCTCTAAGTGTGGTCCAGAATCCTCAAGAAAGAAATTTTCACAATTTTTCACAATTCACAAGATTTTAAGTTCTAGTAAGTAAGATAAATGCTAACAGATACAACCTATATAAACAAAAGCCATTGAGAATGCCATTTCCTTCATGAAGCACAACCAACTCCCACAGGTAAAAATGCTGACTTCATCCAAAAATTCCTCATCAAACTTGTTGGAACCTCTCCTTTTCTCTCATTATGGATAGTTTATTTCTCACATTATGTGGTAAGTTCCTCAAGAAGAGCCCATGTGATACCTAGCTTTGTGTGCCCATCACCTCACAAAGTGCCCTGAACATAATATGCACTTAATCAATGTTTAAATTGCTGAACTGAATACATAATTATGAATCCATCCAGACCTAATTAGGCTTAAGTAAGATGTTGGTGAACACCATAGGAACTATAGGAACGAGAAATAATCAGCATTCATTTCAAACAGAAGCAAAACTCTGGAGGAAAAAAAAAATGCAGAAAAAAATTCTTGGATAGTAAGCAATTGAAATATTGATTCCTCGGAGTTTCTTTTCCCCTAGAGAAAGTTAGCCAGAAGACATAAAAAGCAAAATGTAGGTGTCCACATACCCTTAATTAGATATCATGTTGAATCACTCATTTCTTTTAGAAATGGAAATGTCCCTGGGAAAATACTTTTAAGTATATCCTGAAAGCAAGAAGTCACTGAAAGCTCAAAGTCCTCTTTATAAGAATTATTGTCGAGACACAACTCCCCCATCTTGATTTGGTACAGAATCTTTTTATCTTTTTTCCTTTTTCTTTTTTCCAACTCCAAGCATAGGCCTTTATGTGTACCCTTCTTAAATTTCAGTTTGTTGCATTTAGACCATCCTTCTTACTTGTCAAGATCTTTTTGGATCCTGATTCTGTCTTCTAACACATTAGCAATTTCACCCAGCTTATGTCATCTCCAATTTTTCTAAGTAGGCAATCTCTATGCCTTCACTCAAACCATTGATAAAAACATTCAAGTCAGTTCAATACTTAGCAAAAAGGAACAAGAATTTTGATTGAGATGGAAGTAGAGAAGGCAAATTTTGGAGGGGGAAGAAAGAGCTGATTGAAGTCAGTCTCCAGACAGCTAGTCAGCAGCATAAGGGCCCTGAGTAGTGTAGGAGGGAGGGGGAGCAGGAGAGAAAGAAGATGAAATGGAATGGAATTTGGATTCAGAAATAGATGTGCCACTTTCAATTAAATTCAACAACCATTTTTAATATATATTTTAAATTTTTTTTTATATTTTTACGCCTCCCATATTCTTACATTATATTGGCAGTAGTAGGGAGAATGTATAAAATTAATACAAAATTAATTCACTGGGCTAGGGGCAACATAAACAAGCATTAGATATTATCACAAAAGGCTTTGAATAAGGGGCTGCACCAAGTTAAACCTTAAAAGTACTCCAGAAGACAAGAGTATGGCAGCTGGCCATCCTAGGAATGGAAGACAATCAAGGCAAAGAATGGTACCAAAATTGCACATATTTGTTGCTGTCTTGACAGGGAAGGGCACGCAAAGGAGGGAAGAAGAAAAATTTGGAATACAGTCTTCCAAAAATGAACACTGAAAACTATCTTTACATGTATTTGAAAAAATAAAATACTAATGGGGGGGGGGGGAAGAGAAGAGTGCTACCAAAAATGGAGTGAAATATGAGAAAGCAAGTAGTCTAGTTTGGTCTCAATGTTAAATCCACAAGAAGGAGTGGTATAAAAATCAACCTGAACCATAAGGTGGGGTGAGCCTGTGAAGAGCTTGCAATAGCAGGGGTTTTGCATTTTGTCATAGAGGAAAAGGGAGCCAGTGCAGTTTTTCAGCAGTCTAAGACTCCTCAGCACATATTGCTTTAGCTAGATTATAATGAACAAAAGATTTGTAATTTGTATTTAACAAGAGACTATTAAATTATTATTTTTTTTCCTCACATACAATTTATTCTGAGATGGACACATAGATACACACACACACACACACACACACACACACACACACAATCGCTCATATATAAAACAAAATAGACAGGAGTTTTCTACATTAATTTATTAAAAGATAAGTTAATGTCATTGTATAAATAGTTAAAGGGAATGTATTTTCCAGAAGTTAACTGAGGGTGGCAGGGGAAAAGAGGACAGGGTAAAATTGTGCTTTAAAAATGTGAGACAAGAATATTCTAGGTAAAATTATATAGTCCTAGAAAAATAATACTATCTCAGAGGATACTATGTAAAGGTGAGAGTGGGGGAAAAGCAAAATAACTTAATAGATTTCCTTCTTAAAAATGAACTGAAAATCTTTTTTTTTTTATACATCATTCTCTAGTTAAAGCAATATGTACAAAAGAGTCCCAGGCTGAACAACTATACATTCAACATTTATTTTTTTTAAATAGTTAAAGGAATGACACCATCAAGAAATTCAAGAGAAAATCAAAACAGTCAACTTTCAAACAAACAAATGTGTTCTTTTTTCCCTCCTTATTTCCAACAATGGAAAATGATTAAAAAAAAAAAAAAAGCTGCAAAGCTACCAATTTGGAAATTTCAAGAAAGCATGCTCCTGCCTGTCAAAACCAGACATTTGAATCCTATTCCCGCCCTTTCTATTTTACTCTCACATAGGTATTGACAAAATCCCAAATTATCCATGCCTGAATTTTACTGACATGCAATAACCATTTAGGTATCTTCCTAAGAAGTTACAGGACATGAAATAATTACCTTGAGAAACATTCCCAGGCTAGTAAAAAGAAGGGCCATCAGGTACATAAATATATTTTTTATTTCTCCTGAAAGCAATTTCATTAAAATAATTCTGTCTTATCATAAATGTAAGAAAACAACTTGTTATAGTACCACTTGAGTGCAAAGAAAAAAATATATTCTTCCTTTGGCAAGATTTCAAACAGGATCCCAAAAGAATTTCACTTTATTAAAACTTTTTATTTATAAGACATATTGTACATCTTTAACTGTCTCAGCTGGGAGTTGCATTTTTATTTTTTCAGCAATTTATGACGTATGTTTAGCTGTGCTTTCCAAAATGTTTCTTGCAAAGTTCAGTTTTTCATAAACAGTGAAAGCCCCATCAGAGCAATGATAAGATATAATGAGACACAGAGCAAGAAGGATTTCCTTAGGCCGAAGTAAAAGGGGAAAAGAATTGTGCAAGAAATGCTGAATATTTTAGATCTGGGAGGAATGTGCTAGGCCTAAAATTCAAGTATAACCACTCATTCATACTTAAAACTAGCATGTTTCTTACAGCCCACAGGGCAAAGTTACCTTTAATAGGGAGGCTATGAAAAGGTGGTAGATATTAGAAAGAGGGCTCTTACAATCCAGCATGTCCAAACATCTTTTCTCAAAACTTCTTCCCCTGGTGCTCATACAAAACCTAGAAACAGCTCTACCACTGCCTGGCAGGGCATTGAGATGATGCTAAGGTACACAAGCTGTGTACCTTAGCTACTTGGCTTTAGACCCACCCTCCTTACACAAAATTGCTTCCCCCTCCCCCAAGATTTCCCTATTTATACCACTTCCTCCCACCCTCTCACCTCCAGCAAATGAAACCTTTGAGGAAACTCCCACCTATGCAAGGAGGAACCTTAGCACCAGCCTTCCTCCCACCACTGACTTCCAGGCCACAAATAATGGCTCTTGCCTCCTGCTGGGACTTGGTACTGGCTAATGTAGCAGAAGTGAGGAGACTGGTCTGACACTCACTGATTCTGATCTTGGTTAGGGCCACTTAGCCTATGGTTTAATTTTTTTCCATCAGTAAAAGGAGACTAATTCTACACTAGGGATCCATCAGAGAATGTTCCTGCTTGGGGGGTCTGTGTCAGAAAGAAGTATTTCAGGTGATACGGTATCAGAGCAAATCTCCAATCTACCCCCTGCCTACCTGCTAGTGACCCTGTTACCTGCTGCCATTAGTAGAGGAAGACATTTCACTACCTGTCCTGGCAGGAGCAAGCAACAGCAGATAGTCAAAGAACAGAATTGGGGGAAGGAGCTGGATGAACTCTAAGTAAGACCTAAGTTAAGCTTTCTTAAGAAAAGAAAATCCATTTTAGCCCTGGAAGGGACTTGAGAGATCACCTAATCCAACTCCTCCCCTCCAAAGAAACTCATTGAGAAAGGTTGATTGATTTTGGCCTGGGTCACAAAGGAATCAAGAGTCAAGCTACCTTTCCTCACTTAAGACCTATAAGGTAAATTTCCAAAGAAAGAACTCGCTTTACCTATATATTGGATAGGGATTTTGAAAGGACTCAAATCACTGTGATCAGAGTAAGAAAAAATAATTTCTTATAAGTATAAGAAGTGACTGGAGAAGGAAAAAACTGGAGAAATTAAAAGAAGAGTAACATGGTAATGAACATGGGGGAAAAGGACCAAAGAATGTCCTGGAGATGTTTGGGGAGATCTGAGGAGGACCAGTCTCGAGCATGATAGAACCTTGGTTATCAAAGAAGTAAAGCAGAAAAATAAAGAAGAAATTTCATAAAACTAAAAAGGCAGAGAGAGGGAATACCATGTCCGACATACACATACAACCACCACACAACCACTCTCTGGCTCTGTCTCCTGTCTTCTGACTGTGTTTGAGTTTAAAAAAAAAAAAAAAAAAAAAGCAAATATTCCTTAAATCTCAGCTTCAAGTCTTCTTTGCTCTCTCCCCATCTGGACTTAGGAGCCAAGAACCCTGTAGTTATTCAGTCTCTGCTGTGTCTATTCCTTTCTGCTTATAGAGGATGAAGTATCAGACTAGAATGAGACCTCTGAAATGTCAAAGGAACAAAGAGACAGATGTTACAGACAGCTGAGCCTTGTAAGGAGCTGAGACCCAGCAACCAACTTGAATAAGAGTAAATTAGGCCTGAACTTAGAGCAAATGCTAAATAAAAGCAAAAACAAAAACAAACTGCTTTAAGTTAAAGCCCATTTTGCTCAGGAATAAGGGTAATAATGAATGGTAAGGGGAGGAAGAGAAATCATAACAATAGTATTTACATAGCACATTAAAGTTTGCAAAATATTTTATAATGTTCTCCACAATTTTGAGAGATAATATGCTATTATTCCATTTTTCATTTTGAGGAAACTAAGGTAGGCAGACTTCATTATGTCACTTCTCTTAAGAGCATAGTGCCACGGAGGTGGGGGAGTGAGGTGGGGGAGAACCAATAACAATACATAATATTGCATAGTACACATTCTCCAAACTGAAAGGAACTTTAATGTATTTCTACTGCTGGTCCAACCTATGACCGAAAAAAAAAAAAAACTTTCTACAGAAGTATCTCAGTGCAACAGTGGATAGAACACCAGACCTGGAGCCAAGACACTTTGGAGTTCAGATTCAGTCTGAGATATGTAACAGCAGTGTAACCTACATAAATCTTCAATCTGTCTGCCCCAGTTTCCTCATTTGTAAAAAGGGATAACTATAATTGTCCCAGGGTAGTTGTAATGATCAAGTAATATATCTATAAAACACTTCACAAATTGCCAAAATAAGAATTGTGGCAAACTATAATATCTCCACAAGTTATCACTCCTGTTTGAAATTCTCCATCAAAGAATTACCAACTCCATCATAAGGTAGGCTGGCTCTACTTCTTAATATCTATCGCTAAGAAGCTTTTGGGACAAAAATATATTTTTTTGCATCATCAATATAGCTCTCCATACTGAAATCAAACAGAACAAATCTAATGTGTCACAAGACAACCCTTCCACAAATGCTTTCATGTTTAATTACCTTATTTTCCTTTCACAGAAGCTCTGACGTGTATGAGGGCAAGAAGGGGAAAAGTGTGCCCCGTAGGTGTAAAAATCCCCATTTTACACATGAGAAAATTAAAGGACAGAAGCAGAGCCAAGATGGCAGAGTAAAGGCAGGAACTCCCTTTGCTCTCCCCCAAACCACTCGAAATGCCTGTAAATAATGACACCAAAGGCAACTTGGAAGGTCAGCAGGAAAGATATGTGAGAGAACCTTAGGAGACCAATGTACCAGGAATGGACGTGAGCAGGGGTGACAGCTTCTGGAGGCCTTAGCTCACCAGGAGGTCTCTTTAATAGCACTGAAGGAGGATTCTGTTAATTAGCACACTAGCTCTTACAGGTATCGTGTGTTGGGGATATTCCTAACAATTCCAGGGCAGGTCCCTAGAAGGATCCCTGAAAACAGCTGCACAAAACCCCTGAAGGTTGGGACAGTGCACCCTCCACACCGGAAACAGAGCCCTACTTTAACAAAGTATTAAAAGCTGAGTAATAGGTTAGGAAAATGAACAGACAACAGAAAAAGATTCTGACTATAGAAAGTTACTATGATGACAAGAAAGATCAAAACATTCAGGAAAAGATAACAAAATCAAAGCTCCTACATCCAAATCCTCCAAGAAAAAAAAATATAACTTGTCTAAGGCAACACAATTAACTAATACCAGATCCAGGAATAAGATTCAAAGTATTGTGACCCTAAGCCCCAGGTTACAACCTTAGACAAGTAAAATTGCCTGCCTCTGAACCACAATTTACTATTGTGTAAAATATGGACAATGATACTGTCTTTACCTATTCCTCACAGAGTAGTTATGAAGATCAAAAAATATACATGTATAAATCTCTATTATTAATAATTAACCTAAGTAAAAAAGGGTTAGGGAGAAAAGCATGTTGTTCTTCTGTGTGTGTGTAAGTGGGGGGCTGGGGGGAGTGGAGAAGGGAAGAAGGGGAGAGGGAGAGGGAGAGGGAGAGAAAGAAGGAAAGAAGGAGGGAGGGAGAGAGGGAGGGAGGGAGAGAGGGAGGAAGGGAGGGAGGGAGGGAGGGAGAGAGAGGGAGAGAGAGAGGAAGGGAAGGAGAGAGGGAGAGGGAAAGGGAGGGAGAGGGAGGGAAAGGTAGGAAGGAAGAGGGAAAGGGAGAGGGAGAGGGAGAGGGGGGAGGGAGAGAAGAAAATGTTGCCAAAGTTAAAACTCAAATATTTTTGGCATAACTATTTCCTAGAATCATTGGTAACATTGTTTTCCCTCTATTAACATGACTAAAGGAGAGGGTAGAATGTCATATGCAACTATGATTAACATCTCTATAATAGTTATACTGAAAAGAAACAAAGTCCCAAAAATGTTAGACAAAGCTAATTGTGCAATTCAAGACAAGAGTCCACAAAATTATGGCAAAATAAAAATGAAAACATTAAAGGCATGGAACTGAGCACAACTAGGTCATGATTAATGCAAATGAAAATATTGCAAAATTTGATTTAATACAAATTATAAAATGATTCCAGGTTTAATTTAATACAAGCAAAAATTCAACTAATGCAATACACATCATTTAGTTGAGTTTTAACATGCTCTGTCCTTGCCTGTCATATGTGATTACAATAGTAACATTTATTAAGCACCCACTGTATGGGCAGCTAGTTAGAAAGATAAGAGTGCTGGTCCTGGAGTCAGGAAGAATCATCTTCCCGAGTTCAAAATCTAGTATCAGACATTTACATGCTGGGTTGGACCTTGGACAAGTCATCTAACTCTATTTACCTCAATTTCTTCATCTGTAAACTTAGATGGAGAAGGAAATAGGAAAGCATTCTAGTATCTTTGCCAAGAATAGAGTCACAAAGAGTAGGACACGAATTAAATAAATGAACAACAATCAGGACTTAGCATTAGGAATTGTGCTGCTAAGTGATGGGGATTTTAAAAAAAAATCTTTTTTAAAGGTAAAAGATAGTCTCTGTTCCCAAGGAGCTCACAATTTAATAAGGGAGGATGTAATGTTCTACAGCAGTGTGTTATATATATCACCAACCATTATGTTAAAAAAATTTTTTTTAAAGACGGCACTTAACAAAGTGGACAAAAAGAAAATAGAAACAGTGTTTTGATTAACTAGAAAATGGCAACATTTAAGCAATGCTCAGTTTATACTTGGAAAAACTGAATGGTAATCATTTTCTTCATTTATAATAAGCAACAAGTATTGAAAGTTAACAATGACCCCAAAAGATGGGTAAATGAAGGTGATTATGCCTAACGAAAGTGAATATATCTTTCAAGTTGTTGAAGAGCTGAAACAAAACATTAGGGATACTGACTGAAACATCAATGGAAACATGCAAATTCACTGAGACTTGGATAAACTTGACTGCACCTACCAGCATATTTATCATGAATACTTAAAAGAAAAGATTATTCAGTCTGTGTCACTGAAGTCCTTTTTTAAATGACATTTTCATCACATCACTAGGGTAAAAAACTTAGACTTTTTTGTATATGATTTTTAGTAACTTTTTAAACTTTAAATTTTGCTTTCAATATTCTATTGCTTTGTAATAATCCTAAATCAGAAATATTTTTTTTTAATTTTTAATTTTAATTACATATTTGCATTGAACTGGAAATTTTTAATAGAATTATAATTTCAAATTTGAGTAATGGAATAATGGTGTGGAATTAATCTTTGCAATATTTTCAACCCATCTGTGAATTAAATTATCAACTCTTTCAGGCCTGATTCTTACATTTATTAAGTGCCTACTATGTGATAGGCACTGTGCTAAACATCAGGGATACAAAAAGAAACAAAAGATTCTTGGAATTTCCTTTAGCTGCAATTTTATGACTAGAAAAACTCATCTCTTCAACACCAATATTCTCCACATAAAACTGTATACTAGCACATAATGGAAAAGGCAAAATCTAAGAAGAACCAAATTTTAGGTAACCTTCAAAATAATAGAAAGATGTATGGCGGATGGGACACATTATCAAAAATAATACTCAGTGATAAGTAGAGTTAGAGATATAGGGTCACATATGCAGAAGTAAAAAATAACTTGGAGAGACCTGTCATCCAAACCCCTCATTTTAACATAAGGGTAGTGGGAAAAAGTCAATACTATTGATGGCAGGGTAAGAGAGCCATACTTTCTGAGTAGAAAAGCTTGAACAATGCAGATCAGCAACAATTTTACATCTTATATACTCGAAAAGATGGTTGGGTACTAAGAGAGGTTAAGTGATAACATCTCTCCCCTTTCACTTCATCCCTTGGTTTCACTGAGGCTCACAAAGATAATACAATCTGCCAAGAGTCATGCAACTACTAAATGTCTAAGGCAACTGTTTCTGACCCCAGTGTTCTGTCCATAATTGTTACTAGGCTGGCTATAGGATCATTTTTTTTTGGGGGGGGGGAGTGGGAGGGATGTAGGGAAGAATGATACAACAATGATCAAAGATAATATAACAAGTTATAGATAGATGATTACCTATATTAGTGGGAAAAGTCCCCATCTTGATGAAACTGTAGGTTTCTGAGGATAAGTATATACCAAGAGATAAAATGGAGAGCTGGAAAGATAGAGAGATAGATGATACATGATAGAAATAAAGAAATACATGACAGAAATAGAACAAGCTACTATGGAGGATGACGGACACCAAGACAAGCAGGATGGTAAAAGTCTGAAGCATTTACAATAGTACTTTGCCACAATGTTGTGTTCAAAGACTTAGGCCCCTATTATCAAATAACAAAGACTAAAATTGAAAAATAAAACAGTCAAAAATATACCCTTTGCCCCCCTCCTGCTGCCCTCAAAAATGGTTTAAAATTAAAGCAATTTGCATACTCATTTGGTCCTTACAATAAACCAGATACTCATAGCTGTTTCTTTTATACAAGGCAAACAAGCTTGGAACGAACACACAAACACACACACACACACACACACAATGCCCTTATAATAATAATAATATTAATCCAGAATTGATCTAATAATAATATTAAACCTACTTTACAAAGATCTTTATACCCATTTTATAGATGGGTAAATCAATATTCAAAGAGAAGGAAATGATTTACCAAGATCACAAAGCTAGTAAGTGGCACAAAAAGTATTGCTACCCATATTTTCCAATTCCCTCTTTCCATTATTCAGAACTAACAGAAAACATCACATCTGCAGATCCATCCTAGGGTTGATGACAGGGATGAGGGAAAGGGCTAAGGAATTCTCATGGAAATAAGGTGAAAAGAACATCTAAATGAAATTCCAAGAAGTTGTTTCCTTCTTCTCCTGACTCAAAGTGAACAGGAACTACGGTTCAGTTAGCTATGCAAGTCCCTTACTCCCATAATTTAATCCATCTATCTCCATTCTTTGACACAGTTGTGTCCCAAGGCTGAACGTTTTCCCTCCTCATTTCCCTGATGGAGGAGTGTGTTTGATTTTTGTCTTTGTATCATCAGAAGTTGGCACTGAGTGATAAATAAATGCTTGACTAATAATGATATGAGAGAACCTGTCTCCCCTCAATGCCAATTGCTTCATCACAAAAGGTAAATAACACATCCCTTTTGGGATAGAAGTTTCCAACTACACAATGGCATGTAACTGAGCATTCTACAAACTCACATATTACCCTGAAAGATGCTAGAGAAAGGAACATAAGCTAGCATTCAACATCATAGAAAAACCAAGAGTACATGCTATTTTTTCTTCCATTTCTAGCACTGCTTATTCCTTTGCTCTTAGCCCAACAGAAATAGGAAAACTCTTGGCCCTCTATTTTTTTGATGTAAGATGTGTGAGGAAATTTCTTTCTTTATAATTTTGTTTCTTCATTATAATTCCATGCAAATAAAAAGGATAACAAGGCCTCTCAAAAAGAATAAAAGTGTCATATCCATCACCAATTGGGATTCATCAAGCTTTTATTAAGTTTAAATGTCTTTTCATTATAGGAGCTTTACTCAAGACATTTTAAAAATATATCTATAATTACCAAAGATTTTGCAGGCTGTTCAGAAAAGTATCACATTTGCTACAAAGCAAACTAAATCTATTAATTTTTAAGAGAAATTTGATCTACATGTGTAATATATGCTCAAAAATAAGCATTTATTTTAATGACTATTACAGTCTCTTCACATATTATTTCAATTCTTTCCTTCTTCCTTGTCATCCTTGCTCTATTTTCTCTATTTTTCCCTTTTCTCTTTGCTTTTTCTTTTTTTTCAACCCCCTTTTATTAATATACTGTTATTCTCACGACTAAGCCCTCCTCCTACACCCTTTTTCTCCCTCCTCTCATTTTTGCTGCCACCTAGTTCTTGAAGGTTATTCTTCTTCTCAAACTCTCAATTCTCCTCTTGCTAGCATTAACTTGTACACTCCCACCACCTGGCATGTCTACCTGCCAGCTCCACTGTACTGTTTTGGGCAGCATCCTAGCTAGCAACCCTAGCTGGAAACAACCACTGAAATCCACTTGTACTGGAAGGACTTTTCTTTCTCTGATTAATATTAGCCATCTGCTGCTGGGATGAATTTTTGTTATTCTTGTTGAGTAGTCCATCACACACACATACTGTCCCAACCCTCAAAAAACAATCAACCAAAAAACCATGTTCTCAGGAGATATGACAAATTAAAAAACCAAAGTATGAGAAAGAACTGTTGTTGGTCCTTTGTTCTCAAAGAGGACCATGACATCAGGGAGGTGAAGACTCCCTGAGGCATGCAAGTGAACTGGACTTAAGCGAGGGAGAACTGTGCAAGGTTACCTGCATCAAACACACACACACACACACACACACACACACACACACACGGGAGTGAAAGCCAATTAGGAGCTGATTTCATATCAAACAGATATTTCTTTAAAAAAAAGTCCACAATTGTAAAATAATATGGCACAACATGATCACTTGTCTGGGAACTAAGAACATGGGGTTTTGTCCCTTTCATTTAACTATTTATTATATTGGAGAAATCATAACCATTCCCTGAATCTCCATTTTTTATATAAAATGAAGTTAGACTAAATGATTTCTAAGATTGCCATACAAACTGAAAATGATCAGATTTTTTTTTTTAAGGCCACACAAAGGAGTGGGGGGAAGGCTACACCAGGAAAATCAGAACTTGAATTTCAGTTCTGATGTTTTCTAGCAACATAACTATGGGCAAATCATCTCACTATTGAAACCTAGTTTTCTTTACCCATAAGACATAGATAAAAGATGTGCTGACTATCCTACAGATTTGTTAGTAGGAAAAAATGCATTGTAAAGCTTAAAGTACTACTTAAATGAGTTCTAGATTAATGCATCAACACCCTAGGTTGAACTCACATTATAGATAGATTTAAAACTATATTATTCATTTAACAAGTAATCTGTTAAGTAGCTACTATATTCCATGAAATATCCTACATATGTGGCATGAAAAAATGAATCTAGTCCTTGACCTCAGAAATTACATTCTACCAAGAGATAATGTTTATACATTATTAAAATTATATATTTTAAAGATGTAGGAAGTCCTAAAAAACTGGAAAAATGAGAAAAACCTCCCATAGGATATGGCAAATTTGATGCTGAGCTTTCAGGGAAACAGAGGATTATAGGAAGTTCAGATAAGAACCAAGTTCATTCAAAGCATAAGTCTAGATGAAATGCCATGTGCTGAGGACAGCAAGCAGGGCAGCTTGGCTGGAAGGTTAAGAATGGGTTAAAAATCCTGGAAAGAGAGACTACACTGTGAAGAGTTTTAAATCCCAAACGGAAAAGTCTATAGTAATCTTCCAAGGCAATAGGGAGTCAAGGGCAGATAACTGAAAGAAAATGACATGGTCAGATTTATGATTTAGGAATGATCAATTTGGCAGCTATGTGAAAGATGAACTGAGGAGGAGAGTCTAGATTTCAAAAACACTAATGTAATTCAAGTGAGAGATAAGGGCCTAAACTAATGTGATGACTATGTGACAAGAGAGAAGAAAAATGGAGAGACATTGGGGAGATAAAATGTAACCAGGTGCATATAGTAGGTGCTTAATATGCACTGACTGAGTGAATGATTAAAATGTCCAATAGGCAATTGGAGATGCTCAGAGAAGAGAAACTAGGGCTGGATACACAGAACTGGAAACAAGATATAAACAAGGATGTTTCTCTTTATATAGATCACTACTTCAATCTGTTTAAGGAGGGAAAAAATCTTAATAGTAAGTCTGCAGAAAAGGAATTTAACATTTAAAAAAAAAAGAAATAGAATTACAAATTCTTCTCATTATTAAAAGTATATTTGCTTTATTTTGTTTAACAATTTGTTTCCAAAAGTTTCCAAATTTTTATAACTTTCTAAAGTGCTCAGCTACCTAATTTCTCTAATCCATCTAAAATAAACAAATATATAACTCATTAGATTGGGGAGAGAAGATGTAAGAGTGGGAGATATGGGAAGAGAAACAAGAACAAAAATACTCTTTCGTATTTCAGCAGGTATTTGTAATCCCAAAAACTCTCTTACATGACAGAATAGGAAAAATGGCAAAGCACATCGAGGAAAAACACTTGTAAATTCCACTGGTCTAATGAACAGAGACACCGTTTTTATAATTTTATCACTGTGCTCCATGGCTGACTGACTGTTAGGTCAATGCCAAAGCACAGGTTCCATTTGAATGACATATGGATTCAACCAACCAAAGAGATGTAGAACATTAAATACCCCACATAGACAGAACAAGAATATGAAATGCCAAATTAACACTCATATGACTGTGTAGGCCAATGTACATGTTGGATCGTTTTGCAGGTTATTTTATTTAGCCTGGCCTGGTATTATAAAAGTTATCCATAGCAGACTATACAAACATCATCCCCCTTAAGTGCCATACAATTAGCAGATGGCAAGATAGCCTCACCAAGAATGACACCTTGAAATCCACCCAATCTATAAGAATAGATTGAGAGTTTATTTATACATTATCCCATATAACTACACGATGGACCAAACAGATTCTAGAGGGTAAATTAAAGAGGGATTAAGGCAGGTAGGGCAAGGGAAACTAATGGGAACAGCACAGATGCTGCCATGTGTTAAGAAGCAGCAGCGGCAGGCACTACTAATAGGTTTGCCCAAATCAGAAAAATTAGAGGTAAAAGGTTTGCTACCTTTGCAAAATCACAATAGGATAAAAGGAATCCAAACAGAAAGATTACAGCTCGCAATCAGGAATCATGTTCAATCTATAACTATGTAAGAAAATCACAAGCCATCCATATCAGACTTCCAAGACAGATGTGCCTAAAAATGTCATTTCTGCTCCAGATGGGGAGAATCACATTGTCAGCAGCAATATCTTAATATGATAAGTACAAAAGACAGCAACTTGTTAAAAACAAATACATTTATTTGAAGTGTTGCTTCACAAAAGCCAAGGAACCAACTCTTTTTTGAAAACTATTTCTTATTTTCCCATGCTTTTATTTCTTTTCACCTTCAAACTGATGGCAAATCCTGCCAAAAATAATGTCTCACAATAGTTACTTCCTGGTGTGGCTGTGGACAAGTCAATTCCCTGGATCTGACTGACTACAAAATGAGTGGGTTTTCAAAGCACATACTGTGTGGAAGGTGTTCTAGTATGCTGGGAAATTTTAGATGTCATATTATAACACAGAAGAGAAAAATTATAAATGATTCTGTAAAATACAAATTTTACTTACTCGGCGTATATAATACATATTCAGTATACTATTCACAAAAATCACATACACTAACCTCAAACCTCTTCAGACTTTAACTTGAAAAAACTTCTCTTTGAAGGGAAACTTCACATATACAAATCGACTGGCCTGCCATAGTCTTGTCAACTTAAACATTCATATGCCACAAATTGAGAACTAAGGAACTAAATGTCTGTCAACAGTATTTTCTATGCCAGAAAGCAAAAGTACCAAATACTGGAAATACAAAGAAAGGCAAAAATAGTCCCTGTCCTCAAGGAAGGGGTTAAGGGCAGGGAGAAAAGATTAAGAATTAGTAAATGCCTCCAGAGGGAGTAATATCAAGCTGAATGTTGAAGAAAGCTAAAGAATCATTTTTAAATAAATGAATGAATGAATGAACAAACAAATAAATTAATTAATTAAAAGTCCCCTACCTTTCTACAGTACAAGTGCCCAAGTAATTTGTGTTTCAGTGACACCAGATCTTGACTGCTTATCAAATAAAGCATTACCTTCCCCAGCTCTAAACATTTTCACTGACTGTCCCCCATGCTTGGAATGTCCCCTCCTCTCCATTTCCATCTCTGTGTCCTGATTTCCTTGGATTTCTTCATGTCTCAGCTAAAATCTCACCTTATATAGGAACCTTTTCCAATTCCTTTTCATTTTAATTCCTTCCCCTTACTGATTTTTTCCTATTTATCTTGTATGTAATTTATTGATACATAGTTGTTTACATGTTGTCTTCCCCATTAGATTGTGAGCTGACAAAGAGCAAGAGTGTTCTTTTGCCTTGCTTTTCATTGCTCATATTTAGCACTAAGACTAGCATTTTTTGGCTCTACCTCCTCCCAGAGAAGAATTCTGATTTTTTTTTCTTTTATGGAATGTTTACAGTATTAAGAGAGAAAAAATATTGATATTATATAATGCTATACATATATTTTATGCACTTCTGAGTTTCTAAACTTTTTCCTGTGTGATCTTCTGGTCTTCACATGCCATGTGAGGCTTCTGCAACACTTGCAAAAAATTCCCATTTAATTTCTTATGTTAACCCTTAATAAATTGAAACCAAGATGAGGAAAGTCAAGTCATGATAGGGAAAGTAAAGTCGAGATGTAGAAGGGATAACTGTAATTATTAAATAAATGCTTACTGGTGGATTCAAGAGGCCTGAGTTCAAATGACAGGCTGTCATTTTTGTCTACAGGCAGTAAAAGGAGAGAGTCAAATTCGATTATCTCAAAGTTCCTTGATGGTTCTAAATTAATCAAACTATGAAACTCCAAATACTGACTTATCTGTGAGCCCACACTATTGACACTGCAACCCCAAAGTTGTAGCTCTGCATGTCGGATTGTTTTTTTGAGTCTACATATTTACATCACTATTATCCATTCTGAAATCAGACAATATAGGTTCAAATGCCATTTCTAATGCCTAGTACCTCCATAATTTCAGGTGAGTTCGAAAGCAGTGTCCTCATTCATAAAATAAGGTGGAGAGAATAAATGACCCTACAGATCCTCTAAAGTTCCAAGTTCAGTCAAAAAGGATAAGTAATTAGCACTTTACCATAAATGAAGAACAAAAACCATACAAGCTCTGAATTTAAAAACAAACAATAAAAGAATGGGCTATTTTTTTTAAAGGCATTTTTAATTTCCTCTAATAATATGAAAAGTCAGACGTAGAAGACATACTTTTCCTTCTTCATGAAAAGCTGTTTCTTCCACAGTAGTGTTTAGGATGTTCTATAAACATGTTATTCACTGAAATGTACAACACAGGAAATTCCCAAAGCATTTATTTCATGTGTTAGCCAAAATATAGTAGTCTAGTAATCACCAACAGAGCTGTACTAAAACCTCTATAATCTTAAATTTTTTTAAAGTGGAAGTAAGCCATCCAAGGGGGGAGGAAGGGAAGGAAGAGAGAAGGGGAAGAGAAAGAGAGTGACCATCTGATTAGTTTGTCTTAGCCCAGTTTTGTGTAGGTGACTTCTTTAACTAAGGAATTCATTTTTGGTAACATTACAGCAACAAATGCAAAAACACATAAGGGCTGTGTTAACTCTAGTATTCTTTGGCACCTCAATTTTGGAAGGAGAGATTGGCAGGGAGAAAAACCACAGTAACTTGAAAGAGTTGCTATTCTATAACTGGCACACAAAATAGGAAACAAGTTTGTCAAAAACATTAATCCAGAACATAATCCAATTAGCCAAGTGTCTTTTTTTTTTAATCACTCAGTTCTCAGCATGGCAAAGCTAAGTGCCCCACTGAAGAGAACACTGGACGGGAAGTCACAAAACGCCCCAGTACAAATCCAACCTTATTAGCTTTGAGAGCCTAAACAAGTCACTTAATTTCTTTGTCTCATTTTCTTCATCTGTAAAATGGGGGTGATAAGAATACCTCCCTCAATAGATTACAGTGAAGATATGAGATAGATAATGTTTATAAAGTGAGCCTTTAGTAACTCATGTAAAACTCTATGGAAATGCTACCTATTATCATTTTTTTTTTTAGAGTCAAGCATTCAAACCTAGTTTATTCTCTATTAAAAAAATGAATGTTTCCCTTTTTAGTAAGGAGTGAAATTGAGAATTAAATTACACAACTAATGGTGGAGCTGTGAACGAATCCAACCATTCTGGAGAGCAATCTGGAATTATGCCCAAAAAGTTATCAAACCGTGCATACCCTTTGATCCAGCAGTACTACTACTGGGCTTATACCCCAAGGAGATACTAAAGAAGGGAAAGGGACCTGTATGTGCCAAAATGTTTGTGGCAGCCCTGTTTGTAGAGGCCAGAAACTGGAAAGTGAGTGGATGCCCATCAATTGGAGAATGGTTGGGTAAATTGTGGTATATGAATGTTATGGAATATTATTGTTCTGTAAGAAATGACCAGCAGGATGAATACAGAGAGGCTTGGAGAGAATTACATGAACTGATGCTAAGTGAAATGAGCAGAACTAAGAGATCATTATATATGTCAACAACAATACTGTATGAATATGTAATCTGATGGAAGTGGATTTCTTTGACAAAGAGACCTAATTCAGTTTCAATTGATCAATGATGGACAGAAGCAGCTACACCCAAAGAAAAAACACTGGGAAATGAATGTAAACTGCATTTTTTGTTTTTCTTCCCTGGTTATTTTTACCTTCTGAATCCAATTCTCCCTGTGCAACAAGAAAACTGTTTGGATCTGTACACATACATTGTATCTAGGATATACTAGGACATATTCAACATATATAGGAATGCTTGCCATATAGGGGAGGGGGTGGAGGGTGGGAGGGAAAAAATCGGAACAGAAGTGAGTGCAAGGGATAATATTGTAAAAACAATTACCCTGGCATGGGTTCTGTCAATAAAAAGTTACTATAATAATAAAATAAATTTAAAAAAAAATAAATTACACAACTAGTTTGAAAAAAATCAGCAAAAACATGATTTATGGAAATATTTTGTACAACTTCACATGGGTCTTCTCAATGGGTAAGGGGCGTGTTGAGGATGAAGGGGGAAAATCAGAAACTCAAAATTTGAAAAATAAACATAAGGAAACTGCTTTACATGTAACTGGGGAAAATAAAAATATTAAAAACTTTTTAGAAAACTTTTTTTGGTTTTTAGAAACTGAAAAAAGAAAAGCAGCATACATGCTGGATCAATATATACTTTCTTTGTGCCTTAAGTCAAACACTTTTTGTCCAGTCTAAATTCTCAGAAATTTTCTTAGAAGAAAGTAAGCTGGTCTAGAAAATAGGATGTGTTTTCCAGTGGATGTAATCTGGTATTCCAGTAGACCTTAATGTCATCTGTCTAATGTTTTTTATATTATTTTCTAGTCTAGACCTGTGATTTCATTTATGTGAGGAACTCTTGATTAGGGAAATACTGATCATCAATCCATTCAGCAATCTCATTGTAACTTTATATAATTTTAGAGAGATGAAGAAGCTAAGGGTTTTGCCCAAGGTCACATAGTATCTATCAGCAGACATTCTTGAAAATAGGACTGGCCAACTGGAAGATCAGCCCTCTGGATCTAATGCAAGACAAAGCTAAAGAGATGTGCCAGGATTTAAACAACTATCTCCTGATTCTAAATCCCATGAGCATCTGCAATGACTTCACAAACACAATCAAAATTAGCCCAAACTGAAAACAGAACATTGCATTGCAAATAGTAATTACAATTACTATTTGTATACTATAAAATATATATACTATATTTATATATACGATATAATTCTACGTATATATATAATATATATACTATAAAAATATAATTCCAAAACTTATGATAGATAAAATGCAAAATAGAAGAACAAGAGAAGTATAGACAGAGTATTATTAAGGACATGAGTAAGGCAAGATCCTTACTGTCTGAGGACAAATAAGGGAAGGTCCATGAAAGAAAGGACAGAAGGATCCCAATTATAGGGAATTCCAATTATAAGGAAGAGCCAAATAGTTCTATAGGGTATTTTGATGTGAGATAAAGGCATAAATATGGGACAGGCTATAGGCTAGAAAGGTAAGCCCTGTGTTATGAAGAGCCCTGGATGCCACACAAAAGAGTTTACACTTTATTCTCTAGGTCAGTGTTCATCAATTTTTTGGTTCATGTACCTCTATACCACTTAAATATAAATTGTGCACATTTATGTATAAATTACTCAATTCAAGAAGCATTTATTAAGCATCTACTATGTTCTAGAATACTATGGATAAAAAGATTACACTTCCATAATCTTAGGGGTAACCTAGCAGGAAAAGCTTCAAGTTTGCAGAAGGTGATACTTGAGGTATGTCTTGGGAGAGAAGGCATTTGGCCTAGGTCATATGAGCATTAAGTCCTAATCATAAGTATTTATGATAAACCTTTTATGTTCCTTAGTCCCTGCCACTCTGTAAGTCCTATGAGGACAGGCCTTTTATTTTTATTTTTTTAATTATTTTAGTATCTATCACAGTGCTCATGCTCTGGAGAAACACAAATTGAATTTCTGTAATACAACATGCTCCAACAGGTAGGCTCGGATTTTTCGCACTCATTTAGGATTCACAGTAGCAAACCTGCATCTAATAAAGGAAACAGCTATAAAAGACAACATTCTTAGAGCAAACAGCTTGTAATCCCCAACTTTCAAAAAGATTCAACTGCATTTCATAAATCATTTCTCACTACTGCAACCTGTTAAAAACCTCTAACCACACCAAAAGGCTGTTTCTTTAGTGGTCTTCACAAGAATTACTTTTAAATTTTCAGCACTCCGCTTTCCCCTCTCCCTTTCCTTTGGTTAAAATTTTCAGTTAGCTATTCTTTTATTTCCCGTTTTAAGAAATTTATCATTATCTTCATTTAAAAAAAATCAAAATGTGAATGGTTTGCATTTATGTTGGAATACTTTTTTACATTAAAAAAAAAGAATAAAAGAATGATTGACGTTAGCAACCCTTCTGAAGGAAGCCACAAGACTTCCTACTAAGGTTAAACTGTAAGAAAATATTTCACAGTTCTGAGTCAGCTGCATATAACCCATTAGTTTCCTTCCTGAAAGCCCCAGGCCTAACATGGTTGGTTCCCCATCTACTGCCACTGCCTCTTTTTATACCTGCTATCACTTCATCCTTAGTTCACGGAAAAATGGGACATGATTTTGTGACTTCTGCCTTACCATACAACATTGCTTCTATCTCTATTTCTCTCCACAATTCTTCCCAATAGAAGCAACAAGGAAATGTTGCTTAAAATGCATGGCTTATCTTTGGATCTTAGTTTTCCACTTTAAAAATGGGAACTGGCTTTAGATAAAAATACTAAAGCCCCTATCAGCTCTAAAGTCAGGCAATATTACTAAGAAATGAAGAGAAGACCCAATACCAATGAGACCATAATGAAATGTAAACAAAGGCTCAATATTCAATTCCATACTTTTTGATTCGTTTTTGATTATTCTTGGGGATCATCTCACATGAATGTTCTAACTTTATTCTTCAGGACTGGTGTTCAGCACCTTCTATCTATCTTCTCCACTTTTCAGAAGATCCCATGATAGATAATCCATGTGAAATGGAACCCCAAAGGGTCTTGAAAAGCTCAAGAAAATTAAATTATATCTCTGAGGAAACCCCAGGCAATCTTTTTCTATAACTTAGGAGCATCATCTTATAACTTAAAAATTTCTTTTTTGAACTTATATTCCACTATATTTTACAGAAGTACCATAAAGATACAGATAGACAGCTTTCCTTGATGCCCTAAGAACCTGAGTTCAATTGAATCCTCTCGCCCATACTGGTTCTACAGAAAGGTTCTAATACTAGTTCATGAGTTCCTGTAAAAGACATGGTTTCCTGAAGCTTAGAGCTCTACCATTCAAGAAAAGCCAGCATGGTGCAGTGGATAGATAGAGGGCTGGTCTTGAAGTGAGGAGTCAAAAATTTGAATTCTAGCTTAAACATGACTTAGCTTCTTTTAACTATAGGCAAGTCACCAAGTTTTATTTTTTTTTTTTTAATCTACACCAATGAGAGCAATAATATCTAATGTATTCCTCATAGGGTTGTTGTGAGAATCAGATTATCAAAGAGGCAGCTGGTAACAGAAGAGCCTATGTTCTATCCAGGACCCAGGAGTCAGGATGACAAATTCTATTCTAGAGCTAAGACACTTAGGAGATGTGTTTCCTCTTCTTTAAAAATGTGCCTCAGTTTCCTCCTCTGTAAAAATAGAGATAATAATAGCACCTACATCAAATGAGGTAATATTTGTAAAGTGCTTTGTAAATCTTCAATCACTATATCAATGGCAGCTATTCTTATTTATATATTTTTAAAATATATAAAGGACTATAAAAATGACATTAGGCACGGGTAACTAATACGGCTTTACTTAACAAATAAGTCATAAACTATAATCCTTCTAGTAACAAGGAAGAAGATCTTTACTATTCCTAAATTCTCAGGCTGCAAATTTTAAAATCCAAACTTTTTCAATGCCTTCCAGTCCCAGCCCATTGCCTTATCATCCACCCTGCTGTTGAATCCTCTTATATATGGGGTTTCCCCCAATTAGAAAGTGAATTTCTTAAGAACATAGGTCATTTTATTTGTATATCTAGCACTCAGCACAATGTTTGATCCACAGGAAATATATAGGGGAGGAGAGAGGGAAGGGAAACAAGCACTTACTAAACACCTCCTATGTATTATTCTCATTTTGTCCTCAAAACAACCCTGGAAGATAAGTGCTAGCTATGATTATCCCTATCTTACCACTGGAGATACTCAAGAAAATCTGGAAAAGTGATTTGCTAAGGGTCACACAGTTACTAAATACAACTCATGTTTGATAATCAAAGTCCTTCATAACCTAGACCCCTCCTAACTAAATCCTAAATATAAATCAAATACAAAATCCCCTATTTGGTATTCAAAGCCCTTTATGATCTAGCCTACTCTTACCTTTCCTGTCCTCTCCCACTTTACTACTTAAAGACCTATATTCTTGGATTCTGTCACACTGGCCTCCTGACTTTTCTGAACAAAACACTCCATATCTCACTTCACAGGGCATTTTCTCACATGAATTCTGTTCCTGCAATACTTTTTCCTCCTTATCACCACCTACTAACTTCCCTGGCTTCCTTTAAATCCCAACTAAAAGCTTGTCTTTAACAAGGAGCCTTTCCCAACTCCCCTTAAATCAGGGCTTTCTCTGTTAATTACTTCCCATTTATCCTCTATATCATGTTTCTTATATATATTTTGCATGTGGTCTTCCCTTTGAAAGGAGGGTCTGTCTTGTATTTCTTTTTCTATCTCTAGTGTTTAGCATAATACCCAGCACACAAAAGGCCTTTAATCAATGTTTATTAATTGACTGACTGATTGATTGATTGAAGTATCTGCTTCTAGGTCTGAGCTCCCCTCTTTCCAATTCCAGGTCCAGAGCTCTATTTAGTTACTGTGCCACCTAGCTGTCTCTAGAAATAAATGCTTTTTCATACATTAGTATTTCTAAGCTCTTTATGTCAGTTACACAGAGTGTGAATCACAAAGGGTTAGAAGGAACCTGAAAAGCTACGCAATCTAACCCCTTTATTTTTACAGTTGAGGAAACTGAGACCACAACATCTGTGATCTTTGCCCAAGGTCACAAAATCAGAAACTATTGCAGCCAAAATTTAAACTTACATCATTTCACTTCAAAGATAGCACTCTTTCCACTGTACAATAGTAAATTATACTTTTCAAAATATCTACAAGAAAAATTCAAAGGAAAACAAACATAAATCTGTGAAACATATCAGTGAATTAAATGCAACTAATTTACATAGTACAGTAGAGAGCACTAGCTAGAATCAGAAGACCTGGGCTTAAACTCTACCTCTAAAATTTACTATATATGTTAGTGACCTTGGACAAATAATCTCCCTGAGTCTTAGTTTCCTCATATGTGAAATAAATGGGTTAAACTAGCAGGTTTCTACAATCCTTTTAAGATTTTGATTTATAGTCCTAAAATGTTATTCACATTCTTATTCTCCCAGCACAATTCTGTAGAAATGTCTGTTTAAAAAAAAAAATTACTAGTAGCTGCTCACTTGGGACACACTTGTCCTTTTCAGCCTCTTTATTTTGCCCAAATACCACTGTAAAATCCTAGAATAAAATGACCAAAGAAATTAAGTTTGTCCCTCAAAAGCAAAACACACACATAATAATACCTCTCCTATACCTACACGAAGTGCCAATTTTTACAGTAGTTGATGTCATCAGAGTCCAGGAAACTCAAGAATTTATACCAAAGCCATAAAGAAAAGGAGATAAGGAATCTTGTCTTACGTAGATTGGGTTCTTTGTTTCCTATATATTATTAATGAGTTATACACTACTAGTACTATTACCAACGGACAAATATTTCACAATTTAAGAGGGAAAAATTATTTCAAAGCATAATAGAAGAAAAAAAGCCTAGAAAACTAAGATTTCAATTATAATAGGGAAATGAGCATACACTTCAAGCTGTCAAAAAAAGAAAGAATAAAAGTAAAACCTATTCATAATCTTGCAGAATTGTCTCATTTCCATGGTTTCGGTTATCACATCTTCCAAATTTGAAGAGCTACACTCAATCTGTCCTCAAAAATCCAATTGCACATTTCTAATTATCTGATAGTTGTGTGTTGGTAAATGCTTAATTGTTGTTCTTGTCCAGTCATTTCAGTTGTGGAGTTTTCTTTGCAAAGATCCTGGAGTAGATGGCCACTTCTCTCTCCACCTCATGTTACTGATAAAGAAACTGAAGTTAAGTGACTTGCCTAGGGGTACAAAGCTAGTAAGTGTCTAAGCCTAAATTTGTAAGTTAGAATACCATTCTTGGAATCAAGAATTTCCATCTTCTGCACCACCTAGCTATCCTAAAATGTTTAGCGCCCAGGACTAAAAAAGACAAATTTTAAAATTTTAATCCACATTATCAATATTTTCTCATTACTTTAAGTCACTCAACAAGCCCTAATTTGTAGCTCTTTCTTTTCTTTGGTAACTATATGCTCTCACTGAAGCGTTAAAAACCAGTTCAAGGTGGCTCAAAGATACCCTGATACACACACACACACACACACACACACACCCCTTCCATCAGGTTGCCCAAGTTGGATCTCAATTTCAATGTATCTGAATAACTTGTCTTCCTTTGCATACACTATCCTCCTAATTTTTCTGTTTCTATTATTGGGTCCACCCTCCTACCAGCTACTCACACTCAAAACATCTCATCACTTTTTATTATTTCTTCTCTCTCACCTCACACATCCCATTTATTATAACTCTGAAATTTCTCACACTATTTGTCCTGTTTCTCCACTCAAATTCTATCACCCTCTACTTAGAGCCTAGACTACTCTAATAACTTTCTAAATCTCCTCTCCAAACCATACTGCTGCCTAAGCAGTCTCTCTAATGTACCACAATTCCAGTGCTCAATACACCCTTCTGCTCTAAAAGCATCAACGATGCCCTGTTGTCTGTCAAACCAAGAAAGATGTCCTAGGTCTGGCATTCCAAGCTCCCCCAGAATCTGTCTCTAACCTGCTTTTCCAGCCTGATCTCATAATATGTCATTTGACAAATACAAGATTTCAGCCAAACTGGCCTACTTACCACTATGTCTGTCCATCATGACCCTCACACTGGGGATCTGCTAGAACCAAGCTTAATGAAGAAAAAAATGATGACTAAAAAAGCAGACTTACAGCTGCACCCTGCCTCCAATATAAAGGACATGATAAAGATTCAAAAGAAAATCACATTCATGGATTTTTAAAATTGTTGTTGCTGCTGTTACTAGACACTCTTCCTCTTGGCACAAAACAGCATCCAAAACAAAGAGGTCAGTGTGGTAAGGAAAGGTCATCAAATTAGAGCTAATATTATCTCATTGAAAAAAATGCAGACCATAAAAACTCCTGAGCTTCCTGAGAGGAACACAGAGGTAATACATATTTTTGTTCAAAAGGCTAAAGTTAGAAAGTAAAGTGTGTCTATAGGGGCATAGGTTCCCTCAGGAGTCACCTGCTGGGAAAAGCTTGCCTGCCTGCTCCAGCTCCTTCTCTTCCCTCCTTTCTCAGAGCCCCTACAGCACTCATTGTCTATACCATTTACCATAGCATTTAATCTTGTTTTTCTCCCTTGGACTATTAGTGAACTGTTCTCCAAGTCTGCAACTTATCAGTACAACTCGACCTGAAGGGTTGAATCATTATTAAATTCCTTTTATATCTGACTCAGGGCTAAAGTCACAAGAAGTATTCAGCTAAAACCATGTTTGTGGTAGACTAGAAAAATCCCCAGTCTTGGGAGTTAGAGGATCCTAATTCAAGTCCTCAGTTCTGTCAATTGCTATTTATGTGAACTTGGCCGAGATGCTCAATTCACTCAAAACTTGTTTTCCCTACTGTAAAATCGAGATGATGATGTTGATGAATATGTGCATTGTATCAGTCTTAAAGTTCTATAAAAGCATGTCAGATAATAACATTTATTAAATGCTATAATAATTTATTATAAATCATAACTATTTATTAAGTGCTATAGTTTGATGACATCATACTTAAGCACTGGGGAAACAAAGGTTGAAAAAAATCCCCACAAAATTCTGCTTCAAAGGCGCTCCCATTCAGTAGGGAAGATAACACACAATTTATTTATAGTTTGATTAGAAAGTAATCTCTCTAGAAAAAGCTAGTTAAGGAAGCTAGGAAGCAGAAGTGAGGAAGAAGAGAATTCAAGGCATAGGGGAAAAGCCTAGGAGTAAGGAAATGGAGGCGTGTTAGTTGTGAGAAAACAGCAAGGCCAGTGTTTGTAGACCACTGAACTAATGGAAGAGGTGAAGGTTTCACAAGACTAGAAACAAAGGAGTCGGGCTGAAAAGTGCTTTAAATGGCAAAGAGGGTTTGTATCTAATGCTAAAGAGAATCTACAGAAGTTTACGGAGTATAGCAGTATCAGAATCAAACCTGACCCAAAGGAGGGAAGAAACATCTGAGTTGAGGATGGACAGGGGTGGGGAGAGAATTTAGGCAAGCAGAGAGAGAAGGCTATTTACTGTACTAGTCTAGCTATGAAGAGCCTGCAGTAATGGGATGTTGACTACGGGTGGGGCAAGAAGGGACATATACTAGAGGCAATGTGAATGACACTGGATGGAGATGGGGAGGAAATGCTAATGAATAATCATTGTAAGTCTGGGTAACATATCAAGTGGTGATGCCTTCAACTAGAAGAACAAAATTCAAAAGAGGCAAGAGGGAGGTTTGAGGAGGTAAATGAGATAGTTTATTGTTTTGTTTTGTTTTGTTTTTGCATAAACTGATGTCTGTGAGACGTCCAATTGGGCTTAGTGACTAGAGATTACAAATCAAGAGAAATGGAATATCCAATTCAAGAAGTCCAATTGAGATTACAAATCAAGAGAAATGGATAGATAGATCTGAGAAGTATCCTGATAGCAATAACAATTCAATCAATAGGAGAATATGAAATCAAGTGGCACAATAAAGAAAACGGCTTCTTAAACTTTTCCCACTGACAGACTTTTTTGTCCAAGAAATTTTTATGTAACCTGGAGTACAGAAGTATATAAAATAGATATATAATTAAATATTTACTGATAAATCATAATTTCACAACTCCCATGTTCAGTTAAGAGGGCGCTTGTGGGGTTGCAAATCACAGATTAATAAGCTGAGGCACAGAGGAACAAAGGGGGGCTGAAGATACAACCTGAGGGCACACTCACAATTAATGGACATGACCTAGATGATGATTCAGCTAAAAAGACTAAGGAGAACAGGTCAGAGAGGTAAGAGAACAATCAGGAGAGAGTATGTGATGAAAACCTTTGAGGACCATGTATCCAGAACAACATCCTAAGAAAGCCTACTTTGCTGAAGCAACTATCCTAGACACTAACAAACAGCTCTCGGATAAAATCATTTGCCCTTGTAAAGTTAATAGTCAAACAGACAATTTAATTGAAAATAGAAAAAAGTAAATAAATGCATTTGGTTTCAAATTGAAGTGAAAAAATGAGAAATAATTGTCAGGTTTTTAAAAATATAACTAGTGGATGTTATGTTATGTAGTAAGAAACATCTTGTAGATCAGAGTAGAAACAGAAAAACTACAAACACACATCTGAGATCAAATGGTCATGCGGGGCATCTTGAAAGAACAATTTTCACTTAAAAAAAAAAGTTATTACCAAGTAAGCACAGGTCATATAATACTTATCCTACCATTATTTACAACCTGTGTACTATTCAATCAATAAGTGTTTATCAAGAGATATTATGGTCTGGCAATGTGCTATGGTTGAAGATATTTTTTTTTTTAAAAAGATCAAAATGTGGCCCCTCTTCTCAAGAAATGCTTATCGTGCAAACAAATATGCCAAAGCATATGGAATTAAGGCATAGTCCTTAACAAATAATCTAGGTGGTAAGCCCCCAACATTTTGAGATGCTTCAACAATCAAAAATTAAAATTTACATTTCTTTGAGAAGAGCAACCATAAATAAGGGTATGATAACTTTTGTGGATAGAGGGAAGAAAAGAGAAAGAAAAGAAAAGAAAAAAAAGGGGAGAGGGGGAGGGAGAGAGAGAGGGAGAGGGAGAGGGAGAGGGAGAGAGAGAAGGAGAGAGGGAGAGGGAGAGGGAGAGGGAGAGGGGGAGAGAGAGGGGGAGAGAGAGGGGGAGAGAGAGAGGGAGAGGGAGGGAGAAGGAGCGAGAATGAATAAGAATGGAAGGTCATCTGAGGAGAGGAGGAGGCTACTACAGAGGGTAGGCTTTGAGCTGAGACTAGAAGAAAGCTGGGGACTCGGGATGCACAGTTAAGGAGAGAAATGATTCCAAGAATGGAAGACAATTAGTAATAAGACATGGGAAGGTGGGAGGGGACAGCTTTGCTGAAACATACAGTAATTAGACAATGGGGGCCTATACAATGGTGATGGCTGTTAGCTATACTAGAGCCATTATGGAGATAGAATCCAAAAGATCTGACAAATATAGACATAATATGAATATTTCAGAACTTGAGATCTGTGTAATACATACAGTATGCTCAGATTTCAGCAAAATATTCAGTAGTTTCCTATCTTAGTGAGCAAAATATAAAGACATGGGCTAGGAAATTGTGTAATCAGGTAGATTTGGAACCAGGTGGATGAGAAAACTTAAAAATAATCAAAGGAAAGAAGAAAGAGTAATTGGAGAAAGTTATTAGGTAATGGGACACAGTAAATGCCCTACTGTAGCACTACAATCAAAAGTTAGATGAACATTTGAGGGAGGATATCACAGAGACAATTAGACAATCCTCCTAAGCTCCTTCCAACTATGAAATTCTGTACTTTGCCTCTAAATAAAACTAACTAAAGGATCCAAATTCTACAACTGGTGGGCCATGATTCTGCACTTCTATAACTGACAGCTAAAAATAACAGCGGCTTGCATTTATATGATGTTTTAAGATCTGGGATCACAAAGTTGCTAAGTGTTTAAGGCTGAATTTGAATTTGGATCTTCCTGCCTCTAGGTACACTGTTTTATTCCCTGTGCCATTCTGCTGTCTATGTAAACTGGGCTATAAAGTTGAGATTCACCTAGTCTTTCCTGTTTTTTTATCCTGTAGATAGAACACAAGTATTACAGAAACATTAACAGCATCAAGAATGAAAATAATGAAAGGAAGATGAGTTTAAACCTACTTTTAAATCAAAAAGAATGAATAGCTCATTTTCTAAAGTAATTACAAAAGTGACAAATTAAGATTCTCAGATATAAAAATTAATAGGATAAACAGCAAATACCTTGTAAAGATAGCTGAGTATCATACATTTATCTAAAGGAACAAAGGTCTCAGTTAAAACTAATAACACAAATAAAGGATGTGTAGAGAGGTAATGATAGCTCTGGGAAGGATTTCCATTTGGATACATGGTGATAGTTGGTTATTATTGCAACTCAAGGATGGATTTATTAAAATAATTTTCCTAATTAAATGCCTGTTCTGAAAGCTGCCTCTATTTAACCTTGAAAAGTAATAAATATGTTACACATTTTTATCATTATAAAGAAATGTCTTGCAATACCAAAACATGAGATCTGCCAATGCAGATTTTTCCTGAGTAGATGGTTAAAGCCAAAATCTTTGAATGATTATGGAATGCCATTGAGAAGGTTCTGAAATATTCAATTCAATTCAAATACTGACCTAATCAACACAATGTTGTCAATAAACATGAACATCTATAGACTCTCATCATCAATAAAACATCAAGCATTTATTAATCACCCACTATTATATCAGGAACTATCTATTGAGAATCCTTTTTTATTTCAATTCTATATTGGATGTCTTTCATGATACAAGTGATTAAATAAAATTTTGTGGTTGAACCTCTGAAGTGATCTTGTATGATTTTAAGTTACACAGGGGCGATACCACCTTGAAGAAGAGCTGTGAAGGAGATGTTTTACCCTACAGGATCAAATATTTTTTTTAAAATCCATAGAATATGACCAAGGGGATCATAGATCCCCTGTACTTTTCAGTAAACTGTATGGCTATGAGGATGAGATATGAGGTGAAGAAATGAAGTAGAATGTTATTATAATGACAACAAGCTGCTTCCTAAAACAATAGGATAATATAATATCAAGAAGCTTCCAGTGAGGCTATATGGGAATATATATATATATATATATATATATATATATATATATATATAAAGAGAGAGAGAGAGAGGAAAGAGAGAGAGAGAGAGAGAGAGAGAGAGAGAAAGAAATATATTTCATTGTCCAAAGACCTAACATTGTAGGTTACCCAAAGGTCTATGAGGAGAAGAAGCTTGGTGAATGTAAAGAGATGGCAACATGTTATCATCTAAGAAGTGTCCGTTAAAAGTAATAAGAAGGACCTCAAAGAAACATGTTAACCAGAAAAAGAGGAACCAAGAATTAGTAGACTGAAAACCTCACATAACAATCTAAAGGAAGCCTCCTCCCAGCAGGCTAGAGAGCTACCCCACCTCTCCCTGTAAAGTATTTATAAGAGGAAATGGTCAAGTGTGGAACAAGAGAAAAAGACACAGAGGATGCAATCTAACCTGAAAAAGTACTCATGTTGATGAGATAATAGACCTATTGGAGTACTAAAATTTTCCAAAGCTAATTGCAATTGTAAAGATCATGGAAATTGAAACTTTTTCAGTTCAACAGCTAAGCATACATACAAATAGGAAATAATATTGCTATGCTGTTGTAGATCAACAGTGATCATTTCTTTTAAAAGACACTTAAATTGTTCCAATTACTTTCCAATTCTGTATTGCTACTTGTTTTTAGAATTTTCCTGTTTTTGCTTTACTTTTTAACTTTATTAAAATGTTATCAAAAAATTAGCCATTCTAAGCAATGTTAAAGTTTTTTAAAACTTGCTATATTCACAACTAAGCTTTAATTCACTTACTGGAAGTGATCTATTTCTCAGGCCTAAGATGTAATCTGTTTCCTTCAGCAAATCATTGCACCGTCGGGGCCTCAGTTTCTCTATCAGTAAGGAAAGAGAATGAATTAGGTGACCTCTAATAATGACCTCTTTCTAATACTAAATCTAAGATCCTGTGATCTGCAAGGATGCATCTCTGACTTTCTAACCAAACCTAATAAATATATAGGATCTGACATGAGGAAGTTAACTTCAAAGACAACTTTAAAGAATCCATCTACTTCAAATATTCATGTATGTATACCCATAATGACTAGAGACATCTTCTCCCTATAATTCTTGTAAGCCTATAGTCAAGGTAAAGAAACAGTGGGCAAGGGACCAGAGACATAAGAAGTAAAAATCAAGTCTCCACATTTATCTATCTTCTTATTATATAGGTCCATACAAAGGGCATAAATATGTAAGTATTTTGAGGTAAGATATTTTTATTGTGTTATTAATTATTATAATAGTAGCAATAGTGGAAAACATATATATGACTCTTTTAATGTCTGCAAAATATTTATATGTTCTCTCTCATTTGATCACTCAAACAACCCTAGTATAAAGAAAAGGTTAGGGATAAAAAAAAAACAGCTATGAGTTCCATTTTTCAGATAGAATAACTGAGGCTCAGAGAGCTCAATTAACATGGTGTCACAACTAGTTAAGTCCCAGTGACAGGATTCAAACGCCAGTCTCTCCAGACCCCAAATTCGGTGACTTTTCCATTATACCATGCTGCTTTTTGCTACTTTGCATTGATTTCCCTCAGGTTCTGAGAGACTGTATCTGGGAAAAGACAAATGTTCCAAGAGTGACAACTTAAGTCCATCTACATGAGTTTGAAAATCTTTATAATGAAGGATATTAAACCCAGGGGTACTCCCTAATTTCTATCTGCTGCTAAAATAATGGCTTTCATCCAAAGATTTCACTACATTTTTTAAAAAATAAGAATTCTTCCTATTTTCCCCAACAGAGGCTGGGGCACACAGGGCAAAATGATCTTCCAGAGATCAGACCAGTGATGTAAACTAGGGAAAAAAAAAAATCAGACTCTGAACTCTAAGGCTGAGACTTTAAAACAGAGACTGCCCGTGGAAGAAATGTCAATGGAAAAGCATCACAGGAAGCATTAATTGACAGGTCTGAGAGTTTGGTTATTTGTATTATTCGGACACATAAAAACATAAAACCAGCTTTTAACATCTTCAACAACAACAACAACAAAAAAATTAAGTACAAGGCTACCTACGCAGGACACCAATTTGAATAAAATAGGAAATGTTAATTGAGAACATTGTCAATTTAATGTGTTAGCTGTAAAAAGAAAATTGGCTTCCTCAATTCTTTCCTTTGAAAACTAAATTAGGAAAAAGTAATAGAAAAGTTTTGCAAAGTGTCACAGCTTTCCCCCTCCCATTTCCAACAGGACCCACACCTTCAAGAGATACTATTCACTCTCATTCATTCTGTCACCTCAATTTACTGAGCTCCTCAGGGTAGTCTTTCAATTTCATCATATTAAAACAGGGTATGCCAAGTAGAATGCTCTAATAAAGACTGACAAGGATGGCCTTTACATCCTGTATTCTAAAGAGAAATAATTTGGAGTTCTGGAAGATTTCATGGTTTTTTTTTCCCCTTTTTTTATGCCCATAATTCTGAGAATGACTTTTCAACATTCAAAAGCCAGTTATTCTTCATTACTAATTTCAGATGCTCAATATTTGCTCCTAATGTTGAGAGCAAAAAGTTATGGTATATATAGTAAAGGGAACAGGAGCCAGGAGACCTAGGTTTTAGTCCTGGTTCAATGCTCCACTCACAGTGTGAATAACTTTCCAGTCACTTAATTTTTCTATGCTTCAGTTTCCTCATGGGTAGAAAACAAAGAGACAGATAATTTCTGTGGTATAACCATAAATATATATATCTTTTATAAACTGATCCCAAACAGATCAGATCTACACAAACAGATCCCAAAGATATACTGTTCCTAATTGTTGTTGTTCAATACTTTCCACCTCTTCGTGACCCCATGGACCATGGCACACCAATACTGTCCATGGGATTTTTTTTGGCAACGATACTGGAATGTTTTGCCATCTCCTTCACCAGTGGGTTAAAGCAAGCGGACGTTAAAGCTTTTGCTCAGGGTCACAAAGCTAATAAGCAGTTAAAGCTGGCTTTGAAGTAAGGTCTAGCTGAAAATACATTCTAACCATAGAGCCACCTAACTACCTCCACCATTCCTAATTAATCTACATTTATATTTCTTCCAGGCAAGGGAAGAGGGAGGCCGTATTATACAGAGGAAAGTCTACTACCTCAGAAGCCAGAGGATTCAAGTTCACCTTGGGTTTCCTCATCTACAAAAGGACAAGTTGGATAAAGCTGCTTTTCTAATTGGGAGTTCTATGCCCCGACAATCCTATCTTTTGAGTGGAAATTTTCATATATGTGTTTTTAAAATCCCTTGGAAAAATAAACTTGAGACTATCCTCCTAATTGTGTCTTCCTTCTATGCTTCCGTCATCCAGCTTCTCACTGTTACAATTTCCTCATTCCAAAATATAGAGATTATAATGACCTATTTCTTTACAAGGATATTGTAAAGAATAACTAATGCCTGCAAAGTGCTATGCAAATAGAATATAAGAGTGCCTAGCAATGCTAAATAATAAAATGAACAATTTATCTACTACTAATGCAACTACTCAATTTAGACATTAAATTAATTTTAAAAACACACATTTGCTTTCTCCATCTGTCTTTTTTAGAAAAGATGATTTGCTTTGTAAATGAGTCATATTTTGGACCCTGCCGAACAGAGTGCCATTTAAAAAGAAAGAGAATGAGGGGAAGAGAAGATTAGCAAGAATGAGGTCTGCCAAAATACTTCTGACATGAAACGCTGCAACAAAGTCATGTCAAAAGTATTCTCTGTCTCTCCGATTCTAAATCTGAAAAGACATCTAGAAAGCCTAAAGGGAAAAAAGACTGAAAGCATTTTCCAAGCCTTATTTTAAAGCTTTAAAATACTTTCTCAGTGTATGCCATGCATTACAAATGAGCCAAAACTAAAGAGAAAATTATACAAAAATGTACATATTGCGATATGACCTAACACAGCAGGTAACTTTTGTCACTAATAAAATACTTCCAAATAAAACAGCCTCAGTGTTCAATTTTCCATAAGGTGAAATGATGTACAGTAAGTTTAGAAGCAATAATGCTTAGGCCCTAGCCAAATGAAAGCAAGTAAAGGTAGGATATGGCACCAGTTTTTAAACTTTTCGCATCTGATGACTAAAAAAATCTGCCTCAAAATAGTTTTACCACAGGCAAAATATGAAAGAGATAGCTATGGGCTTACAAAAATGGCTATTTTCAAGTTTGGAAATTGATGAGTCAAGTTCAAACTGGCTATTAAGACAACAACAAGGTGCCATCTACTCTGAAAACAACTTGATTTGATCCTTTAACTTTTTTTTCCTTTATTAAAATAATTTTGTATTGATTCTTTTTTTACATCACTTAAATTTCTATCATTTCCCCCACCAGAGAACCATCCCAGATAACAAAGAATATTTGTAGGGAAAGTGAAAAAACAATCAGTACAAATGATCAATATATCGAAAGAAACAATTTGAAAATAAATGCAATGTTCCACCCCTGTGAACCTCTGAGCCCTACAAAAAAGTAGGGAAAAGGGAAGACATGTCTCTTGATAAGTCAACTTCTACAGGGCTTTGGGTATTTCCTACAGTACTAGGTCTAGAGGAATAATAATAATAAAATAAAATAAAAAACCTGATATGGGACTTTCCCTAAGATAAAATAGCAAATTTGGAAATGATCATGAAATCATTTATTTTAATATTCTTGTTAGTCAGTTAGGGACCCAGATCCAGAGATGTTAAATGTTTTGTCCTAAGTCACACAAGTTAGCAAAAAGTAGAGACACAGATCCAAACCCCATATTCCTAACAAAAGACAGTTCCATTGCACCATATTGCTCTCCCTGAGGAAACTGTTACTAGGTAATTATTTCTTTCAAGAACAATCCAAAAGATAATGGTAAGAATTTTATAGTTAATATTGCTAGTGGTATGAGAGGAACCATAAGACTTTGCTTCCAAAAGTTGTTAAAGTTCAAATGCCTATATAAGCTCATTATAAAATGGGAAAGACTTCTAGTCAAAATTACAGAAGTGCCCCTAACAATATAGCTGTAACCTGGATAGTATTTTAAAGGGGGAGAAAAGAAACTTATATAGCAAGTTAAGTCTTTAGTAATGTCTGGACCTACAGAAAATGATCTGTCATTACAGTCTTATGTCATTGAAGTATGATTTCAGTTTGTTCTTCTCAACTATTCTCCAACCTTCATGCAACACTACTGGTACCATCACATCAACTGCCATTTCCTCTCGAGGAAAAGGAAATGAGAGGCCTCAATGTGGTCTACAAACCTAAAGCACTTTAAAAGTCCATAAATACCACTAAAAACTTTAAAAATAATGAACACCATTGCCAAAAGTAGTGGTTTTTATACAATCATCCTTGAATTAAACTAAATGATTTTCATTCATGTAACTTTTGTATAGAATTTCTACATGAAAGCCCTGGGGTCCAATCCACTGAAATCACTGAACATCTAAATTTTTATTGATGGGTAATAAATAGCCTCACTTTTTGTTTAGTGTTAACTAACAAATGACTGTTCACTCATTAGCATCCCAATCTATTATAAAATTGAATTCAGCAATTCACATTTCTATAGTATACAGAAATTTCTTGAATGAAAAAAAAAATTATATAAGTCATATGAACTAAGGGTACAACTCTGAAGCAATTACTATAAAAATGCCACAAGGCCCAGTGGGGGGAATCCTCAATTTATTAAAATCCACTTCTCAGTATCAAAAACCGAAGAGATGAATGAGCCAAAGTATATATCTGTGAATATAGGGTTAATTGCAGGATATCCATTCCTACTGTCCAAGAGAAGACAGAAGGAGTATAGGAGGATCTATGAGGCAACATTCCCTTGATAACTCCAATTGCTTCTGCAATGACAGAACATCGCTAGTTACTGTTTAAGTGTCAAAAATGGGGAAATTGATTTGTCAGCCAGAGTAGGCAAATCTTTCTAAAACAATGGAATCAGTAATTTAACAAAAATAACAATGTAGAGAAAAATATCTACACACATAAGTAACCACCAAATCAACTAAAATAATTCACAGTGGTAACTATTTTTGCCCAAAGATATCATTTCATATTGTAGAAACCCACAAAAGCTAAGCTGGTATGATTCAAAGAGTACTGATTCCTGTCAATATAGACATCTAACACAGCACAAGCCTTTGGTCACTCTATCAAGATCTGTAGGAAAACATGACAATAAGCAAGTTACATTTAAATGCCTGCATTTAAAGAAAAAAAAAAAAAGGAAAAGAAATGCACTGCATTCTATTTAAAAGAATCTCATTTAAATGAAATTACTACTGTGGTGTCAGGGATTTTTTAGTCTCTTGCAAACTGTATAAAATTTGTCCACACAAGGGAAAATGTCCAGAACAGATCACGGCAAATGGATAGTTCTTGTAACTGTCAATTAAACTTGAATGCTTCATTCAACCAAATTAATGTGCACATACCTTTTCAATTTACTGCCAATTCAAAAGCCTCTAGAATAAAGACTTATCTAAGAAACCAGAAAAGAGGGAAGAAGAGATGAACTATCACAGAACTAAATGAAATCATTTACAAATTCGCCCCTCATTAAATCTTTTTTTTTTTTAATTATTGGGCAGGCATTATACTCCATACACAGATCCAATCATAGAAATGCCCAAGAAGACAACATTTGTCTCGCTTTCTTATGTGATTTTGATTAAAACATTTTAATTCCATAGCTAATATTTAGATTGCCAAAAGGTTTCCAACTGAATGAGTAACATAAAAGACAACATTCCCTCCCACTAGCTATCACACACACACATTAAAAAAAAACAAAAAAAAAAAACAAGTATGCTCCATATTTTACCATTACTTAGGATCAAGGTAAAAACCCAAGGGATGCATTGAGGGTATATTCACTGCTCAAAGCACACTTCTGAAAGACAAGATAACAATTTGTCAAAGAGCGTCCTTCTCCTTATCTCCCTCAGAGGGTTGCAAGATTATTAATCTTCGGAACACAAAGAATTGAAAAACTACAATTCCCAGTATACCCTGCAGCCCATTCAATTACTATAAGTATATGAGGCTTAGCTGGGAGGGAGATTAGTTTTAAGAAAACATAAAACTAGTTCTCACAAACCATTTCCAGCTTATAGCCACTATACACATAATTTTTCCATTCTCTACTTGAAGAAAGGGGGAGGAGGGATAGAAAATAAATCATCTGCTATGGACTGAACACTAGTTTTTCATTTGTTTTCTTTTTTAAGTTTCTGTACAAGATAACACTGAAAGCCCACGTTAACCTCTGGGACAAACTCAAGTGATATTAGCTGTACCATGAAGTCATACAACCATGTAACTAAAGCACAGAATTGCAAGTGAGGAAACCACGGTTCTATTTCCAGCTTTGTTCTTCAGTCAGGTAAGCCACTTAGTCTTTCAATTGCTTCAGGTTCCTCATCTGTAAAATATGGATCCTCCACTACTGCATCCCACAGTGATCTTTATGAGAATGAATTATATAAACCGCTCTGAGTTTCTTAGAGAAAGATGCTAAATAAATACAAAGGTACTATATTATCTCCTCTACCCTGCAGATCCTGGCTGAATATAACAAGGAGATTGCAACTTCTTGGCTGCGTAAAAGAACTAGTATCAGATTAAAATCCAACCAGTCTGAGAACAAAATATTAAAAAAAAATTGCTTTCTAACTCTAGGAGATCTTTCTCTGAAGCAACCATGTACATCATATAGAATGCACATCCCACTTAATTCCCTGAAATACTTAGTATCCAATTAGTAAGATAAAACATTTCCTTTAGGGGCTGTAAACAATTCCAGGAATCACTGTACAAACTTTATGCAACAAGGAGCTCACTCTATGCCAGGTATCACTATGCTGTGTTTGAAACAAAGGGATACAGGTCAAAACCTTGCATGGGATCCTCAAGGAGCTTGTATTTTATCTCAGACAGAGTTTGAGGGGAATCTCAGTGGAATGGAAAGGAAAAGAAAAAGAAGTGGATGGGGGAAGGTGGCAGGGAAGGAGATAAAGAAGAGGTAATTAATTACAATTTTGGGGGATACTCATACTTCAGAAATAAGGAGGAGGTTGACCCCAAGAAGGAAAGCAAGGAGATGTCATACGGGGTTGTATGAGGGCAGTGGAATAAGAGAAAGACAGAGTGCCCAAAAGAGAGAATGATCAATAATCAAGAAAGATAAATAATGAGAAGAGGCTGCAAAAGATTTCACAATTAAGGAATTGGTTGCTTGGGAGAAAGACGGATTAAAGTGTTAAGGTTAGGATCCAGAGGAAAGAAGACTGAAGAATGGGTCAGTGGTGAAGAAACAAAATCAGAGAGACAAAGGAAATCTCTTTCTAGGAATTAAAAGTTATTAAGGAGAAGAATTAGCAGCTGGTAGTTTGAAGAGAGCTGGGAAAAGAAAAAGTATTCTTAGGATCAAGATGACCTGAAAATATGAGTCAACAGTGAGGAGGGAGCCAGAAAAGAGGTAGAAATTAAAGGAAAAAAAGGCAGAAAGGAAGACAAAGAATATTCAATGGCAGAAGATCCTATAGGAGACAGCTTGAGTGATCCCTTTTTGTCAAAGAGATTTCTGCAGAGTAATTTTATATATGAAAGAAGGGCATTTCACCTTAGCACCTTGACTAATAATTAGTACAACTATTATCTCCTCATCCACGGAGTCTACAATCCCAGAAAGCTAATTCATCACCATGCCAAAACAATATCCAATGAAACAGGTAAAAATCTAGTACCAAAAATTAGACTGCACAGGGACATTGATAAGAGATGGACATCCCAAAGGCTTAAAAACCACATCTCATTTCTGTATGAGCAAAGCCCTTAGCATCACTAGAATTATACCTCTGCTCGCTTATCAAAGTGACTGCTTTCATTTACCAAAATCAGCTCCAGATTCCAGTTTTGCTGTCAAAGGCCACATGCTACATAGGAACTATATGGATTGGTCTCTTGGTCTCCTTCTCCACAGGGCACACAACACCCACAAATCTTCCTTTCTATACCAGGAGCATTCTAACCTTTGGGTCTTTGTCCTCGTAATCTAGGGAAGACCCCCTTCTCAGAATGTTTTTAAATGCATAAATTAATTAATACACTGGCTTTAGAAAGAAAACTAAATATGTTGAAATTGTTATCCAAAAACATCCGATTTTTTCGCCAATGTGGGGACTACAGGCAAAAAAAAAAATCTCCACTCCAGAAGATATAATGACAAAGACAAGAACTCCCAAAATTGGGGTTACCATTGAGACAACTATCAAAGCTGATGCTGCCCAGGAAACCTCCTTTCTCTGGGCAAGATTCCAGAATTATTCTGCCTACAGAATTCAAAATGCCCTATTTCTTGAGGATTAGGAATGGTGCCCTTAAGCTCCTGTCTCAGGCTGCATGTACTTGCATGCCTATTTGCTGCCATATGCTTTTGCTCTAATGCCTTTTCCCAGTCTGAGGTGCTCTAAAAGAAGGAAAGGGGGAAAGGGAAGGGGAAATATTGAAACACTCCATAATGCCTCTCTTCCTCAAGAAATATCTTGGTGCTTTTCCCAAACAATTTCATTCAGTTCTATTAAAATAATAGGTATCTACATTCAGTTTTTTTTTTAAACAAAAATTTCTTTAGATCAGAGACTAAACATAAGAGCTGAAAGTACCCTTAAAAGTCAGCTAGTCTAATCCCAGTATTTTACCAGTCTAGAATGGCAAAGGGACTTACTTGTCCAAGGTCACATGGATCAGAAGTGGCAGCCAGGTAAAACACCTGTCTTCTAATGTGGATCTCTGTCTAAGCCCTTTGTCAATCTGACAAACCACAAAAGTGGAAGTGGTTAGGACTGTCTCTCCAGCTCAGTCAATGAGACATAAAAGTCCAGCTGTAAAAATTCACTCATTTTTAACTAGTCTAAATGATTATATAGTCTTCAATGTGAAGCTGTTGAGAAACATTTATTTTCTATCCGAGTGAAAAAGATAGTAAATTATCTTGGGAAAAATAATAGCCAGCTAGCAGTTATATAGAGCTTTTAAGACTGCAAAGCACTTTAATTATCTCATTTTATCTTCACAAGCATCCTGGGAGATGGTGTTATAATTAGTCCCATTTTAGAGATTAGGAAACTGAGATAGACAAGGATTAAATGATTTGCAATATCTGAACTAATACTTGAACTCAGATATTCTTGGCTCCACTGAGTGGCAACAACTGCTCAAAATATACTTCCTTCCTCTTTAAGGGTATAATACTACTGCTGAAGTGAATCTATATTTTATGAGAAATGGGTCTTTCTGAACTACAGAACTTCCAGATGGTAAGATATTACTGCTGGTTCCTTCTGCTCTTGACCATTCGTATGTTTTAATAAAAGTGAATTACCATGGATGTAAGATAATTAACTAGCAGGAAGATCAAAATTTATATCTCTGCAATACAGGAATACTATCAATTTATCTTACTACCTTTTTATTGGCATAAATCCAATTTTTTAATGGCCTTCTTGTTCCTGACTATAAGAAATTATTGGGCAGTTTACACTAACGGGTTTCCGTCATGTTTCATTTCTAAACACCATTTTTGGCATTTTATTCAAAATAAAATCAAACCAGGTCATCGATGCAATGCTTTGAATTTTTTTTTTTTTCTTTAAAGGGAGTGAGGGAGAGAAGGAGCCTTAAATTTATTTTAGTTACATGGGGCAAATTAAAATCCTTCCAAAAGAATCTAGAACCACCAACAAATTACTGCGCTGTTAAATTCCTACATTATCAAAAGGTAAATAGATAAGGTATTATAACTTTTTAAAGAAAAATACAATAATATTTGCTCTCATAACATAAATAACTATTATAGCTATAGAACAATAGATAGAGGTATATATCTACAGATTTATATTTATACAAATATATATCCTACTACAAAACTACTGGAATTAAGAGATTATTTGAATAATTATTGTTCATTCTACATGTTAGCAAGGACTTCAATATCAGATTTACCTAACTTCAAGACTCAATACTAACCACCCACTTCCTCAGCATGATCAGTCACAGGCCTGCACTGATGCCATAATACTACCTTCTCAAAATGTAAGCAATCTTTTGAAAAGGCATCTCTTTTTTTTTTCTTAATTAAATAAGGCTGAGACCAAACGTCTAAATACAAATCCTGCTATAGTGCCATAGTATAACTAGAAAAGAAGAGTGTGAAAGTTTGAATGAAAACATTAGAAGTGACAGCTTTTCACCTTAATATTACTGTGCCCTCTCCATATTGTAGGAGAGCAGATGGTAAATTGCAAGCAGCCTTTCCGATCCCCTTAATTCTAGTGCCTTCCCTCTGTTGATTGTTTCCAATTCAATTTATATATAGTTTGTTTGTACAGTTGCTAGCATGTTGTCTCCCCATTAGACTGTGAGATCTGTGAGAGCAGGGGCAGTTTTTTGCCCTTTTTGTAACCCTCAGACTTAGCAGGGTGCCTGGCACATTATTGATGTTTAATGAATACTTGTTGACTATTTATATCCCAGTTGGGTATAAGCTTATACACACAGACACACACACACACACACACACACACACACACGCACGCACGCACACACACACACACACATTCTTTATCAGGCTTTCTTTTAAAATGCATTCAACAACAAAAATTCTCAATATTAAAAAAAATTAAATACAGAAAGGAAAAAAACCAAAATGAAATAAACTCTTAAAAGGAAGCAAATTTCTGAATATTGCTTTTACTTTTTAAAAAAAAATAAGATAATCCTCCTGCTTTACATTAGTAAAGAAAGGCCTTTCTCCCAATTTTCTTTTGTACAAGTTTAGCTATTCAATTTTTATTTTTAAGTAATCAGACTGTCATTCCAATAGCAATCTCACATCACATCAGTCTCATCTATCATTTCATTTCTACCTCCAAGGATCTCATTACATTTTTCCCTCTGGTACCAAAGTACCTTTCTAATTCATTTTTTCCAGTTTCCTCTTTTTCTTCCTTCATACACTGTCAGAATAATTTCCCTAAAGGACATGTTTGATTATGTCATTCCCCTGCTCAGAAATCTTCTATAGCTCCCTATTGCTTACCAACATCCAAACTGTTTAAGCTCCATAATTGGCACCAACCTACTTCCTATTCCAATTTTTGTTCCATAATATTAATCAAAACTAACCATTCTCTAAACAGATACTTGCCCATCTCTACTTCCACTCAGACTACATTCTACTCATCATTCTATATATAATTGCTGAAATTCTACTTATCCTTCTAGGGTAGACTTTAAGACCATCTCCTCCTCTATAAAGACCCGTCTTTCATGAGCTTCTTCATATTCTGTCTTATACATATTAAAACCATTCGGTATCTCTATTCATCTTCCTTTTTGGAGATGAAGAGAGCCTTCCTCCCCTCCAAGGCTAATTTCATCACAACTTGGAGTCTGATCTGATTTCCCTGCTCTTTTTTTCACTAGCCATTCCCTCTCCCTCTCATCTTCACTCTTGTCTCCCTCTACCATTCCCTACCCCCTTTCTTCCTTTTCCCTTCTCCTTCCTCCCCTTTCCTTTCTCCCTTCCTCTCTCCTATTTTCAAACATGCTGAGAGGTCAGTCCAATGCTTTCCTTAATCAAGTCATTGTTCTCACTACCTAATCCCTCTTCTTAGTCAATCTTCTGGAAAGAAGAGGCTACAACTAGCTTGCAATTCCTCACTATTCATGTCCTGAAATGACTTCTGACCCTACAACTCTACTGACAATATTTTCCCCAAGGTCACTTAATGATCTTTCATTTGGCAAATCTAGTGGAGTTTTCACAAATCTCATCATCTGTGACTTTTCAACTTTTCAAGGGCACAGGACACTCACTGTTAACCATCCCCTTCTCTCCCTGAATTTACACTATGTTATTCTGGTTCTCCTAGTCATCTGAACCCCTTGGTCTCCTTATAGTTTTGCTATCCTGGTTCTCCTCATACCTCTGAATTCCTTGGTTTCCTTCAATTCTCCGTCATATCTCTACCTTTGATCTTCTCCTTGATTTCCACTTTAAGCTTGAATTATTCTCCCTCTCTCTTTATACACGTAGACACACAAATCCATAGCCCCAGTTCCCCTTATATGGGGCTGCAGTCCCATATACCTGGATATATCAGACCCTTCTCTACTAGCCCGTCCTCTTTCTCCTAATTTAGGTTCAAAATCTGAGATCTTGGACTCTCATTCACATCCCAAGTCCAGCTTCTATCCACTAGCTCTCAAATCTCTTAGGTCTCTTTATATTTGTGGTCCTTAGTCATTACTTTCAAGATTCTGATTCACTATTTCTTCCCAACAGCAGTGGGTTTTTAACTGGTATTCTATTCCCTCCAAAAGCCCTCACAAAGTAGCCAAAGTGGTCTTTCTAATGTCTTTCAGATCTAATCACATCACTCTACACACACACACACACACACACACACACACACACACACACACACACTTATCCTTTACTTAATAGGATAAAAATTAAAACTCTAACTTGAAGATGAAGACTGATTGCTGGATCTCCTTAGGGGTAGGGTGGAGATATAAACAGATAAGGCTAGAAAGACAGATGAGTCCATGGGTGTAGTCCTAAAATACCAAAGGAATTCCAGCAACTGAGATAAATCCTTATCTAACTACTCAAAATTACTTTATTCAAGGATGCCAAAAGGTCTGGCTAGGCACTCCAGTTCCCTTAGTGTACCTCAATACAAAATGCTAATTAACAAAAGCTTGGTCTCTGGCCACTCCAAAATAATCTGTAGTTTTTAGCCAATCAATTCCCTGGGTCATAGTTATAAGTTATTACTTACATATCACTCTAAGATTGGGAAAAGTACTTTACAACTGTAAAGTTTGATTCTCATAGCAACCCCAGAATAGAAATGCCATTCCCTAGAAAAGAAATGCCATTACTATCCCCATTTTATAGCTGAGGAAACTAAGGAGTTAAGCAATTTGCCCAGCTAGAAAGTATATGAGGCAGTTTTGGAACTCAGGTGAAGGTTTTCCTAACTCCACATCTAGCACTCTATCTACTTCTCCACACTTTCATTTTGTCTTTTCATTTCCCAGAATAAGAACCAGACTGGTACTCAATGTTTCTGCCATTGGTTTATATGCTACCAATCAACTCTTCAGTTAGATTACAATCAGAGACCTCAAGCTAAAATGAGCTTTAGGGGCATCTGGTCTCAGTTCTCATTTGACAGATGCGGAAAATGAACTAACTGGGATCCTTTAATATTCTTTCCAGGATACCATAGTGCTTCCCAAACTGGGGATTATTTTATTTTTGTTTTCTTAAGATCCAGAACCAGCTTGACTTATTCAAGGATCTTCCAGTTTTATGCACTTCATAGGAATGAAAGCACTCAGTAAACCTTAAAATGCCAAGTAGAGTAGTCAAGTAGAGTGACTACTCCCACCACTACTATTAGTATTAGACTATAACCTAAGGACAGAGTCTGCCTGTGTCTCCCTACTCATTTTTGCATCTTCACTGCCTAGAACACATAGGAAGTGATGAATAAAAAGTGTACCAAATTTACTGAAGCAAAGGAGGCTTTCCCAGACTTAAGACATGTAAAATTTCAGCTTTCTGTCTTCAGGTCTCTTTCATTACAACCTATTGCCACAGTGCCTCCCCTGAGGTAGGAACTTAATATTTATTATACTGAGACTCAAAATTAAATCCAGTTTAAAACACAAATTTTAGGAGGCATAGAAGCAAGTAAATTTGATTAAAAAAAAAAAAAAAGTTCCATGAATGACAAAAGAGGGGAATGTTTTCCTCAAATGCTTTTTCAGCCCATTTTCTCCCCGATATTAACTCTAACAGCTGGCATTTATGACATTTAAAATTTTGCAAAGTATTTAACAAATATTTCCTTGTTTTGATCCATATAACAACCCTAGGAGGTAAGTGCCATTACTATCCTGATTTTATAGATGAGGAAACTTAAAGTAACTTAACATTAAGTGACCTGCCCAGAGTCTTATACAGTTGGTCAAATTTGATCTTGTTTTTCCTGATCACCAGGTCCAAAGCTCTATCCACCTCACTGACAAGGTCCACAATTTTTCACATACCTAAAACCCAATTGAAAATGAGAACTTCAGAAAGTAGACTGAAAGCCAAATGTCTACTCCCCTTCAATAAATCCACCCCCTCCCCAACTTCTCTCCAGCCTCTAAGCTCACCCTTGCATTTCCAGTTAAACCAGAAGATGGTAACAATACACTTCTTCAGACATTGAAGCAACTGGGGAATATGCCAGCACCCCATGATCAAATCATAAAAACTAAACGTGGTAGAAGGCCAAGTCCATACTTGCCCGCATGTCAACTGACTGGACATCATTCTCCCTATCCCCCAGAGATTTCAGATACCTTGGATGAGCTGACATTTGGACACTCCAGTGCCTATGTTATCTGGCTTCAACTTAAGGATAGCCTATGATTGTGACCCAGTTCCTGACCCAATTTTCAAAGATAGGGAGTGAGGGACGGCTGCCAGAGGGTGAAATCCTCTTCAATGTAAAAGTCGGGTCACAGCTATACTCAACAAAATACATAAGGAAAATTTAATCAAAGGCTATTTGACATCTTTAATGTCTAAATTCAACTTATGAATTCTTTCCAAGCCTTTACTACTAGAAACATTCACTCATTCAGCCATTATTTTGAATACTGACTGTTTAGATGTGGAGAAATAAGTTAATGGAGGCCCCTTCTCTCAAAGTCTCTCCCTCCTCTTTTTTTGGGAAATGGTTTATTCTTCCCAAGATGGTTTATTTACCCAAGCTTAGAGGTACAGGGGACAGTCACAGGCCCTATAACCCAATCCAACATTTAATTTGTTCTGTTTATCCAACCTGTTAAGCTCTTCACACACACACCCCAGGCTTACTATATTTTTTTCTGATTTAATGTGGACACCCCCATATGCCTAACAAGGATCAGAGGGTTACAGATAAATAGCACCTTGTGCTCAGCCTTTTCCTTTCCTCTTAAATGAACTTAAAATTTGTCCTCCATCTAATTCGTTCTTTAGTTTTCTTATTTAATATCTCATATTAATACATATTATGAAATGATTATTTTACAACTTCCATTAGAACCATGAAAAGCGCTAGAAATGTTGTTTAAAACATTTTCTGTCTTGTCAACATATAAAAACTAAAAATAATATAAAGTTGTTTGCTCAATTGCTCATCTTTTGCAAAATAAACCAAATTGAAGCCTGACAGCCCATGAAGAGGATGTGTAATGAGTGTCCTGCCTCTCACCTCCAATAGTTACACCCCTCTGGTTAAGCTCTAGCTCAATTGCAAAACAGACAATCTATAGAGCCTGTGAATATGTATATGTGCATTTTTAAATACTGTGGCTGAATTCCAAACTCCAATCTAAGTGTGGATGTTTTTTAGACTTTTAAAAGACAAAGTGATTTGTACATTTACATGGTTTGCTTAAAAAATGTTTGGGGGTAGGGTGGGGCAGGGTGAATAGTATCTCCAATCAACCAACCAATTTTTTTTTTTTTTTTTTTTTTTTTTTTTTTTTTTTTTTTTTTTTTACCAATCAATCAACATTTATTAAGCTCCTAGATGAAAGTAAATTATCAATTCCTTAAGGATAGAAACTTTTTTCAGTTTTGAATCCCCAACACCCAGTACTGGGCCTGTAGGATAGAAGTCATTTAATAAATAACTGCTGGACTGACAGACCCCAATTTAGATTCATTTTGTAACTCATTCACTATGAGTCCATCTTATGTTATCTTCCAAACCTATCACCGTTAAGTATCTCTTGGGTCTGGCCTAAAAACACTAAGAACTGCTGACTTTTGTAGTTATATAGCAAGCATAATAAAGAAATTCAAGGCACAATAAAAAAGCACTTTGTTGATTTATTTTGATAATCACATTTCAGCTTTAATCATGTATAGGTATGATAGCAGTTAATGAGTTGTCACATTTCTACAAAAGGAAATGTCCCAGTATCATATAAACTACCTATCCTCTTCCATTATTCAATTTTGGTGACAAATGGAGGAAAATGCAGCAAACAAACAGCATGTTATTTTTTTTTCCCCAAAAGCAATTCACTTATTCAACCACAATTTTTAATACTTACTATATACAGATGCAGGAGAAAATACAAAGATAATTAAGGTCTATTTCTCTCAAGAGGCTAACTATTTTTTATTCCGAATCCTCTATAACGAACCCTATGGATTCAGAACAGGAGCAGACGAGATGGGCCTCAAGAAAACCACCTTCAATCATCCATGCCCTGAAAAATCTGGATTGTTGCTTCTCCTTAGTCCTAAGAAAACCGAAACTTCCAGGAGAGTTTCAGGTGGCAAGGGACAAGTCAACTGTATGAGGGACTCCTGATCTAAACAGACAACAAAATGTGAACTCCAAAAAGGACACTGCAATATCCAAGTCTCCTTGGAGCCTTTAGCATCATGATTTCAAGAATCCAATCCAATCTAGCAAGCATTTAGTAAATACTGTACTAACATGGAAGAAGAAACAATCCCTACCCTCAAAGAATTTGCAATCTCCTAGAATATTCAAGTCTTGATACAGAAACATAAATGGTCCTTAGATATATAAGACTGGCCTGAAGAGTAGAGCAAGTTCACTTGTGCTCACTCCATTCAATGAACTGGCTTGGTATGAGAAAAGTATGAAGCCTGTGTTAGAGATGAAATTTGTGATGGTGGTGGTAGCTAACCATTTAAAAAGCCCTTTAAGACTTTCAAGATGCTGTAGATCTGTAGATACATTATCTCACTTGAGTTTCAAAATCCTGTAAAGGTCTAGCTACTATTCAAGTCTTTTTTATTTATATGGTACTACTTATATTATCACATTATATTATTATATTATATATTGTTACACATATTATATATTATATTATTATTATATACTTATATGCTATTTATATACTACTACTTATATACTTTATATATATACTACAAGCATTTTATATTAAAGCTTTACTATCTTCTAAACATGATACTAAATGCTAAGAAATAGAAATATAAGTAGAAAGAAAAAAAAAACACAAAGGAAGATGAAGGAGAGAAAAGAGGTGGGAGAAAGAGAAGAAAGATGAAATGAGACTAAAAGGTGTCTGATCCAAGGTATGGTAGAGAAAGTTCAAAGAATGAAGAATAGCACCCAGGGGGAAATAAAGACATTTCCTTAAAATGGAGGCTTTAAGGAATAAAGAACTCATCAAAAGCTAGGGCTACATCTATTTTACAGATGGGGAAATTAAGGATTTGTTTCAAGTCTTAAATCACACAGCTAGAAACTTTCTGAGGCAGGACTTTAATTCTGGTCTTCCCAACTGCCTGTTTTTATTACAAGTGTTTATTACAGTGTTCTTCCAGTACTTCTCATAATAAGTCTCCCTGGATTGAATCTTGGACCTTTATACTGAATTCTGGGCTACCCTGGGTCACACCAGAGGCAACAAAATCAAAGTAGAAAATGAAGTGATTATTCCTCTAACCTTTCAAAACAATAAATCACCTCAAACACATCATATTTTTTTCTAAGCTTTAAAGAAACAAAAACATCACACATTCAAGTAAAAGCAAATGAGTAAAAAAGAAAAGAAAAAAAGGTCGACTTAATTGTTGGACTGATAGCTCTTTTAAGAATGGTATCTTTTTTCAGAAAGGGGATGAATTTTTATTTTCTTCACATTACTCTAAATCCAAATAATCTAATAATTTACAATTTCAAAACCACTTATTCAATAAATTTGATAGAGTTTATAACTTCACATATATAACAATGGAATCCCTACTTCTACTTCCAATTAATGAAGCAATAAAATAAACTGAATATTTAGCATTTTTGTTAGAACCACATTTTAATGTGGAGACAAGCCCTTAATTAATAGGGCTTTTGGCTAACAGATGAAAGGGAGATGATGCCACAGAGGAAATATCCTATGATTAGTTTTGAAGATCAACACTCCTTTTGGCCTATAAAAAAAAGAATTCCGCCTATGATAAGCAGAATCAAGTGGTAAAATAGGGAGATGGAAGACAATTCTTCAGAAAGAAATCATTTGGGGAGAGATATTTCTCTTCCTCTCCTCATCCTCAGTGACCATGCTATTCTAATAACAGAATTTTCCAAAACATGGAGCAACATATCCAACCAAGAACAAAGAAATATATACCACAAGAATAGAATATCCTTCCAAGAAGTTAAATTTCTTATCTGGAAGGGGACAATGGAAACATGCCTCAGACAAACAGTGGCTACGGTATCTGCCACCCAGGCTAGGAAGGCTATAAGAACATGGACATAACTGTCTGGTTTTATACTTCCTAATCTCAGAATATCCCAAGGTAACAACAAAATCTAAGTTTTAAAGATCCAGAAGTCCAAATGGAAATTTCATCTGGAAATTTAGTTGGGATAAGAAGCCAGAAGAGTCAGAAAATGACTAAGCAACTGCCTTGTTAAGTATTGCAAGTTATGGAGATTTCAGGACAAAGGCTTAGCAAACTGGTCCAACAGCAGATGAGCCCAGCTCAGCAGCAGCTAAATCTATTCAGAGAGATACCACGCCCAGTGAGGAAGCCAGGATAGTGGAGCAACTTATCCATGGGTGCCAAGCCCTACAGCCAACTTCAGGAGGATTCCACAAAGAAATAAAAAGATGTCCAGAGCCAGGAGTTAGAAGATACAACTTTGTCACAATTGCTCTCTATTAAACCTGTTCTTCCCATGAATGTGCATGCATTTATGAGAGAATGAACCAACAATTGCTATTCCTATACCACCTCAATAAATCCTTTTTGGTAAAAAAAAAAATCAGTCAATCAGGAGAATACCAGTGGGGATTCCGCATTAGAAACCCAACCCAATAGGACCCTAAATTGGCCCCCCTCTAGGAAACAGCCCACCAAGAGGAGAAAATTCTTAGAGAAGTGGATTCTAAAAAAGAATAGTAGAACCATTAAGAAAACATTATTTAGGAGAACTGATATTCATATATAGAAAGATTATAAAGAAAAGATTTTTTTTAAACGTAGTTAATCTCAATTAGCCACTCTAATGAAAGTGCTTGCTTGAGGATGAGGTACTCAATATGGTACAGAAAACAGCATTTTACATTTTCAGTCAAGACAACTCAACGACTTACTATCTGTAAGACTCTGCACAATAAATCATTTAAACTCTGTGGGCCCTTAGCAATGGCCTACAAGATCTCCTAAAGCCCTCTTTTCAATCCTAAAACTATGAGCCTAAGAGCAGCCAATGCCCAAAGTAGATCATCCAAAGCATATTTGCATCAGATTCTAGAGCCATTTACACACTAATTATCAGACCTATTCAGTTCTCTGTGCGTGGGACGGATGCAAGACCCCCTTTCCCAAATTAACTCATCAGAGACATCTTCAGGTACAAAGAGAGAGCATTTATTAGTCCCTGCAGGGAGTTAAATAGCAAAAGACCCAAGCTTTTTCATTGGATAGCCTTTAAAAGGAAGTAATCATCCTTGACCAATGATCACCAAGGCTGTCTGCATCCTGTGGCTCGTGTCACTTCCTGTGGCTCATGTCACTCCCTGCAGCTGAACCTTTTAGAGCTCTCTAGGCCCAGAAATCATGTGACTTCCTGCCACCTTAGTTAAGATCTGCTCTTCAGGCTCTGGGAACAGGGATCACATGACTTAGGCCTAGCCTCAGATTGGAGAAATCTCAACCCTGTCCCATCCATCCCCCTATGCCTACAGGCATATTATGGAAGGGACTCCTCTTCAGAACAGACTGCTCTAGAGGGACTCCCTGTACCTTTTTTCTAACAGACTCTGACTTCACACTTGAAAATCCTTACAGGGAGAGGCTCCGTGGAGCACAGACAGCTTTGTCTGACCTTTGAAAACTCATAATTCTTTTTTTAAAACCCACTGACCTGACCTAACACTGGTCCAACTCACTTTTTCTTCCTGCATCATTCTCTTCACTCTCTACTCCAAGCCAGAAATACTCTTTTTTTTTTTTTTAATACAAACTAAATTAGAAGCGGCCTTTCTTAATTTGCTGCTTCATATCTTTCTTGTGACTCAAAGATAACTTTTTCACTCTAAGAGAAAGCTCTTCTTATCCAAAGTCACATCCCTGAGATAAGGAAGGCGGGGAAGACCTTGGAAAAAGTAGGGAGAGAAGCTCCATGAAGGTGGTCAGAAAATAAAAGATGGTACCCTCATGGTGAAATGGGTAAACGGGCACAAAGGACAAAAAGTCGGTTTTTCTACTTAGAGCATTGTGCCCATTTTAGCCAGACTTCCCACCACACTCCCACTTACCCAACAGAAATACCTTTGAGAAGCTGAGAGTTAAACTGCCAATTGCCTCCAGTCAAACCACCCCCCTCCCCTTCTAACTCTCTAACTAGTAAGCCAAACAATCAGAATCCATATGTGAGAGCGCCATGAATTCAATTACATAAATAAATACATTCAGTTGTAATTGCTAATTGATCCAAGCTTGCTAGCATGACACCTGGCATAGTTAGTTAAAATGGTAGCAGTAGGCAATAAGCAAGGGTTAGTCCCCACAGGCCTCCTAGTTCTTTTGGACTAGTTAATTAGGGAAGTGAGTGAGAGAAATGATAGAGATAAAGAGATAAGATTCTCAGGGAGGTCCCCAACGTTTGGGGGGGAGTTTTGTTTTTGTTTTTTTTGGTCAAATCCATATACACACAAAGAATTTCATTTTGAGTTTAATTTAGAGCCAACAAAGTATTCACTGTCAGTTCAGTAAACAAGAGACGGGCTAAATGATGTCTCACACATAGACATATTACTATTTTTAAATGTAGGTTGATACTAATGTGATTTTTAAAATGAACAAATTCATAGTCGCTTTTTAGTATTTATTTATTTTCCTCAATAAATAAATGCAAATAATACAAACAGAAGTATGCAAAAATTTCTCCATGTTAAAATTGGTGTACAAACTTAAAAAAGGTTAGGTGTCATAGCTTTAAATGCTGGACAGCTAAAATGTCGATTCCCATGCCCTTAGGAGTAGATATTATGTCACTGTTCTTTCCTCTCACCTGTGGCCTATAGAATTTCAAGCTGCCACTTGAAATACTCAGTAGCAGTGCAATGAAGGAGATGAACAGTGACTGCATAGGCTGCCTCCTCTCCAACTGACCATCTCACAATTTAAGAAGTTATGAATTTATAATTATGAATCTGTAGGAGACCACGCTCTTAAAACACATTGCTTTATTTTTTCAGGAAATAACGAGAAAGCCCATTCTTAGTTTATTCATGGACCTAAAGACAAAAAACTGGGGCATTATTATTATTATTAAAATAAATCCATGTCTCAAAATTCTGAGTTAAGACTTTGCCAAGTCAACATACAAGGCAAGAGGAAAAGGTTTTGTTCGTAAGAAGTTTGGAAACCAGTGGAAGAGACCAAATGCAAATAACATGTATAAACAAAATGTGTTTTGGAGGGGAGTTTGCAAATTTCAATAAAACCCCAAAAAGGAGGATGGGCCAGGTGGTAAAGGGCTTTAAAAACCAAATAAAGAATGTTATATTTGATGGTAAAAATGATAGGGAATGACTCAGGCTGACTGAATGGAGAATGCCATGTGCTATGGGAAGATTAAGTTGAATGGAATGAAGATTGGTTTGGGGAGAAACTTGAAGCCAGATGAATTTTATATATATATTTTTTTTCTAGTTACATAAGATAATATTTTGGCAGTTTGGTTAATATGGCACTGAAAAAGTAGACCGATTTAGGCAGAATTGTCATTTTTATTATATTATCTTGGCCTAGCCATGAACAATTGATATTTTTCCAACTGTTTAAATCTGATTTTATTTGTTTGAAAAGTGTTTTGTAATTATGTTCATATAGTTCTTGGGTTTATCTTGGCAGGTAGACCCCCAAGTATTTTATTTTGTCTCCAGTAATTTTAAATGGAATTTCTCTTTCTCTCTCTTGCTGATGGGCTTTGTCAGTAATATATAGAAATGCTGATGATTTGTGTAGGTTTATTTTATAACCTACAATTTTGCTAAAGCGGTGACTTGTTTCCAGTAGGAGGATCCTGGAGGATTCTAGGACTCTTTAAGTATATCATCATGTCATCTGCAAAGAGTGACAGTTTTATTTCTTCATTGCCTATTATAATTTCTTTTTCTTTTCTTATTGCTAAAGCCAACACTTCTAGTACAATGTTAAATAAGAGTGGTGATAATGGGCATCCTGAGACTTACAATAAGGAAAGACCATCCAGCAAGATGTTCTAGTAGTCCAGGCCTCAGAGGAGAGAAAGGGAAGTGTACAAAATTGCTGAATCAACAGGACTGAATAACTATAGAAAAGCACTATTATTTTTCAAATTAGTTAAGGATCAAGACAAATACATGAAGCACCTTGCCCAAAACAAAATTGCCCAATTTTTTTGGACAACTCTCCCTCTTCTGCTTTCCCAAAGAAAATTCCTCCAAGTTTTGCTAGTTAAAAGTAAATTGTGAGTGAAATAAACTCCAAATGAAATGGCAGGATGTGATTTCAAGTTTAGCCTCTGTGAAAGCAGAGATTAGATCTGAAAGATCTACAGTATATTAGAATTTAGCTCATGGACACTAGAGAAATAAATGCAAGTCATTAACTATTAATAGAAACTGAAAGTTGTTATAATTAAATTATAGTTTAACCTTCCATATAATTCTGTGACTTAGATTTGACATGTTGCTTCCTTGTGGTCAGGTTTAGAAAATCATCTGCTAATTGGAAAATTCTTGGTTCAAGGAAAAAACGTATATTTCTATTGGAGAAAGAGAATCATATGCTCAGTAATTATATTCTTGACATCATTGCACCTATCCACCCCCTTGCTTCTTAATTTTTTAAATCCATATACTATAAAAATAAAAAGCTAACTTTAGTTACTCACCTACAAATATTATGGCTAAAATATTTATATTCAAACATTCTATATTCTTCCAAGGAAGCAACACATTCTAGGTAGAATGCCATGTTTTTCCAAGTTTGGGTGACAATTTATAAAATGTAATTATTTACCTTAACAGTAAATATCCAAATCAATCTAAAACTGGAAAATAGCAAAACACTCTGAAAAACTGAGATTCATTAAACTCACAGTCCATAGGGAGCACTTGCTGCCAGTCTACTTTGCTAAAGGCCAGAGGAGCCATTATCTATATTGAATAATGGTGAAATCAAAATCTGTTCTGAGCACAGGCAAGGCCTTGTTAGTATTTTAGACTTGAGCCTAAACCATTCAACTATACATTAATATAAAAATAAACTATCTGTGTTATCTGGATACTTGACTGTACTTGCTCATTTGAACTCTGTTGTATTCTCTTTAATAATAATAATTCAAACTTCAGTATCTAGGGTTTAACTAAGACTCACTTCAGACAGCCTGAGGCTGAAAATTCCAGCCTCAGTTCCCAAACCCTAGGCAGCAAATTCACAAACTCATAGGGGCTTCAGTAAGATGGTTTGAATTTTCAATAGAAAGTGCTAAATCTCGGCAAATCCTAATTCCATCTGCAACCTTCTATGTTTTGAGAAGCTGGGTTTTGTTTTATTTTTTCTTCAGAGTTTTCTGTGGGGAAAAAAAAGCAAGTGCTGCAAGAAAATCACTGGAAATGGCAAGGAGGGGAGGGGATAGCAATCTGATTTCAAGGCTTGAGAAGGAATACAATGTCCAACAGGTCCAACCATTTCATTAATAAGTAATTGAGATTATTTAAAAAATAAAATAAAAATGTTTTTCTTTCCATTTATGTGTTTTATTTTTTCAAGTGGCTACAAGTTGTTAAGACATAAATATTTATTAAGTTGTTGAGACATGAGTACTTAATAAACAGAACTCATTTTAACTACCTGAGAAAATAATTATTGAAATTCTAAGGGCACTATGAACCAAGAAAACTGAGGAGCTTCTGTTCTATGGGAATATAGATCACCAGAGCTCAATTAGAAGATTTGAATAATCCCAAATAGAGTCCCTCTATTTGGCAGGAGATTAAAAAAGGGGGAAAAGAAATTCCCTAGCAATAAAAACAGGAACATGGAAATAAAAAAATAAAAAAAAATTAGAAACCTAACTAGAGTTTGAGAGAAGAGAAAGGAGAGCTCTAATTTCTCACTAAGATGGAAATTCCTGTTTGAGGAATTATCAACCCTGATAGAAGTCACAAGGTCAAAGCAGCACTAAGTTCTAACTTCTCAGATGTTTTATCAGTGATCTGTACTGTCAGGACATCACCCACCCTGATGTCATGGTCTTCTTCGAGAACAATGGACAAAAAACAACAGGTATTGGAAGAATGTAGCCAAAATCATCATCTGCTTGTAAAATCAGGTTTCAGAAAAAGAGACCATGGTAATTTCCCAAATCAGCAAAAAGAGGAGATACCCGTTAATCAATTTTTAAATGTGATGATGACTTTCAAATTCTGACATTCAACATTAACAACTGGCTGAGGGCGAAAATGGAATTAAATAATTATAATTTAGATGTTTCTGTGGTGTATTATTACAATGTTATCCTTTACCTTTTACATTTTAGTGTTAGTTATCATTCAATATCATGTGTGCCCAATTAGACTGAAAACTGCCTGAGGACAGGATCTATACTAAAATAGGAATCAAAACTAACGTAATTTTAAAAATAGTAATACTGATGAACCTAGTAGATATCCATTTTTTCCACATAAAATAAAACAAACTTGAGAGACAGCCTATACTTCCCCCCATACATAGATATAGATATAAGACAGTATATTAACTTTTAAATATACATTTCTTTATAAATCATGTTGATTTTGTTCTGAAAAATCAGAAAAGGGAAAAACCACGACTTGAGATAAGTTGGAAGAAGAAAAAACCCAGGAAAATAAAAAAGTGAACATAAAATGTGTTGATTTACATTTAATCTTTATATTTTATTTATAAAGTTTTATTTTTATTTTATTTATAAGGTTTAGTGGGACTGCTTTGGATCACTGAACCACTGAGAAGAACCAAGTCTTTCATAGTTGATCATAGCACAATCTTGCTGTTACTGTGTACAATGTATTCCTGATTCTGCATCTTTCACTCAAAATCAGTTTGTGTAAATCTTTCTAGGCTTTTCTAAAATCAGCTTGTTTATCATTTTTTATAGAACAATAATTGCTTTCATGCCATAACTTATTCAGCCATTCCCCAATTGATGGGCATCTACTCATTTTCCAATTCTTTGCCACCACAAAGAGCTGGGACAAACATTTTTGCACATGTGGGTTGTTTCCACTCTATTATGATTTCCTGGGGATACACATCCAGTAGTGGTACTGCTGGGTCAAAGGGTATGCAAAGTTTGATAGTCCTTTGGATATAGTTCCAGATTCCTCTCCACAATGGTTAAATCATTTCACAACTCCACCAACAATGCATTAATGTCCCAGTTTTCCCACATCCCATCCAGCATCTATCATTATCTTTTCTTGTCATCTTAGCCAATTTGAGAGGTATGAGATGATACCTCAGAGTTGTTTTGTATTTCTCTAATCAATAGTGATTTGGAGCATTTTTTCATATGACTACTGATGGCTTTAACTTCATCATCTGAGAATTATTTGTTCAAATCCTTTGACCATTTATCAAGTGGGGAATAGCGTACATTTTATAAATCTTACACAGTCCCTAAAATATATAAAGGATGATGCTTTTATCAAAAACACTGCCTGTAAAAATTTTCACCCAGCTTTGTATTTCCCTTTTAATCTTGTTTGTATTGGTTTATGTCTATGCTTTAAAAAAAAAAAAAAATGTCTTTTTATGGGGATAGCTAAATGGCACAGTGAGTAAGTACCAGCCAGGAGTACCTGAGTTCAAATCTGATTTCAGTCATTGTATGACCCTGGGGCAAGTCACTTAACCCCAATTGCCTCAGCAACAACAATAAAAAAAGCTTTTTATTTTCAAAACATACGCACTATATGTTAATAGTTTAACATTCACCCTTGCAAAATCTTGCATTCCAAATTTTTTTCTCCCTCTCCCCTAGAGGACAAATAATCCAATATATGTTAAGCAAGTTATGCTTTTTTTTTTTTTTTTTTTGGAAATACTGTTTCCAAAGGATTTTTTTTTAACTTCACCATTTATTAGAAAGTCACTTGTTCTACTTGCCACTGCATCTTCTTATTTTAAAAGATGGTTATACTATTTGTTGAAACTATATCTGAAAATGGGGTCAGGCTACATTATTCTTGTTTATAAAGTCTTGCTAGCACTGAAGTTACAAATTTCAGGAGAAAGCGGTTAAAAAAGAAAAGATTATTTTAAGGCTTTATAGACCTCTAAAATTAGTAGTTTTATGTCTTTAATATTACAATTAATCCAACTGTAGAGATTTTTGGGACATTTTCTTAAAAAAAGAAAACATTCATTTCCCTCACTGGATACCATGGCTCACTAGTCTCACACCCGAAGAGAAATTTCACAGCCTTCACAGCGTGTGTGCACACTTGAAAAAGATAAATGCCACTGAATAGAAGAGAGCAAAAAATCAGAACCCAAAATCAGCTGAGTGAAGGAAGAGAAACAGATTTAGGGAAGCAGTGTTATCCCAAGTCTCTTACAAGGCTAATCACAAATTGTTCTCATCTTCTCAATTTTTCCCACTACCCTCTACCCCCTTTCTCATTCTTAGAAAAACCCATGATTCAAAATGGAAGTTCAGTAATTATTTACAGCCCCGTATGTAAACTGTAAAATGACTGGCAAAGTTCTTAGCACATCAATTTAGATCTATGTAAGCAAGACATTCTTTCCCAGTGGTAGGCGGCCTCATGTCAAGCAACTATGGGCCAGAACTTGTCCTGCACTACTTGTTCAAAGGGAGCTATGCAAGAATATTTCAAGCTCTGACAGATACCACTTTGTGCAAACACATCCCCACAGGAGTATTACAAAAAAGACAGCAGTGATGTTTCAGCAAACCCAGTGTCAAGAAAGGTGCTCTCCTGCATTTTTAATCGGCAGGCAGGAAGGAAATGATCATCCTTCTACAATCAAGTGTCAGGACTGCTGATACTGCTTTCTGTGGGGTCTATACCTACTGTTATCATCGCCTTCCCACCACCCACCATTCTAAACATTTTCCCGGTCTGCCATAAAATAGCTGAGTGGAGGGAACGAGAAAAGAACTGAAGAGAATAAATATTCTACCATAATTCTTAAGAATGAGTTTAAATCTGGCCTCAGACAATTATTAGCTGTATGACTCAGGACAAGTAAGTTACTTAACACCACAGTTTGCCTCAGTTTCCTCAAATGCAAAACAGGGACAATAATAGCACCTACTTCCCAGAGGCTGTTGTAAGGATCAAATGAAATTGGTTATGGAATGCTTAAGAGTGCCTGGCAGACAACAGGCACTGCATAAATGTTAGCAATTATTACCATTACAGTGTTAATCTTCAGAAAGGAAAAAAAAAAAACAGTGAAAGTGTTACTGTATTTAATTTCTTAAAGCAACAAATGGTTTGTATTAACTAATATTTATGTTTTGACTCTTAAAACTATGTAAATGTACAGATTTCTCTCTGTAGTCTTAAGTAAGATATTACTGTTTAATTTTTTGAATACTAAGAGACCAACTGGACTGACCCAGGCCACAGCCTGAAAAAATTATTTGTCTTGGGTAAAGGAAACCCTAAAACATCACCCTTTTCTTTACCAAATTGCCTGCCAATGTTTAATGACAAAACAAAGCAATGTATCACAGATAGCTGTGATGACATTTATGGTTCAGGCCCTGCAGTATTAATATAGAGCACTTTATTCTGGGCTGTAGTGTTAGGGAAGGACACAGAGGCTGTTGCATGTTGTTTTAAGGAAGAAAAAAAAAAAGTTGGCTGGTTCCCATCACAGGAAATAAAGAGGAATGGAAACCATTCAGAATGAACAGCCATGTGAAAAACCCCACGGAAACATGTCGGACATGACTTAAAGGGGAAAAAAGCCAACCAGATATACAAGATTAAAAGTAAAGACTAAATGTCCCCCAAATTGTTGGTGTTTATTCAGTATGTTCTCTAAGAGCCTGATGCTCAAATGGTTAGTAAAACAGTACTTAGGGGAATGAATTTCCTCCCTCACAGATGGCACAAATAAAGCTAATCAAAAATAGTGAGGGGGTGGGGGGGAAGAGAATCACTCGAAGTGGTCTTTATTATCATTACAAACATAATGTCAAAAGATATCAGAGAAAGTTAACAAGACATTATTTCTTTTGGTTATTATGTCTCTGATATTTTACTCTAATATTCAAGCCTAGAGCTATGGGTAAAGCCAGAAACATGTTGGCATTACAGCCTGAAAAGCCATGGCTGAATCTATCAAAGCTACCAGGACACATCCAAGCTGAGCCCAAACCTTCCCCCCCTCCACCTCCATGTGACTATAAAAGTCTGGCCTACTGCCAGCTGGCAGGACACAGGGCTTAAGAAGGCCTAGGGAGCGGATCCCTCCTCTCTGGGCATCAAGTAAAATATATCCAACAAGAAGCAATAAATCAGTTGCTCCCACAAAAGCCAGTAGAAAACTGAGGTAATCCAACGGAGACTGAGCTCTTTCTGAAGCTTTGTTGGAATACAAAATTTTCTTCTCAACTATGTTAATGTATCTGCCAAACAATAATGATGATGGCAACCTAGTTAGACATCACCAAGCATGTTAAAACTTCTGTGGATATTTCATTTTCAGAGTACACAAGCAGTCCAAATTAGCACAAACTCGGTATTTTGAATGGTTTCCATTACTGAACACAGATGTTCTAACTCACTAGCCCCACAAATCTCCCTTAATTTCTGACCTTGCCTTGCAGTGTTACAGAACTGGACTTCTGACTCTTACACTTTTAAAAGATCCAAGATGCTGCTGGCAGAAGCCCAAACATATTTATAATACCAATGCTGTTCATTTGGATAAAGCTGAACCACAGTAATAATCATGATGAAGTAGAATGCTCAGAGACTAGAGTATTCTAGCTAATTTAATTATCTGGTTAAATGAAGGTTAACCAGAAAATCTTTTTATATTTCAACTTGTAGAGTTGAAATTCTAACATACACATTACTTGCTTTTTTCCTTTCATTATCCATCATTTAATCTTCCTTTGATGACTGATGCCTCAGAGTCACCATTCTGAATATCAATTCTGATTGCATAGTAATAAAGATGTAGACATAGGAGATAAGAATGAATCTGCACTAACTCCAAAAAAATCCCCATAAATTATTTTGTCCCTGCCTACTACATCACTAGCATGATCTTGTTTCACTATCACCTATGGTCAATCCACTCCCACCAAAAAAAAAAAAATCAAAATCAAACTGCTTAGTTTAAGTAGTCAAGCCCTTGAGTCTAAAACCATACAACAAATTTTGAAATCCTTTCTTATCTTACTCTCTCCCTATGCTCTCAATACTCCAATGATCACCATTTCCCTGTTCATATACCAAATTCCCATCTTTCTTGTAAAGCTCACTAGATAATATAATCACATCTTCCCTATAGTTTTCACCAAATTCCCTCCCTTTTCCTTCTCACAAAGAATTTTGCTTTGCATCTTTCTAGTGTACTCACAAGGCTCTAAATTGTAGGTGAGTTGCCAGTGTGCATGGGTATAGAGGGAATTGTCACACCAAAAGTGCTTCCTATCCCCAATTACATTTGGACATCCTCCCCCTCCCTTAAAACAAACACACCAACATATCTATTACTACTATGCTTATTTCTTACTTCTCTTTTAGATTTTAAGTTCTATGAAGGCAGACACTGTGCCCTATCATTGTACCATCTTCAATACCTCCCATATTACTTGGCACATGGTAGGCACAGTAATAAGCCTTCACTGAATGAATTTACCTCTTTTTTCCCTAAAAGTCACATGCAGCAAGGAAAAAATATCTTGTTGGAAATTTAGATTAATCATTATTTTATTATGTAAAATATCAGCTTCTTTATTCCAATGATTCAAGATCTTGAAATTATCTTTTACTCCTTTATATAATCAGCTCTTTCATCCAATCAACCCTCAAATTATTTCATTTCCCCTTATCTGTTTCGTAAAATTTGTTCTAACTTGCAATCCCTACTATGACATATTATGCAGATAACTATAATATCTCAGGGAAATCTCTCAACCAACTTTCCTCCCTTCAACCCCTCTCTCTATTTAAGTTCACTCCAAGCATAGGTTTTAAGAACCTATTTTTCTTTCCATTTCAATTCTTCCAGGAAACTTTTCCAAGCTAAAATAAACACGGTACATCCATGCTAGGAGTGCCCTTACAATCCATAGTAGCATGTGGAATTTCATCTAGGTAATGACTAGATGAAATTATGAAATGGATTCTAAGCTTTTAGATGAGCAAGGGATTTTGAACTGGAAAGAATTTTATACAATCTAGTCCAAGTTTCTCATTTTACAGACTAGGAAGTGATGCTAGGGGCCGAATCCCCAATACAGAGGTCTTTACAACACTGCTTTAGGAAGTGGTAACCACTTAAGGACAGGGAGGTCCTGTCCTTTGTCCATTGACAAAGAAGTCAAGTCAGACCCACCATTTACTTTATCAGAATTATGAGAGTGGAAAGATAGGGAAGACAGTAGGTTAATACACATGGAGTTCTTCATCTCTCATAACATCTTCACAAACAAATTAGAGAGATTGACTACTTAATTACATGATGCTTTAGCAACAAACAACACAAGCTAAGAGAAGTGACTAATGAGTTGGTTTCAACCTGAAGAAAAGTCTTTAATGGTATACTATACCCTCAAGCTCTCATCTGATCAATATATTTTTAATAATAGCTTTTAATTTTTGAAATACATACAAAGATAGTTTTCAACATTTATTCTTGAAAAACCTTGTGTTTCAAATTTTTCTCCCTCCCTTCCCCTCATTCCCTTCCCCTAGACAGCAATTAATCCAATGTAGGTTAGATATATGCAATTCTTTTAAACATATTTCCACATTTATCATGCAACATAATTAAGATCAGATGAAAAAGGGGGGAAAATGAAAGAAAAAAAAAGCAAACAAACAACAAAAAAGGTGGAAACACTATGTTGTGCTGTTTAATATTTTTATCGAAGAATTAGATGAAAACAAAGTCCCATACCTAACATCCCTTTTCCAGATTTATGCCACATTATTTCCCTTCACAGTCTCTATAATACAGATCTGCTGAGGCAGCTAACTGACACAGTTGGACTTGAGAATCAGAAAGGCGAGTTTAATTCCAATCTTAGAAACTATGTGACTAAAAACAAGTAACTTACCCTTCTGTTTGCCTCAGTTCCTTCCTTTGTAAAATGGGGATAAAATAGCATCTCCTGAATCAAATAAGAAAATATTTACTTTATAGCACTATAAAAATGCTCATCAACACCATCATCATTATACCAGTCTATTTGTGATTGCCCAGACTTAACCCATCTCTCCTACTTCTTTTAATTGGCTGTCCCATAGGCTTAAAATGCATTGCTCTTCTCTCTTCATCTCTCCTTTTAGAATCTTTAGCTTTCTAGAAGACTTATTTCCAATATCACCTACAATAGAAAGCTTTTCTTCATCATTTCAATTTCTTACCCCTAAATTTATTTACCTGTCTGGATCAGTTTTTGCAAATGTTGTATCACCTGAATAGAATGCAAGTTTCTTGAGAAAAGGAAGTTTTTCTCAAAAGAAAAGCTGTGTTTGCATTTTCTGATATATAGCACAGTGACTTCCATATCATAAGTGTTCAATAAATGCTTGTTGAATTAAAATGGTAGATAGACAGAAGAGTGGTTGTTCTGCTTAGAAAGGTGACAAACGGAGTCATGATCAGGGCTGTCACATATAAGGGTGGAAGAGTGATTGGATACTTTCCTTGTAGAACCAGAAGAAATTAGTAGGATGGAAGCCAAATTTCAGATCAATACAAGAACAATTCCTAATTTCTAACACTTAAAGCTAGTTAGCAATGGCACAAATCGTCTCCAAGGTAATGAAAAGTTCTTATCTATTGGTGGGGTTCAAACAGATACTGATCACTTATTGGAGACAAGAGAGTTCATGCATTGGAACTCTCTCTTTTTTAGATCCATTCTACTTGAATATTTCTCATTTCCCTTTGCCTTATTCTTCCAATTTTTAGTGTACTACCACTGAAACTATTTTGCATAGTGCATCTCCTTATACTTTATTAATTTATTATCTTGTGTTTCATATCTCTATGAATGCTACTCCTTCCCATTTCCCTCTTTCCCAGTAGAATGCAAAATGATTTATCAGTTAAGTGATCCTAGACATGTCGCTTAACTTCTCAAGAGACCCCAGACATTGCTTAAAACCAAACTAAGTCTGTCTTTTGGGACATCTTGAATAAGATTGTAAGCTGCAAAATTGATCTCTTCGTAAAGAAAGTGTCTAAGCACTTAAGTTTCCAATTAAACCAAGGAAATTCAACATCCCAACTAAAGGAATTTATTTATTTGTACATGTTATATCCTGACCCCCCCCCCCCCAAACTCCATGATGGGATGGCTATATGTGTCTAAAGCCACAAAAGAGAAACTTTTAAAAAATGCTTCTGGAATTGTTCCCTTCCACTACAATTCTTAATATAGATGTTCAGACAAGAGATATTCTTTGCTTCCAGCACAGGTCCTATACTACCACTACCACCATTCTCCAATTAATTTACCACTAATAGGCAGGTAAATCCAAGACCAGTGGAAAATAGTAGCATTTCCCCAGTTGTCATTCCTCTAGACTAGTGGTTCTCAAACCTTTGTTCTCAGTATCTTCATGTTGTTAAAAAAAAAAAAAAAAAACTATCGAGGATCTGTTGAAAGAGTTTTTGTTCACATGGGTTATATTTATGGCTATTTACTATATTAGAAATAAAAAATAATTTTGAATTTGTAGACCCTCTGAAAGGGTTTCAGAGACCCCAACAATTCTTTGGACTACACTTTGAGGACCACTGTTGTAGACCAATACCTCTGCTTCCAGTGCAACCATAAAACTACTCTCCAGGGGAGCAATCTTAGTGATAGGGATGAGAAAGATGACCTAGCAACTGTCTCTTCACTTATTGCAGCCTCCAAGTTCCTTAGTAGCCACAACTACTGAATAGTCAGAGAAAAAAAGTTTTCACTGCCCAAATCTTTGGTATCTTCGTATGGTTCAACATCAGAAAAAAACATGGTTTAAAGACCAGTGGGCTTTTGCACCTGCCCTACAGGGGCGGGTCACTCCTATGTGTGCTGTGTCCCGCATTAGGATGTGAGCTCTCAAAAAACGTGCTGATTCTTACTTTTGTGCTGGCACACTGCCTCTGCACGTAGTAAACACTTAATATTTTTTCCTTCATTTATTATGCCTTTAAAAGCCTCACACTTAGAATTCAGTTTCCCTAGGCCATGACTCCTGTATTTCCAATATCTAGCAAAATGCAGAGCTGGTCCTGAAGATCTTAAACCATAAAACCTTAAATCTTCCCCCCCATCTTAAAAAAAAAAAAAAAGAAAGAAAGAAAGAAAAAAAAGAAAAAAGCTTTACTATCAAATTTCTGGATTTTATAATGAACACATTGAGGTACTACAAAAGCCTTGTCAAAATATGCAAGATAATCAAAACACAAATATACAATCAGCTTTTCCAAAAGCAGGTGAGTCATTCAAGTTCACTTGTTTGCTTCATCTCACTGTAGATGATATAGTAATAAAGCATCACCTAATAAGACAGTGATCACAAGATAACTCAGTCATTCACCACACCTTCACTTTTTAGTAAAACACCTGTGTGAAGTGTGTGAAGTTCGTTTTTCCAGCTGCAGTTCTATATATCCAGAAAAATGTATATTTGATAATAACATTAATAGTAATCTTATGTCCTATTCTTAATTTAAGATCAACGTTAACAACCTAATGCTAATAATAAAATACTTTGATAACAAATAAAATAATGAAAACACATGAGAGGAAACAACTTTCCATATATGCACAAAGTAAAAGGATTTTACAGATCTTGTTTAACAATCAAATGGGCTCCAATATTTTTTTTTTGCCTTTTGTTTTAATAAAGATATTAACACAGTGAATCAAAACACACACACACACACACACACACAACACTTTAATACAAAAAACAGCAACAATAAACAAGCACATGTGCATGCCTCAGGTACAGGAAAACAGATTCTAAAATTGTGTTCAGATTACCAGCCTAGTAAACCAAATAAAGTAACCACGAAAGCACCGAAGCCAATAATAAATGGTCTTTGCTTTAAGTCAATCTCTTCATTTCAGACTAAACTTTGGTTTAATGTAAATGGAATGGAAGGGACCTCAGAGAGCTAAGTAGTCTACAAACAATACTCATATTGCATGAACTTAAGACCTTCCTGACACTATTCTGGATGCTCTTCTGCTAATCATTGCCCTTACTAAAAATGTGGCTCTTAGTATTGGTCTCAAGATTTAGTCTTACTGTGTCAAATGCATGGAAGGACTATCAACTCCTCTTCTAGTCCAGGATACTCCTCTCTTACTAAGGCAGCCTAAAAATACTGTTTTCTTGGCTACCAAATTGAAGCACTGGCTCATACATATTAAGGGTTTTTTTCTTTTTCAAGTGAAATACCATCTAACCATATTTTTCCCACATTGTAGACATAAAATTGATTTTTTTTAAAACCCGAGCTTACAATTTCACATTTATCCTAATTAAATTTCATCTTACTGGATCATATTAAATGTAACCCAGTGTAAGGCCTTTTTGAATCCTGTAATCTGTTATACAGTGTGTTAACTAGCTTACTCCCACCCACAGCTTTATACCATCTGCAAATCTGATAAGCCTTTATTCCAAGTCTTATTTGCGTTTATAAAAAGTAGAGAGGGTTACAGAAACCAAGTAAACTGAATTTTAAGAAGAAATCTATTTTTGAAATTTATTCATGATTCAACTTCTTAAATTTCTAGCACATTAATGTTATGTCTAGGCAAAGATCCCATTCTTATGATGAAAACACATTATATTTGATTGTGTCTATTTTAGCAAAGTTATCGTTTGCCTGTCGCTTGAGGTTTTTGACATGGTTTCTATTTCTGTAAGCAAAACTCAACAGCAGTGTGGCCTGCTATGCCAGAAAAGAAAAAAGTAATTCTTAATTTAGATTACTAAAAGAAAATAGGCTAAAAAATTCAGAAAGCAAGTCATAACTTTATGATGAAAATATCAGCTTTGACAACTCCTCGATCTCAGAACTGTAACCAAATTTTTATAGACTATCCCTTATGTTAAAAAAAAAAAAGTAACCTTTCATTTATCATAATAATCTCTTTAAAAGTTGTATCCCTCCCCCCACCCCAGTCTGGAATCCTAACTTCTAACTTTAGCACACCTAATCTCATTTTATAAAATCAAATATAGTATAGTTGCCTAAACTGATCAAAACACAGGCTCAGACTATAAAACCTATGAATTACCTCAGTAATATCTGCTGATGGATGTCACTGGTCTTACTAATACCTATATCTCTTTCCATTGCAATTGGCTAATTTTTTGATGATAGAGGTTAATAGGTGTGGTTTTGGTCCTTTTTTTTTATTTTAAGATTAGACTTTACTTTACATATACTTTTTCAATTACTTTTCCCAAGTATTGGAGAATCTCTGGAGAATTGGAGAAATCACTGAATTGAGAAATAGGAAACCTGGATTCTATAGCCCAATATTTTGCCACTAACTAACTGTGTAACTCTAGAAAAGTAACTTAAAACTTTCATGAAACTCAGTTTCTCCAACTAAAAAAATGAAATTACACTAAATGATCCCCTAAGATCCTTTTGAGATTCTGTGATTATAAGTATAGTTAGTAGAAAAATAAGATAGACTACAAAACCACTTTAGTTCGTAGCTTAATTATTAAAGACCAGAACAAGCATTGCATGAAATTCCAATACTCAGGGAGTCAGCAATGGGTCAATCTTAACTGTAATCACAGCCTATTTACTAACTCACTCTGTAATTTCTAATCTTAATGATAACAGAAATTCCAATTTTAGTATGATGAAATTTTAGTAGGATGAAAATTTTTCAAGTTGAAAAGTGTACCAAAAATTATTTAGTCCACTTTCCCTCATTTTCCAGATAAGGAAATTGAGGGATAAAGAGATGATTGCACTCTGCAGAAGGTCTCACACAATTAATGACAGAGCAAGGATTCCACTCGTTTTAAAAACTGACAAAGGTGGGACTGGAAACCACATGTCTTGACTCCAACGTCAAAGCACTTTCTACTCCCATAAAACACGTTTAGCAACCATTTCTACTAGTTAGGTCTAAAATGACTTTTAAGATATATATATCTGTGACTATTCTTAAAGAAAATTCTTTTTTTTTTTTTTAGATGTTTTAACTCTACTTCAAGGCAATGATCTTCCCATATTTCCCACAGGGAAAAAATTGGTTTTTGAATATACTCTAAAAAATCATCTGTTTTTCAAATGCAATCAAAAATCCATCCCTATCTTCTATCCTAGAAACTGACTTCCCAAAAAGTAACATAAGAGTCATTTTTAAAAGTGTGAGACACAATGGTCCAGCATCTCAGAATTGGGAACTGAGTTTAAATGCAATGCAGAATATGGAAGCCATTCCGAATCTATGCCCATAGCCTAACCTTTATAAAGGTCCCCCTTCAAGGGAGTTCTCTAAGTTTCTAAACATATCTGAAAATAAGATTCTGCCAAGAACAGGTTCAACTCATCAGCTTCTCTGTATCGAAAACTAAATGTCACAAGTGAAGTTTTCTCCTCCTTAATAAATACCAACCTTTAAACAATTCCATCGACGTTAAGTATGAATAAAAAGCTTTAAATATTATTTGCAGGCTTTGCTACCCCCTTCCACTTTGGACTTTTATCTGCCTCCACCGGGAAGGCTTTATATACCTAGAAATAGCAGGCAAATACTATTCTAGCTAGGCAGGATTTTGAAGGAATGGAGAGGGGGGGTGGGAGAACTTTGGTTTGCATAATAATGGAACTTAGCCACTTTAGGGATTTTCCTCAGAATGCATTATCAAATGACCAGTGTTAAGAGGAAGATCTGAGTTACCATGAAGATTCCAACTTATGTCAAATTTGATTCAGCTATTATCTATAATCTAGGCTCACCTCCCCCATTCACTGAATTACCACAATAGAAGGGATAATTCTAAGACAGACAATAGTCGAGGAAGCCTCATCCAACCATGAACTAAAGTAGCAGCCTTCTTCAATTTACTCAATGAGGCTTAGAAGCAGAGAGAAAAGAATAGACCACTAGACATTTTATCTCACACTCACAGAAATTCTAAACAAACAACAACAAGAAAAAAAAAAAACAAACCTGCTGTAATCATTTCAAAGGTGGTATGAATTCTTTAGGAAGCTAAGGACAGGGTGAAAATATTTTCCAAAATATTTCGACAGACTTTCACACTGACACCGGCAAATAAGTGACCCACAGGAAGCCCCAGCTGGTACAGCCAGCCTTTAAAAACAGGAATCCTAGGCTTCCCTGCCTTCCCAGCAGAATTATCTGACATCCCAGTGAGGTCTGGAAAAAACTTGCATGCAAATACAAGAGCCTACAGTGGGTCTGTCTGTCACAATCCATCTTCCATTCAGCCATTAAAAGTCCCATATCAAGTCATTCTCCCCACCCAATAAACTCCAGTGGCTCCCGATTGCCTCCAGTTTTATAACCTCCTACTTTTCCAGTCCTCTCATACCTTACTCTTCTCCCCAACACATACTCTTCCTTCCAGCCAGTACCACTGACTACCTGGCTGCTCCATGAACAAGACACTCCATCTTTTGGCTCCCAAATTTTTTTCTGATTGTTCTCCCTCCTCAACTCTGATCTCCCTGGCTACATTTAAGTCACAACTAAAAACTTATAGCAGAAGTCTGCCCTAACACCTTCTAATTCCATCAGTTTACCTTTTATACTTAATGTCTATTAATTCTATATATAGTAACACAGTGCCTGGCACACAGTAGGAGCTTAATTAATGTTTTGTTTTTGTTCAGTTGTTTCAGTCACATCCAATTCTTTGTGACCCCATTTGGGGTTTTCTTGTCAAAGATGCTAGAATGGTTTGGCGTTTCCTTCTCCAGCTCATTTGACAGATGAGGAAATTGAGGCAAACAGTTAAAATGATCTGATCAGGTCACACAGCGACAAAGGGTCTTAGGCTGAATATGAACTCATCTTCCTAATTCCAAGCCATGCTCTATCCTACCACCTAGCTGCCCCAATCCGCACTTACTGAATGAATTAATAAATTGATGGAATTAATGAATGATTGAGCTTACACACACACACACACACACACACACACACACACACACCACAGCTAGAATTCAGTAATCAAACCATCAAATGGAAACTCATGCCTTCAGCATTAAATGATAGCTTTTCAGAATGAACTTTCCTTCAGGAACAGAATTGCAAATTTTGCAAACAACAAGGAAAAAAACCTACTGTAATCATTTCTTAGGTAGCAATAATTCTTTAGGAAGTTAAGAATAGGGACCTATCTTTCTCTTAGGCACAAAGGGGAAGGGGAGGAACTTGAATGAGAACTAACTCATTTAGATACAATTTAGATAGCAAATGGGTAGAATTTATAAATGCTTAAGGTTTACAAGGTTTGACATGCGTTACCATTGAATTTGAAATAAAATGCTAAAATATAGCATTTTTATAATTTTCTATCTGCACTGATGGCAAAGTTCTAGGTTAGTCCAAATCATTCCATTGGGGACTATTTTTATGGTTATTTTTCCGTCTTCCAGAAAAACACACACACACACACACACACCCCTTACTAGGTTCAGAAATCTACCTGCTAAGCCAAGAGCCAAGTGATTTTTGTTGGCACAGGGCCGACATTACCAAGTTGGGAGCTCACCAAATATGAGCACTCTATCCTCTTTCCGAAATGAAGTAATCGCGTTGGGGCGGCTAGAGTTCTGGTTGACTTGCACTTTCCATTAGAACAAATCTCCATTTTCCCAGGGATTTTTAAAAATTTCTCCACAGCTTTGGGTATTACTCACAAGTTCAAATGCAGCGCAGAGACCCAAGTTAAAATGCTTACAACTTCAAGAGTTGCAGAAGGTCAGAGACAAACTAATTTAAAGTTAAGGGATAAAATGGAGCTTAGGCCTGTGCTTCCTTACTAACTAGCACAGTGATATATATCAGTATGTCATGAAGGATTACAGTTCAAGCTATGTCAAGCCAAATTTTCACCCTTGAATTATGCTACCACAGTGGGGAGATCTCAGCCCCGAGCTAGGCTAGAGGAAGAAGAAATCGCTTTCTTAGACAGCCCTCTAGCTGGCTTGGAAGAAAATCCCTGCCCCTGTTCCTTTTCTCTGTCTTAGAAAAAAATAAAAACAAAATATAATATACTACTGGAGCTGGGTTTCCCAGTGGCTAAAATGCCCTATTCTTTCTAAATCCTAGGAGGCTTCATCCCAGATTGTTCAGGGCAGTCTAGATTTCAATAGAAGAAAGTATATTTTTAATGCGGCTTTGAATAAAAAATTTCTTCTCTTCTTTCTTTTCTTCCTTTCCAGACTTCTTACATATTACTCCTCCACACCACAAACAGCATGGTCCATTCTTAGTAACCCCTTGCCAGGGCTTCATCTCTACCTTTAGCCACACTTTCCCATCCCAGCTCTTCCACCTGAAATCCCTGGTTTCTTTCAAGAACTAGTCCTTCAACGTTGCTTCAAATAGAATCTATCCTGTTCCTATTTTGTACAGAAGCAGCAGTCTGGTATAAAAGCAAAATTCAAGATCTGCTTTAACACATTCTGGCACAGTGACTCTAGGAAAGTCACTAAATCTCTCAGGCTCCTATTTCCTAAAGACTAAAAATTTTCAAACTTGTTTAAACTAGTTCAGACAAAGTCAGTTTCCTCTCAGAGACTTCACTATATCAAAGAAATCCCAGGTTTAACCAAAAACACCATCAATATCTCTATAGACATACATAGACACATATACCTATACTGGATATATATCCATACAACGTTGTCTCCCCTGAATAAATTTGTAAAAACTCCAATAGGACATGATAAGTTTTATTATTACCCTTTTTTATTATTACAGAAACAGATAATAAAGACTTCTTAAGTGCTTGATTGATGTGATGTCAATTAAATTAACTCTAAAGAGTCTCTGTTTGCTGGACTAGATCAGAGGGGTCAAACTTGCTGAAAAACCCCAAGTGTAGTCCAAACAAGATTAAAATGTAACTGAGAAATGGTTAACAAAATAAGTAAAAATACAACATAGATAATGTTAAATTGTGGTTTTCTAAGTCAATGTGGCCAGCAGAGATCCATTTCTGAGTTTGACATCACTGGATTAAATGGCCTCTTTTAAAATTCCTTCTCACTCAGAATTTATAAGCCTGGAGATTATAAAAAACCACACTTGATTACTTGCTAATACTTTCATTTTAATAGCCTTTTCTTTTTTTTAAATTTGGCATCTTTGATGTACTAGTTATTATTACTACTAGGCTTTGAATATGTAATGTTTAGAACTTACCATGTGACCTGGATGGTAACCTTTAACTACTTATAACAAATGATTTCTGCTAATTTATACAGTGAAACCTATGTTCTTACTGAATTAATTAAAAGGAACAATTGTGCCTATCTCAGTACATGTACCTCTTTTGTTTTCTAGATTGATTAAACGTCCTAAATCCATCCAGGAATTAGCAGGTTGAATGACATCTACTGTTATAGTAGGACATCCATGACAAAATCCTGAGTTAGGCAAATTTTAAGGTTGTTTTTTGTTTTGGGGTTTTTGTTTTTTTTTTGCATTTTAATAATAAAATTAAAATTTTAATTTTAACCGTCTATGTTGTAAAGGCAGGCTTGTGCTTCAAAAATCCTGGTTTCTCCAATTCTCTTCTTCCCAAACTCACCAAAAAAATATACAGACATCTCCAATAAACTTCAAATAAACGAGCCCTGAGACAGTCTACAAGTGGCAGAAGTCCCCATGGCCCTGAGCCATGAAAAGTTTGCCCTACCAGCCCTCTCCTCCCAAGGTCTTAACTTGGGATACTCTAGTAAAAAGAAGACTTATCACAAGAAAGAGGTAATCTTGCTTGATAGAGTTTAACCAAAGGACTTTCTCCACAGATGCACACAGGGAAGATGCTGGTTAATCAATTAATAGAATGCAAACACTCTCTTGACAACCTTCCCTCCCTTTAAATAAATAACATTTAGAAAATCTTCATGCTTTATATTGATAGCATTTCTTCTTCCTTCTTTCCCCTCTCTACTCCTCTTTTCTATCTTATTCATTTCTTTCTTCATCATACCCCCATCTGTGGTAGCCTGTCCCATCCCATTCCATTTTAATTAGTATGTAAGGACATAACTGTCCCTATGGTACCACCACAAAGGAGTTAACAAGAAAAAAAATTGTAAAGGTAGGAAGCAACAACTAGGACACGAAAACCACAAATCTGTAATCTCAAATTTTGCTCTAAATTTCACCTTGGGTAATGTATTCTAGTTCAATAAGCATGCGATTCAAAATAAATTTATCAGGAGCACTATTTATGGTTAATTTTGAAATACCTACATATCTCAATAGTCCACATATCTACCACACATACATATACAATACAATGACATGACCTGGATAAGTCATTTAAACCTGTCTACCTGAAAAGACAAGAAAGCTTTTCTTTAAGAGTTGTTAAAAATGTAAAATTGGAAGTAACAGACAGACAGTTTCAAATTATTTGCTAATCACAACTGACAACAACAAAAAATGATCTTTCCAGTTTTATGTTACATTAGAGAATTTTCATAATTATATTAATTAAAAAACAATTCTCCACAGAGCAATAATTTGCAAATGATGGCTTAAAATGACATAGTACTGCAAATAAATGATGAAATGTACTCTGCATATGAGACCATCTCTTCCTTTAAAACATACCAGAGTGACCAATTCCAACAGCTATGCCGTACTATATGAGGGACAGCACAGAGCTATGTAAAGTAGGTGAACTAGAGTCAGAAAGCCTGGATTCTAATCATGACTTTTCCATTGATTTGGTGTATAAAACTTGGACAAATCATTTAAGCTCTCTCTAGGGCTCAATCTCCAACTACTATAAAAACGAGAGAGGAAAAAGTAAAATGATCTACATTAATGATGTCATATAAATAGAAATGAGGGCCACTAAACCATAAATAAGGATTCCTGTTAGCCCAATATTGACTTAGAAAACCACATATTAACATTATGGCCTACTGTATTTTTATTTATTTTATTATGTATTTCCCAATTACATTTTAATCAGATTCAGGCCCACAGGAGTGTAGTCTGAGAGTTTGACATTTCTGGCCTACATGATTTCCAAGATGTCCTTCAGGTCTAAAAATCTATGAAATGCCATGATTATAGTTATTTATTACATATTTAGTTCCTCTACTAAACCATAAACTACGGAAGGGCTGGGACATTGTGGTCATCTTTTTAATCCCCACAAGGCCTAGGTCAGTCACATATTACACAGAAGATACATAATAAATATTTGGTAAATGAATGGTATAAGCTGAGAATAATATCAAAAGAATAAGCAAAACATTAGGTTTGTAGTTCTGGGGTTTTTGTTTTGTTGTGATGGTTTATGATTTTTTTTTCCCTTAGTGCTCTATGTTTTTATTTCATAAATGACAAAAATAAGAAATGAAAAAATTTAAATGGAAAAAAAATGACCAATATAACTAGAGAATCTGTATCAAGGAAGATTATCATCAAAGCCAGTAATATCAGCTTTCTACTTGGAAACAGAGGTGCAAATATATTCTATTAGTAAACCTCAAATACTTTCATCCTAAGTGAAAAGAAAAATTGGGGGTCTTCAGGCACTCTGTGCTCTGTAATTGTGAGCTATCATCAGTAATAGTAACATTAATAATACTAATGGCAGTAATAGTAATATAGTAGTAATATGTGAAATAGTATTATGAATAATAGTAGTAATATGTGAAAAGTTATAAATAATATATATAAAGATTCAGTTATCTAAGCCAAGATGATAATTATCACCATTAAAAATACTTATTGCTTCTAGCACCTAATATGCATTTATGCAGACACAGATAGATGTATATAGAGATGTACATAATTGGTACATATGTAAAGGTATCATATAGCTACTTACAAGTGGGAGTTTCTGACTATCATTTCAATATTTCAAAAGACCTCTTATTTTATCATTGTGGTTTATTATTGTGTACCTGCCACAAATCCAGACCTCAACCAACCCCATCTCCCCTAGTTTTAACAGACTGATGAACTAGGATTTTTAAAACTCAATCATAAATATTTGTGGCCAATATCCAACCTCTGAACATAGTGCTCACAGGACAGATAGGCAATCTCACCTTTCCTACATTTAAAGTCCTTTCAGTTTGTTAGGGCCTGTCAGAGCCTGTGCTCTCCTGGCACAGTTTTCAAGAACACAGAGTCACCTCCCCACTCTGAGGCATCAGAGTAGAACTTTATAGACTATTAAGCAAATTAAGACTTGAATGAAAAATGATGGGTATCAAGTGCCTCTACCTGTCGTATTAATGGAGCCCTTTTCTCCTTGGCCCTGAAAAAAAGGGAAAAACTTGAAATTCTTCTGAAATTAAACCAAACTGAAATACCGAATGTTTGGGTTAATTTACTCTTTGACTACATAAGTTTAACTTATTTTTCTATTTCTTTGCAACTAATTTCCGAAACTTCTGAAAAGCTAAACTTAAAGATTTATTCTTCCTTTTCTTTTGGTCCAAATGTGTGGATTTTTATTAGTGTAGGGGATACCTAGGATGGAAATTCTGCTTGCCAAAGTAGATGTGCAACTATTTGGCAATTCAAAATCTTAAAGAATTCTTCGGGAGGTTATGCGTTTTGCCCAGGGTCACAAAGCTTGTCAGAGGCAGAACTTCAATTAAGGTCTTTTTAATTCTGAAACCAAACTTTTGGCCTCTACTCACTACAAGAGACAGTCTCTCAAAATGAATCTTTAAAAAACCTGAAATACCCAAAGAAAATGTTTCCAAAACATTTACATTTTCACCACAATTAAGATGGGAAAAAAATATGTCCTCTAACATTCTAAGATAATATAAGTAGAAAGACTTAGAAATTGTTGGCTGCCTTAACAGCCCTAAAGAAAACATTTATTTTGGCCAAAACAATTGAAATATTTGCCTCCTTTTGGAAACATCTGCTGCCAAAACAAACATTTGTTTTGGAAGCAAATGTTTTGGCTGTTAAGATGGTACTAAATAAAATGCTTGTGTTCTAAAACAGATATTATACACAGAAAACATTTGGCAATATAGACATGGCCAAAGGGTATAGAAGAAGATAAGCCTCTCAGCATTAGATTAAGAATAATTTATAATTCCTACCAAATTCTAATGTTCTTTTTTAAGAGACTATCTTAGACTTGATTTAGTTTTTATTTACTCTAAAGCCATAAGGACAGTTGAATCGCCTATGTATGCAAAACTATAATTTATACTTTCATTTGCCAGCATAGCATTTAAAGAGAGTATATACCGCTTTTGTCTAGCTGATTTTGGTAGAGTTGCACTCATAGAGAAACAATGCACCAAAATAAAACATTAAAAAGTCACAAGCTCAAAGGCTTTGTAAACACATACATACATTTTTATAATATTCTCTTACTCTTTTCCACAAACAAGCTCATAATTAGTCAACAGTCACATTCATTAGATTACTATTTATGTGAAAGAAAAGGCAATCCTAATCTTCAGTGAGACAAGAAAAGTTAAGTGATGTATATTAACAGCTCTGAAATACCTGGATAATTGTAGGCAAGTCACCCGTCATCTGCCTGACATAAACAAATGTAACCTGAGCTGTCTATTTGTTTCTTGGGACCAAGGCTTTTGCCAATAAATCTTTGGCAAAACAAAGATAGCAAGAATAACAAAAGGTGGCTTATTCAGGACCCTATATACACTTAAATTCCTAAAGAAAAAGGAAAATAAAACAAAGGTTATTGCTAAAGTCTTGGAGGCAACATTGGAGAGCTTGGTGTTTCTTGTATAAAATTAAATCTGAAAAATCCAAAATGAGTCAGATTCTGATAACTTAAAAGATTACATATCCTCTATGTACCATTGTATTAGATGAAACCAACCACAGCATTTCTGTTAACGGTCCCCAGATTTGAATTCCAGGAGCCTGAAGGCAGAACGTTATCCACAGAAGCATATAAAATTCATTTCCCCTCTTAGTTCGATAAAACCCAAGTGTTCTAGTTTTTAGGGCACCATGCAAAGCTAATCTGTTTAGGCAGGTATTTGCCTGATGATGTGGGAGGATCAGCAAGGGAAAGACCACAAATCTAGTTCCAGTTAATAAATACCAAAATGGCATACGATTATCAGTACATGCTTCAAAGACCCAGTCATGGACACATTTTAAAAGTTTATATGTACGTATATATACATATGCTTGTGTGTATGTATATTTGTGTGTATATATATTTGTGTGTATATATATATATACACACAAATATACATACATACACACATGTGCATATAAATACACATAGGTGTATATACACACATACATACAAACATATATGTATACACATATACACAAATCACCCTCCAAATCAAATTTATCCAAAACAGAAGCTTATGACAGTCAATTCCTTCAGACTGTCAAAAACAAAAAGCAAGCAACAATATTACCCACAGTTAATTTCAAACAAGCACTCCAAGTCTCCTCTAATGGAATAGTCATTTAAAATTCATGTCACAGGAATGGAATGCCAGCCAGGAATCATACCGTGACCCCTGAGCCAAAGACAACTTACCACTCAGCTGGTAAGTGGGCAACTCAATTTACAAACCTGAATTCCTGCATTTTAATCCTTTGCCGAAATATATAAGCAATACCAAATGAACTGGATTCAGATCATTAGAGGTTCACAAACCAAACACACGAAAGCTTTGGAGGCTGTCCAAAGCAAAATCATAGCTAGGTGGTGATGTCCATTCAATAAAAACTCAATGTCATAATTATCCTCTTACTTTTCCCCTGAAGAGTATTAGTAATCATAACTATAACACAGCTCAGCCAATTATATTAGTGCCATGAGAAGACAGATAGGGCCAGCAGCCAATCACTGTGCCAGATTATTACCAGTTAACTGATAATTCACAATTATCCAGAAATTAGTAAATGAAGTGAAAAAAATGCAAAACTCACCTCAGTGGAAAATAAAGTAACTCTTCCAAAAAAAATTTTTTAAGCTTATTTAATTAACAATGACTTCAAACTTCAATTTTTTTTCCTTTTTAAATTTATAAGAAAGATGATTTGTTTTTATAATTATATAAAAGCATTGGAATAAGCACTGTTTCTAACCATTTAGCATATTTAGCCCAGTATAAAAGTTAAGTTTTTATACGATGGCATTTAATCTCTTACTAACAACACTGCTCTCCTTTCATTATCAAAAAGATTATTTAAATGCAACACAACATACCTCCAGTTGGCAGTAAGAAATTTAATCTGAAATCATAGCAGAAATTTGCTAATGGTCTTTCTGGCCCCTTCAAAACAGAGCTATTTAATCTTCCTAATATATAATAGCCAAAAATTATTAAAGAAACTGAGATTATGACATATACTTGCATATGACTGGTACTCTTCCCTTATGTGAACCTTCCACAGTCATTTGAAGAAAGAAAAATAAATCAAGAAAATGTTTTCTTTACCCCTTTATGCGTCTCCTAAGTTCCTTACTTTTAAACAACTACAACTAGTTATCAGCAAAAACTTCTACGGGAATTCAATTTGTCCAGATCGACAGCATAAGGGGAGTTTTAATAGGCTACCCTAAATACTTAAACAAGAAAACATTCTCAGATGCATTGGGCAAAAACTCTGTGAAGGACTTATGGGAAAAAGCGAACAATGGCCTTAGGTTTTCATCATTTCTCACCTGTTAGTTAACTGCTAATAACCTTCCAATTGGGCTCCTTGGTTCAAAAGTCTCCCCAACATTAATTCATTTTCTCAGCTATCAAGGTGATTTTTTTAAAGCCTGGGTCCTCCCAAGTTACACACTCCCTCCGTCTTCCATTCCATGTCTAATAATTCCATGTTATCTCCAGGACAAAATAGAAAGCTCTGGAATTCTTTTTACAACATGGCCTTCCATTCTTGTTACATTCTACTCCCCCCTTTTCAAGCACTCTAAGGCAGAGGGGGTCCAAGAGTCTAGTGCAGCCTCAAAGTTTCACAGATCAGGAAATGAATCCAAAAAATTCTCTCCCAAGGTCACAAGTAGTAAAAAAATAGAGCCAGTATTAGGAGACAGGTCCAACAGTGCTTCTCAAAGGAAATGAGTAATATTAACAATTAATTACACACATGTGCTTTAAAAATGTTATTTTTTTCCCTCACCACAATTAGGGAGAAAAGAAGTTATTATTCCTACTTTGTAAATTAAGAAAACTGAGGCAAGCTGAGGTTAATTGATTTGTCCAAGATCACACAGCTAGAAAGCATCTGAGGTTGGGTTTGAATTCAAGTCTTTCCTGACTGATGGACTCCAAGCCCGTATTTTATCCACTGTGCCAACCTGACTGCCAAAGAAAAGTCAAAATCTGAATGAATGGAAGAGGTACCCACAATGATGAAATGACTAATCCTCTACAATAATGGGATTAAACTCAAACAGAAGTTGGCATACTAACTCAAGAAACCACAGATTAACATTATCTATATTGTACTGTACTTTTATTTATTTTGTTAAACATTTCCCAATTATATTTTTTGGTCCAGGAAGCTGGTCTATGATAATATTGCACTAAAGCAGCAAAGTACCAACTACTTGTCCCTAGACAGAAAGCTCTCCTAATCCAATTTAAATGCCTCTCATTTCTTTTTCCCCCCTTCCTTTTGCTCTCCCTCCCAGACCCCTATATGTGTCTGTCTCTGTTATCTGTCTTTCTTTCTCAAAACAATTTTTCTTTTTTTATTATTATCATAGCTTTTTATTTACCGCATATATGCATGGGTAATTTTTCAGCACTGACAATTGAAAAACCTTTTGTTCCAACTTTTCCCCTCCTTCCCCCAGATGGCAGGTTGACCAATACATGTTAAATATGTTAAAGTATAAGTTAAATACAATATATGTATACATGTCCAAAGAGTTATTTTGCTGTACAAAAAGAATCGGACTCAAAACAATTTTTCATGAAAGAATTCAAAATCAAGAATATAACCTTTGTTACTAATTTTTCTATATCTCAGTGAGTCACTTTGTTTAGTAAATGGAGTTTTTATATAAACTTATTCCTGTTTCTCATCTTTATCCAATCCCGTTTTATAGTATTTTAGAAAAGGAAAAATGTGTGTGTGTGTGTATACATATATATATATATATTCCACTTATGTAGGAATATTATAATATAATATATTCCACTTCCTATATAAATGGAATATAATATTATATTATATTCCACTTATATAAGAAGCAAAAAAAAAAATCTGAGTCTTTTTTGAGAAAGGATCTTAATAACAGTAAAGTATATAGATATTCTCCATGTCCACATGTGACAGAGCAAGAAGTAAGTAGCTTATATTGCATCACGGAGGATTTGAATTAGATATTGGGAAGAATTTCTTAAGGATATATTGTTAAAGACTAGAATAGGCTATTAAGATTATTTATGGTATCTTCTCTGTAAGTATTTGTGGTAAGAGCAATATTGTAAACTCCTATCATCCCATGCAAGTTAGGATAATTTTTTTTCTTAAAAGTTATGTAGACCATCCTTTAGTCTTGGCTGGCTTGGAGAAAGATTCAGATCACTTCCTGGATATAAAAATGGTGAGGAAGGAGGAGCCCCAGAGATGTTCTGATGAGGTCATTAAAGATGGAAAACAAAAACAAGAAATTCTTCTTCAGTTTTGGCCAAGTAAATCTCTTTTTTGTAAACTGCTAAATGACCTAAAAGTACCTCATTTTTTTCAAATATCAAATACCAAATCTGGAGATTGGCATGAGGCAGACCCTGCCTAAAATGTTTTTAAACACAGTATATCCATAAGAAATATCAAAATGAAGCTGTGCAAACATTAAAGCTTTATTAACTGCAATAATCTTGAACAAAATTCTTGGGATCTAAGCCAACATACTGAATTTTAAGACCATTTGTGACTCATCCTTCTTTCTTTTTCCTCTCTCCCTCCCCAAATAGTTGCCAAATTCTAATGATTCTCCTTTCCACTCTCATCATTCACCACAGTCTTGATTCTGATTATATCTTGCCTAGTCTCTCCCACATTGACTAACAGGTTGTCTTAACTCCAGTCTCTCCTGTCTAATACATCCTTCTCACTAACCTCCAGAAACTTCTCACTGACTTGACTCAAAATAAAACATCAATTCCTTAACTTGGCATCCAAGGACTTCAACAATCTGGCTCCATCCTACCTTCCCATAGCACTTCATGGTACTCTTTAACATACTCTACACTCAAATCACTATCCCCTGAACTCATATTATCCCATTAGGGACTTTTTTTCTACTAAAATAACAAAGGACAAGCAATATCCTATATCTAGAATGAATTCCCAACTCTTCCTCTTCCTTTAGCCCCCTAACATATATAGAGATAGAATTTGCCCATTATAGGAACCTTAGAAATAATCTAGTTCAATGCCTATTTTAGTGATAAAGAAATAGAAACTCAGAGTTCTTAAATATCTTGTTCAAAGTTACATTCGTAATAACCAGCTAAGCAGACACATGACCCCAGACCTATTTATCTGACCTTAGTTTCTCATCTGAGCTCCAGTACCTAACCACCATGGACCTCTTCATTGTTTCTAACTTCATGTCCTATAGGCATCTTGTATGATCACAACTTATGTTCTGATCATGTTTGACAATGTTTGATACAGAATTTATCTTTCAAAGATGGCAGATTAGGGCAGCCAACTCTCCCAACATTCCCCTCAAATAACTTTAAAATAATACCTTAAATCAAAATTAGAACAGCAGAACCAACAAAACATTTTTCTAACCTAAGACATCTTGAGGAAAGTGACATAATTTTTCATCTTTGTATCCCCAACATCTAACAACATCCTGCATCTAGTAAATTTTTGCTGAGATAAATAGGTTCAACTTCCCTGCTCTTTTAATAATTAATCCCACTTAGGGCCAAATTTGATTATATTCCCAGTTCCATATAGAATAGTTTCAATTTTACATAATGATTTGGATACGGTCGTGATAAAGCATTTAAGGAAACTTCCATGAGTCTGATAAACGAAAACATCACATCAAAGTGAATGCAGGACCTGGAAGGACTCTTTTTCAATCCTGTTTCTGGGCACCACTTAATTTCCCTCCATCTCAGTTTCCTTGTCTGTAAAATGTGAATAGCCAAAGTCTGATACACACATAGTTGTTGTGATACTTTAGGGGGAAAAAATTATCACTAAACAAGCAAAAAGGAGCTTTAAATAGCACTTTTAAACAAGAGTAAGGAAATTTATTTTTTTTTTTAAAGATCCTTAGATAGAAAGAAATTGATCTAGCTCTAAGAAACTACTACTTAAAAAGTTCAGAGAAATCTTTTTTTTTTCCTTTTAATGCAAGCAAAACTACACAAGAAGTTAAGCAGAAAACTCAACTTGGTAATGATATCTTTTTTATATTTCAAGTATGGCCATGACTGGTCTCCTGCCCATCAACAAGGCATTCAGCAAATGTCCTTAAAGCTCACTGACAAATAGGTAAAAGAAATAACTAAAAACCTATATAATTTATTTCAAGAAAATGTATAAGGAATTCGTTTACATCCAAAGACTTTTGCTAGAAGAAATTAAAAGAGAGTAGTTTCAAAGCCTTATAATCACTTACCTTCATATGATTCCCCAAATTCTCCCAACTCCTAGAAAATGAGAAAGAAAGTAACAGGAACCACCACCAAAAGTAAGTAAAAATCACCACAAACCTGTTGTTGTGGATATTGCATTCCTCCCATGGCACCTGGGGTCCGTCCCTGGATTCCAATTGGATAACGCTGTGGGCCAGGGGGACCATATGATCCCCCAGGGTATGGACTGCTTTGCTGAGGCTGGGAATGAGGATTATTGCCCATTCCATACAACTGAGGTCTCTTCATTACCATTGGATCCATTGGACTACCCTGTTATTAAAATTTAAAAAAAAAAAATTTTTTTAATATTCTGCATCCAGATGAGAGAAAAATCTATTCAAGCAGATATAAGCATCAGAGATGTTCAACACAATGAACCTCTATTTTGAAAACATTAAGAACAATTACTTGACAAATTAAAATGCAGAAGAATGTTAACTAACAGCAACGTTACACACAAATTTTCTATTTTTTTTCTCATTAATTAAAAAGGTTTTTTAAATTGGAAGGGCCCTGAGTCAGAGATAAAGAAAGATTTTGCACCCTAAGCAGAGAAAAAATTTACATCTGAATTTCTATTATGTATTCAGGAAGTGAGCAAGATAATTAATTTCACCCAACTCCTTTTAGCTTAATAGTATTTAAAAAATGAAGTACACTTCAATGTTTGGTGATTAGCAATACTTTCTGCCTTCAAAGTAGTCTCATAATAATAACAATTTTATTTCTGTCTCAGCCTGCAAGTCCCAGTCAAACATTTGTGACAGAGTTAGTTGAAGAGAGTGAGAAAGTAGGCTTTTAGAGGGGAAAAAAAATGACACGGAAAGAAAATGTCAAGGCTTTCCATAATACACATGTGCACAAATAAGCCACCAAGCTATAATGTAAACCACGATTCCTTTCTAATAAAGTGAGCTTCCTGTCAGATCTAACAAAAACTCTAAACTAGATTTTTGTTTTGATTCTTTTAGGGCAGCCCACTTGTTTCAAGTCCAGTACAACTTCTGGGACATAGAAAATCAAAATGATGAGTCTAGATATAGAATTTAGCATGCAGGACTTAATCACCTACACACACAAAGCAAAGCGAATAGAGGCAATTGTATACAACATCTCTAACCCATAAAAATCAGATTACTATTCCCCAGCACCAATGGATATGCATGTTAGAAAGGGAAAGGGAGACGCAACAAATCACTGGGAAATAAGCAATGAGAAAGAAAAGGTGTCCTCTGATTGGTGAGAAATAAGAGAGATAATTACTAGCAGGGAGGGGGAATAAGGCAAAGACACATCATGATTTTCTGCATCAAGAGGAAAGGGACTAATCTTCCGAGTAGTTCCGTGGGTGACTCAGAGAGTTCCAAAATATGCCTGGAAATCCAGGAGTGAGTCAAAGGGAAATATTCTCTCAGACTACAAGGAAAAATGGATCACATAGGGAATTTGGGAAGCGTAGAAATAAGCTAGTAGCCCTAACAGAGACCCAAATTGTGCAAACCAGATTAACAGGATATATTTCCAATACAAAATCATTAACTCTCCTGGATGCTCAACTATCCTATCTTATCATTCAATCTGGATTAGCCCAGGGCACTGGAAAGGTCCATTTATTTCATTTTAAACAGTACACTACCAAAACAGGCTTAATTAAAACGGAAATTTAAAAATGGGGAAATGCTTGGAATGTCTGTATTTTAGTTTTGCTGATAACAGTGTAGCAATTTCCTCTATCAGTCTTTAGACTTGCTTTTTTCTAATCTGGGACATCTTGCCATAAACTTCCATAACCTTATTTAATGCAAAGTTAATTTGAACTAATATTGAATTTCTCAAACTCCAAAAAAAAAAAAGCACACTTTTTGAAATACCTACACTATGTGCCTCTGTAAAGACATCAAAGTACCTTAAAAACTAACAGCCCAAATTTCAAAATAGGTAAGGCAAACCATACAAAACATTTCATTTCAACCTCTTTCTCTAGCCCTCTATTAAATGCTGCTTCATAATCTACAAATTTGGCCCAGAGCAAATTTTTTTTTCAATATTATAATGTCCAAAATTAGCATCTCAAACCCTGCTCTGCCATCATATGCTTTCCAAGGAAAAAAAATTAAATCCCTGGCTATTCTAGGATAGGTTAAAAAAAAAAAAAACTCACCAAGAACTCATGAGATTAGTGATTTCCCCTACTCCCAATTCAACTTAAAACTGATCTTGTATTTTTTAACCAGACATTCCTCTTCCAAGGGTGCTTTACTTCCAAGCATCACACTAGTCATTTTTAACAAGCCTTTTAAGCAAAAGGTTTATGCTATATTTTTTAAAGAGATCATTAGCATTTCTGATGGTCCTTGAATCTTTCTTTACGCAAATATTTCCAAAACATCTGTTTTTCTAATCTTGATAGCATGCTTATGACAGCTGTGATTTGAGTTCCAATTTGGTGGAAATAGGCAAGTGGTTTTGAATACCACAAAACATGCTGAGCGAGGAGGAGGGATGGCTGGGGTGGAAGCCATTTCAAAGAGAACTAAACAGCAAAATGAAGTTAGGCTAATTCATATTACTGTATACATTTCAAAGTACTTTTAAGAAGCTTTGTTATTGGCTTTTCACATATCACAGAATCTAAGAATTGAGAAAACTGGCAAGAAATTCTCTAATCCTAACTCAACCCACAATCCTTTTGATAGTATCCCCAACAAGTGGTCATCCAATCTCTCCATTAAAAATATCTAATAAAAAAAAGTTATCATTTTGTAAAATTCCCATTTGCTTCTGAACAGCTCCAATTGTCAGGATAGTTAAGTTTTTCCTTAAAATATACTCCTGGAAATCCCATTCCTTATTGCTGCCCACCCTAGGTCTAAAAAAGAATTAAGTCTAAACCCCTCTTCCAAATAAAAGCCCTTAAAATACTTTTGAGACTGTTACCACATTTTCACCTTGTCTTCACTTCTGTAGGCTTAATATCCCCAGGGCCTTCAAAAGATCCTAATTCGATATTCTGTCTAGTCCTCTCACTATGTGATCATGATGCCCTTTTGGATACTCTTTAGAAAAGACTTCTTTCTGTCCTTTCTAAAACTCTCTAATTTTTTAAGTCTTTAAGGTGAGTCTTTAAAATAAGTTTTTCTTTACCAAAGCAAATGCTTTTTATGATAAAAAAAAAAAATTAAGTACACTGGGATTTATATTCTATCTTTTGATCAGCTGTGATAGTAAAAATGTCCTCACTAAATATACCCTAAATTAGAGGAAGTGATATAGTGGATTTAAAAAAAAAAAAAAAAAAAACAAAACAGAATCAGGAAGATTCACCCAGAAATGAACATGGTGCTTCAAGTGTGGTCTGGACTACAAAGTTCAGTGGAATGATTTTTTCTTGCTATGTGAACATTGTTCTTTTCATTAAGTGCTTAGGATAGCATTATCTTGGTTGGTTTCTATAATTAGTTATAGAAAACACCAAAGTTATATACTATGTGTATACATGACAGAAATCTATTCCTTCTAGTCAGTTTTTGAGCTCCGAAACTACTACTAACCACCAAAATTTCAATGGGAGGTGAAGCCAATGCTGCAAGCACAAAGGAATATTCTGTGTCTCAGGTTAAACTACAGTATTTTTCACAAAAAAAAAAAAAAAAAAAAAAAGCTTTATTTATGTTTTATATCCAACTCACAAAAGCACCTCTCCATTGCTTTCTGAGAAATACTAAATGTTAATTCTCACAATTATTAAAAACACTAGTTGAATATTGGAATTGAAAGAAATCAGAATTTAAGAATAACTCAAAGGATCATTACCTTTTTACATTAATTGATTTTAAACTATTACTTCTACAGTTAAAAAATAAAATAAAATAAAAAAATGAGTCTTGATTTCAAAGAAAAGTTGAGGGTTATTAAAGCAACTCTGCAATTCCCATAGGCAATTACACTACTGTATTCCTCTTGTTTTACTCTAACCCCAACACTGCCATTTGCAATATCTGCCCAAAACCTCTATCCACCTAAATTCACCACAAACAACAATCTGGACAATAAACATTCTTATTCATTTGTCTTTTTCCCCTAGGGACAATTAGGCCAAATTCGGAGTTGCTTAGAAGGCTCCACAGTTTTCCAAGGTTTGATACAAAGAGTGACTACATCATTCAAAATCCAGACCACCAGGTAGTACCCAGCCATCTACAGAGAATCCTTCTACAGATTGAGCTTTGCACTAAATGCCCTCAAAAAGAGTGGTGGTGAGCATCTTTGGTTAACACCTTAGCTACTCGTTTTATGTTTCTTCTGATATTCATGATCAATGGGCCAACTAAGACTACCTCTGTAGTATACATACGATTCAAGGAATTTTTAATAATTTTGATGTATGCATGAGTCTTTGAGGTGAGTTTTTCTTTACCAAAGCAAATGCTTTTTTATGATAAATAAATTTTAAAAATTATACATATACATATATAAAACTACACACACACACACACACACAGATGGGATTTATATTCTATCTTTTGATCAGCTGTGACATTAAAAATATCCTCACTTAATATACCCTAAATTAGAGGAAGTGATATAATGAATAAAAAAAAAATTGAACGGAATCAGGAAGTCCCAGTGCAAGTGACCAAGTACAAGTCATATTTTTTCCTAAGACCCAGCATACATACCTGCATAGATGGAAGAAATTTCCAAACTAATAAAAACTGAAAGCCAAAAGCACTCTACCTCCCTGCTCCATTCCCAAAAGCTAAATAGTAAGCCCTAAGGAATACAAATATAGACATCTCAAAAGTAATAATAAGAGCAAAAGGTACACAATATTGCGATGGATCTGTGATCTCAAAAGAAGTCTGATTTCAACCAAACCATGCTTATTCAAGTATCAAGCTTTAATAAGCTTAAAACTACAATAAGAGTTTGTGAATACCATGTTTATTTCTTGTCCATGACTTTCCATATACATCCTTCAGAAAGTATCCACTGGAAGATGCCAGACATCTTCCTCAAGGTCTGTTGCTATTTTTTGAGAGTTCTTAAGGGAAATTTGGACTGTTCTTTCCAGCACCCTATTTTTCCAATTTTTTATCTTCAATGATAAGTAACTCTTACATTCCTGAACATAGATCAATTCCAGGAAATATGCTGGAGATTACTTGAGCCTTCCATGTGTCGTCTGTTTGCTTATTGAGTCAACCATAACTGTAACACCTCAGAGATTTCAAAATTTGCAATCATATAGCATCACTGAGAGAATATTTACATCGAAAAAATAAATCAGATGAATTGGAGGAGGAGAAAATCATTTTCATCTAAGGATAAAAGTGAAAGCTGCATGCAGGAGAAGATACCTAAGTTTGGCATTAAAATAAATGAGGGATTTCAATAGAAAGAGTAGAGGAAATTAAATAATATAGTAGAGTTCATTATAGCCACAGGAAATGTAACCCACACTACACATGTAACATTTAACATTGACTTAAGAAATTTCTTGTATTGTTATACTCAAATTTGCTTCTGTTTATATACATAAAAATTTTTATAGCCAAAGATACATTTCCAGTTGTGTATTCCCCCTCACAGCAACTAGGATAGTGTCATGTATTACATCATGCATGGGTATTCAATAAATACTTTTAGAATTGAATAGTTCCAAAAGTTAACACTAGAAAACTCAGAACTTAATAATACCTCAATGAATCAATCTGTGTCAACTGACACAATGCAGTTTTTTTTTAATCGATATAAATAATAGGATTAAATGTTTTCATTCCAAGTAGAATTGTATAGGCTATAGTTATTAATTCCTTACAACAGTTTTAGGCAAACTTCTGAAAGAGAAAACAAAAATGTTCAAGACTCCAACAATGAGTACTCAGCTCACACCATTAGGTTCAGTAATACTCTGTTCGTTATGAATAAATTCAATTAAAGTCAAGAATGGAGGAGAATCACAATAGAATATTTACTTCCCCTTATTAAGAAATATGTTTTTCTTAGAATAAAATCACTAACCAAATTATAATTATTAGAAATATAGGAAAGAACACATTCAAAACATCAAGTTTATTTGATTTATACTAATAATACAATAGCATCTATTTGGTACAGTATTAATCAATATTTGTCCTCCTAATTGTAGGATCAAGAGTTTTATTTTGCTCAACCAACGAAAATTTGACTAATTTGAAAATTAGGCAAATGGGGATTTGAAAATAACCAGAATTCTACCAGATTAGATGGGGCAAACTGAACCTAAATTATTTGTTTCAGAGTCTCTCTAGCAAAACATGCAACATTTTACACCTTTTAAAAAATGAAGATTCATAAGGGAAACACAAAATTAAGGACAGGAGAGAAAATCGGGGGGGGGGGGAAGGGAGGGAAGAGAAAATAGGAATGAAACAGTGGATATCGGGGTTCCAAAAGGAAACAAAGCCAAAATGTTGGGTGACTAATTTTAAATAAATATAACATTTAAGATAAATTGTAGGGTTTTTTTTAATTTGCAGAAAATTACAATCAGAACTATTTTTAAACTTAAAACAACCTGCAGGACACAGAATCACAGCAACGACTACGCTATGAGAGCAAATTACTGGTACAACTCTCAAAAATCAGGGCATATTCCAGCTCTTGTCCAACTTAGTCCCTCACTTGTCCTTCCAACATGCTTCAGATTCCTTCATCTTTTGCAACATGTGGAAGAGCTTTTCTGTTTTTGTTGGGAAATAGTCACACTAAATCAAACAAATAAATAAATAAGGCAATACACGGCATCACAAAACTTAAAGGGGCCTTAAAGGAGTTTGTTTAGTCTAGGGTTTTTATTTTACAGATGTAGAAACTAAAGACCAGAAAAATAGTTAAATTACTTGCTCAATACCACAAAGCTAGCTAATGTTAAAGTTCCAACCTCATTCTTGGTTCAGTGTTCACTGCTCCAGAAAAGGGGAAGCTTGCATCAACCTAAAGAAACCCTGTTTGCAGAAGTGACAATTATAAGAATTAAGTATCAGAAAAAGTAGAAAATGTTGGCAATTAGAAAAATGAGCCTCTTTAAGTACCAACCTGAGAGAAAGCAAATGATATTTCACAGATGCTTCAGAAATAATAGTAGTGACTTAGATTCTGCTTTAAGGTCTATGAAAACCCGGACATAAAAGGGTATAGGTATGACTATCAATATTTTACATATGAGAAGGTTTAACTTTAAAGAGATTAAATGATTTGCCTCAGATTACAGTTAATTTATCCATGCTAATGTTTTATTTTTGTATTATTACTAATTTATACTTACAGACACTATGCTTAGATACAAGTGCAAAGAATGAAATAATGTCTAATCTCACAGAACATACTTTCTAACATAAGAGACAAGTACCCATTTAAGTAAGGATGTGCAGAATATACAGAACATTGTCCTGAGCCCCATGTGTTAATAGTTATTTTTAGTGATGTGAATAAAGAATATATTCATATAATTGGTTTAGTGAAGGGGTGGATGGGACAAAAGGCACAAGTTGCAAATAAGAAAATGACAAAAGTAATTTTAGTGAATAGAAGGTGGGATAAGAAGAGGGGGAAATAGAATAAAGATTAATGAGGACAAATGCAATAAAATATACCTTGGAAAAAAATAAACTTTCAAGATGGAAAACTAGTTATGGGCTAACAAGAGGATCTGAGGGTTGTAATGAGTCAGCAATGTAGTATTAAAGTTTCAGAAAACATATGGTACTCATTTTCACGAACAGAAGTCAACTATAAGGTGCTATGGAAGACAGATGAGATAGTTCTCAGAGGACTTCTAGACTTCATCTGGTACAACATGTTCTACCAAGATGTTGAGCTTTGGTCAGAAAGACAGAGTCCCTTCTAGCTCTAAAATACTAGAATTCTAGACAGAAGTTCATAAGACAAAAACTGTTTCCAAGTTTGAAGATTATTTCTTCTCAGCTATGAAAATCAATGCTTCTGTATATTGGCTTCATCTTGGAGAGAAGACTAAAGCCAAAATACACACATGTTTAACATATATTGGATTACTTGCTGTCTAGGGAAGGGGATGGGGGTGGGGGGAGGAAGGGAGAAAAAATTTGGAACACAAGATTTTGCAAGGGTGAGTGTTGAAAATTATTTATGCATATGTTTTGAAAATAAAAAGCTTTAATAATTTTTTTCTTTTTTTAAATTAAAAAAAAGAATTCTGGCATTGATGAAATTCTCCTAGCAAACTCTTGCTATTACTACCTTCAACCTCATTTGATAACATGTCAGTAAATGTGCTTCAGGTCCAAGAAAAGAAAGAGAAAGAGGAAAAGGAGAAGGAAGAGAAAATACATATATATATATATATATATATATATACATACACATATATATACACATATGGTGATGTTATTTCTCTTGGAGATTATATATATATATATATATATATATATATATATATATATATAAGAGAGAGAGAGAGAAAGAGAGAGATCGATCACTTTCAAATTCTCATAGTACTTTTCTCCCAGCAAAACCACCAAGGCTTTTTTATCTGCTATATTGCCTTTTGTAGTCATAATTATCCATTCCCTTGAAATAATTATCAGTAAACCTCTCTCCAGAGATAATCCTCCCAAAACTTTATATACATGAACTCCCTTCTGCACAGACACCTGGATATCCTGTCAATATCTCAATCTAGTTTAGACCTTCATCCCTTTTCACCTGCTTACTTTAATAGTCTCAGAGTTGGTTTCTCTACACAATCTTTCCCTTCTCCAAACTATCATCCACAAAGCTATCAAAATTACCTTTCTAAACCAAAAGTCTCCCAATACCATTCCTCTTCTCAAAAACCTTCAGCAGTAACTCCTTATTGCTTGTAAGATTAAAAAACAAGTAACCATAATCACAAATGGCTTTCAAGGCCCTCCACAAACTGGTTTCAATTTTCATTTCATTTTACATTACTTCCCTTCATGGTTCCAGTCAAGTTGGACTAGTAGCTGTTGCTGATATAAACCATTCCATTTCCTAGTTAGGTGTTCATAAAACCAATACAACAATCCCTTTCCCAAGCACACCCTTGTTCCCCTATCTCCTCTATTTAGAGCATCTGTCATCCTGCAAGCCTCAATCCAGGTGCAATCTCCTAAGTAAAACTCTCCCATGATTCCCCCAGGTGTTGTTCATACTATTAAAGCAGCAAGTCTGAAAGGTCCCCAGAAGCTAAGGAGTCCAACCCAGACCTAGTGTTAGTAAACTCCATCTCTATCTTCTCAAGCTGTCTTGTTTTTATTTATCAGTTCTTGACCAAGGATTTATAAACTATATATGTCTGTATGTGTGTAGATATACACACACACGTATGTTTATGCACATGTCTATGTGTATATATACACACATGTATAAATATATAAAATTGCATTACAAAATAATAATTTCCCTTTGTATTCTCACATATTTAATTTTATGTATTTTAAAATATCATTCTGATAAGGGGTCCAAAAGTTTCACCAGGATGTCAAAAGGGATCAAAAGGGGATCATCACACCAAAGAGATTATGAAAAATCTTGATTTATGGCCATATTATCCAAATGTACAGGTTTACAGAGCACTCTGCCTATGTCCCATACTTATATCTTTTTATATCTTTGGGACATAGAGTCCTAGCAGGTTATTCCACACTAGAAAGTTTTAAAGTGGACTGAGTTGATGTCTCTGTCAGACACTAATAAATTTCTTGGCCAGAGCAACCTATGAAACAAACAAACAAACAAAAATAAGGCTTTATACTTGATATATTTATACTTGATATACTTTTTTCCATTTCTGCAGTGATGGCAGTAGAGGAAACTATGAATCAGTTTTTAGACCATTTATAAACGTTAACTTAACCATCATTACTCTAAATGGTACATCCTTGACCAATCACAAAAAGATGAACAGATGACAGAGTCAAGTAAGAGGACCACAGATTCAAAACCTGAAGGGAACCTGAGGCCATGTAGTCTCAACTGTTCGTTTTATATCTGTCTGTGGAAATGAGGTTCAAAGATTATTGAAGTGACCTGCTCAAAGTCACACAAGGAATATCAGCAGCCAAGGTAGGATTTGAAATCAGGCCCTCTGACTACAAAGTCACTTCTCTTTGCACTCACTCCTTTGTTTCTCAACAATGACATTCTTGTTCTAAGTGAAACTAGAAGTTACAAGGAAATTGTGGCTAAATAGAAAAATGGCTCATAGGATCTTCTCAGAGAAACGAGACAAATAAAGAAGCTGGCTGAGTTGGTTTTATGTTTCCACAAGCAATGAAAAACATTTCATGGGATACTTGGTCACCTCAATTTGCAGTGCTTAAGATGAGTGAATATTTGTATTTTAAAAAAATAACTAAAAACAAACTGAATATAATCATAAAATAAACACCAATATTTGTTGCTGAAGATGAGAAAACAGAGAAATCTATTGAGAATTTAGGCGTAGACAGTGGCTCAGTGGCAGAGTACCAGGCCTGAGATCTTCCTTATTTCAAATCTGGCCTCAGACGCTATCCTATCACTTAACCCTTTTTGCCCGTTTCCTCATCCATAAAATGAGCTAGAGAAGGAAATGGCAAATATCCCACTACCTTTGTCAAATGGGATAAAGCTTTGAACTGAACAACAATTAAGAATTTAATAAGATTTTCCAATCTAAAGTAAAAAGTAATTATACCTCAAAGAATATATTCCAGCTCCCAAGTTTGGTCATTTTCACTGACTGTCCCCCATACATGGAATGTTTTACCTGCTCATCTCCACCTCCTGGCTTCCTTCAAGTCTCAGCTAAAAGTCCCACCTTCTACAAGAAGCCTTTCCTGTCCCTCTTAATGCCAGTGTCACCTTCCTCCAAATGATCACTTCCAATTTTTCTTGTATATAGATTGTTTTTACATTGTTCTTTACATGTTGTCTCCCTCATTCAATTGTGAGTTCCTTGAGAACAAAAAATGTCTTTTGGGAAGAGAGAGGAGAAGGCAAAGTATCCCCAGCACTTAGCACAGTGCCTACTATAGAGAAGACAAAAGGTTACTGACTAACTAAAAGTATACAGAGAAAAAGGCAAAAAATGTTGAAAAATATACTTCAAGTTAAGAAAGGAAATAAGTCAGAGACCTCTATAATGCAAAGAAATCTCCCCTATATCTTCTGAATATTTTCTATAGGAAGAGAGTGAAAAACACAGAATATGGCTAGCATCAATAACAGAAACCCCCCCAAAAAAAATCCACACACATACATACACATAATATATACATATACACACATATGTACTACACACACACACACATATACACACATATCAAACTGGCTGAATCTTAAACAAAAGGCAACTGTTTGGCAATGCAGAAGTCATTACCAAATCAGCTTTTCCTGTACTGTCAGACCATTGACTTTGGGAGTAAAGATTGATACCATATTGAAAGAAAAAAATCCCTTCTTGTCTCTGTACCCGATTTTCTCATCTATAAAACGAGGGAGTTACAGACTAGATGGCCACTAAGGTCCCTTCCAGTTCCAAATCAATGATGTTATGGATCCTAAAAATAAAAATGACAAGAAAACTGGATTACAGTAAAAACACCTCCAAAATTACGGGGTTAACTATTGATACCCCCAAAAGATGGGAAATAGAAAAAGCAGACAATACAATTTACCAGGTTTTGTGAAAATTTAATCAATGTACAACAATCACTACAAGAAGGTTAAAAGAACCTACAAACTGCTTGTGCTAGCAAATACTTTATCATTTTGCCATGGAGAGATATGGCAGCATCAGTATAGAATATAAGCTCATTTGTAAAATCTTACAGAAAAAGAAGCTAGAAGATAACAATCACTCTCACTCACAAAATAGCAAAGAAGGGGTAGATGGAAAAATGACTATAGAATGCTTGGCAGAAGACCTAATTTATTAAGATCTCAAGCACATTTAGGGATAAGAAGAGAAGAAAAAACAGGAAAAGAAAAATCTGTCAAAATTTGAAACATATTATTTGCCCATAGCTTAATCTCTTCTTCTGACATTTATCAGTTATGGACCCATTGAGAAGTCTCCCAAGCTAAGATTCAAGGAAGTACTGCATCAGACACTGACTAAAGTATTCAAATAAACTCATGTTGTTGCATCCTCTCAATTAAATTCACCAAGTGTTTTTATTTTGTTGGTTTTTTCATAAAACCAACTCCCAGTTTTATTTATTAGTTCAGTAGTTTTCTTAGTTTCAATTTTATTAATCTCTTCCTCGAGTTTCAGAATTTCTAATTTGGCATTTAATTGGGGGGTTTTTAATTTGTTCTTTTTCTAGCTTTGTTAGCTGCATGCCCAATTCATTAATTTCCTCTTTCTCTTTTATTCATTTAGCTATTCAGAGATAGAAAATTTCCTCTTTAAGAACTGCCTTAGCTGCATCCCACAAGTTTTGGTATGTTGTCTCATTATTGCCATTCCCTTAGATGAAATTATGGATTGCTTCTGTGCTTTTTTTTTGTTTGACCCACTCATTTTTTAGAATGAGATTTTTTAAATTTCCATATATAACTGGTGGACTATTATCCACCCAATAACAATAAAAGGATGAATCCTCACGGGTAAAACTAGCAAAAGAGAACAAAGTGGAGATGAGTTGTAATTTGCATCAGTCGACAAATCAAATAAGATCTAAAACTTTACAAGGATCCATAACAAGAGGAAGTTAGAGTTGATTCCACAGAGATCATCTGACACAACAACAGTTGACAGATGAGGATACTGAAGTTCAGATAAGCACAGTCTATAAGGATTGGAGACTGAATTTGAAACTAGATTTTTGAGTAAGAAGCTGGGGCAGTTATTCCCACCCCCCTTTCCAACCACACTTCTTGCTGGTCGGTCTCTTTACAAGTCTGTCACCATTTCAGTCAAGACAGTTCTTTCTAAAGTACAAGTCTGACTATGGGACTCCTCCATCTGCTCCCTAACATCTCTAGGATGCATAAAAAGTACTCTATATTTGTCTTTCAAAGCCCTTCATCTTCTGACCTTTTCTTACTTTTCCAGTCTTAAATCTTCCTTCCCCATGATACTCTGTGATCCAATAATATTGCTTCCTTTTGGTTCCTCACTCCATCCCTCTCCTAGGGTTCTATTCAGCCTCAGTTAAAACCTTCCCTTCTTGCAGGCAGCCCTTCCTATTAGTTCCTCCTTGATATCAGTGCCTTCCCTTTAAGATTTTCTCCAATTTCTACTGTGTATTTCTTGGACTTGGCAGTGTCTGGCACACAGTAGGCACTCACCAAATTCTGATTAGTCCAAATTTTTTTGGTCACTTCCTGTTCTAACATTCTGTAGCTCCTGGTCAACATACTCCCCCCATTCATCCTTTTACTAGACCCAATAGGATACCAAGCAACAAAATGCACAAAATAGGGAAAATCCAAGAGGCAAGATTATTGAGCACAAAAATAATATCATGAATCAACTGAGTAAAATTAGCAACCCAAAGAAAAGAAAACCAAGTGAAATAACATTCTTTTCCCTACCAGGCTACCCTCCTCCATGCATTATATTCCTTTTCCAAATATGTTATTCCAAAGAAATAGCACACAAAATGTGGAGCCCTTAGAAATATTATAGAAATCTATTTCCTGCTCAATTAAAGTTATTCCTCCAAACACGGATACTTTCAATGAATATTGCAGGTCAATTCCATTATCTCTAATGTCCTTTAAGTTATATTATGGTAATAGCTAAAGTATCCGGTGCTCAGTATTAAGTAGGTTTAGTTAGTAAAATAACGAAAAAGTGAATAACATGCCCTAATATGAAAATGGCTTTACACTCACAGCAACTAGGTCAGAAGCCTCTGTCTCCCTCCATATCTATATGTGTGTGTATACACACACACATATATACATACACACCTTACCTGCAGATTTTTTTTCTACCTACCCAAATAATAGTTCTACTAACAACGACCAAAAAAAAAAAAAGTATGCTGGTCATATATCCTTAGCATTTACAGCAAATTATTAATCAAGTCCCACCTGAAACAATTTGTTAAATTGATTTTAATCACTGGGCCTCTCATGTGAAGCTTTGTATAATCAGCATTTCATTTACAAAATTAATTGCCTGATTGATTCTCGGGAGGCAGTGGCTGTCATGGCATTGCTGTCATAACTTTTGAGTAGGGGTGTCACAACATGAAATTCTGACAGTATGAAAAGCACTGCTATTTTAAAAATGGGGGTAGAGAAGGCAAGAAGGGGAGGAAGAAGGCTACTGGGTTGGGGTGAGGAGAACTGAAGAAATTGTTTTAAAAAATACTTCCTCGGCCTCCCTGTGCTAGTTAGACTGGTTTCAACACTTTTTTGCTGAATTAATTTACTAAAAAATTTGGGGCATGAAAGGTTCTTACTGACCCAACATAATAACCAGAATGAATACATCTACCACCAGACCTAAATTTTAATATATGCTACAAAATACAGATCAGATAATACACAGCAATAGATTAGAGTGACAGAGGAATTTGTCTACTTCTAATCGTTTCAATTTCTCGTCCTCTTCCCTTAAATTTTTTTTTCTCCAATAAAAATTAAGAGGCAAGATCTGAAATCTCCAACTTTACTTGGTCTATTCATTTTTAACATGTCCAGACAAAAACACAAGTATACTTTTTGATTTGCATATTATTAGTTTCATTGTCCAAAGTACTGTAGTCAACTAAAACAGAATTTTATTTAAAAGGTGTTTTGTCAACTTGAAATTATGTAAGAAAGGAACTGTCCCAAGAATTTATTAAAAGCAAGAAAAGAAGAATAGGTACAAAAGTATTCAGAGCAGCACTATTTGTAATAACATTAAGCTAGAAAGAAAGTATATGCCCAACCACTGAGAAATAGAAAAACAGGGATACAAAGGTTTGTTTAGTTGTTTAGTCATTTTTCAGTCATGTCCAACTCTTTGTGACCCCATTTAAGAGTTTTCTTGGCAAAGATACTGCAGTGGTCTGCCATCTCTTTCTCCAGATTATTTTACAGATAAGGAAAACTAGGCAAACAGGGTTAAGTGACTTGCCCAGGGTCACACATCTAATTAAGTGTCTGAACCCCTATATTTGAGTTCAGGAAAAGAAGTCTTTTTGAATTCTGGTCCAACATTCTATCCACCGAGCACTTAGCTGACAAATAAAAAAAAAAATTTTTTTTCAGTGGATTACAACATAGTACTTTCAGTTTGTTGTTGTTGTTGTTGTTTACATGTTTGCTTTTTTTCCCTCTCATTTTTTCTCTTGTACAGCAAAAATGTGTTAATATATTTAGAAGAAGTTGAACATATTGGATTATTTGCTCTCTAAGGAGGGAGTAGGGAAGGGAGAAAAATATGGAACACAAAGTTTTCCAAGAGTGAATGCTGAAAACTACCTTTGCATTGTATTTGGAAAATTAACAACTTATTTTAAAAATTCAGAGAAACATAGAAAGACTTGTGTAAAGTGATTCGGAGTAGGGGGAAAAAAAGAAAATCAAAACAATGCACAAGGACAACATGAATTAATGCAAAAATAAATACCAAACTATGATCAAATATTAGTGCCTTACAATGTGTTATCAAAACAAAAACAAAAATAAAATCTATTTTCTGGTAAATACCTGAGGAGGAAAGAAGAGCTTAGAAATATCTTCTATGTCAAAACAAAATATGTCAGTAATTTTTAAAAAGATAATAAGTAGTTTCCAGGACAAGATAAGAAATAGTCCCAACATACATCAGAAAAATATGTTCTGGGTGTTATATTTTAAGGACACTGATAATTTATAACATATTCTGAACCATATCATGAGATCATACCACATCAGAATCAGCTGAAAAAGTAGGGATGGTTAGCCTGGAAAAGAGAAGATTTAAGAAGGAGCATGACAGATCCTGAAGTCTTAGAAGTGCTGTCATGTGGAAAAGGCATTATTTGGGTAGAAGTTAAAACTAATTCTCTTCAAGTCTGATGCAGGGAAAAACTTCTACCATCGTCATTAGCATTTATATAGCACTTAAAGGTTCAAAGAACACTCCATACACGTCATCTCATTTGATCCCACACAACAACCTAGCGGGGGTATGTGCTAATTAGTATCTCCATTTTACAGATGATGTGACTTGGCCAGATTTGCACAGCTAGGTGTCTGAGGTAGAATTTGCACTCTGGTCTTAGACTTTCAAGTTTAAAATTCTTACTCCCTTATCTAGCTACCTGATAATAAAAATATCAAAAAGTAGGATTAAGCAGCAGTCGCTGGAGGAGGTCATGACAACTCTCCCTGAAACTTTTCAACCAACAAACAGCTGGATGACAACTTATCTGGACCATCAGATAACAGTCCTAGGACTGGAGTGAGGAAGAACTGAATAAGTCATTTAAACTGTTTGCCTCACATTTGTAAAATAAAATAAAATAAAATAAAAATTTTTAAAAATGGGGATAATAATACCACCTACCTGGAAGGATTGTTGTGAAGCTCAAATAAGGTAATAATTGGAAAGTACTTGTGTCTGGCACAGAGTAATAAGCACTATATACAAGTTAGCTCCTATTATTGAGTAGGTTGTAGGGGGAACTCTTGTTCAAGTGCAATTTGGACTGGATAGCCTCCAAACTCCTTCCAACACAGACATCCTAGGATTCTGGATCTTTTTGAGAGGTCAGTGCTAGCATGGCCATTTTTATAAATAAGGAAAATGAGGCAAACAGTTCAGTGATTTGATCAGAGACACATAGCTAAATTGAGAGATCCATAATGCCCTACTCCGGTATTTATTTCTGTATTCATATCACAACTCTCATTATAATGTAAACTTTATAATGTAATTTAATGTAAATTTATAATGTAAACTTTTTTTTTTTTTTTAAGTAGGGCCATTACAAATGTTTATTGATGAACTGATAGATCATGGCAGAAATTCAATTTAAACCTATAAAATTTAAATGTATACAGATTTACAGCAGTCTGTAACCTTAAAAAGGAACATGATACTTGGATTTGCCATCATCAATATAATGTAAACTTCTTAAATCAAAAGATTATCATCTAGAAATCTCACATCTCCTCAAAGAAAAAGCCAAATGGATGATGAATGCTTATGGATAATCCACAAAGTTCATCCACTTATATAGCTTACTCTTTGAAAATCACAATAAATGGCCAACAAATGGATCCAGAATTGAACAGGGGTTCAGAATGGGTAGGATTCCCTTTGGGGAGTTCATCATTCTATAAATGATCTCCAAGCTTCTCCTTAAGACAAAGGGTCACACTTTCCACCTTAATATTACAAGTCCCCCAAAGGATTAAAGTTGCTAATCACCCGAAGAGCAATGGAAAGTCACATGATAGGAATGAGTAAGGCTGAAACTCCTAGCCAATGTGGGGCACCTCACATGATCCACTTGACATCTATGCAAAGAGAGGGGGTCCAAAGGAAAGTTCCCAGCCGGCTGACAGGTCCCCTTGGGGAAAATCTGTGAGAGGCTGTTGAGCAGAACTGCACAGTATGAAAAGCACACTTGGGTTGTAATTGGTACCATCGGTAAAATTATCCTTATCAAATGGGATCAATGATCCATAGAAATAAGCAGCCCTGTACTGGACTTCGACTCAGGAAGACACAAGTTCAAATAACCCCCTCAGACATTTCCTACCTATATGACTCTGGGCAAGTCACCTACCTCCCCAAGAGTGTGTTTTGTTTTGTTTTTTTTTGCTGAGGCAATCAGGGTTAAGTGACTTGCCCAGGGTCACCCAGCTAGGAAGTAGGAAATGTCTGAGGCCAGATTTGAACTCAGATCCTCCTGCCATCAAGGCTGGTGCTCTATCCACTGGGCCATCTAGCCGCTCCTCCAAGAGTGTTAAGAAAGATAAAATAGTATTTGTTTACACTTTATAAACCACAGAGCTATATAAATGTTACCTAGCTATTTAGTACCACATTTGACACACAGAAGCATTATTATTTAATATTTAAATAATGTTTTGTCTCCCACATAAAAGAATATAGGTACAAAAATAAGATATAAAAAATGATGACTTTTAAATGACCATGCCTTAAAAAAATTCACCACCAAAGTATCCATATTTTAAAGGAGTTACATTAGCATTTAACAAGTGAAAAAGGAATTTTTAAAAAATTTAACCTGAATTTGCTTTCTAAAGTAAAGTCCTAAAAACCTCAGAAAAAGGGCTTTCCCCCCCCCCCCTTATGTTTTCAAAGAAACATTCAAACAGCAGGCCCTAGCTCGCATCCTACACATTTGGAATTTCACAAAAGCAGGGATCAGTCTTAGAAAAAGTTGCTCTTTTGAAAGAGCAGTATTAGAACAATTAGCATTAGTATAGAAGGTGACTACATTAAAGCAGGCCCCATTCAATGCAATCCAGTTCCAAAGAGAGCCTCCTTTAAATGGGTCACTCTGAATTTAAAAGAGGCATCCTCAGGAGATCAACTTCCATTACCAACCTTTCAAGAAAGAGAATTCAGAAGCCTCCAAGCCCGGAGTTCCTCGGAAAGAAAGTTCACCTTACAAACTTGCCCTATTATATCTACAATGACCGAGAGGTGTTTGTAACTATCAGCTTTGCCAAGGGAACCAGTGGTCTTATTTCAGTTCTTTTTCTGCGCAAATGTGTTGAATCCCACGCTGGCAGTCCAAGATAAAAAACTAAGGATTAAGTGAGCATGAAGACAGATTCCTTCCGAGGAGATGCAGGCGCAAAGGTAGTACCTTTCTAAGTGGAGCTTATCCTTAACCTCTCTCTGCCTCACTTTGCTCACTGACAAAATGAGGTTAATGAGCCCTGACTTCTACTTACCTCATAGGGAATTCTCCACGAATTGATGAGATTTCCATAAAGTGCTTGGAGTTCCTCAGAGAAAGGCACTATATATAAACAATGCTTTCCTGTTATTATGGTTCTATCTCAGCTACCCTTGCAGCTAGCAACTAGTCTATGGCTATAGATCAGTTCTAAGTGTATATTAATTTAGCACCTTTTTTCAATATAAAATTGCATTTTTTTTTTTGAGGCAATCAGAGTTAAGTGATTTGCTCAGGGTCACACAGCTGCAGTTTGATCCCAAGTGGATATCAACTTAGAACTTAAAAAAAAATAGTGCTTTGGGGAAGGAGTGGGACAATCAGGGTTAAGTGACTTGCTCAAAGTCACAAAACTGATTAAGTACGTGGGACAGGATTTGAATTCAGGTCCTCCTGCCTCTGGGGCTGGTATTCTATTGGCTTTATCTAGCTGCTCCAAAATAGCTCTTTAAGGGGTGAAAGGGTTAAATGTAATTTTTTTAAATGAATGCAAGAACTCAAAAACAAAACTACTTCTTAATATATCCACTTATTTACTTGATTAATTCCTAAGACAGAATTAGTAAAAGATCTGAGTATAGAGAAGAAATACTTTGCAACTTAAGACTGGCTTGAAAGAATTTTTGCTGAGGTCCCTATGGTCATGTTTATGTACAACCCTGGCAAATTACAGAATTATGGAAGCAAGAAAGCAATGATATCAAGAATGCTGGGTCTGAAATCAAGTTCGATGCTCGTTCTACTAACTTTTCACTTGAGCCATTGCTTTCACTTCCATTTCTATAGCTATTCTATTCCCCAGCTATTTTAAGAGCCTTGCATCATTCTCTAGGTTCTGAAAAAAGAGGCAGATAAGAACTGCCAAGGATATTTCTTTACTGCTAAAGCTGAGATTCTATAGAGCTCTACCATGAAGATCCTTCAACCTCCTGCTCTGTTGCTTTACTGACACCTTAGAGAGTCTCAGACTAATAACCACCTATACCTGGTTACAAGACTCTCCTGCCGGACTTGAAGCTGGGAAGATCTTGTTGGAATATAGGATCAGACACTAGCTATAAAGCCATTTGTACCTGTTTCCTCCTTTGGAAAGAGAGGATAATAGCAATAACTTGTAGTTGGGAAGATCAAATGAGATTGTGCATTTCAGACAGGCATTGGGTAGCTTAAATACTATTAGCTAAGATAAAATATATAAACATATGTTAGGGTAGTTTAGCAGACAGAGCGCCAAGCTAGGAGTCAAGAAGACCGAGTTCAAATCTAGCCTCTGACACAACTTACTTAGTTGTGTGCCTCTGTTTCCTCATCTGTGAAATGAGTTGGAGAAGAAAATAGCAAGCCATTCCAATATCTTTCCAAGAAACCCCAAATGGGGTCATAAAGAGTCAGACATCACTGAACAACAACGAAATAAATAAAAGTAAACCTAAATATTTATGATATACAATAAATACAAACTGGGAGGAGAAAGGGAAATATCAGGAAAGGTCTCACTAAGAAGTTGCAGTTTCAGCAGGGCTTTGAAGAAACAAGGGATTCTAATAAGTAAAGGTAAGAAGGGAGTATCTGATTTATATTGTTTTATATATGCAATTGTCATTATTAAGACTGTCTTTTCCAAAGTACTTAACCAACAGCAACAATTGACCTGAAGACCACATAGCTTCCTGCAACTCGGCTGCTGCAGATTTGCAAATACTATCTTCGATCTTTTTTTTAGAATAGGAAAGGGAAAAGGATGAATAAATCTTTTGAAAAGTGAGCCTGGTCATATTTTCAAAATGCTTTCGAGAACAGTAGTGCAGAACAGGCACTCACTGAAAGCTACAGCTACTCTAGTAATTCTTTATAATGCAACTGATTCCCTGGTATCACTTTACAATTCTGATTAGGTCTCACTAAAAACCTGTTTATTAAATTGCTTTCTTTAGGCATGCATAGCTGCTAATTTGTTTCCAACTAAATCATGTATCCTATGAAAAGATTACACAGCAACGGAGAAGGAATACTCCTGGGATTGTGTTTCATCTAGATTTTAAAATTAAAAGGACTAAAATTTGACAGTTGTAAATCTCCCTTTTAAAGAAGAAAGGCGGCTTTGTTTACACACACATTTCTGGATCAGTAAAATTTCAAGAGCCCATTACCAAGTCAGGAACATAAGAGATGCATCTGAGGGAAATAAACACAGAAAAACAAAAAAATGTGGTTATCATGTGCTGACTGTATGAATCAGAGGGTCAGTCATGCCTTACTGCTGATGCCCAACAGCCCACAGAGCAAAAAGGGTTTTATTTAGCCTTTCAAATATGCTAGGTTTCTCAGGCTATAAAATAAGAAACACAAAGGAGACTGCAAACCTCAAAGCTTGTACATGGTTATTGCTTGATGGTGTCCTGTGTTAATTTTTTAAACTAACACCAAATTAGTCATTTTTTAAAAAGAGGAACAGTAAAGCTTTAAAAAAAAAAAAAACAACTCTTTTTTTTTAAAAAGCAAGTACATGGTTATTGCTTGATGGTGTCCTGTGTTAATTTTTTAAACTAACACCAAATTAGTCATTTTTTAAAAAAAGGAACAGTAAAGCTTTAAAAAAAAAACAAAACAAAACTTTTTTTTTTAAAAAAAGCAAGTACATTTTGATGATTTGGAGTCCTGCAACTTTTGTATTCACATAGCTAAAACTAGTAATACCTGAACAAATTTCTCTAGAGCCCATGGGAGTAAGAATGGGATAAGATGCTTTTGAAAAAGTTATGTCTTTTATCATCTAATGTTCTGTACCCTCACCATTGGCATATTAATTTCCCAAAGCATGTTTACAAATCCTTTTAAGGAGAAATGGATGACTTAATATCTTACATAATATGTCACATATATCACACACCTATCTATATATCTGAAATCCTCCCCAAATACTTAAAAGTAGTTTTACCCTGGTCACTTATTAACCTTTGGCACCTTCAGTTTCCTCATTTGTAAAACAGGTATTTTAAGAACACCTACTCCTGGAATGATTGTTAGGATAACATGAGATAATATATGTAAAGCACTTTTGCAAACTTTAAAGCCTTATGTAAATACTAGCTGTTATTAAGTGTAATTAAAAGACTTACCCACCACCACCAAAAACATACATTTTTTAAAATATTGCTCAAAACCCACAACTGAAGAAATCAATAGTTTACAGCAGTAGTGTCAAAGTCAAATAGAAACACATTCCTGTGGGCCCCATATTGACAAAGAAAACCACAAATTTAACATTATCTGTTTTACTTTTATTTTGTTAAATATTTCCAATTTAATCTGGTTTAGACCACACTCAGTAGTGTGGTTGGCCACATGTTTGACACCTCTGGTTTACAGAGCTATGAAATAAACCCTTACTAATATGTAATGCCACTCTGTGACCATTAAAACAATTTTTATTTTGGCCCTAAACATAGTCTAGGAGATGGTTAACTACAAAAGTATAGTGACACTTAAAAGTGTAATCATTACAACCAAAAATCCTGCAAGCACACCTGCCTGTGAGAGCAAGATGTCTGATTTCAAGAACTCTGCAAGGCTGTGAAAAAAAAAAGAATTTTACAAGTATTGGTTTTAGCAATTGGGCTGTTCCAACTCATGTCCAATTTAAGAAAGATGTTATGCACCAGTCTAAAATCCCTACGTACAAAGAATTGGTTATTGTTCCTAGACAATTTTTTCTTCCTCAAAAAGCACTTTTTAAAAAATGTGTACTTATAGCCTCCCAGTTATTTTCATAATTTAATACCTGTAAGAGGGATGAGATCTTTGAAGTGTTTAAAAATGCAGGTGTTCGTCATATTTTGTTTCACACCACATTCAAAACTGTCCTACAAGTTAATTATCAGATCCTGTTGATAGAGAACCTAAGGGATGTAAAAGGGCCCAGCAAATAGTCAACTCAACCCTCAGTTGCCAGAATGCCTCAAAGCACCAAACAAATCTTCTTGCAGGCAAAAAGGATGACAAGATCAGAGCTGGAAAAGCCATTCATCTGACTTCTCATTATACCAGCGAGGAAACTGAGGACCACAGCTATTACAATACTTGCCCAAGGTCAGTCAGTCAATAATCATTTATAAGCCTTTGCTTAATAAATGTACTAGGCCTTGTGCTTAGCAGGAAATACAAAGAGCAATGGACACACACTGAATTTGACTTCAAATCCATCTTTCCACGCTCCTGGATGCCTTCTAACTTTGGAACCTTACTCATCCAGGTTTTCCTCTGAAATTCACAATAATGATAGAACACATTTGTATAGAGTTTGATCATGTAATCCAAAGTGAGAAATAAATAAATGGTCATTGACTAGTGAGTAAACTGGCCCTTTCCATCCAAATCACTTAGTAATAATTTCAGCTACTAGGAGTATTCAGGAAAAGAAAATACTTGAAAATTTTTGTTACCAGAACCCTAGGACTTGATGAGATACCCTATAAAAATATCTGGAAATACTATCTAAACAGCCGATGTGATTGATAGGAGGAGAATGAACAACTCCTTCCCCTTTTTATATGGGGCCTAAAAGTCACTTGTTGACTAAATACTACTGCTAGGCCACACCAAGAAACCAAACCAGTTTCAATCACTCCTACCTCCTCCCAGCCTAATCCCACAGAATGGGATGGAATTCCAGATAGTGCACCAAGGCCCTAAAATCTGTTTTACAACTGAAAGCAGGGACCCAGTGAACCCCCAAGGGTGAAATCTTCAAAAAGAGTAGTTCAGTTCGCCAATCTTCCCTCACCCCCTTCCCTTCCAGGCAAAACAGACCATTAAAAAGCTGATATCTTTCCCCAAAAAAAACCAAACTCTGCACCTCCCCCGGCAAGCCCAGCACAGCTGACTTCCATAAATTGTAGCCCTTTTTATTTGGGGGTGGGGGCCAGCTTTGTAAGACTACACAATCAGGCCCAGGGCAGAGGACCTAAGTTCCTCTCACCCCTCCAAAACTACAGATGTGACTTTATATAAATCTTTTAAATTCTAAAACTCTCAAGTATTCTCAGGGTTTCAATAAGGAAGTGGGACTAGGTGACCTCCTTTCCAGATATAGGATTCAGTCACTGAGATAACACTATTTACACATTCCTCTCTATATAAAGATCCCAAACAGCACATTTTTAAGCAAATGATTCCCCATTCCCCCCCATACACACACACATACACAAATACAATAACTGAAAGGGTGAATTTTATCAATTTTCAAAGACTTCTCCCTTCACCGGTATTTCAAGAGAAACAGGCTGTCCCTGTTTTAAGCTTTAATAACCTTCAAAGTAAAAAAGCTAAAGACTTTTTTAAAAGTTTGAAAGTTTAATTCTTTCAACTTCATTGATACTTATTTAGCTTTGTGAACTTTTTAATAATAAATTTTTAATTTTAACAAGACAAAGGCACTCTGTCATTCTGAATTTCAAGTATGGCAGTTTCATCCAGAAACATTCTCAGATCAGTTGATCAGTAAAGGAAGTCTTCTGGCTGAGCTACTTCAGTCACCTGATCTATCTCCATTTGACCTTTTCTTGTGGGATCACTTCAACACAGTCAAGTATGCATCAAAAACTCACTCTTTGAATGATCTTAAGGCTAAGATTACAAATGCAATCCTCTCAGTCCGGAGCAGCAGCTGATGATGAAAGCTACTTTTCAAGTTTGAAAATCAAATAGAGGGATGTTTAAAGCAAAAAGGCAGTGTTTACTATGAATCTGAATAATCTAGAAGTATTTTAAAATCTTAAGTGATTAATCTATAAAGTTTTTGTCTGCTGCACTTTTACTTAGAAAAGGATAATATAGTGGGTGCTTAATAAATGCTGGTTAAATGCATTACAGGCATTTAATAAATGGTACTTTCATTTCTTAAGTTATTAAAATTTAAAACTGTACCAGACTCTTGGGATACTCTGGGCTATGCAGTGATTTTCTGATAAAATCAGAAAATATTCTGATTTTATAGCGAGGGGAAAAGATGATGAAAAGGGTTTTAAAAACATTTACCAACATATTCAAATCTAGAAACCAAGGTAAAAAAAAACAAACAAAGACAAATTCCTAACTTATTTTCATATTATAATGTCATATGATATTTCATATCATAAGCATGAAATAATCCCGTTAGACAGTATCCTTATCATGCAGCAAGACTGAGGGATAGCAGCAAGGGATAGCCACATCCTCCATTGGTTTCCCCTACAAAACCAAGAGTCCTAGAAAGACCCCAGGTTAGACTTTACAGTGAAGAGCTTGCACCAAGCCATGAATCCCCAGATTGATTTAAGTGTAAGAAGTAATGCATTCATCATGTACTAACTTTAAACAAAAACTTTAAAAGATTTAGGAGATCTGATCAATACTATAACCAACCACAATTCCAGAGGAGGAGTGTTGAAACATGCTACTACTCACCTCTAAATAGAGTTAATAGAGACAAGTTTTGGGGGGGATCTGGCCAATGAGAGAAATTTGTTTTGCTTAGTTATCCGTGTGTATAATATTCATGCTTTATTTCTTTTACTTTTTCAAGGAGTAGTGAGGAATGGAAAAATAATGAGGATCTAAAAATAAACATGAATTAATCTTGTTTTTTGTTTTTTGTTTTTTTTAACCTGATGAGCTCCCCACATCAACTACTTAACAACAATCTAACCAAGTCAGGCAATAAACATTTAAGTTCCTAGGGTGTACTACACTACACTATGGGCAAAGGATCCAAAAATAGGTGGAAATCACTAGCATTAAGGGAATTGTAGAAGATAGGATTTGACTGAGGGCCAGAAGAAAGATAGGGAAGTCAAAAAGTAGAGATGAGGAGAGAGTCTAACTTAGTGAAGTTCTTAGTAAGATACTAGAGAGGCTCACCAAGATCAAGTATCTTACAAAGGATGTTACAATAGTAAACAAGAGAGGAAAAATTTTAAATTAGGCTTTCCTGACATTGAAGGACTTTATCTAATATGCCCCAGCCTGTTGCTCGCTTATTATACACAGCAAAAGACAATTCTGAATAACATGTTGCAAGTTTTAATGTAAAAGAAAAGTGTATGTACAGTATTTTTAAAGGAAAAAAAAAAAACCCATCGAATAGGAGAACCAAACTATTTCCACTAGCATTTTTTAAGGGACACATAAAAAACTATAGTCAGCCAGGCAATAGTGGAAAAAATGCTGGCCTTAGAACACCCACTTCCAAGTAATAGCCCCACTAATTGTGAGCTACCAGACTCTGGCCAATGAGCTTCAACTCTGAGCCTCAGTTTGCTCATCCATAAAATGGGGTATGTCACAATACTTGCTCAAGATTATTAATGAAGTTAATGAATAAGATTCTTAAATTAACACTTGCAACTAAAAGGCACTTTAAAATATAAGCAAGCTGTCATCATCCCTAAGGAAGTTAAGGGTTTTTTAAAAGACCTACCACTACTACAGATTTAAAATTACTATTTGACAGTATTTTTTCCCCCAAAGGAACTCCAGATGAGGAAATTTTTGTCTACCAATTCCAAATGGCATCTAGTTTGTAATTTTTTATACTACTGAAAGAATTAGCTGGATCACTGAAAAAATAAGCGACTTTCATAGCCAGTCCATATCAGAGGCAAAACAATGATTTTAAAATTCTAGTAAAGCCCTATTCCAATACTTCATTGTTATGTGGAAGTAGAATTTTCCCTTGGAAATATTAAATCACACCTCTAGAAGAATTCTGGAGCAAGAGAATCCACAAGAGACAAAAGTGAAACAATTTTCCAGCCCAAGTTAATTTAGAAGGACTTCAGGAAAGCACTGTTTCACTTAGGTAAAACATCAACCTAGCGGCTGGTAGTATCCAGGCAAGCCAGTATAAAATTATATTCACAGCACAGATCAGCAACTAAGGCCATGACATTATGGCTTAGCAGACCAGTGGCACAACAAGCCCACTGTGAAGCTTGGGATTGTGCCCTCTGCACTCCAGAGCTCAAGTATTAAAAAAAATTGAGAGCCCTGAACACAGAATGCTACTCTAGTGACAGGGCAAATCAAAACAGACTGGAAAGAGGACATGAAAATGACCTCCCGGCTGAAAAGTCCTCTGGAAGAGCTCAAAAAGGATTTTTAAAATCAAGTAAGAGAGGGCGGAAAAAAATTGGGGGGAAAATGAGTTATTAAAAAGAGTCAACAGTTTGGAAAAGGAATCACTAAAATCGACTAAAGAAAACAACTCCTTAAAAAGTAGAACTGGCCAAATGGAAAAGTCGGTACAAAAGGTAACTGAAGAAAATAATTCCTTAAAAGTTAGAATTGTGCAAGTAAATAGAAACTAATGACTCTGACACATCAAGAGTCAGTCAAACAAAATCAAAAGAATGGGAAAAAAAGAAAGAAAATGTAAAATATTTTATTGGGGGAAAAAATGACCTGGAAAATAGCTTCAGGAAAGGTGAAATTTAAGAATTATTGAACTACCTGAATACAATCAAAACCAGCATCTTTCAGGGAATTATCAAGGAAAAAGAGCCTGATCTGCTAGAACCAGAAGGTAAAATAGTCATTGAGAAAATCCACCAATCACTTCTTGAATGAGATCCCAAAATTAAAACTCCAATGAACATTGTAGCCAAATTTCAGAACTATTAGTTCAAGGAGAAAACACTGAATGCAGTCAGAAAGAAACAATTCAAATAACCAGTCAGGATTACACAGGACTTAGCAGCATCTACATTAAAGGATCAGAGGGCTTGGAATATGATATTCCAGAAGACAAAGAAGCTTGGATTACAGCCATGAATCATATACCTTGCAAAACTGAGTCCAATTTTTCAGGGAAAAAGATGGATATTTAATGTCACAACTCTCCATTTATATTTCCTCCCCCATAAATGAAGTAGTTGTACTCAATGACTTCTGAGGTCCTACTGAATTATATGATTCTATGATAGAATATCTAATGGAATCAATGATTTTATTTGATATTTATGCAAATATTTCTAAATTAAAATCATAATAAAATTAAAATCTCACCCACAGACATTTATTAAATTAATGTTATATTTACTACATATTAATGAAATAGGGGACTTTCAAACTTTCCTGATTAAAAGACAAGAACTGAACAATATATCAGATCTTCAAATGATTGACTCAACAGAAGCATAAAAAGGTAAACAGGAAAGAAAAAAACATGGTATTCAATAAAGTTAAACTGTTTATATCCCTAAATGGGAAGATGATACTTGTAACCCTTAAAAACTGTATCTCTATTACACAGTTAGGAGTATACTTTAAATAGAGGATGTGGTTATAAATTGACTTTTTTTTTTAATGTGATAATAAAAAAGTTAATTCAGAAGTGGGGAAAAAAGGATATTGAAAGAAGAAAGGAAGAGACAGAATAGGGTAAATTATATCACAAAAGAGGCATGAAAAACCTATAACAATTGAGGGAAAAAAGGGAAGAGGTGAGCATTCTTGAACCTTATTCTCATCTAATTTTGGCTCAACAAGGAAATAACATCCAGACTCAGGTAAAAAAATCTATCCTACCCTATAAGGAAGTAGGAAGGGAAAGGGAAAAAAGGAGTGGGGAAATAGAAGGAAGGGCAAATTGAGGAAGGTAGTAGTCAGAAGCAAACCACTGGTGAGAAGGGACAAGGTAAAGGAGGAAAAAAAGAAAAGCATAAATGGGAAAAAAAAGGATGGAAGGAAATACACAGTAATTATAACTGTGAGTGTGAATGGAATAAACTTTTCCATGAAACGAAAGTGAATAGAAGAGTGGATTAAAACAGAATACTACAATATGTTATTTACAAGAAACACATTTCAAACAGACACACAGTGTAAAGGTAAAAAGCTGGAGGAGAATATTATGCTTCAGTTGAAGTAAAAAAAGAAAAAAAAGAAAAAAATTGGGTAGCAATCCTGATCTCAGACAAAGCAAAAGCAAAAATGGATCTAATTAAAGAGATTACATCTCAATACTAACCATACTGCATCAAAATTCTTAGAGGAGAAGTTAAGTCACTTACAGGAAGAAATAGAGAGCAAAATTATACTAAAAGGGCACTTCAACTTCCCCAATTCAGAGCTAAATAAATCTAATACAAAATAAATATGAAAAAAAATTTAAAAGGGAAGAAAATTGTAATAAAATTAAATATGATAGACCTCTGAAGAAAATCAAATGAGTGTAGAAAAAAATATATCCTTTTGTCAGTGATATATGGCACCTACACAAAAACTTACCATGTATTAGGACATTAAAAAAAACACACAATTAAATGCAGAAAGGCAAAAATGTTAAATTCATTCTTTTCAGATCACAATGCAAAAAAAAGTATATGTAATAAATCTAATTCTAAAGAATGAGTGGGTCAACCAAATCACAGAAATAATCAATAATAGCATCAATGAATGATGATAATGAGACAACATGCCATAATTTATGGGATGCAGTCAAAGCAATACTCAGAATTAATTTTCTATCTCTAAACACTTAAAAGAAAAAAAGGAGATCAATAAATTGGGCATGCAATTTAAAAAGCTAGAAGAATAAATTAAAAATCCCCAATTAAATACCAATTTAAAAATTCTTAAGCTCAAAGAAGATATTAATAAAATTGAAAGTAAGAAAAGTTATAGTAAAGTATAAGCTGATTTTTTAAAAAACACAATAATAGATAAATCATCAGAATAAAAAAATGGAAAAGGTAAATTCACTATCAATGAAAAAGAAATTAAAGCAATAATTAGGAGTTATTTTGCCCAACTATGCCAATAAATCTGTTAATCTAAGTGAAATGGATAAATATTTACAAAAATATAAATTGCTCAGATTAACAGAAGAAATAAAATACTTAACCCCATTTTAAAAAAGAAATTGAACAAACCATCAATGAACTCCCTAAGAAAAAAACTCTAGAACCAGATGGATTTACAAGTGAATTCTATCAAGCATTTCAATACTTAATTCCCATACTTATATAAACTATGTGGAAAACTAAGCAAATTAGGAGTACTTCCAAATTACTTTTATGAGACAAACCAGGAAGAGCTGACATAGAGAAAGAAAATTACAGACCAATTTCTCTAATGAATGTTGAAGCAAAAATAAATAAAATATTAGCAAAGAGATTTATCACCACAATAATACACTATGATCAAATAGAATTTATACAGTAGTGCAGGGCTAGTGCAATATTAAGAAAACTATTAATTAATTGATCAAAATTAACAGAAATCATATTAATACCTCAACAGATACAGAAAAATCTTTTGACAAAATACAGCCCCCATTCCTAGTAAAAACTCTAGAGAGTATAAGATTTATTGGGCCTTGCCTTAAAATGATAAGTAGTATCTATCTAAAATCATAAGCGAATATCATCTGAAATGGGGATAGGCTAGAAGCCTTCCCAATAAGATCAACCATGAAAGAACAATGGCGGTTATCACCACTATTATTCAATAATGTACTAGAAATGTTTGCTTTAACAATAAGAGGGAGAAAAAAGAAATTAAACCAATTAGAATTGGCAATGAGGAAATAGACATCATTCTTTGCAGATAACATAATGATACACTTAGAGAATCACTACTTAAAATAATTAACAACTTTAGCAAAGTTGTAGTATATAAAATAGATCCTCATAAATCATCAGCATTTCTGTACAACAAATCCTTGCAGCAAAAGATAGAAAGAGAAATTCCATTTAAAATAATTGTAGAATACTATATGATGACCAGTTCTGATGGACCTGGCCATCCTCAGCAAGGAAATCAACCAAATCATTTCCAATGGAGCAGTAATGAACTGAACCAGCTACGCCCAGAGAAAGAACTCTGGGTGATGACTAAAAACCATTACATTGAATTCCCAATCTCTATATTCATGCCCACCTGCATTTTTTATTTCCTTCACAAGCTAATTGTGCAATATTTCAGAGTCTGATTCTTTTTGTACAGCAAAACAACAGTTTGGTCATGTATACTTATTGTGTGTATCTAATTTATATTTTAATATATTTAACATCTACTGGTCATCCTGCCATCTGGGGGAGGGGGTGGGGGGTAAGAGGTGAAAAATTGGAACAAGAGGTTTGGCAATTGTTAATGCTGTAAAGTTACCCATGCATATAACCTGTAAATAAAAGGCTATTAAATAAATAAATAAAATAAAATAATTGTAGACAATATAAAATATTTGGGAGTCTAGTTGCTAGAACAACTAGAAAATATGTCAATTGCTGATGGGTAGGTGGCACATAACAAGAATGAAAACACTACCAAAATGAATTTACTTACTCAGTGTCATGCTTTTCAAATTACCAAAAAAATTATTTTGGAGTTAGAAAAAATAATAAAATTCATCTGGATGAACAAAAAGTCAAGAATGCCAAAGGAATTAATGAAAAACAAAAGTAAATCTAAAACTATATTATAAAGCAGCAACCACCAAAAGCTATTTGGCACTAGTTAAGAAACAAGAGTAGTAGATCAGTGAAATAGATTACATATAAAAAAAACAGTAGTAAATGACAATAACAATCTACTATTTGATAACCTCAAAGCCTTTAGCTTCTAAGAATTGACTATTTGACACAAATTGCTGCAAAAACTGGAAAGCAGTATGGCATAAATTAAGTATAAACCAACATCTTACATCTTATACCGAGATAAGGTCAAAATGGGTACATGATTTAGACATAAAGGGTGATAAGCAAAGAATAATTTATCATGTCATATCTATGGAGAGGGGGAAGAATTTATGATCAAATAAGAGAGAAAGAACATCATAGAATCTGAAATGGATAATTTTGATCACATTAAATCTAAAAGTTTTTGTACAAACAAAACTAATACAACCCAGCTTAGAAGGAAAAGATGATGAACAAATTTTATAGCCAGTGTTTCTGATAAAGGCCTCCTTTCTCAAGCCTGAATCAAATTTATAATAGATAACATTTCCCAACTGATAAATGTTCAAAAGATATGAACAGTTTTCAGATGAAGAAATTAAAACTATCCAGTCATATATCAATCATATTGGTTAATATGACAAAAAAAAAAAAAAGGAAAATGATAAATGTTGAAGATGATGTGGGAAAATTGGAACACTAATGTATTGCTGGTGGAGTTATGAACTGATCCAACCATTCTGGAGAGCAATTTGGAACTATGTCCAAAAGGAAATCAAAATGTGCAAACTCTTAATTTGCACATTTAATCCAGTAATATCATTACTAGGTCTATATCCCACAGATATCATTAAAAAATGGAAAAGGACTTACATGTATAAAAACATTTATAGCCATTCTTTTTGTGGTGGCAAAGAATTAAACACTGAGGAGATGCCCATCAATTGGGGAATGGCTAAATAAGTTGTGGTATATGAATGTAATGGAATACTATTATTCTGTAAGAAATGATGAGCAGGCCGATTTCAGAAAATCCTGTGAAGATTTACATAAATTGATACTGTAGTGAGCAAAACCAGGAAAATATTACACACAGTAACAACAACACTGGGCAATGACTAATTATGATTGACTTGGCTCTTTTCAAAAAATACAATGATCCAAGATAATTCTAAAAGACTCCATGATGGAAAATGTTATCTACATCCAGAGAAAGAACTATGAATGCAGAGCAAAACATACTATTTTCACTTTATTTTTGTTTGTCATAACTTTTCCTTTTGTTCTGTTTCTTTTTTCACAACATGATTAAAGTGGAAATATGTTTATATGATTGCACATGTATAATATATATCAGAATACTTGCCTTTTTTGGGCAAGGAGATGAAGGGAGGGAAGAAGAAAAAATCTGCAACTCAAGAGCTTATAAAAAAATGAATGTCTTCACATGTAATTAGAAAAAAAATAAAATACTATTTATCAAAATAAAATAAAATAATAAAAAGAAGCAAGTTCACAACTAATCATTCATGATAGTTAAGAGAAAAGAGGAAACATTTGGCAAGCCAAATTAAGTGATGGCAAGAACGCTTGGAGCAAAGAGAATGTGTTAGTGAAGGCAAACTAATGCTTTTCTCTTTGCTTAATCACAAACTGGTATTTTGTTTTTTTCTTTAAAGATAAATAACAATAAAAATAACAGCTAACATTTATAGAATGAATTTAAAGTTTGCAAAGCGCTACATGTGTCTCATATATAGAAAGCATTTCATAGCAGAAAAAGGCTTTTGATGGCAATTCAGTCTAAAAGCTCACAGCCCAGAGCCTACAATGTAAAGAAGCCTTAGAAAGACTTAATCACAAATTTAACCCATAGAACATTAAATTCAGTTTAATAAATATTTATTCAGTTCCCACCAGGAAAAGACACAAGGGTAAACACTAAATTATTAAGATTAAAGGTGAGTTTAAGAATTCAAATTCAAGTGGAGGTAAAACAAAAAATAAGAAATGAATAATAAAATTTAAGAATTATTGAGCAAGGAACTTAACTGTGCCCATGTCTTCATATTTCTTTAAATCATGATCTGATTGTATGTAAAAAAAATGCTTATTAATAATACTGATTAATGTTTATGGTTAGTTGTTTCAATTAAGTGTTGTATTTTTATTCTGGGGAAAAAAAGGAATAATTAAGTGGAAAACTGTTGAGTCTTCCTGTCATTTAACTATGCCTACAGGAAGGCAGGCACTATTCAGACCATTTGGTCAGAGATAATACAACACAGTTTACATATTGATAGCTTACCTTCATAGCATGTATAATACCTAGGAAGATACAAATATATTCTTAAGGGTAGACCTAAAAAAATCAATTCTATAAATAACAAAGAGTAGGTCCAATTAAATGCATGCTGAGATTTAGAAGTCTAATTCTAAAGCAGTCTAGTCCTTTGGCAAGTACATTAGAGCCCTGAGAATTACATCATTTTATAAATATTCTTTGAAATTCAACATTATATATCCAACACATAAATACTTGCCCAAGGTGGCCTAGACATTTGGAATATACTTTCTCTATCCAGACCTGGGAGAATGCTCATCTTCCCTGCAGATCAGCTCAGTTAACCTCTTTGGAAACCTGCTTATCAAATACCAACATTGTTAAATGATATCTTCCTCCTCAAATTGCCTTGCATTTCTCTCTAGGAGTTATATGTAATTTCTCCATCCAATGAAATGAAAACTTCTTGAAGCCAGGTGTTACTGATTTTGTCTTTTACGTCATTTGCATTTGACACAATGCCTAGAATGTTAGGTGCTTAATAAATGTTGAACTGCACTTTGTCCTTCAATAGTATTCCTATGTCCAGATGTTTATTACCTTTTAAAAGAAAATAAACAGTCTTTACTAAGAGAATAAATTTTCTCAAGGTACGACAAACCTTGTTCATATATTTATTAAGCTTTAAAGGGGAGAAGTTGATCTTCTTTGTTCTAGTCCATTAGGAAAGCCTTCATTCTGAACACCTAGCTTCTCATAGGATACTAGATTTAGACCTAGAAGGAGCCTCAAAAGTCATTTACTGAAACCATTGATTCCTTTTAGCTTAAAGATTATAATATCTTGCATGAAGAAGAAACTGTGTCCCAAAGTGGTCAAGTAATTTGTTCAAGATTCCACAGAGTCAGTAAAACAGATTCAAATCCACATTTCCTACTTCCAAATTGAGTGCATTTCTACTATACCAAGATTCAGTGTCAAAATAAATCCTGGGCATTCCTAGTACCCTCAGAATACTTTGACAATAGGTACATACATACATATCCTATTCAAACATTTTTTCAGTATCAACTGTGAGGTATATGCACCAAGTATATGCACCAACAATGATCTAAGGACAAAACTAAATGAAAGGAATGATTAAAAAAGAAGTGAGAGTAAGGGATATAAATAAACAAAGTGTTCCACTTGGTAGCTATAAAATGTAAAGAGACCCTAAGAAAAGGCTCCAGCACACTGGGTGGTACCTCTGAGAAATATTATGGAAGATCCTGGATAAAAATCTGAAGAGAAGGCAGAAGATTGGGCAGAATGGAAAGAATATGATTTTTATGGTGTTGTTGCTCCCTGTAGACTCCTGGAGGGCAGGGTCTGCCTTTTGTTTTCTTAGTATTCCCAGGGTTTAGCACTGTACTTGGTACACAGTAAGCACTTAATAAATGCTTACACTGACTGGCCCAGTCCTATCTACAATAAAGAGATCACAGATCCATTGAAGTACATGCAAAGCACTGTATTAGGCAGTAGGTATACATAGATGAAAACCAAAACTAAATAATGGCGGGAAGGGAACCTAAAGCACTTAGCTATACTAGACACTGAGAAAGCACTAGCAAAAAGCAAGTCCAGAATAGGTTCCTTATTAGTGTGGAGAGGTCCACCATTCTTCCAATGAGCAAAGTCAATAATCTCAAATTTATCCTTCCTTGACTTCTCAATTTCTCTATCACCCCAGTCATCCATATCCAGAAAGTTGCCAAATCTTGTCGTTTCTCCTTTCCAAAATCTCTCTCCTTAAAAAGAAAAGAAATAGAAAAAGAAAGTAGGAAGGAAGGAAAAAAGGAAGGAAAGAAGGAAGGGAGGAAGGAAGGAAGGAAGGAAAGAAAAAGAAAATAAAACAAACCCAAATATTTCTTTCCTTCCCTTCTTTCTACCAACATTTTAGGCCAAACCTCATTACCTCTCTTTTCACTCCTTCAATCTTTGGCAATTCTTCTTAAATGATTTTCCTAAGGCACAGACCTGACCACATTACTCCCTTTGGCTTTTACCTGCAAATATAAAATCCAATTCTTCCTATTCCAATTGTCAAACATACCTTTCTAGCTTGGTTATATACATTGCCCCCTTTCTCACACTGACCCAGCTGGAGTAGCCTTCTTGCTTACTATACATTTTGGTTGACTGAAATGAGAAACATCTGAAATTTCCTAAAAGAGATGACACATACAAGATTCATTCATAAAAGCAAAATAGAGTATCTATGTTTCCTGAAGAACTATATTGGGCAACAGGTCTTTTGTGACAACCTTTCCACCTAAAGAGGCTTCTCGTTTTAGAAATTTTTTTCTTCATTTCCACTTATTCCAGAATACCATAAAGAAAATAATGTAATTTATTTCTCTTTCCTATCCTTGTGTTCTTATTTCATCTAGTAGGGTCCAGAAAGAAAGAAAAAGACAGCAAAGAAGCATAATCTCTGGACTGTTCCTGTAGGACCTGAGAATCAGAAGATGAAATCCAAAAGCAAAAAAGAGATAAGAGGGGGAAAAAAAAGAATCTTTAATGGTAAACACAAAGATAGGAATATACTTTGAGGAATAAAACAAGAAACATGTAAGTAAAGGGAAGAAAAAGTAAAGACTTCAGGTAAATGAGAGGGTCAAAATAAAACAAAACAAAACACACACAACAAAGTTATATACCCAAGTATACTCATCCTAATAAAAATCTTGCTATGAGAAGGAAAATCAGTAGCTTATTGGGGAAGGAGTGGGAGCAGAAAAGAGTAGAACAGGTAGGCTCCCTTTTCATAAAGAGGTACGTATGCATTTTAGTTCCTACCATATCTTTCTTCTCTAAATATAAAAGTCATGGGATTCACCACATTGCTTCATAACCTCAGAAATTTGGACAGCTTTCTACAAATAAAGGGGAACACTCTTGAAATGTCTGTAGAAAAAGATTAATAATTACACAAATTTACAGCCCCATAACGCCCCTATTCCATACTAGGGTCAATCCAGTTAACCAAAGGAAAAGAAAAATACCTTCTACTCTAAGAGGACTGTGGGGTTTTCTCCCATTCCTCTGACCAAAAAGGCAATCCCCTACTTCATAGTCCCCCTTCCCCTGATTAAAAAAGCAACCAACCCCCTCCTCCCACACCTCCTTATCTTACACAATCCTTATCCTACAGAATTCTCCCTAGTTTTCCAATATATCCTTCAGTTAGAGGATCTATACAACACTATACATGCAACTCCAAAAATGCACACTGTGTAATCAATTTATTAAACTGACTATAAAACACATCACTTATTAGCTGGTGAAAGCACCTAGGAATATCAAGATAGGACACAACAGGAAAACAAAGAACTATTCACTACCCAAAAACTCCCTTCCCTTGATTAATTTAAACTTTTCTCCCCTTGCCTTCAGTAAAAAACATTAATCTTAGTTATTTCTTGACCCATGTTTGAATATTAAAAAAACCTCAATGGGGCAGAAACCCTGAGAAAGTAGAAAAAGTGAAAAGAAAAAAAATCTGTTCAATAACCTTCCTTTTGGTCTACATCTACAGTATAAAAATATCCTGTTACAGAAGTATAAAAAAAAAAAACATCACATGGAAAAATGTGTACTTATTATAAATATCAGAAAAAGGTTCAGGAGTGTAAGCTACTCTTAAGTTACTGAGAAGGGGAGAACCTGCTTAAGTAGAGAGGATATTTCTTCATCCAGCAGTTCCTTTTAATCAATGAAACAACAGATCCAGTCTCTATTCTCCTATAATAGTGTCTGTATTATCTTCATGTCCTAGCCAGAAATGGTTTAGGTCACCGATGCTAAATAGAAGTCCTGAACTAAAGATCCCTAATGATCACTGCAGCAGCATATTAACTTAGAAAACTACATATTAACATTATCTATGTTCTATAATATACATTTTACAGATTTCCCAATTGCATTTTAATCTGGTTCAGCAGATACTTGGAAAGCAAGAGGGTGAGTGTGATTGATACCTCTGGTTTAGATTAATTTATTTTAAAGGCAGAAGGTTCTTAACTTCTTTATGTCATAGATCCTTTGGCAGTCTGGTGAAGGATATGGAATTCCTTTTCAGAATAATGTTTTAAATGCATAAATTTTAAAAAAAAAAGAGCAGAAGGGAAACCAATTATACTGAAATATAGTTGTCAAAATATTATTATTATTTTTATTTTTGATGAGGCAATTGGGTTAAGTGACTTGCCTAGGATCACTCAACTAAGAAGTGCTAAGTGTCTAAGGCCAAATTTGAACTCAGGTCCTCCTGAATTCAAGGCTGGTGCTCTATCTACTGCACCACCTAGCTGCCCCAAAGATTTCTTTCTTTTCTTTTCTTTTTTGTGTTTTTGCCAAAATATTATTTAAAATTTTTTTAAACATTCCATGTTAAAAACCCCTGACAATATGAGTTAAATATTTCACCCTTTTCCAAAACCAAGCATTGTTTTATTTCTTCCTTTATGTTATCTGTGTTCATATAAATGTTTTTTGCAATATAATATTCTTTTCCCCCCCCAATTGCATATCAAAACAAATTTTTAAACATTTTTTTAAAAAAGTTCTGTGTTTCAAATTCTATCCTTCCCTTCTGTTTCCTCCCTGAGACAGTAAGCAATCAGATATAGGTTATATATGTGCAATCAATATCGTTTTCATTTATTAACATCTCTTTTGCATGTATATATTCTTGTATCAATTTTTATTTAAAGAAAAGGGGAAAAAGGCAGCAGAGCAGAACCAGCCAGCATCTCAATGAAATGCAATATTTACACCCACATTCCCCTACTTTTGCAAAGAAGGGGCTGAGTTTGGTTAAATACAGCAATGAACAAGAATATCAAACTGAAGATTCTACAATACTGTTTAAATCCAAAAAACCAAATGGACACAAAGATCCAGATAAACTAGGTTATATGCAAACATTTGCAAAAGATTACTTTTTATTTATTTAATGAAAGTAGTACAATAAATTATTTTTAAACAGAAATGTTATTTTTGCTAATTCATGGTCTAGAACACTTAATTATTCCTCCTAGCACCACTATATTCTAAGTAACAGCACTCTGAATAGTACTGTGGTTTTGCTGACAGAGATTCAGGTCCTCCAAGTCAAGGCAAGCTATGAAAAACTAGGTAAGGAGGAGGAACAAAGGTGCCGCTTACACATTTATTTATCTGTTAGGCTCACACCTTGGATAGAACATCACCAGCCAGTTTAAACATTCAGTACGGCAATAATTTGGTCTCCATCCTTTTGACAATTTGTTTCACGCCTCATTTGCTACCAAGAGTTAAAACGTTTTAGTCAACCTTGAAAAAGCAATTCAGATTTTTTTTTTCTACACCAAAAAATGCTTAACCTATTTTAACTACTAGGCCACTGGTTAAAGTTCAAACTGTGACACAGATAGAAATCAGGCATTATCCCTCAAATGCTGAAAGAGAGAAAAAAAACAAACTGTCTCTGGCCTTAAATTTCATTTCAATCAAAAACAATTCAAACCACTGTTTTCAAAGTTTAATGAGACCCCAACAGAAAGTGAGTCTTCCTTTTACTAAATAAGCTATATTACAAAAAGACAGAAAAGTAGAATCCCAATTCTTAGTTTTTTCAGAATATATGCCAAATGCTCTGCAATGGCAACTGAGTCTGGTGGGATCAATTTTTATAACATTGTTTTTATTACCATTGGGAAAAAATGGTTATTTCTTAGATGACCACATTGTATAAGTACCTAAGTATAATACCAAAATAAATTTCCTCATTATTAGTCAAAAAGACATGTTTTATAAAACACAGTCCAGAATACAAATAGCTTATTTTTTTTCACAAGTCCATAGTTTGTTTGTAATATTAGTCAACTTGTTTAAAAGAAAAGTAAAGAAAAAGGTGCAATTCAAAGTAACTCCAATATGTGATTTTTATTTTAAAATGCCCTTTTGCTAGAAAGGGATTTTACCAGGCCCATCACATGCAACATGATTTTGAAATCAGAGTAGATAGAACATGTTAAAAAAAAATTAAGATTTTATTAAAGAAAATTTTGTACTAATAAAATTAAGCCAACTTTCAAGATTCCCTGCCCATTTCTCCAAGAATACACATGACAACAATAATTTTAAGAGGTTTTCAAAGGGAAAGAGTAATGGATCTTCACCTTTTCTGTGACATGGCCCCTTTGACCCCAATATAGATACCTCAGAACGATTATTGTTGCCTATATTCATAACTGGAAAAAAAAAAAAACTAACCTTCAGCTTACTGAGTGAAAATAAAGATCTAATGTTTGGTTTGTTTTTTTCCCCCATCCAAAGTCAGGGCCAAGGACCCTCTGAAATCTATGTTGGGAACCATAGTTTAAAATCCCTGAAATAAAGAAACTTAAGCTTTTCTGTGAAAAGTATAAATAATAGCAGAAATAAATAGCAGAAAATGACTCCTGGCATCTGGTTTTTCAGCACATAAAGAGACATTTGAGAGAAAACATTTTGGATATTCCTTTAAATAGTACATTACGAAGATGGGGCAGTTTCTTCCATCATTCCTGCTAAATAAAGGATCTGCTATTAAAAATACACACACATTTATCAAGTTTAAACATCAATTTCCTATTCCAGTTTTTAACATTTCTATACTTTATTTTTTACAAACATTTTCAAACCATACCAATGGCCTACTTTAAACAACATTCAATACAATTAAATGTTAGTTCAATGAAAAATTCAAGACATCCTCACTAGAAAATCCTTATTCTTGGACCATTTTCTAATCCTTAAGATCAAAAGTAGATTGAGATGCAAAGCATAGCAGCCTCATTATAATCAAAGAACTGACACAATATAGTATAGGTTAACTTGTGTTACAATAGCTATGTCAAAGAGGAAGTGATTAGAATCTGTAAATCCCAATGTTTTATTTAGAGTTGCCGGGTTGGTCTGTGACCAATTGGAAACACCAAAGTTAAAACGTGGGCTCTCAAAAGCGAGAGAGGAAGGAAACAAGGGCCTGCTCTACGTCAGTCACCACACTAAGTATTTTACAAATGTTTTATCATATGAGACACAGGCTACTAACACAACCTCCACTGGCATTGAACACGTGGCTAAGAACACCTCAAAAGTCTAGGATTATGAAAATACAAAACCAGCACAAAGATTTCAGTCTGAGATTTTAAATTTAGCTGTGAGTGAGTGGAAATATATTTAAAATGATTATGCATGTATAATCTCTGTCAGATTGCTTGCTGTCTTGGAGAGGAGGGAGTTAAGGGAAGGCAGAAAAAAAAATTGGAACAAAGTCTTACAAAAATGAATGCTGAAAACTATTTTTACAATAAAATACTATTAAAAATGTTAATTATTATTAAGCACCCCAAAATATGTACTGTTCCATATAAAACAAAGAAAAATGTACATTCTAGGTCCTGGGAAAAATACCAAGATTAACAAGAGAGCCATTAAGTTTTCAACCTTAAGTTGAAGGGGAGAGGTGAGTATACTCGAGGAATGGACAATACTTATAAACACTGCAATAATATACAGTATTATACAGATAGGTAGACTAGCAAGTGCTATGCAAAGTAGCTAATAAGAGAGATCAAAGAACACTGTTCAAAGAGGTGACTTTTAGCAGGACTTCAAAGAACAAACAGGGCTTCAGCCATTTGGGTGGCGCAATAAGTGGATAGTGTCAGACATGGAGTCATGAACACCAGAGCTCAAATTTGAACTCAAACACGTACCAGCTGTGTGACCCTGGGCAAGTCACTTTTAGTTTGCCTCAGTTTCCTCATCTGTAAAATGAGTTGGAGATGGAAATCTTTGCCCCAAAAAGCCCAAATGAGGTCACAGAGAGCTGGACACAATTTCAGCAGGTAAAAAACAGAAGAGAAGGCATTCTGAGATAGAAAATGGTTGAACAAAGATACAAAGGCTGAAAAGCAAAGGAGTAGAAACAAGGGCAGCAAAGTAAAGATATTCCAGTTGTCTGGACTATAGAGCAATGGGAAGAGAATAATGCATGATAGTATTTTAAAAGATCTTTTCAAGATACTCAAGTAGACTTCCATTACCACACTACCTAGCTTGTTCACCTTTATGGGCCAGGTAACAAACCTGAATTAATTCACCTGAGTTACAAAGTGTCCCTAAAATACTTCAAGGGAACGCAAGAGATCTCATTGATATGGAAATTCCCAATCAGCAAACAAGCATTTATTAAGCACCTACTACATTCCAGACCTCCACCACACGAGAGCTAATCAAAGGCAGGTCTTATTCTTACTTTGAAGTTCCCTAATCAGATCAACATCTGTTTTCATTCCACTTCTCCCTTTGCAAAGCTCTTCTCTCCCCAAAGAGAGCTAAATACCTCAATCCATTAGTTCTTTCCCAGGGCTGCAGGCCCTGAGTGAGCTATAGTTTCCTCCCTACTTTAGCCTGACTCTTTAATGAACCCTGCTCAACTGTACACTGTCCCCTTAGACAGGAAGCTTTTCCTGATCCCTCTTAATTCTAGTGCCTTAATATATAAAGCCTATGTGTTACCAGCACTGACAACAGAGCCTGGCACATAATAATTAATAAATGTTTATTTACTGACACAGTGTTCAGCACTGGGGATTTTTTAAAAAGGCAAAAAAGCAGTCTCTGTTGTTTTCAAGGTGTACAGCCCACTGGAGGAGACAATATATAAGTAACTATTTACAAAGAACCAAGGGACACATAGGATAAATCAAAGGAGGGAAGGGCAGAGCATTAAGAGGGATAGGAAGGAGAAGCTTCTTATAGAAAATGAGTTTGACTAGAAACAGAGTGGGTGCCCTTCAATTGGAGAATGGCTGAATAAGTTGTGGTATATGAATATTATGGAATATTATTGTTCTGTAAGAAATGACCAACAGGAAGATTTCAGAAAGGCCTGGAGACACTTACACGAACTGATGCTGAGTGAAATGAGCAGGATCAGGAGATCATTATATACTTCAACAACAATACTATATGATGATCTATTCTGATGGACGTGGTTCTTTTCAACAATGAGATGAACCAAATCAGTTCCAATAAAGCAGTAATGAACTGAACCAGCTACGCCCAGCGAAAGAACTCTGGGAGATGACTAAAAGCCATTACATTGAATTCCCAATCCCTCTATTTTTGTCCATCTGTATTTTTTATTTCCTTCACAGGCTAATTGTACACTATTTCAAAGTCTGATTCTTTTTGTACAGCAAAATAACTGTATGGACATGTATACATATATAGTATTTAACTTAGACTTTAACATATTTTACATGTACTGGTCAACCTGCCATCTGGGGGAGGGGATGGGGGGAAAGAGGGGAAAAATTGGAACAAAAGGGTTTGCAATTATCAATGCTGAAAAATTACCCATGTATATATCTTGTAAATAAAAAGCTATAAGAAAAAAAAAAGAAACTAAAAAGCTTTAATTAAAAAAAGAAAAGAAAATGAGTCTGAAAAGCAAAGAAAGCCAAAAGGGAGCAATAAGGATTCAAAGATCGGGAAAAAGCTTAAGTTGCATTAAAACTTTTTAGTCTTGCATATCCTTTACACTCTTAAAAATGAGGATTCCTTCCCTCACAGAGAACTTTTTTTAATGAGTTATTTACATCAATATTCATATCAGAAATTAAATTAACTTATTATGAAAAGTTTTGCCCATATACACCCCCAAAAAGAGTTTTGGGGACTCCACCTCCAAGGGTTAACAAATCAAACTTACCTTCTCCATTTTACAGATAAGGAAACCACCTCTGTTCTAAGAACAGCCTATCAGCAGAGATTAGAGCTGTTTCTTGCATCTTCTCAGGAATAAGGATGTCTGAAGAATCCACGTGAAATTTCAGCTTGAAATGGTTTAGGTACACCTGCACAGAATATTTCATATGCTTACAGCTCTCAGATTCTATTGTTATTAAAGCAAAGATATTATTTTGATAAAGTAAAAATTATAAATATATAGAAAGTGCAAGGCAGTGAAGTGTCACAGTAGATGGAATAAATCAGGAAGACTCATTTTCCTGAGCTTCAAATCTGGCTGCAGACAGATTATATGACCCTCTGCAAGCTGTTTGCCTCGGTTTTCTCATCTGTAAAATGAGCTAGAAGAAAATGGCCATTACTTTTTCCAAGAAAACTCCAACTGAGGTCACAAAGTGTCTGAAGTGACAGAAAAAAGAACAGAACAATAACAGAAAGTCGATGAAGAGGGGAGTAGAGAAAAGGAAAAGAAGTAAACTCTTTAGTTCCAATATAAAAACCACCATTTCTTTCATGAATAGGGCAAGAGTCATTTGAAACAATCCTGAAGCCCTTGTGAAATTGTTATTGAATGCTCCCTTTTCAAAATTAGTTAAGTGGAGTTCTTAAGATCAGACAATCACAAACCTAGGGCCAGATGAGAGATTCAAAGTCATCTAGTTTACCTCCCTGTTTTTTTACAAATGAGCTAGTACACTCAAGCACAGAGGGGACAAATTACTTGCCTATGCTCATAGATGGCAAGTGGCAGAGCCATCCATGATTTGAACTCGGGTCCAGTGGCTTCAAGTTAATTCAGTTCAAGTTCCTAATTCTCCATTATCTCTAAATTACATTCTTGCAAAAGCTGAATCATTAAAAGTGATTTAAAAAAAATGCAAAACCTAGATGAGATAAAGAAGTAGAGAGATTTTGTGTGTGGGAAGAATAACATCCTCTAAGAGACATAAAAACCACAAGTGTGGCAATTGAAGAGTTTCTCAAACACCTTTATAATCTCCACTTAGCCTAGAGTTGCTAAGTCAAAGTTGCAAAATAAAAAAGACAAAATTGTCTGAAAAGAGAAGTTATCTTCAGGGGTTATTTGGCTGTAATGACACTTTTCCAGTGTCACTAATTTGGTTCTAACATTTCCATATGGCAAGATGGATAGAAAAATCATAATTCTCTTCCATTTGATTCAGGTCCAAAAGAAAACTACATGTTTTGGCGGATTTTGTTTAGTGTTTTTAAATTTTTACATCTGAGCATTTAACCATCTCATTCATTATGTCTCTAAGGTAACTATTTTGACACAATAAGAATTAAATATAGCCAGTTTCATTAGGTGTTATATAATTCCATTCATCTTTCTCCCTCAATTACTTCTATCCTTGCCAATACTTAATGATATCAGCATTAATCATCTGACCTCTGTTTCCCATATTCTTAATTCATATTTATAAATAGATATATTGCCACTACACACATTCCCCCTGCTCCTCCCCTCCCCCCAGCCACTCCACCATGGAATTCTTAAAATACTAATAAGAAAGATCATGAGATTACTCATACCACTGCTTGCACCACTATCCAGCTTCAAAGGAGACTATACTTAAGCCAAAATTAAGCATCAATCCTAATTTTTTAAATATCAAGAAAAGGAGTTTTAATCTGGAGTCAGTGAACTTTTAAAAATATATTCTGATAACTACATTGCAATATGATTGGTTTCCTCTGTAATCTTATATACTTTACACATTTTAAAACATGAATATGAGAAAGGGTTCCTAGATTTCACTGAACTGCCAAAGGAGTCTATGATACCCAAAGAGTTAAGAACCCTTGATCTATAATAGGATAAGCTGCTCTGACAACTCAACTCTAGATTTAAGAACATTCACAGTAAGAAAATTCTTTTGTATCCAGCTTAATTCCCTTATAACATGGTTTGAGTCAATTTTGTCCTCTCTGGTTAAGAGCAGCCATGAGGAAATGCTGGGCATTATCCACTGTCAAGAAGTCTTTCATACGATGAAAAACTAATATTAATATAATTCACAACTCTCTTATCTCTATAGGGAAGCATCTCAGTTTACTTATAACTCTTAAATGTTCATTTCCAATTCTTCCATTATTTCTGTGATTCTCCTTCAATTTGCCTCCCACTCCCTCTTCAGTTATAGTATTCAGAATAGTGAACCATATATCAGAAACCATTAATTGCCTCACCAAAAGTGAAAAAAACAAACAAACAAACAAAAAAAACTAGTGATGAAACAGCACCTTCCTCCCCCCATTCCAAAACCTTTTGCCAGGGAGTTAATGCTCTAGCATGCAAAATGAGAAAGTCGTTCTCAGATATCACCAACAAGTTCGCTTGTTTTTATCTAACATATGTGTGTATGCATTTAGAATATGTACATTATGTATTCCGTACATAGATATATTTGTTACAAGTTAGGAAAGGTTATTAGGTAGAGATAGACATAAAAAAAAGATCAATAATTTTCAGTGCACATAATTTAAAAGCACATTAAAAAAAAGAAAAACAAAAGGGCACTTGTAGTACTACTTTGTTAAATATAACATATACAGTCTTTTTAAAAAGATAAACTTGATAAACATTCACAATTTCTTTTGCAGGCTGAATTCTTGTTCTTTTTTGTATTTGCTGATGTTTATCAAGTCAAAGTAAAAAGAAAATTTCATTTTAAAAATTAAAAAAAGCAAAACAAAAATCACTGGCTCTAAAGTAAAAACAAAGCTCTATTTGGGATGTTTTATGTGACCTCGGGATAGTTATGTAACTATTCTGGGCCTCAGTTTCCTAATTTGTAAACTCATCTGAGGCAGATGGACTAGATGACAGGGAATCCTTTCTAGCCACAGATCTATGACCTTATGGATATGCTATCCTTCTCCACACCAGTTCTTGAAAGCTTGATTTTAGTACCATGAACTTTATTAGAGACTTAGTCAATGGACAGGGGTTGTTTCTTTGTCGGGTGCTTATAAACAGTATCTGGAACAAATCTAGAGCTTAATAAATGTTACTAACAACCCAAACCTGACACTTGAGATAGCTCCAAATATACTATACTTTTGGTTATGATCTACTAATTAGCTATGTAAATCACCCAAGTGGTCAATTCAATCTTTTAAAAACATTAAGTGCATAATAACACAGGTATTTGCTGGTGGTTCCCAAAGTTCTAAAATGGTAAATTTTAGCTCTCAGTACTTGCCCTTGCAGAGAACGCAATCTAGTAGACTTTGATTATATTCTTCAATTTAATCAATGGATTACTTATCCTAGAGGTGTAATACTGGAGTTTGTAACACTGTGTTTATCTCTTCCCTCAGACAAATATTAGCAGAGTGGTCACATTCAGACCGGTCAACCTAGAAGTGTCTCCAGGCAATCCCCTAAGAATGTAAAGTCAAAGAAATTACAGACAAGGGAGAGTTTCAACACTACCTCTTCTCAGAGATTACCTTCACTATGTCAATGAAACCAAAGGTCTGGACTTCCCTTCATGACTTAATCTTCCCCCCACCCCCCAAAAACCACTCTATATTTGACTAACTTGGTAAACTCCTTTACACGAGGAGGGGGGAGAGAAGAGAAGAGAAGAGAAGAGAAGAGAAGAGAAGAGAAGAGAAGAGAAGAGAAGAGAAGAGAAGAGAAGAGAAGAGAAGAGAAGAGAAGAGAAGAGAAGAGAAAAAGAAAAAGAAAAAATCTATTCCATCCAAAGGAAGGAATGAGGTTTCTATACCTTTTATATCCGCCTGTCCTAGTATGCCTATGACTGATATCATGAAGACTACAATTCATAAGAATGAATCCAGCTCCAGAAACATCCTTCTTTCAATTAAAAAAAAAAAAAAACAGTATTATAGGCAGTCAAAAAGCCTGTTTGATGAGTCCTATTTTGAGTCCTATTATTATGTTTACAAAGAAAACTTTTTCACTAGCATACTATTTATCTAATATCAATTTAATCTCATATGTTATGTTATGTTATATTAATCCTGGAAATTTCATTTAATTTCTGTAAAAGTGTTTACCAACAAGGCAAAGGAAAATATGTTTCATGTCAGTAATATATACAATTAACTGCTCTACAACTCATTTCAATGGTCACATATACATTAAACGAATATCTGTTTTATCTTCCAAAGAGTCATAATCTATATAATTATTGTTTACTGACCAACCTGGACTAGAATTTGTACAACTGCACAAATGAGACAAGGATGTCTCAACATCACAATTCATTTCAAATTTTACAATATAAAAGGCAGAAAATGCTAATTCTTCCAGAAACAGGTTATATATTATTTCTTATTTTCTCATGCTTTCTACCTTTGAAATATTCAAGTTTCGCTGCCTTGAATACAAGTGTTTATAATATCAGCATCCCAAAGATTCAATCAGGGAGTTGATGCCATGACATGGAAGTGAATTGGATTTTACTGAGGGAGGACAATCACCAGTCTCACTTTCTCCTCCAGTCCAGAGGTAAGATATAGATCAGGACAACAGGAGACAGCCCTAGATGCAGCAGAAGACTAGGCTTTTTTAAGCTAAAGTCTTCAACAGGTCTCAATGGCTATAGCCATTCAGAGATGAAGATTTGAGTAAGAAATGAGGCAAAATTCGCTCATCAAAATAAAGAAAATTGGGGCAGCTAGGTGATACAGTGGATAGAGCAAGCACTAGCCCTGAAGTCAGGAGGATCTGAGTTCAAATCTGGTCTCAAACATTTAACACTTTCTGGCTGTGTGACCCTAGGCAAGTCACTTAACCTCTACTGCCAGGAGGGAGGAAGGGAGAGAGGAAGGGAGGAAGGAAGGAAGGAAGAAGGAAGAAAGGAAGGAAGGAAAGAAGGAAGAAAGGAAGGAAGGAAGAAAGGAAGGAAGGAAAGAAGGAAGAAAGGAAGGAAGGAAAGAAGGAAGGAAGGAAGGAAGGAAGGAAGGAAGGAAGGAAGGAAGGAAGGAAAGAAATGTGGGAAGAGAATTCCCTCGGGGTTTTGGCCAAGACAGCTATTTACATTTACTCTGAACCAATCAGGGTCCAAAAGATAATAAAGTGGGGTTTGTCCCAGGACCTAAAGTTGTTCAAAGAGAGCCAGAGTAAACTGGGTTTGATCTTAGCCCATAAACCTCAAGATATTTAGCAAGGTTTCAGTGACCAAAATTACTTTAAAACCAACAAGAGAAGTCAGAATGACTTCTGTAGCTAGACAAAAACGGAATCAAATGGATGAGATGTATTCATCCTAAGAGAGATCGAGCTCAGCTCTCAAACCTCGAATTTCAAAGCTCCAGAACTTGTCAATAGAGATGCTGTTTTCCTCATAATCCTAATATTCATATCATCTGCGCTGCTGGATTTTTTCATTCTCTGCAAGGTGGGGAGCAGCTTCCTGGTCTGCCCATCCACTGACTCCAAGTATTATCTATAGTCATTCCATTTGAATCCAATTTCCTGGCATTACCTCTGCCCAGGTCAGGGATGAATGGCTGTCAAGTTCCCAGAGGAATAAAAAGAAAAACCCTTTCTTCCTGAGGCAGCAAGTTTCAATTCACAGAGCACATGGTTAATCTACATATGTGAAGGTCATGGCACTTCAGTCAAAGAGGTTAAGAATGGAACAGCTCACGTAAGGGGCTGTCTTAAACATCTTGGCACGATGCCCAACAAGTGAGATTGTTGAAAAGCAATAGATAGCTTCTGGCAGCAGCGAAGGGAAAAATATTTTGATCATGTGACGCTGTACCAGTTTGCTTTGCGTGTGAAACTTTTACAGACCCCTCTGCTCTCCCTTACCTCCTCCCCCCAAAAAAACACACGTGCAAATCAAATGCAGACTCGGGTTTGCTACTATAGTCACCAGCCCTTCCCGTTACAAAAACCCACCTGACAAAATGCATCTCCCCCCGCCCCCCAAGATGCCGATATCCACAGAGAGCTCAGCTTTAACAAACTGACAGCCAATTTAGCCAAATACCCCAACAGTTCATTATGTCTTCTGAAGCAGGTTTTCAGTATTGGAACATACACACACACACATACATACACACACATTAAAAAAAAAAAAAAAAAAACCGAGACTCCACTTTTCAGGTTGTACAGTTGTTTCTAATAAAATGCATCTGTCAAGAAAAATTAGTTTTTCATTGCTAATACAGAATTCTGCTGAAATTACAGCAACTCTGGTGCCTAATGCACTTATTTTACATTTTTTACAGGCCAGTCTCTCCAAATACAAAGTGGCTTTTCACTTCTTGGCTCCACCAATTAAGTTTAATTATAGAATCAAAGGTAAAATGCCCATGGTTTTTTGTGTGCCTTTGCCTCCCTGTCAAGTGTCACAATGAAGAGAAGGCATGGACCAAGTCTCACCACACACAGTGCATCGTGGCTGAAAAGGAGCGAAACAGAGAGCTCTGGAAAGCACATCGTAGCATGTTTTGGCCTGTTTCTAGCTTTAATAAATCTTGTACTGTTTTATAAAAGCCAGGTAGGACAATAAAGTAAACTACCATTTACCCCCCCCCCAACAAAAAAAAAAAGCATAATCTTAATAAACAATGAGAAAAGCACTGGAAACAAATGATAGTCTGTTGTAGGAAACAACATAAATCACTTTTTGAAACAGCCTGAACCAACAATTTTTTTCTTGTTAAAAAGTCTATCTGTCCATCTACTAGAAGCTAAGATTCTTTCAAAATATTGGAATTTTTATAAACCAACTTTTCAGAATACAGGAAAATACAATCCCATCTATATTTCTATTTTGAACATGAAAAATTTAAAGTATCAGAATAAAAAAGATATTATATGTATTACTCACTATATTGTAAATAATTTGTAAAATGTTTACAAGTAGACATCTTTTTGTAAGATACTGAACACCACAAATTTTAAATACTGTGTATGCAAACTAAGTTTCCTGGGTCTTTATATCTAACACCCAATACAATGCCCTGCATTGTTGGTATGACATTAACCTGAAAATTTAGTTATTGTTTCATTTGATTTTTTTAAGGGAAAAAAGGGAAAAGCTTGAAGATACAAATATGATCAGCTTCTCCCAAATACATGACAAGGTCACAACGATAACTCCAGTTTGTACTATGTTAACATGCATTTTTTTTTAATTTGTAAGATTTTACATATGAACTTATAAGCAACAAATTTATTTATTCCTTGCAATGACACTGCTTTATTAGAAAAAGTGTCAAAATTAGATGGTAATGGCCTTTCTGATTTACGATGTCATTTAAAACTCTGAGGGAGGGGGGTTGACTTGAAGAAGTAACTTTCCTTAGATTAGAAACAAGATCTAAACGTGACCCTATTTTTCCAAAAATCAAACAATGACAGATCGAGTTTCTACTTGGATTAAGTAGCATAGATCTGGGCTTCTTAAACTGTTTCCATTTGTGACCCCTTTATGCCCAAGAAATTTTTATGTGTCTCCAGTTACACAGATTTATAAAATTTCTATTCAAATCAAATACTAAAAGATAATTTCCAACTCCCACATTCAGTTGAGAGACCCCACGTGGGGCCAATGAATCATAGTTTCTTAAGAAGCTGGAATATAGATCATACCTTAATCACACTAAATAATAGTATATTTATCATGCTTTCATAAATACCAAGGCAAAGAGTTATCAATTCAGTCACCTATTCCATTGGCTTTAAATCCTTTTGAACAATGAAACTTTCTATGTAAGCAAAATTCCTCTTATTAATAATACAAGTCAATTTCCTTCAATTGACAATTGCCTAAAGGTAATGCCAACAACAAAAGTTTTGACTTTAGATAAATTGTTACTGCATCAAAGGAAACCAATTTTAAAGTCTCCAGATTTATTTGATCCTCCACCTACAAATAGGCATGCTTCTGGTTAAACATCCTAACATAGAATATGACACTAGAGGTCTTCAATAAATTCATCAGGAAAATACAAGTTTGTTCTGAATATCAATGGAAAGTTTTCAGATATTTCTTAGCAACAAAAAAGTACCAAAAGGCAAGGCAAGTGAGTGTGAAAAGATGGCAGAGGGCAAGGTTTGAATGATGCATTATAAAAGAGTGTTCATCTTTTCATATGAATCACAGGAATACAGTAAATATTTTGTTTGTATCTTCCATCCCACTATGTAACATTCCAAGAATTATTGTAAAGGTCTAAGATAATTAATGAAGAAAAATAAGGAACTTTGCTTATACTTGCTTTATCCCTATACTTAATACAGTGTCCTCGTAAAATAAATGCTCCATAAATAGGATGATGAAGAAATTAAATTTTAGTCCCAATGAATCTGTAAATGTCAGCTTAATAAACACTCTGCATTACACATTATAAAATACCTATTTCCAGTACGATTATTCCATACATAGATACATACCATACAGAGAAGATCCTCTAAAGATTCATCTATTCTCATCTCTTTCAATGCCTTTACTCTAGAAATTGAGAAACAAAGGCTCTCTTAAAGTTAAATAACTTAACTAAGCTCATATACAGCTTGTTAGCAGGAGACTGAGGAAGAACTCAGGTCTCCTGATTATCAACCCAACACTCCATAATTTGACTTTGCATTACTACTATGCTAGTTTTTTTTTTAATCTAAAATTTTACATCTGAACTTATATGGATTTATAATCTTATTAATCTAGTTGTTCTTTCAAATGATACCTGCTTTGTTAAAAAGGTGCTTGTTCAGAATTCAGCGATAATGACCTTTATGATTTACAGTGTCACTTAAAGCTTAGAGGGCAATTTGAATTTCCTGGGGAACAAAAAAAGTATAAGTAGAAATTCTAAAACAGACTTTTAAAATGGGCATTACAAACCAAGGCAGTTACTGAATTAAGAAATACGATCCTTATAGTTTCACAAATTACATGCAAAATTCTAGAAGGATTTGGAAATATGCAAGATGCTTTCAAAATAAAAGGGCTTCACCACAAAAATAAAAAATATTGGAAAATTTTAACACTAATCACAAATGTCTCCTTGTACAAACGCATAACTTCACCATAAGGATTCAAGTATGTAGATTTGCCAGGGTAACTCATTTGAGCTTTTACCAGAATTTATCCTACATCACAGACACCTGCCTAAACCTAGGACAATTGTTAACTTTTTTAACATCGACAGTACTATGTGAAAAATGAAAAGGAAATAAAAAGGACCACTCAACTCAAAATTCATAAGCAAGGAGTTTTGCTTTTTGTCTTTACCATTTTCTTTTTTGCATCCTATGTCTTTCTCTGGCAAAAGATTAGTAGATATTTCTTGTTAGAGATGAAAAATAATAACAACAGTTAGAAAACAGAGGATCTATAATATACTTCTTTAGCCCACAAAATAAAGCAGGATATATAGTATATATCAACCAGATTACTAATCACATGTGATTCATATGAGCAAATTTTAACTAAAACTCAGTTATGATTGTTCTTTTTAAAAAATACCATGATCCAAATAGAAGCAGAATAAAGCTTGCTTAAATACCTATTTAGAAATTCTTCATATTGAATAACAGCAAAAATAACTGGTATATATAGAGTATTTTTAAAAATATGAAAAAAAACTTTTATACACATTATAGCATTTGAGCTTCATGAGATGGGTATTAGAGGAATTATGAGCCCATTTTACCAATGAGGAATCTGCATGCCCATGGAACTAGCCCATGGTCACATAGCTAGTGAGAAGTAGGATCTGAACCCAAGTGTTTCTGATTTCATATCCAGTACTGACTTTCTTTTTGAAGAAATCTTCCTGACACCAGCAGCACCCAATACCAACTTTGGTATGTGAATGTAACTAAGCTAGCTAATCAATCACCTTAGTATAGACATTAAGCCTATGCCTGCCTCCCAGCTATGAAGGCAAAAAGAAATGTTTACATTAAAAGAAATAATCTTTTAAAGTCCAGACTCTCAGAAATAGTTGATTTTCTTCATACTTACTGTGGCAAAGAGTTTTAAATTTGATGCACATATCTGACAGCATAAAGACAGGCCTGCATTTCTGTCCCACCAGCAGCTAAAATAGCATGCCAATGTTTTACACAAAGAATATATTCAACAGAGAAAACTGACTTGAATCTAAGTAAGAGTCCCTTTGAAGCTCCAATTTTTTAAAGTTAGGAAACCAGTCATCTTTTAGGAGCCTTCTATATGCAAAGCATTCCTACAGTCTTTCAAAAACCAAAAGCCATGAAAAGAGAGCCGGGAAAGAGAGGGAAAAGCAAAAAAAACTTTGGGGGAAAAGGGAATAACATGAAAATACAAGAAAAAAAGAAAGGGCATGTAAACATGTACCAAGATATCCAAATCACACAAAAACACAGAAATTATTTTATAAAAGAAAATGTACATGTAACATTGTAAATACAATGTAAATAAATGGCAGAAGGTAACAGGAAATAAATAAAAAGAGGGAGAGGGAAAGAGTAAACAAATTAATGATTCCATTACCGATATTTTTTCTACTAAATCCTAGGTTTCTGCAGTTTCTGCAAACAGACTCAAAAGACATGATCTCTTAAACTTTCAACAAAATACGGTGACAGCAATATGACCCTATGATTTATAGCACACCAATACAGAGCACCAATTAATTATGAAGAATTTGTGCTGCTCCCTAAGAGATCTGGGGCTTCTAAGTATGAAGACCATTCACAATTCTACTGTTTCCTCTGAAAGAAGTTAAGGAATTCATTATAGGGGGAAAAAAAAGATCCTCGATTATAAAAACAAATCATTTTGCCTATTATATATGTTAACAGCTCATATCATTAAAATGAAACATGAAGAGTGAGAAGTGAAAAAAAAAAGCAACTTTTTTTTTTTTAACATGCCATTACAGAGGCCTAAAAGTGGCATTAGGCTTTAAGATTTTTCTTCTAGATCTTCATCAAATGAGGCTTCCTTTCCAGAGTCATCTAATAAGGAATGACTTCCTGTCTGGTTCTCAAGATCCTGCTTTTATCAAGGCCACAAATGAGATACTGAGAAGCATCTCTTACAAAGGACCGTCAGCAGAGGCAGAATTTTAGTTTAATTCATAATGATTGCCTGGCTGTGACATATCTATTCTAGATTCTGCAGCCATCCATCTAACTTTATTCAATGGAGTTAAGAATCAGTATTTGTATATAGAATATGGCCAAATTTAGGGGAATCCAACTCTGTAATAACACCATTGAAGGAAATGGCTATTTTCTTCAACTTTTTTTTGGGGGGGGGGGGTTACTAAACATGGTAGCATTCTAAATATGCTTAAAACCATTATTATAAAATAAAACATGTCTAAAGATGAATTGTTAACTTAGGCAGGGGTTATGTCTACAGAAATAAATTTCTTAGAAATATCTGTTCCCCTTCTCACTGTTAAAGATTTAGAGTCTACATTTTTAAAACTACCTTTTGAGACTCCTCCACTTAGAGCTACTATAAGGCTTCATGATGGACTGAGGGGCTTTTGGAGTTGAAAAGTTATGCTAACAGACCCCAAGCTCTGGCAGGACTTTCCAGATGTGAAAGCTTTTGAGTCCTGGCCAAGCTGGGTAAAGCTCATCTCGAAGCTGACCGAAAGGTGTAGACATTTAAAAGACTGGTTTGTAAAGGGTCTCTGATCCAGTTAAGTGAAGGGAAGTTACCTTGCCATCAGCAAAATAATTTGATTAAATGACTTATGTTTCTTTTAAGAATGGATCTCAATCAAGCACAACAAAGTTTCAATCGATTTAGAAAAAATACTTAAGTTTGTTTACAAGCATCACACAAGTTGTACAATTACTCTCTCCTTTCTAAAGATAGAAAATAACCAAAATTTGCTGGACATAATTATAGAGAAGATATCATGTGAATTTATGCAGGTTTCATATACTTAATTCAGTCAGAATAATAACATTGATACATAAAATAAAAATATTAGCTTAACCCCCTCTCAAGAAGTCATCTCTAAAGAGATTTCATTAAGATTTCACCATTGGGCAAAAAATAAATAAATAAAATAAATCTACTCCCTCAATCCCCAATTTTATTTTATAAATTTTAAATGATTTGTTAAATCACCAAGATATACCAGAAATTTAAAATTATAATTTATTCAAATACCCAAATCAACCCCACAAACACACATAAAATTACTTTTATGTAAATAGCCCCTATATTGGAAAAGCAATATCATATAAAATGCTTATATCTACAGTGCAGAAATATGTTCTGGTTAGTTAGCAGTTCTGCCTACCACATACATCTTAACGCTACAGGGAGCTACAGCCTGGGATTCTCAAGCCTTAAGCACGCATCCCCAGCAAGAGTGGTAACACTGCTTTACATATCCACAGAGAATGTTCTTTAAAAAAAAAAAAAAAATCTCCCGATAAATGGCCCATTTGAATAGGTATGGAAATGTTGAGATTGTATACATATGTCCAAAAATAATGAAGACATTTATGTGTCCTAAAGTATAACTACAGATTTCTTTTTTTTTTAATGTCACAGGCAGCTTTATAACATCCATACTGAAAACTTAAGCATTAGCAAAATTACTCAGATGTTCAGTGTTATTAATATGCAGCCATATCCTCTATAAATTTGTTGTTTTAAGTAACATAAGACAGTTCTGTCAAACACCTGCTAGCAACCCCAAATATACAAATCTATGCACACCCGAAATTGAAAATGAAGCACAGGTGGACTGTTGAATCCTTCTTCTCACAAATTTGGATCAAAGCACCATCCACCCCATTAACTGTTTAGCTGTCAAAAGTCTAATGCAGGACTGATAAAAGCTTGACCACTGGTGGGGAAAGGCAAATACCAAGTTAACATTAATGAACTGAAGTTCAGATCTCTAAAACCATTTTATAACTAAGTAGCAACATTTAGTAAAGTTACACAATTATTGATTAACCCATTCCTTTCTTAGTGGAAATAGGTGTAGTATAATAGATTGAATGTCCCCCCCCCTCCCCATTATACATGGTCCTCTACTATTTTCATGACTTGTAATGGTCACTATTTCTAAGGTCAAGAACCAAGAAAATCACCTTTATTTGTCCCCAAACATTGTTAAGTAATAAGAAGGTATACAACTAGAAGTGAAAGTACAACTCTGTTCTAAGATGCCTATTAAAAATATGCCTAGGAAAACTTGATTTGGAACCAGCAAAATCTCCAGTTATTAAAAATCCTTAGCCTGTCATAATATACATTTGGTCACATGTTTTGACATAACCATTTTCAAAGATTTCTTTACAATCCTGAATATGTCAATTCCCCTAACTTATTAGTAAAGATAATAAACCCAAATATTCATGTACATTAGTGATAGTATTCAGCATTCAACCTAGGTAAAGTTGTTATTCTATCTACAGGTTTTTGACATTTTTCTACTTTGGCAACTTGGATTTGAGAAAAATTAGGTACGATATGAACTACTCTGCTAAAAATTCAAAAAGGAGACTGAAATAAAAGTTAAGATTTCCTAATGTTTACTAACATCCTAAGGGTACCAGTCCTCTGGAACTGAATGTCAGATATGGCTAAGTATTCATGGTAAGTGACTGAAAAGGTCAAAATCAAAAGAAAAAAAATCTGCTAGTGACGTTACTTGCTCAAAATTAAGTGACCCAGAAATAGTTGTTATCTAAGACATGCAGTACTGACTGCCTTGAAGTTATATCCTATTATGTCAACTTAAATTTTGGGGTGGGAGCTAAGTTCTACAAACAAACTTCTTTCTTTTTAATTACAATATCAACTCCTTTTCTCTACACCAAGAAATAATAACTATATGTTGACTGTTTGAAAAATAAAAGCACAAAAAGTTCTTTATAGAATTTACTATGACAAGATAGTCTAATGCTTAACTGGAGAATTGAGAGGATTAATAGTGGAAATCTTTTCACTTACACCTATATATGTAGTCAATTGTCAAATTCCCTCAGCCCAGTTTCACTCTCTGGGACCCACCAGGATGCTGTCCTTTATTTCTAGGGGGAGGGTATTTGGAAGTGAGAGGAAATAAAGGTAAATGATGGGTGAGCAAAGCAGATTTTCATATTGATTCATGTTATATTTTATAAAATTAAAGTTACATTAACATTAACTGAATGCAAGACAAATACAGACAGAATGCAAATCTTAGCTATGTGCATGAAGACAGAAGTACATTTAAGGAAACTGATCAATCCAGTTTCTCACACAAAAATCCAAGAAATCAATACAATTAAATAGTAAAATGTCCAATTTTACTTTCTGGGGTATCTCCCAGAAATCAACCTCTACCAAGCACAAGAAAATAGGCCACTCAACAAAATCCATTTTACTAAAAACAAAAATGAAACTAAAGTACCATAAGAAGCCAAAAGAAATTTTCAACATATTACAACTTACTTAATATATTTTGTAACACATACATAATATGACAATTGACTTGTTATAACTATCATGTGAAATACTAACGAGAAATCCTTGCCAGAGTCCTTAGAAAACACCCTTAAAAGAAATCTGTAACCAGGAGACAAGTCATAATGCCATAACTATATTTTCAGTATGAATTAGTGCATAATAAACATATATATACACATATAATTTTAAAGTAGTCCCAAGAGATATGCTAATAATACAATGAAATTATTTTCATTTCAATAAAAATAAAATACTTGTAATTTCAGCCAAAAATAACATGTACCTACATCTATTTCTATTACAGTACAATTGTTTCTAGTTTCTAAAAAGTTGTGAATTTTAAGCTATCTCTTTAAAAATAGATTTGCTTTGTCAGCTTGCTTTTTATGAGATTATACCCATGAAACACATCCTTACAACCTTTATACCAGTAAAAATTTCATTGAAGTGGTGGGAAAAGTTATTATCCTTTAAATTTTCTTTTTTCTCATCAAGAATAAAGAAAATATAAGCTTACAAAGTAAAATCTACAAGTAAAGACACACAGAGTATGAATATCAATCAGTATTTAGTCTGTCAAAAGTTTTCACCATTATTTATTATGATCAGTCTATCATTTCCTCCATGACTATCTTTCTTTAAATATATCCCTTTTTTTACTGACCCGAACTAAGTAAAAATGAAAATTTGTATGCCTTGGTATGTATTTACATTGGATTTTAACCTAAAATATATATATATATATATATATATATATATAAATAATTAAGCTATCAAAAGAAATTAAAACGAAAGAAAATACATTATATGTGCAGTGTTGTTTTTTCCTAAATTATCCTGTAAACAATTTATTTAAAAAAAAAAAAAACTCAAGTTATCTGACATACCAAAATAATCAGATTAAAACCAACTCAGTGCTTTTTTGCTTTTAAGGGAAAGGGGGGGGGCGGTCTTTAAAACAGAAAAAGAATACTTTCAGTGGAGAAGATTCACACAGAAATAATGATAAATGTTTTTTAAACACTTAAAATGGTCATTCCTTTTTCACTGTTAACATGTTTGTGTCTGTCTTCTGATGGACATTTATTAGCCAGCCCAAACTCTCCTGCACAAACACCCCAAATAAAAACTCTTCTGTTATTAAATACTGAAGCAGGTAAGAACCATATATGTAAAACAATTACTCATAAAGGCACCTGAAATTATACCTCCAGTGTTGCTACATCTTCAAAATTAAAATCTGATGGAATTAAATGCTCTGATATCTGCTGTGAAGCAGCTTAATTTACTAAAAGGGCAAAAAGTAAAAATATCACTTGGTTTAATATTAACAAATTCTCAAAAAGCATTTTTTTTTATTAAAACTCCACTTCTTTAAAATTAAAGTACATGATAATAGAAACGTACATAATACAAAGTCACCAAAGCTGGGGGGGGGGGTTCCCCCTTAATGTGAACATACTATTTTTGATGTTCATTTAATCCTTTCATTTATGAAAATTAGTCCTTATAATTTAAACTTCTAACAGTATTCAACCTTGCATCTGCTAGTAATACCGCTCAGTTATTTGTTGTAAGAATTTTTGTGACTGTACTGCTCAGCACTTCTATTTACATCAGCAGTGCTAAATGCCCAATGGTGAGAGGGGAGCCAATCAGATGGCAGATTAGATGTCAACTCAGAGGCAGCTGTCTGGAGACTATTACAGCCAGTTTACCTCCACAATTCAAATTCCAAACCTTGCAAAGGAGATCAAGTCAGTCTTTAGGCTCGGTCTGCTAGCAAGATACAGCAAGTGTGCAGGACGCTCCCTAATCAACCCATATGATTTGACTGGTGGCAAAAAAAAAAAAAAAAAAAAAAAAAAAAAAAAAAAAAAAAAAAAAACCCACACCTCCCAAAAGGAAAACCCTATAAAGAGGTTCCAAAATGATCCATTTCCTATTGATCTGATAGCTTATTACTGTATTAAGTGCATCAAATATGTTATGTGTATATTCAATGATGAAAACAAGTACAACTCATTCGAAATGTAGTCCTTGAGGTCAGCGTGTCATTTAAAATTACAGGTTTCAAGAATTCTATAAAATAATTTGTGGCTTTCACTATTTATGTTATGTAACATAAAATATTTTAATATATTTCACATCCACCTAGTTGGAAATTTTCGGTAAGTATTATCAAACATTCAAACTCAAAATAAAATCAAAAGCAACTCTAAGCTAATCATGTAATATGTTCACAACTATAATAAATACTTCGATTATCAAAAAACAAGGCTATTTTCCCCACAATTTCCAACTTTTCAACTTATGAGCACAACGAGTCTAAGGTGAGCAAACAAGTCAGAAAGAAAGAACTGTTCATCCTTTACTGGATCAAAGTATTTAAGAGAAGATTAGTCAAGATCCACTTTTAGAATTTACTGGCTTTTAAAAACTATTTGTTACAAAAGCGATTTCAGTCGTCCCCAATGTTTTCAACAGCCCTGTATTTCTTTCTATTTTTATAATACAAAGCTAAAGGGTTGGAATAACACAGTTAATCAATTGTGTAAATAAAATAGCAGTTATTTCTTCAGTGAAACCAACCTTCTAATGCCCCCGGACTAATCGGAGTCAGACATTGTGTGTTACCAAACATTTTCTAGAGAGGCAGCTAGGAGTTAAAATGGCTTTGGGAATCTACCCCCGCCTCCCTCCCGGGGGGGAGGGGGGAAGAGAGGGGGAAAAAAGTAAATTAGAAAGAAACTAACTAAACCTTGCCCACAGATTTAGGTGTATTTCAAGCCCTAGAAGAAGGCCCTGATTTTTTTCTAGTAGTTACCTGGGATCTGTTAATGGTCTGTCCAGTGTTTCCAGGGCTCATAGCTGGATGATTTCTTTGTTGTGCCGCTGCCCAGCCGGGGTTTGCAGTTCCATACTGGGAACCCAGATCTTTGCCCATGCCCATGCCCGCTGCCGCCTGCTGGCTTCCTGGAGCTGCCCCCGCCGCTCCCTGCGCCTGGGACGGCTGCTGGCCTGGGGCATTGGGGTTGCCGCTGTAATCGGGATAGCTGCTGCCGTAGCTCCTCATCATAGGACTCGGGGAAGTCAGCAGCTGATTGAGGGTCGGCGTGGCCCCCGAAGGGTGCTGGTTCTGCCCGGCGAAGCGCTGAAAACCTCCCGCGGCAGAACTGGCAGCAGCGGCAGCCTTGCCCAGGCTAGCAGCCCCACCGCCGCCGCCGCCTGCGCCGCCTCCTCCGCCGCCGCCGCCGCCGCCTCCCGGGCCCATCATCATGTTGCTGCCCTGCTGCCGGGGGGAGCTCAGCACCCCGTAGCCCGAGGACGAGCCCCCATCCGCCGCCGCCGCCGCCGCCGCCCCGCTGCTGCTGCCGCCGCTGCGGCCGCCGCCGCCACTGCTCCTGCTCCCGCTCCTGCTCCTCCTCCTCCTCCTCCTACTCCACTACCACCACCTCCTCCACCACCTCCTCCTCCTCCTCCTCCTCCTCCTCCTTCTCCTCCACCACCACTGCCGCCGCCGCCGCCGCCGCCGCTGCCGCCGCCGCCTCCACCGCCTCCCGCGCCGGGCCGGCCGTAGCCGGGATAATGGTTGTACTGGCTGTTGGGGTAGCCATCGTGGGAGTTTTGCAAGGAGTCCATGCTGTTGGGGGGCCCGGCAGCGGCGGCGGCCGGGTGCATCATCCCCATCCCGGGGCTTTGTTGTCCGCCATGTTGATCAAAGCAAGGCCCGGCTCGGCTGCCTGTGCCGCCACTCGCAGGGGGAGCGCTGCCATAGTAATTATTAAACTCCGAGACCCCCACCGACGCGGAGGGGCCGCCGCCGCCGCTGCCGCCACCGCTGCCGAGGCTACCATTGCCGCCGCCACCGCCGCCGCCGCCGCTGCCGTTCCCGGTGCTTTGGGGCGGCTGCTGCTGCTGCTGCTGCTGCTGTTGCTGCTGCTGCTGCTGTTGCTGCTGCTGCTGCTGTTGTTGCTGCTGCTGCTGCTGCTGCTGCTGCTGCTGCGCGCCCAAAGCTCCCAGGCTGGGGTGCTCATACCGGCCGCCCATCTGCTCCCCCATTTTAGTTGGGAGCTCTTCCTCTTCGCCTGACTTGCTCAGCAACTGCTGCGCTTGGGTCTCGGCCTGATTTCCCAAAACACCGTCTTTGCCTCCTCCATGTTGCTGGGGCTCCATGTCAGGACTGGGCTGAGCAGAAGCAGCAGCAGAAGCAGCAGCAGCAGCAGCAGCGCCGCTGCCCCCCGCTCCGTTGTTGCTGCCGCCGCCGCCGCCGCCGACGAGGCTGTTGTTGTTGTTGGAAATTGGATGTGGTTGCTGCTGCTGCTGTTGCTGCTGGAATTGATTTAGCTGTTGCTGTAGTGCATGGTGGTGGTGGAGGAGATGGTGAGGATGGTGGTGGTGGTGGTGGTGGTGGTGGGCATGATGGTGGTGCTGCTGGTGGTGGGGAGGTGCAGCGGGGGGATCGCCAACGTTTTTCAGTTTGTGGTTGGGGAGCAGTCCCGTCTCCATGGCTGGGGCGGACGAAGAGGAGGAGGAGGAGGACGAAGAGGAGGAGGATAAGACCACGGCGCTCCCACCTTCCTTCTGAGCCGCCTCGGACGAGCTGCTGCCGCCGCTGCTGCCGCCGCCGCCGCCGCTGCTCTTCGTATTATTATTACTGGCAACCGCGGCGGCGGCGGCGGCGGCGGCGGCGGCAGCGGCAGAGCTCGCATTATTGGCCATGTTCAGTTCATTATGGTGGTGGAGGTGATGGGGAGCTACATTATTCAAGCCGCCGCCGCCGCCGCTCGTCCCATCGCCGCCGACCCCTAGCATGGATCCCGGTACCGCCGCTCCGGCTCCCCCCCGCCGGGAGATCCTGGGTCAAGTGAGCCGGCTACGGACGCAGAGCGGGGCGCCCCGATCACTGTGGTCCGCACCCGCCGGGGCTGATGCTACTTGCGCGGCCATGATCATTGCAACATCGCGAGTCAAATGTGACCTCCCCAGCCCCCACCCCCCCAAAAACAAAAATAAAACAAAAGAAAGGGGAGGGGAAGAGAGAGAGGAGAGGGAGAAAACAATAAAAACACTTTTTTAATAAACAGCCACTCTCGGTCTGTAGTCCACATACCCCAAATAAAATAAAACATCCCTCCCTCTACCTCCCCTTCCCCTAACCCCGCCCAAAGTCCTGGATTGAGATTAGAAATGATAAGAATATCTTACGGTCTATGTCTGTTCTTGCTGTGGGATTTCATGTTGAAAGTTTTTAGTTCAGGTTTAAATGAAACTTTTTTTTTCTTTTCCTCTCTAACCCGGATATGGGTAAATACACGTCTGACTGAGCCTATCTGGCCCAGCATGGCATGAGAGAGAGAGAGGAGAGAGCGAGCTCTAACAACTATTATCCACTTCTCTCTGATTACTCCTGTGCACTTGCAAAACGCGGACTGGACTTCTCCCTCCCCCCCCCCCCTCCCTTCAGCACCACCATCACCACCACTCCCTCCAGAGCTGTAACTACCTTCTCCCGGCTCCTCCGGCTGCTCTAGCGGTGGCACACGGCAGAGACTCACCCGCGCAGGCACGGACGGGGGAGTCTTTTCTACAAAGCTCAGCAGCCGCTTCTAATGCAACAGCGTGGGGCAAAAGGGGCCTGCACTCTCCCCTTTTGCATCTGTTTCCCTGCCAACTAGGCATTAATGTGTTTGTTTTCATGTTTAAAAGGAACGATACAAAGGTGGAAAACGGGTCTGACTGGCAGACAAAAGAAAGAGACGGATTGGGGAACAAAGTTGTCTGTCTGGCTCAAAGGTTACATTGAGCTGACTAAAAATAAAAATATTTGGGCAATCTGAGAGGGGGAAAGCATTAGCTATTTCAGAATTCATTATGTAATTTGCAGAATGTTAACCCATTATGCGTTGGTTTGCACTTAGTCAACTTAATTTCTACAACTTTATTCAGGCTACAAAATGAGATGGATTAGTGAGTTTTCTGGAGGTTTGCAATGGGATATCATATATTTATTTTATACTAGTGGCACAGTGTAGCTCTCTGTCCTCAGCTGATGGTGCTTTGTACACAGTAAGTGCTCAATAAATGTTTAATTACTAACCGTCCATATCTACCCCCAAAGATTATATTAATGTAATCGTTGTTTATGGGGCATCTTGTTACATTTGTATGAAAAGCTATCAACAAAAAAAAGTTCATTTCTTATACAAATGTGGGGACATATACACATGATCACACTTGTTACATGTATGTTTTCATATATTCATATACCCATGACATGTGTTCCTTTACATATATGCATGTTGTGTATATGTAATGTTTTCCATGTGTACATACATTGCACAACTTTCCCTCACAAATGCACACATGTATGCATATATGCACATGTGTGTTTTCTGTATCCATAACTTTCCCTAAATACATGAGTTTGTGTGTGTACCTATGCATGCATACTTGCATGTACACTCATGTATTTTTATTTATACACATGTTATACATATATTTTACATACATTATATGTTGCTATTCACAAGAACAAACACCCAAATCTAAAATAGTTTTAGAAAGACATGTATTAGGTCATATCTGTATTTCTTCTAGGCATTTTTATCTCCACTTCTTAAAGGGAAATAATTAAGTTGTGTTGTATGAACCAAAGCACTGTTACAAGAAAGTTTGACTGCCAGTCATAACAGCAACAGCTCACACATCCACAATCAGAACACCTCTGTAGCACCTTTCATCATATTTCCAAAGAAAATGTGTAAAATAATCATCTTAATATGAATTCCCTGCTCAATGATGTGAAACAAAAAAGTTATTTTTGTAGAAAAGCAAAATCAGACAGGAAGAAGTTTCTATAAGAAGATCATTTAAACACAAATGTTTCATGCCCTGTTCTCAGGAAAATGCTAATTGTTTTATAGTTTAGGAATAATCTGAATATCCTGGCATTGATGGGAAAAACAGCATCACTGTACTAGAGCACTAGTAGGAAAAGAATATTTAAAACTACAAGTTTCATTAGGTAATATAAAATTATAATACTCTAAAACTAGCAATAAATACCATGTAACCACTATGAACTGTTTTTTTTTTCGATTTCTTTTCCTGCCTTAAAAAATATGAGCATACTTTTTACCATTCCATAGAATTTACTTATCATAAATTCCCTAATTCTTCAACTGTGCATATAAGTATTCCAGTTTATTTCAACTATAGTAGTTATTTTTGTTTGTTTGACCAAGTGTAAATATGTTACATGACTAATAGAAAACGATAGAGTGGAAAAAATTGGTGAGTAATTGTGGTGGGGGGAAATCAGGTGCATACCCAAGGGTCATTATAGACTAGTAGAAACAACAAATTGCAATTCTATGCAAACCATTGGAAAGAGGGAGGTATATCATCTTGTAGAAGAGAGAATAACAGAACTGTAAGATGAATTCATGCCAAATCATTCATCAGCTTTTGCCAAGAGAATACTACATCTTTGTTACTGTGCCTTTTTGACATTTTTTCCCCTGGATTTTCTTCCTTTCTATATTCAAATACATACTAATTATACAAATTACACCATAAGTTGAATTTTTAAAAGTCTTTCAGATGCAAATATAAATATATGTCTATGTATATGTTTATATGCCCACATATATATTCTAAAAATCCATTATATATTTATGTTTTAGACATTTATGCTCACACTTGAATATGTACACATATTCATTATTTTTAAATGTTAAAAATCTGATAAAATGTATCAAAAGAAATCCAAATTATATTATCCTTACTTTGTGGCTTGTTTTCCTAACTAATCCTGAAGGAAAATGAGTCACAAAGTTACTATTTACTCTTTTCTAGGGGGGATAGGGGGTGAAAGAACATTTCATGTAGACAAATCATGAAATTGGGGGAAAAAATCAAGAAGTTTGTAGTTTTGGAGTTGTTTTGATTCCATTTGCTTCAGCAAGTCATCTAGAAGATTGGAACCAAGAGGCTATAAAATAGAGGCCCTCAGCACAATGAAATCGGTCTGCTATAAAAGGCAACACATGCCAGTTTTTCCTCCCCAATGGCAGATGCCACACCCAAAGCAGACAGAAGGCACTGCAGTCTGTGTAAGTGAAGCCCAACACAAAGCATTGAGGACTCAGTTTTGTCTTAGACCACGAAAGATTCGCCAATAACCTTTTCAGCATCCTTGCTGAAATGAGAAGGCCCATATTCTATTCAACTTGGGCTTTTCAAATGCACTTTTCCAAGAAAACGAAGTAAAAATCTGTTGCCTTCTTTAAAACCTAGTATCTTAAACAAAACTAGAATCACCACTGATCTGTTAGAAAGTGACAAAATCATATTTTAAAGTCCACCAAAACACAATTGCAACTTTGTGCTGTAATTTATACTGCTTCATTTTCCTTAATTTGCTTATAGTCATGGTACATTCTTCACTCTAGTTTCTTTTCCACAAATTAAAGCACTGGTAAGCACTGCATCCATTTTTATACCAATTCCCTTATCTTCACCTCTTCTACCTAAATTCCTGCTCACCAGAAACATTTAACCAATTTATCACTAAACAACCTGAAAACAGTATAAAGATAACACTATGCTTCAACTTCTGGTCCTTCAATGTGTTCAGCCCAGCTTTAGGTCCCAGAATTTCTCATTTGAATGAGGATATTGCACATTATTGTGTTGTTATTCATATTTTATTACAAACTCATATTTACTTATGATACAGGAAAAAAAAAACTAATCTTCAAATACTGCTCCTATTGAATCACTTTAAGGACACTGCCTAAAGCATCCTTTAATTTGCCTACATAAAGAACATTTGGGCCAGATGGTAGTTTTAGAATTTCAAAACTCTATTCTTTTAATGTTGTTAGTACCCCCTTAACTATTCTCTTTGGTTTCTGATTAGTCCCTCTTTGCTATGTTGTTTGGTTTTTCGATGACTATATATTCACTATCCCTCAGATTTTTGTATGTAATTGAGAGCTATTTGAAATAAGATACTGTTAAGGTATTATAAATGAGAATTATTTCTTAAAAATAGCTTTGGATACTCTCTTCATAGAGTGATGAAAAATTTCAATGAATGGAGCTTATGGCATTTCCCTACTAATAATGGTTAGGGAAGTGGGATTTTTTATTTGTTGCTTGTTTTTTTTTGTTTTGTTTTGTTTTGTTTGTTTTTTTTTTTTTTTAGCACCAAACAATTGCCTTTTTCAGTTATAAATGGAATACATATGAATACAGTATGTTTCAGCTGCTTTATATCATTCATGCAAGTTAGTAGTTAAATTTATATTTTGAAGTCATTAAGTAAACCTTAAAAAATATGTGGGCAGAGACAAAAAGCAATTTAATAAAGTAAAAAAAAATATGACTAAAGCCCACTACTATGCATCTTCTGAGTATTGCTTTTCCTTACCATCTTTATTATGGTACTAATAAGCATGGGTGGGGTTACAATATAAAGAAAGTGTATGGGCTAGTTAAACCTGAAGTTCAGAGGAACAGTAACCTGCTATACAGGGAAGGGTGTGTGCCAGTGTGTAGGGTCCAAATCTCCAGTCTGGCAAACAACCCACATCTTAACTTCCACACCTAAACTTCCCAGTTTCAAGACCTTAGTTGAGCCAATAAATGACCCTCCACTGTCCTGAAAGGTCAAGGGCGATGGGCAAATGAGTAGGCTGCATTTAATACCTGATGCTCTAATTTTACAACTATATCTTGATTTTTGTCTCAAAATTATCCCTATCTTAGAGCATACTTCTGAACAAAAATAGAGTTAAGACTCAACCACTGGACGCCAGCAGTATTTGAACTCAAATGGACCATTTAATGTTGATGATGTGACCAAATCCATAGTATCTGCATGTTGTTAGTAAATCTAGAATATAAATGAAATTTTACACCTAACTTAGTTTTCTATCTCTTGTTTATTAAATACAGGATTACCTTTATGAATTCTTTTGGATATAGTGGTATCTTTTTAAAAAAAAAACTTATTAAAAACATAGAATATCTATTAAAAAAAAACATGTAAAGAATGACATTCTACTAGAATACATTTTGCCATTTTCCTAGGTCTAGTTGTGTTCATGATGTTTCTTACAAACTAGATGACTAACGATTTCTTTTTATAATAAATGTATATAGCACTTTGTGGTTAGAAAATGTTTTATAGGTCTAATTGCATTTGATCCTTACAACAGCCTTGTGAAGTAATCAGTACCTGATTTTCTAATGGATGGGTCATGGTTTTCTCACCCAGATTCAGTCTTTGGATTTCTATATAAAAGGCATCAAACTCAAAGATAATTGGAGCTACTAAATGTTACATAAAGATCCCTCAAGGCTATATGTTGACTTAGAAAACCACATGCTAACATTATCTATATTATATTTTTAATTTTATTAAATATTTCCCAGTTACATTTTAATCTGGTTCTGCAGTATTACAGTAATACAGTGTGCATTCTACACATATTTGACACCTCTGTTCCAAATCATGGCCCAGGAATCTCTTCATCTTACAAAATCATGGGAACTCAGATCTTGTCAGTATGCTCTGCACCTGAGACCTCTCCCTCTCTTTGACTGGGAAAAAGGAGACCTATCTTTCTAGAATCTCCATTTCAGAACAGAGCCCATGCCCCCAGACCCAGAAATGTGGAAAGGATAACTTTATCTACTCTCCAAATGCCAACCTCCTAGCTATTATTGCTTCTCCACAAAATTATGTTGTGTTTATTTTGCATCTACTTATATTTGTACATATTGTCTCTTCTGCCAGAATGTAAGTTTCATAAGGATAGACTTGATTTTTGTCCTATTATCTAGCACAATGCCTTACCAGTAATAATAGACATTCAATAAATGCTTGTTGATCCACTAATTGTTATGCCATATTGCTTCTCTATCATTCCTTTAGTACTTTGTAGATAATTCCTCTCCAACATCTATAAAAACAAACATCTGAATATTAAACTCACTTGTGGCAAAAGAGTATGAGCAGGTAGGTATATGAAACTGTATTCTGGAGGACAAGATCATCTTACTTGTCAGGATGATTTCTCTGAATTCTATTTGAAGGTCAGCCTCCTCTCCTACCTGTAATTCATAATTTGACCATATATTTTTTTAATAAAGTTGGACTTATCAACTACATTAATAAGCCAAACAACAATAATCATTTATACACATTAGAGTAATATATTCATGATTTTCATTTCACCCCACTTATAGTCAATTGTTTTGCCCCTAATTTATTGAGATATTCAGTAGCAACCTCTGGGCCCATTAATGACTGTCATCAGGCTGCTCTAATAAGAGCCAAGGTACAAAAGGGCTTGACTAGACTTAGTTCTAAACAAAATCACTTATTTTCATTAGAGAATGTATCCATTAATATATTTTTCCTGTGATTATCAAGTTCTTGAAGCCATATACTTGGAGGACGTCACACAAATCATTTTGGTTTTGTCTCCTTAGTTTATAGACCAAAGCACAATAGATTATTCACATTGCAGAATTTTTCTATAAGGCACTGATCTACTATGTGATATACTCTGATCTGACAGCTTGGATTTCTTTTTTTCCCATTATGCTACGCAGTGGTTAGAAATCCCATACTACACAAGAGGCATCTTGCTCTCCCCTTTAGAACCTCCCTGTACAACAGATACAACACTAGCCTTAGATTCAGGAAGTACTGGGTACAGTTTTCACCTTACAAGCTAGCTATGTGACCTTGGGCAAATTATTTAAGTAAACCTCAATTTTCTCATCCAAAAATGGAAATGACAAAATTACCTAACTCCCAGGACTATTAAAGAGATAAATGCAATGAAATAAACTAATATATAAATAAAATACTATTATATGAAGTGCTCTGAAAATGTGAGCCACTAAAAACCTACATATAAAAACTCCCCGCCAACCATCCACTTCCAAGGGATGAGACTGGTCAGAAATTGTCCTCTGGCCTTATCCAGAGCTCCAGATCTTCCCCTTCTTTTTTTCCTGCCACCTAAAGCCTGTTTATCTTCTATGATTCCTTTTCTTTGACTTACTGTACTGTCTAGATGCTTTGAGCTCTGGCTCCAGACTCATCCTCTGCTGTATTTTTTCTTTTTGTCCTCTCTCTCAAGTGATCTCAAATGTGGTAATATTTTTAAGACACATAGTCAAATTCCTGGCACATGGTTGTTGTCTTTCATTCTCAATGAGGACCAAGATGACATCACTATGCTGGGGTCAAGGTACATTGTCCAACTGTGGCTGATCTGACCAATACAAGCCAGTAAGTCTCTATCACAGGTCAGGGACAAAGAGTTCATATAGTACATAAGAGGCATTTAAGTTAGGGGATATTCCCTCTAACTACAATGCATATAGTTCTCTCCTGAGAGATTTCCCTCTCAGTAGAATTCAATTCACAGGTATTTGTTGAATGGTTAATCATCAACTAATTAATCAGCATTTACTAAAGAGCTTACTATGAGCTATGCTGGAAAATATATGTTATAGAAAAGTTGCCAGAATGGCACTGGCTTCATAAATGATAGTGGCAACTAGGAAAAACAATGGATAGATAGCCTGGACTCAAAAAACCCTGACGTTCATACCTAGCCTCAGATGCTTACTGGCTGGGTTACCCTGGGCAAGTCACTTATTTGCCATTTGTCTCAATTTCCTCATTTGTAAAACCAGGAGGATAACAATAGCATCTCCCTCCCCAACATTGTGAGAATCAAATGAGATTATAATTGTAATGTGCTTAGCAGAGTGCCTGGGACCAAATAAGCATTATATAAATGTTAACTATCATTATTATGATGATTATTATTATTAATATTAAAGTGCTTATTTTCTTCCAGAAGAGATCAAGATGGTGGTGATGATGGTGGTAATGAGAGTAATAATGGCAATATGATGATAGTAATTCATATTTATATAGTACTTTAAGGTTTTCAAATCACTTTATATACATATTTCAGTTGATTACCATAACCCTGTGAGGTTGAGGGTCATTTTTATCCTCCCCATTTTAAAGAGAGACTTTATGACTTTCCCAGACTCATAGTCTTATGTCTCCTATATGCATTTGGTGCTCTATATACAGTAGGCATTTAATAAATGTTTTCTAACCAATAGGGTGTTGGAGGCTCAGATATGTGTTCAATTAAAGCATTTATTGAGATTTTCTGAACAAATGTTATTTCCAGGTTTAAAGAATGAATGAATATATATTTAAGAGACTTCACATACTCATGGGCTTACCACTTTAAAATGGGGAAACATTTCCTGTCTTAAAATCAGTGGTATCTTTTCTTAAATAACTCAGAAAACACTTGTTATGACAACGTAAGTATTGAATGGCGTTTAGAGAATTGATTGCTAAAGGCAGCTAAAAATTCCTCAAGGCAGATTTCCATCCCACTTCTATAGACAGGATTCCCTTGCTAATGAAAAGGAGTTCCACATACCAAAAAAAAAAAAAAAAAAAAAAAAAAAAAAAGGTATATAATTGCAGGAGGAAAGAAGAAGCTTGCCTTTTTATATTGTTTCAGCCTTTACTCATAATAAATAATAAACACACGACCTTGCCCATACTAGCCCACTTATTGTAAATAGATGTTGGAGGTTGGTTTGCCACTGACCTCATTGTAACAATGCAGAAAATCTACCCTTATACAAAAGCACAGCAAAACTGTTGTGATTTTGAAGCCAAACTAGGAATTCATGTGGAGGCCCTTGGATTATTTAAAGTGAAAGGTTTTTTTAAGTCTCATTTACTTTTCACCATATGCTGTTTATTTTTTGCATTCTGTATCGCCTGGAAAATGAAAATAGACTAGACTACTGTGTTCACTTTGGGGCACATCATTACCAAAGAGCTTTACACAAACTGGAGGGAGTTCAGAGAGGAGCAGCAACAGTGAGAGAGAAAAGATTTTAAGAGACTTGTGTATAGCTCAGCTAAGCAAAAATGGAAAAAGCAAAACTACTTTCAGCTACTTGAAGGTAGCTGAACAAAGTGGTTATATTCATAGAAAAAAACAGTACTAAATGGCTTGATTTTAGGACTTCTAGGAAATCCAATTATCCCTATGTGCCTCTCCTTCCCCCAAAAACCCCTCTTATCTGGTAGTCCCAATATTTGTCATTAGAGTTTTATTCCTTTATCTTAAGACTTTGATCCCTATAATACTTGAAGGACAATACTAAAGTAACACCTCAGTGAATGATAATAATTAAAATAGTGTATATTTCTATCTTGGAGTAAACAGGTACTGATAATGGAAAGGGGGAGAGGAGATCTGATGGGAGGGGATATCAGCAAGGGTATATATAATGAGGAAGCACAATAAAGGGAAACTAAGCTATATTAATTGTTATCCATATCTCAATTTTCCCTTGATCTGAACATAAATATTTTCATTAAGGAGAAAAAAAATGTTCATCATAAGTTGAAATCTGAAAAAGGAATATAAAGCCAAATATCTAAAATGTTCCTGGCCATCCTAACATTACAATCTACTAAACTGTGGAATAGTTTCCCAAAGGACAAGATTATTGGAACTTGAGTTAAGCCAGGCTTGATAGACAATCCCGAGGATCTCTCTCTGGCCCTGGCAGGGAGATGAAGTCAATAGCCCGATGTGATTGTGTTTTTTTTCTTGCTCTATTTAGTTTCTGTGAATCTGTGATTAGTCAGTTCCCATTTAAAAGAGTCAATTTTACTTTCTGGGATGATGATGAAGTACTAATACACTGCTTTCTGTATTTGAGTTATCTTCAGTACAAGGAGATGTTTACATGGCAGCATGAGGAAAGAGAGAAGCGCAGTAGGAGACTGGGAGTCAGCTAGCCCCTAATCCTCTGGCTCTTGCTGAAATCCTGGCTTTTTGTGACTGCATTGTCAGGGATCTGGTGAAGTCTCAAGAACTGAGATCTTGCTGCACCTGATGCCTGCCCAGAACCACAGCGATTGTATTTACGGAAAGAAAGGCATTGGAATTAAGAAAGAAAAGAAGAAGAGATGGGTGTGAGAGAATCCTACACTTATGCAGGTATTGGGGATCAGGAGGAGATGTTATTTTATTTCATAAAATTTTTACTTCATTACTTTATTATATATTATATCTATTTTATAATCATTATTATTAGAAAGAACAAATGTTGTATATTTTTATTTTCTAGATTTTATCATTTAACTAGACTTTTTTTTTCCAGTTAGGAAATTATCTAGAATTCTGCCCTTAATTACAACATATGTCCAGATGCAAAATATACCTACATATGTGTGTCAGTCCAACACCAATCATTTATTTAGTGCTTACTTCATATCATAACGCTATGCTAGGGATTAGGGATACAAAGACAAGGGTGAAATTATCACTAGCCTCAAGAAACTTAAGACCGAGAAGAAACACCATAAACAAAAATGGTGTAATCAAGTTGGAAATGAGAAACTCATGCATCTCAGACTTGTAGGAAAGCCAATGCTAAGGCACAGAATATGGAAGATGGAGTGTTATGTAAAGAAAAGGTGGACATTCTGTCTGGGCCTTAGTATAATGTGTTAAAAGGGTGGAAATGTAGTCCCATATTGTGAAGAGATCTAAATTCTGAACAGAGGACCTTTAATTTGATCCTAGAGTTAATAAGAAATCATTAGAATTTATTGAATAGGTGAATGACATGGTCAAACCTGTGTTTTAACAATCACTTTGGAAGCTGTGGAGAGCCAAAATTTCATACTAAGACTTCATAGTTTTTTAATTGTTTTTCTCCCCATTAGAAAGAAGCCTATTCTTTTATTCCTATTTGTACTTACCATTCTTGATATGTTTTAAAAATAGTGATAATTTTAAGTCCTTTGATAACTTTATTTTGTGTAAAAATATGTGAAAAGATCCTGTAGTTCATAGAGCTAATGTCATATTTGTTCTTTCATTAAAACATGAAATTTCATTGCTTGACCAAGTTAGCATTTGTTGATTTAAAGAAAGTGTTGAAAAGAAAGTGTTGACTTGGTAGTAAAAGTGCAGCCTCAAGGCTATCCTCAGCCAATTACTTTTACTCTTGTAACAGTCATACAAGTCATACAGCACAAATCACAAAAGACTGCAATAGATAGAATTACAGAGATAATTTTGTTCAATCATCAGCTTGCAAAATGTTAGAGAGATATATAGGATCAGGGGTTTAGAGATGAAAGGGATCTTCAACACTACCCTTCATAACACGTTTATGTTAGATTTAAGTAAACTGAGACTTAGAAAGATCAACATACTGCCCAAGATCACTTGGATAGTAAATGGCAGAGCTGGGATATTTTTCTTATTGTATCAAGGTGCCTCTGGCTTTATATTTACCAAAGTGTTGGATAGTATCATAGAAAAAATTTTGTATAAGGTCCAAATAAAAGAAGAATCTTTTTTTATTGATGTTGAGATCCAATAATGTTCATCAATATATCCATATGCAAAATATACCTACATATGTGTGTCAATCCAGCAGCAATCATTTATTGATTAGAATACTTGTGAAATCCACAATAATATGAAAGTTATCAGATCATTAAACCTAAAAATGCTATAGATGAAAAAAATGCATATTCCCCATATGATTATATCAGATCATTAAACCTAAAAATGCTATAGATGAAAAAAATGCATATTCCCCATATGATTACATATTCTAAATGAAAAGCACATTTCATTAATCTATAAGTATGTTTTAGACAAATACTTTATGTGGATAATGAGCTGGACCCAGGATAAAATAGAAGAGTTTGAACTAAATACTATTTAAGAATGAAACTGTTGTTTTAATGATTCTAAAGCATGCACTGTTGAAAAAGTCCCTTTCTTTTAATACTAATATTCTCTTAGCGATACCAAATGGCTGAAAATCATGAAATATAATACTCACAAAAGGATTAAAATTACAAATAACCAAAATAAATAAAAATAAACGAAATAAATATTACAAATAACCAAAAGGATAATGGAAAGACACCTGGTAGATGTAAACAAGTTGCAATATATTGTTATTGATGATCTGTATATAAGAAGACATGTTTAACTATAAAAAGAGATGACTGGAAAAGGAGTGTGATAGAGAAAAGATGTACAAATTGAGTGGTCCATTGATACCCCTAATAGATGAAATCCTCTAGGGAAGTTTTATGAAATAACAGTGGTAAGAATGCCTCAAGATGAATAGGTATGGTAAGGTCTATATTAGAGGAGAGGGATATCTACACAGATGTTATCAGGAATACATTCAAGTTCAGGGTACCAATAAAAATTCTGCAATTACCTTCTCTTTCTTGGAATTCTTTCTTCTTTTGTTTTTCATAATTCTATAATATCATGACTTTCCTTTAACTTGTAAATGCTCATCTTCTTTCATCAATTTATCTTCCTCCTGCTACCTCTTAACTTTGACATTTTTCCAATGCTGTCATCCACAAATTAAAAAAAAAAAAGTTCTAAAAAGAACTAAAAGCTAGTTAACAGTCACATAGAAGATTTCTCTAAATAACTAATAAGGGAAATACAAATGAAAACCAATATTGGGATTTAGTTCATACCAAACAAATTGAAAGAGATTACAAAAAAATGGATATAGTCAATGGCAGAAGATTTGCAGGAAGATTTTCATATCGATATATAGTTGGTGGAATTGTAAAATCTTTTTATTGAAAAAGAATTTGGAATTAAGAAAAAAAAGAAAGTGACTAAAATATCCATACCCTTGGACTCAGATCCTACTCCTGTACATATACCTTAGTTTATTGACTAATCAATATTCATTAGTCAATTAACAATTTGTTAAGTTTTTACTACGTGTGGGACACTGAGTTAGGTTCTAAAGATTCAAAGAGAGACAAAAACAATTCCTGCCCTCAAGAAGGTGAAAAAGGTATTTTTGTGGTAATAAAGAATCAATGTTCATTGATACAGAAATAGCTTAACAAAGGGTGGTACACAAATGTAATGGAATACTATCAAGACATAAGAAATAACAAATGTGAGAAATTTAGGAAAACAGGAGAAGACTTATATAAACTCACAAATACTGATATAGAACCAGAAAACAATGTATATAATAATTACAACATAAGAAGAAAAAGAAAAACTAGACACTCTAATTAAAATGATCAAGCTTGACCCTAGAAAATTTAGATGAGAAAATGCATGTTCTTCTTTTTACCTAAAAGGTGAGGGACTATGAGTATTAAATGTTGCATATGCTGTTGGATATGATCAATGTGGTGCTGATTTTGCAGAACTTATTTTTAGTTTTTGCTATAAGGGAATGTCTTCTGGATAGGGAAGGGTGAACTAGTATATTGACAAAAGAAAGTTATATAAAAATAATGTTTTGTAAATGTGTTTTTCTCTTCCCCCCCCCCTTTTTGCTATCTTATGAGACAAAATTCACAATCTTCTATTACCCTCTAGCTAAACATTTTACAAATGAAATTATAATTCTAAACCAGCATTGACCATAGCTTCCATAGTTCTCTGTTGGGAAAGGAGATAAATGTTTGCTGGCTGGGGCTTGTTTCCTCCCTCCCCTTCTTATTATGACAATTTATATCACTTAAATTTCCTTAAGAATGATGATAGTCTGTTTTGATGTCCATTCTTATATCCATTTGCTTTTGGAATCAAAAACTTGTTTAAATAGATCAGGATAGAGTTGCCTCAGTTGTGTGCCTTTTTTTGTCATTTTATTATTTTTTCTAATTATATATATAAAACCAATGTTTTGGTTTTTTGTTTGTTTATTTGGGTTTTTTTGCTGAGGCAATTGGGGTTAAGTGACTTGCCCATGGTCACACAGCTAGAAGTGTTAAGTGTATAAGACCACATTTTAACTCAGGTCCTCTACTCCACCACCCTTTTCTTTCTTTCTTTTAAACCAATGTTCTTATTACACATGGACACCTGATTTGGGGATGATTAACATGTCACAAATCTCTTGCTTTTTACTGTTAAAATATAATCATTTTCATGTTTTGAGATGCTACTACTGGTTCTAGTCACATCTAGTCCTTCATAACTCATTTCTTGAAAATATTAATGATATATTAGTGTGAGGTTTAGCGTCTAACTCTTTGATCTCTCATTTCTTCCTCTTGGACCATATTTTCCAAAGCCTTTTTAAAAACCATTCTTTCTTATTAGGATGATAATACCGGCTACCTAGACAAAAGGGCTGAGAGAAAAGGAATAAACATTTTATATAGCACCTATTATGCACCAAGCACTGTGCTAAACTTTTGACCAATATCATCATCATCAAGATGCCTTTACAAGATAGATACTGTTATTATTCCCATTTTACAGGTGAGTCAACTGAGGCCCAAATAATTTGTCCAGAGTAGCCATTTACAGCTAGTAAATGCTTGAGGTTATATTTGAACTCATCTTTCTGACAAAGTCCTGCTCTTGTGGTCCTATGAAAAGGTCCAGAAAAAGGAAATTGATAAGGAGGTTTGGAAAATAAAGCATCAATCTGGTATGGAGGCATGAGATAGTAGTGATTAGGTTTGATTTTTTTTTTTCAATGAACAAAGCACTAATGCATAGTGGCTAGTGAGCTGGCTTTGAGGCTGTGGAAAACTTAAATTTATCTTTTACCTCTGACATATACTGGTTTGTGATTTGATCTTTGAAAAAAATCACTTAATTTCTAAGTGCCCTAGGCAATTTCCCCTAACACTACAAAATGAAGAGAAGGTATCAAGCTGCATTGGTAGAGGGCGTCCCCTTATCTGAGTGTTTTCTATACCAACAAAATCACTCCTTGAGTCCCTATCTCCACACAAGATAAACATAAGGTCATGTAATGACTTTAAAAAAAAGTAAATGTAAAAGTGAATAGAGTGCTGGGCCTTGAGTTAGGAATTCAATTTCATTTACTAGTTGTGTGAACATGCTTAAGTCACAACTTCTGTCTTTCTCAGTTTCCTCAAGTATGAAATGAGGGTCATAATAATGCGTACCTCTCAGGATAGATGTAAAGATTAAATGAAATAATATTTGTAGTTAGTGCCTGGAGCATAGTAGATACTTAATAAATGCTTATTCCTTCCTTTCACTTCACCCCTTATCTCCCTAAATGAAGACTAAATACAAAAGTGTAGCATAACCATGCAAGAATAGAACCAGAAGAGTGCTAAAATTCAGAAGAAGCTGCCCTTGTCCATAGGAGATATTGAATACAGAGTTCCACAGCCCCAGAGAGATCATTGAGGTCAGCTCTCCAGTGTTACAGATGAAGAGACTGAAGATCAGAAAAAATAAAATAAGAGTCACACTCATGTTTACACAAATAATAAATTGCAGAATTGAGATTTGAACTAAATCTCTTGAGACCAAATCCAAAATCAAGGACAACAAAAAGGGATTGGTTATTTTTGTTTGTCTTTAATTATACTAGTGAAAAAAGGATAAAATAAATTTTAAAAGGAGGATCCAAAAGCCACAAGCCCACAGTTCACAGTGGGTGATATCATTATAACAGATGACTTAAAGAAGGCAATTCTTTAACTCATTTTGCTCTGGTTTTCTTTGTTAAGGGGAACATTTTTTGGGGCTGAAAAAGACAAAACAAAAAAAATGGGTTGGAAGTCAAGATGCAAGATAAAGAGGGAAATATGAACAGAGCACCTGTTCTTGATTAAAGTCACCAAGCCCAAATGAACTATATCCTTAGTTACTGGGGGTGGGGGTTGGAGGGGTGGGGAACCTGATGGCTATAATTGCTAGACAACTGTTCAAGATCTTTGAAATACTGTGGAGGGTAGAAGAGATGCCACATTTTAGGAAGAACAGAGAAAATATCAAAACTAAGGCAATGAGTATGGACAGTGATTTGTCAAATATGCTATATAAGGGTCTACTTGTAGGGTATTTTTTGGAAAAGGGATTAGATTTGTTGAACTAGGAGCTGCAGAGATGCAGATTCAGGCTTGATTAAAAATTAGAGCAATTTAAAATTAGAATTGGGAAATTGTAAAGTCCATCTCACTGGAGGTTCATAGTACAAGGTATTTAGAATTGGAAGGAAACTGAGAAGTAAATCAACCAATTCAATTCCTTTTTATAGATGAGGAAAATCAATGCCAAATGAAGTAAAATGAGTCAGATATTAAGTGGGCAAGTTAGGGTTTGTTTGAACCTTTGGTTCCCTGGCTCCCTACCCAGACTTCAGGCAGAAGCTAAATGACCCACTTTCAGGGATGTCCTAATAGGGATTCTTGTACAGGTTTGGGTTGAACTCTGAGATTCTATATTCCTGTGATTCTGTGGTTAACAGAGTTGGCTCACCTTAAAATAAAACTGATGAATGCTCTGACAAGAGTGACCTCCAATGATCCTAGGATCTTGAAGAGAAATCACATAATATGCTTTTGTCTCTAACCCTCTGGGGTGCTGCAAAATCAGGATATGGAGACTCTAGTAAGAAGGAATGCAATTTACACATGATTTGACTAGACTGGAAGTATCAGGAAGGACAATTATCAAAAGATCTCCTAGGCAGCTCTTTCCTTGCTGTCTCTCAATGGTGGGCAGAGTAAATGGCACAGTTCTGCCCTGGCAAAAAAATAAAAAAAAATCTGGCAGCAGCAAACTCTTCCCTTTGGCTCTCCCCTACTTCTCTGGTTTCTGTGTGGGAAGTACAACTGGGAGGCCCAGGACAGGTATCTTTTGGTAATATCATTCCATCCTACTTGTAAGAATATTTAGGTGTCCATGTCTTTAGGGTCACTGATAAGAGTATGTTCTCAATTTATGTAGTTCTTTTTTTTTTTTTTAAATGAATTTGCATGTTACCTCTAAGCTAGAAATTTTTCCTGAAGGCACGTATATAAACAAAATTATGTTTCCTTGGTGGAGTTTAGCCAGTTAAGAATCCTATTATTGACTTCTAGAAATTCACAGTACTAGCATGGGGGCAGGATGGAATTATATCCCCAGATCTCTTTCTAGAGCAATGACCTTTATGATTAATGTAAGTCTCCTACCTGGTACCTCTAACTCTAGTCTCCTATGTTAGTAAATCCTGCATTCTGTGGCCACTAGTCTTCAAAAAAAAATTTTTTTTTTTTGCAGTTTCCCTCCCCTTCTCAATATTTATCTGGTACCCCTTATTTCTACTAGCTCACACTTAGTCCAGTATTTGAGGGAGTCATCCAGCTGTCTACCCCTCCATCTCTGTCCAATTGCATCTTTCATTACGGTCAAATGGCTCCTTATCTCTAGACAGAACTATTTCCTTTCCATTTCCCAAAAATGTCATTGTTCCTGTGCTTATGTTAGTCAGGCTGCTAAGTCCATCATTTCCTCTGAAAATTGCCTCAACTCACTTTCTTCCTGGATCATTTTCATCACCTAACAATACAACTTGATCAACAACTTATGTTTCCTCCATATTTTGCATTTAAGTTGGACCATGCAAGATTCTAACGAGAAATGTTTTCACTTAGAACAAATTTTTTGAGACCGAGTGTTGCATGTACCCCAGAGATTCTAGCCCTTTTTCTCTGCTGGATTTTGGGAATTAAAGGAGAATACCAGAAAGGAATGTCACAGCAACGGGTCTCTGGAAATAGTGGCTGATACTGTTGGTATCCACCTAATATCTGTGGTCAGCAAAGGATTGAGAGGGAAGGTGTCGGAACAAAGGTTGCTATGGGAAGGAAGTATTTTATTTGTCAGATGTAGAATCCTGGATCAAAGTTCCATTTGCCCTATGCTAGTTACAGCTTTGATGAACTATTTCCTACTTGTTCCATGTAAAATAGTTCTTTCCACTGATAATATTAGATATGGATTCACCAAGATTTGGGTTCAAATCTTGACTCTACTATTTCTTACTTGTGTGATCATGGGAAATCACTTCTTAGCTGTAAAAATATCATTTTAGATGATCTTTAATAGAACTTCTAGCATTAAATCCTAGGAAGAGTTCTACATGTTTTTTCTTCCCAGTTAGCCTGTAATCTTTTTGAAGGTAGTAGGTAAGCATCTTTCTTAGGGTAGGTAGTTAGGTGGTCCAGCGGGTAGTGCTGGATCTGGAGTCAGGAGGACTTATCTTGAGGTTAAATGTGGCCCCAGACAACTGTGTGATCTGTGATATGTCACTTTGCCTCAGTTTCCTTTATCTATAAAATGGGCTAGAGAAAGAAATGACAAATCATTCCAGTATTTCTACCAAGAAAATTCCAAATGGAGTCATGAAAGGTCTGACACAACTGAAGAAGCATCTTTCTTAGGTCTTAGTACAGTTTTATTTGAAATATATCTGTGTGTATTTATGTTTATATATACACATATATAGGTATACACACATGAAATGAATGAGCCAATTTACTATTAGTGCAATTACAATGGATGCATTGTGGATTTTTGTATAACATTGAATCTCAGGCATGTCTCACCAACTTCCCAACTTCCTTCATTTCCCCCTAAAAAAACGATCAGTTTGCCTTTGTTTCAGACCTTTTCTACTTGAAAATCACTTTAGCTCTTGCTAAGATTCCCAGCTAAAGAGTCAGTGGGTCTAGCCACTTAACAGTGTCTAAAAAGGAAGGTTCCAACATTTTTCTTTGAAGGGCAAGCCACAAGCTACATTCATAATCTAGTGACTAGATTTTCAAGCATCTTCCAAACCCTAGCAGACTTTCATTTTCAGACATAGTCCTGATATTTTGAACTGATTTTACAGAAACTAACTGAATCATGTAGCTAAATTAGGAAAACCATTAATCTGAATGGTAATGGTTTTTAAGTTTTAGGGAAAAGCAAATGTCTACCAAAATGCTTGAAACCTGATATACAGTGGTTACTATGTACAATAAATTTAAAAAACTTTTTTGAATTCTAGAACTTTAAAACTAGAAAGAATGATATTTTTCTCCTGCGAGTTCCTTGAAGGCAGGGGCCATATCTTTTACTTTTCGTTGTATCCCCAGTCCCTGGCACACAGTAAGTGCTTAATAAATGCTTAGTGATAGACTGATCGATTGTATCATACATCTTGTGTGTGTGTGTATGTATAATATATATATATATATATCATATAAGCTTCTTGAGAATAGAAACTCTGTGAATTTTTTTTTAATATTTGTAATCCAAGAACATGGGAGATAAAAACCTTGATAAATTTTGAATTGAATAAAACTCTTTCATTTAACACAGAACTCGAGAAACTGAAGCCAGAGAAGTAAGATAGTTTATTTGAAGTCACACAGCTAAGCAGAGGCAGAAACAGAATTAGATGCCGAGTCTCTTGATTTTGAATTTGAAGGAAATTAAAACAGAATAGTTAAATAAATTCTGTATTGTTCTGTCTTAAATTCAATTTTATATGAATTTCTTTTTATTAATGAACCCTTGTTTCAGAAAGTATTTGTAGGTAGGTAAAAGTATAAAAAAATTTTTTTTTGGTGGAGCAAGGTAATTGGGGTTAATTTGCCCAGGGTCACACAGCTAGGAAGTGTTAGGTGAGTGAGGCTGGCTTTGAATTCAGGTCCTCCTGACTCCTGGAGCTCTATCCACTGCATCATCTAGCTGCCCCTTAGGTTTAAATATTTTTAAATTAAATCACTTTTTGAAGTGTAAAATTATTAAATAGCAATATTTAATTTTAGTTTATTTTTGACCTATATAGTAGCAAAACTAATACAGCAAATATTTCTGGTGTGATACTAATAAGCATGTTCTTTTGAAATGTTTTAATTTCACTGACATGGAGGCACATAGTTTAACACACATACATAAGAAGTCCTAATTGAAACTTGTAGTTTGTTGACACAGAGATTAGTATGATAAAAATTTAGAGAGTGTTACAATAATAGTGTGTATATTGAAATATTTGTCATATACATGTATGTATATACATACATAAATAGCTATAAACATATGTGTATATATACATATGTATGCGGAGAGTGAGAGAGAGTTTTAAGCTTTGCAAAGCTTTATGAGGACACTGGGGCTTCAAAACAACCTTGTAAGGTAGATACTATTATTACCTCTCATTTAATAGTTGAGGAAACTGAAGTTGAGAGAGATTAAATGACTTGCTCAAGGTCATATAGCTAGTGAATGTCTGACATGGGCTTTAAACTCAAGACTCCTCTTCCTCCTTCTCTTCTTCCTCTTTCTCCTTCTTTTTCTTCTTCTTCCTTCTCTTCCTCCTCCTCCTCCTTTTTCTTCTTAAATGAAAATGTTTTTGAAATCCTTTGCAACCAATGTGGAGGCAATTAAAAGATCTTTGGAAAACTATAGGTGTCTTGGGAATGCTCTCTGAAATCTATGCTTAGCCCTGTGATGTTTATTATTTTTTATCCATTTTATTAATTTTATCAATGATAAATTTATCAATAGGAAAATATATGGAAAAAAAACATCAAATTTGCAAATGACAAAAGCTTGGAGGAAGAATTAATATACTAAATTATAGTCTGGATAAAAAGTGATCTGGACAAGGTAGAACATTGAGCCAAATTCAATCAGAAACAATTTAATAGGAATAAATGAAAAATATTATACTTTATTTAAAAAAATTTCAGTGGAGCCATAATAATGGGATTTAGTACAGGACTCAGATGAACTCTTCCAACATTTCCAAACCATTTTAAGATAATGCCTCAAATCAAATTTTGGAGGAGCACAAGCAGCAGAAGGTCAGAGGGAGACATTTTTTCAGTATAAGACAACTTAGGAACTCCATACTAGAATTCTGTCCAGAAATATTAGGGGGCATCAGTCAACTATTAAAAAAGAGATTACAGGGGACCCTTTGCGGGCACTTTTTGCAGATGCTACTAATTGGCATCTCTATTGATTGAAAGCAGTGTCAGAGTTTCAGGAGAGAGAGTAGCATTTGTGATGAGTCACAAAGGAGCAGGGGCCAGGATACTAGGCCAAGAGTATCATTAGTGCTTCCAGCTACTGGGGAATAAGGACCTTTCTTAGGCAAAGATTAGACTGAAGAGCAGGAGAGCAGTGATCACACCTCTTCCAGAAAAATACCACCTTAGAAGCACCAAAAATTTGCACATCTTCAGAAATACCTCTGAAAACAGCAAGACAAAATGCCTTCCCACTTCCAGGTGAGCAGAATCCAACTTTATCATAATATTCACAGTGAATAAGCAGACTGGTAAAATGAGAAACCAAACAGAAAAGAATTTGACCATAAAAATGTTTTACAGTGAGACCAAGACATAAACTTAAAAGACATAAATGTGAAAACAATTACAAACAAAGCCTCAAAGAAAGATGCTAATTGGACCCAAGATCAGTGGGAATTCCTGGAAGAGTTAAAGAAAAAGATGAGTGCTGGAGGAAAAATTGGGGAAAGAAATAAGAGTGATGCAAGAAAATTATTTAAAAAATTAATTATTAAAAGAAAATTAAAATTAATCTAGCTTGATAAAAAAAGGAATAAAAATACTTTAAAAATAATAAATTACATAAAAACCTAAATGGACCTAATAGTAGGAGAGGCAAAAAAATTCACTGAGAGGGAAAAAAAAAGAAATTCTTTAAAAGCAAAATAGGCCAAATTGAGGAGGCACAAAAAATCACTAAAGAAAAGAACTCCTTAAAAAGTAGAATTGGCTAGATGAAAAAAAGAACTACAAAAGAAAGAAAATAATTCCTTAAAAATAAGAATTGGGCAAATGGGAGCTAATATCTCCATAAGACTTCAAGAAACAATAAAACAAAGTTAAAAGAAGAAGAAGAAGAAGAAGAAGAAGAAGAAGAAGAAGAAGAAGAAGAAGAAGAAGAAGAAGAAAAAGAAGAAGAAAAAGAAGAAGAAGAAGAAGAAGAAGAAGAAGAAGAAGAAGAAGAAGAAGAAGAAGAAGAAGAAGAAGAAGAAGAAGTAAACTGTGTCATTGGAAAAACAACTGATGTGGAAAACAGACTGAGGATCGATAATTTAAGAATTATTGAACTACATGAAAACCATAGTAATAATAAAAAAGAGCTTACACATTTTATTTAAAGAGATTGTTTTATAAAAAGCTGTCCTTAGGTCCAGAAAGTAAAATAGATATTGAAAAAAAAATTCACCAATAGCCTCCAGGAAGAGATCTCCAAATGAAAACTCCCAGTAATATTATAGTTAAATTTCAGAGTTCCCAAATCAAGGAGAAAATATTTTTTAAAAATTTCCCCCAATTTTATTTTATTTGAAGTAATCAAATAAGCAAAAATAAAAACAGAAAAGCAATACAAAACAAAATGAAGCAAAACAAAAGAGAACATGTGCCCAGAAGAATCAGAGAAGATTCAAAATATATAACAAATACCAATTTAAGAAAGTATACATATTAGTAGAAGAAATTACACTCATGAGTATCAATCTTTTCTTTGCTTCCTTGTAAATTGTTCTTTTGTTTGCTTTCTTTTATTCTTCCCCCCTTTCATCCTTCCCACCCCCAAGCAGTCTATAGTTAAGAAAGGATATATTTATATATAGATATGTAGATATATACATACACACACAGAGAGACACACACACATCTCTCTTTTATCCCTTCCCTCCCTCTTCATCCCAAAGCAAGCTACAGTTTAAAATATATATATATATATATTTATGTATATATATGTATATATCTACATATATACCTAAATATATCTTTTGATATATTTATCATATTGATATCATATATTGCTATATTGATATTGGCTCCTTTATGATAAATTTTCTGTTAAGTTCTGATTTGGTTGGTAGAAAGTCCTGAAAATCTGCAAATTCATTGAATGTCCATTTTTCCTCATTCAAAATTATAGATAATTTTGCTGGATATATTTTTGGCCACAGGCCTAGTTCTTTTGCTTGTTTGTAGGTATGATTCCAACATCTGTGACCTTTTATTGTAATTGCTAGTAAATCTTGTACAATTCTAATTGTAGCTCCAGCATATTTGAATTGCTTTTTTCTTGTTTCTTGCAAAATTTTCTCTTTGATCAGGGTTTTTTGTTTTTTGTTTTTTTGAAATTTGGTGATAATATAAGGTGGTAATTGGTGGATTTTTTCTATTTCTACATTCCCCTCATGTTCTATCATTCTAGGACAATCTTCTAGGATTATTTCCTGCATTATTATGTCAAGGTTCTCTTTTTGTCATAACTTTCTGGCAGTCCAATTATTCTTATATTTTCTCTTCTTGATCTGTCCTTCAGAGCTGTTATTTTTCTTATGTTTCACATTTTGCTCTATTTTCTCATTCTTTATCACTGGTTATTATTTCTTGGCCTCTCATAGTTTCACTGCTGCTTAATTCTAATTTTCAAAGAATTATTTTCATTTCTGGGACTCTGTATCTCCTTTTCTAATTGGTTATCTATTTTCCCCCATAATATTCTTGTTTTTCTTTCATGGTTTTACTTTTTTTTCTTTAGTTTTTCCTCACTGTCTCTCATTTGATTTTTGAATTCTTTTTTGAGTTCTATGCTTTCTCTCTCTGGGCAGGGAGGTATTTCACATTACTTTTTGATGTAGAAGTTTGTGGTTTTTTTTTTGTTGTTGTTTTTTACTAAAGTGTCCTCTTCTGAAGATGAATTCCAATCTTCCCTGTTCCCATAATATGTTTCAAAGGTAGGTTTCTTCTTGACTGATTTTTTTTTTTAAATAAGAGAAATTAATTTACATTAGCACCTCTAATTGTGGGATTGGGGGGGGTGAAGTTGCTTCAAGCTTCCCTTCAGCTCTCCATTCTGGCCAGAACCCCAAACCAAGAGCTCCACCTTTGTGCAAGTGCCCACAGTCAGCAGTGCCCCTGCCCCTTGCTTCTGCTGATTCCTTCTTGCCCAGGGCCATGTCTCAGCAGCACAACTGGGCCTGGCATTCCCAATTAGTCGAGATTCACTCTGTCTTTCCAGACTTAAACCCCTACTTGACAGTGTTTGTCCGGGAGGTGAAAGTCTCTGTGGTTCCTGCAGAGGCTCCAGCCACAACCAGCTAGCCCAAGGGATCCCCACTGGAAGTTTCTGCAGAGCTAGCCTGGAGATATTTGCACTTCAGACAGGTTAATCCTGGCCCAGGGTCTTTCTATCTTGTGCTTGTATCTGAAGGACCTCTATTCTGCCCTAGGTCTTCTTGATTTTTCGTTAGTCTATATTTACCTTGAGGGACAAATTTGTTCTATTTGTGGGGGGAACTGGAAGAGTCTGAAATTTACCAACCTACTCCACCATCTCCCCAGCATCCTCTCCAAGGAGAAAATATTTCAAGCCTCTAAAAAGAAACAATTCAATTATCATGGCACCACAGTGAGAAGTACAAAAGATTTAAAGGACAGGGGAGGCTTACAGAAAGCAAAGAAGCTAGAATTACAACCAAGAGTTACCTATCCGTCAAAACTTAATATAATCCTTTAGAGAGGAAATGGATAGTTAATGAAATGGAGGACTTCTAAATATTTCTGATGAAAAGACCAGAGCTGAATAGAAAATTTGACATTCAAGTAGAAGCATAAAAAGGTAAACATGAAAGAGTAATTATAAGGACTCAATGGAGTTAAAAACTGTTTACATTTCTATATGGAAAGATTATGCATGTAACAACTAAGAACCCTGTTGTTATTAGGGCAATGAGAAGGAGTCTGCATAGACAGAAAGCATGGGTGTGAGTCAGTTATGGTGGGATAATCTCCAAAAAAGAAAAAAGTCATGTTAAGAAAAACATCCACTGGGAGAAGGGGAAAGGGAGAGGTAGAATGTGAAAATTTTCTCACATAAAGGAAGCACTAGAGGAACAATTTTTATAGGGGTGAGGGTACCGAGGGAGGCAATAGAGCCTCATTCTCTCAGAAGTGGCTCAAAGACTGTATAGAAATTTATCTTATCCAATAAGGAGATAGAAAGGGAAGGGAAGAAGAAATATGGGGTGGGGTGATAAAGGGGAAGGCCGATTGGGAGAAGCAGTAATCAAAGGAGGGACAAAATAAAAAGAAAGAGAGAAGTAACAGAGAAAATGGATTAGAGGGAAACACAGAGTTAGTGAATTTAACTACAAATATGAATGGGATGAGCTAATTCAAATAACAGGAGTGGATAGCAGAATGGATTGGGAACAAGAATTGTGTATAAGTGATACATTTGGGACAGAAACACACATAGAATGAAATGAAGGGCTGGACCAGCCTATTATGCTTCAGCTGAAGTGAAGAGAGCCAGAATGGCGTTCAATAATCTCAGATAAATCAAAGCAGAAAAAAGAGATAATCAGGAAAACTACGGTTTGCTAAAAGGTATCACAGACAATGAAGTAATATCAAAAAATTTTTACAGCTAATTTCTCTGATATCTTGAGTAAAGAACTGAGTCAAATTTATAAAAATAAGAACCACTCCCCAATTAATAATTGGTCAAAGGATACGAATAGGCAGAACAGAACAAATTTTCAGAATTTTCAGAAGAACAAATTAAAAGTGTCTAAAGTCATAAAATTATTCTAAATTACTATGGATTAAAGAAAGGCAAATTAAAACAACTCTGAGGTATCGTTTCACATTTCAAAAATGACAAATGCTGGAGGGAATGAGGGAAAATAGATACACTAATGAATTGGTAGATTGGTGCTCTAGTACAAAGCTTAGACTTTTTCTACTCATGATCCCTGTTCACCTGAGAAATTTTTGTGACCTGTGTATGTAGGTATTTAAAAGAGGTATATAAATCAAACATTTACTGATAATAAATCATCATTTTGTAACTCCCACATTCAGTTACCTGACCTCATATAGGGTTGTGATCCACAGTTTAAGAAGTTTTGCTCTACGAAATTCTAATCCCAGAGCTGATAAGGGATAGAGGCAATAGCTAAAGAGAATGGAGGTCCTGCTCCAAGCTGGGAACTTCAGAAAATAGAATTACAATAATAGTTGATATTTATGTGGCATTTCAAGGTTTGTAAAATGGTATAAATGCATAGTTTTAGCTGATCCTCACAAACCCCCTTTGAGTGGGTTCAAGGTCTTATTATCTGCATTTTACTAATGAAGAAATCAAGTCTTATGGAGTTTGAATGAGCAGACTGATTTAAAAAAACTTGTAAAGGTTTACATGAACTGATGCTTAATGAAGTGAACAGAACCAGGAGAATGCTATACACAGAAACAAGAAGATTATGTGATGATAAACTGGGATGGACTTGGCTCTTCTCAGCAATGTGGTGATTCAAGACAATTCCAAAAGACTTGGGATGGAAAATACCATCCATGTCCGGAGAGACAATTGTGAAGACTGAATGTGGATTGAAACAGTATTTTCATCTTTTTTTGTTTATTTGTTGACCTTGTCCTTCTTGTGTTTTTTCCCATTTGGTCTGATTTTTCTTGCACTACATGATAAATATAGAAATATGTTTTTTTCCCTGAGGCAATTGGAGTTAAGTGACTTGCCCAGGGTCAGAGTTAGGACCACCTAGCTGTCCCTGGAAATATGTTTTAAAAAGATTAAACATGTTTAACCTGTACTAGATTGCTTGATGTGTTGAGGAAGGGGGGGAGGTAAGAGATGGAGGAAGAAAATTTTGCAACACAAAGTGTTAAAAAATTAATATTGAAAACTATATATATATATATTCTTAAAATTAATATTGAAAACTATCTTTACATATATTTGGAAAAATAAAATACTACTGAGAAAAATGATGGGGATATAAGTGTAGCAATGTAATAGGGAATCAACTGTTGATAGATCTTGAAGTCCATCATACAGTAAATGAAATTTGATATAACTGGTCAACTGTAGCAGGGTTCTAAAAATGGGATATTCTCTTCCTTCTTGTTCTTCCTCATCACTCACTCAAAGTTTCATGATTAGTAATAATAATAGTTAGCCTTTATATAGAGCTTCACAATTTATACAGTGCTTTATAAATATTAGCCCATTTTTATCCTCACTACTCTGGAAGGTCACTGCTGTTATTATTCCATTTTATAGGGCAGGAAACTGAAACAGACAGAGGTTAACTAACTTGACCAGAAATCACACAACTAATGAGTATTTGAGGCTGGATTTGAATTCAGAACTTTCTGACTTCAGGTTCTATCTATATTATTCACCTCACTCCAACTCTAATGTCCTTTCTATTATGTTATATTTCTTCACATAAAGCAAGTGATGTTTTAATGATGCTATTCTTATTCATTTGTTAAAGTATGTGTGTTAATGACCATTCAGAGAACATTGTTAATATTTACTGTGTGTATATTGAAAGTAATAAAACAGAGAACGAGCTGTACATATGTTATTTCATTTGATGGTCACACTAGCCTTATAAAGTAGGTAAAGCAGGTATTACTGCCATTTTGGAAATGAGAATATTAAAATTCAGGGAAGTGAAAAAGACTGGCATATAGTTAATAGAATAGTTGGGAAACTTCAATCTAGATTCTTCTGATTCCAATGTTCTTTTCACTACATAATACCTGTTTCTCATCTCATGATCAAAGAATAAACTCTTGCTACATATAGGAGTTGGGGCTATAACTTCAAGGCTGTGGCCTTGGAATTGATTTACTCCTCTCTCTATTTTCTCACCAGTTCCTTCACATTCAGTAATCATCTCTACACAAATAATTACAAATTTTACATATCCAATTTTCATCTCTTTTCAAGGTCCAGTCCCAGATCTCCAACAGCTTCCTTGACATCTTCATCTGAATGTCCCATATGGCACTTAAAACTCAAGCCCAAAATTAGAAATTGTTTTCTTCCTCCCAAAACCCAATCCTCTTCTAAACTTCTTGATTTGTTAGTCAACAAGCATTCTTTAAAGGCTTAATATGGGTCAAACAAAAATAATAAATATTCATTAAATGCTTATTATATGCTAGGCAATATGCTAATCCTGGTAAAAGAAAAGGAAACAAAAACAAACAAATCATGATCACTGCCCTAAAAGAAGCTCACAATTTAGTGAGGGAGACAACATATAAGATATTGTACAGAAATTATATATAGAATATAATCAGCCAATCAATGAATATTTATTAAATGCCTGTTATCTGTTAGGCACAATGCTAAGTTTGGGGGTTACAAAGATAGGTAAAATATAGTCCCTGCCTTCAAGGAGCTCACAGTCTAATGGGGAGACAGAATGTGAACAACTATGTATAAACAAGCTATATACAGAATAAACTGGAAATAATCATCAGAGAGAAGGTACTGGCAGTGAGGGAGATCCAAAAAAGTTATCCTATAGAAAGTAGGATTTAAGTTGAGTATTAAAGGGGACCATTAGGTAGGGATGTGGAGGGACAGAATTCTTTGAATGGAGACAACTGGTGAGAGAGTACAAAGTGAAAGATGGAGTACCTTATTCGCTATAATGAGAAGGCTAGTATTGCTGGATTACAGAATACATAAAGGGGACTAGAGTGTAAAAAGATTAGAGAGAAGACAGGTTATAAAGGTGTAAAAGTCAAACAGAGGATTTTATATTTGATTTTGGAGGTAATAGAGGCTACTGGAGTTTATTGAGGAGGGGAACAAAGTGGTGAGTCTTGCTCTTTAGAAAAAATCACTTTAACAGTTGAATAGAGGATGAATTGGAGTGGGAAGAGAAATGGAACAAGAAAACCAATCAAAAGATTATTAAACCAGGCATGAGATAGGTGATAAGGGCCAGTGCACCTGCTTAGCTGGTTAAGTGAATAGAAGGGAACGTTTATGAGAGATATCGTGAAGGTAGAAACACTAAAACTTTTTTTTAATTATTAAAGCTTTTTGTTTTCAAAACACATGCACAGATAATTTTTCCCCATTGACCTTTGCATAGACTTGTGTTCCAAAATTTCCCCTCCTTCCCCTAACCACTTTCCTTTGGTGGCAAGTAATCTAATATATATTATACATGTTAAAATATATGTTAGTTCCAAAATATGTAAATGTATTTGTGTAATTATCTTGCTGCACAAGAAAGATCAGATCAAGAAGAAAATGAGTAAGAAAAAATGCAAGCAAACAACAACAAAGAGTGAAAATGCTGTGTTGTGATCCATACTCAGTTCCCATAGTTCTCTCTCTCTGATGGCTCTACCAAGATCATTGGAACTGGTGATATCCATTATTGAAGATTCCCCATCGAACTGATCATCATATAATCTTCTTGTTGAAATGTATAATAATCTCCTGGTTCTGCTCATTTCACTCAACATCAGTTTGTATAAACCTCCCCAGGCCTTTCTGAAATCCTCCTGCTGGTCATTTCTTACCAAACAATAATATTCATAACATTCATATACCACAATTTATTCAGCCATTTCAACTATGGCATCCATTCATTTTCCACAAACTACAAACAGGGCTGCCACAAACATTCATGCACATTTCCTTTCCTCCTTCAATATTTTTTGGGATATAAGCCCAGTAGTAGCACTCTGGATCAAAGGGTTTACAGTTTGATAACTTTTGGGATAATTCCAAATTTTCTCCAGAATGGTTGACACTTCACAGTTCCACCAACAATGCATCAGTGCCCCGTTTTCCCATCCCTCCAAATTATATTGTTTTCCTTCATCTTAGCCAATCTGACAGGAGTGTAGTGGTATCTCAGAATTTGCTTTTCTGCGATCAATAGTGATTTGGAGCATCTTTTCATATGACTAGAAATGGTTTTAATTTCTTCATCTGAAAATTGCCTGTTCATATCCTTTGACCATTTATCTTTTTGGAAAATAGCTTGAATTCTTATAATTTTGAGTCAATTCTCTATATAGTTTAGAAATGAGGCTTTTATCAGAACCCTTAAATGTAAAAATGTTTTCCCAATTTATTACTTCCCTTCTAATCTTATCTGCATTAGTTTTGTTTGCACAAAACCTTTTTAACTTAATATAATCAATATAATTAAAACTATCTATTTGGGAAACACTAAAACTTTGCAAGAGATTAGAATTGTGGGTAAGGAAGAAGGGAGTAGATGACACCAAGTTGTCAAATGGGTAATTAAAAATTTTATTATACAAATACATATAATAATAACAAATGTAATAATATATATATACTAGGTATATATAATATAACACAATAATATGTAACTGGATAACATATTATATATATATTGAGTAATAATATATATACACTGGGTAATTGTACCTTTATTATACGTATACCTATAATAATAAAAAATGCAATAATATATAATAAAAATATGTAATAGGCATATATAACACATAATATAATAATATGTAATTGGTTAATATGTATTATATGCTATATATATACTGGTTAATAATATATATCTACATTGGTAATAGGTACTTTTATTATAATAAAGGTACCAATTATCCAGTGTACATACATACATACCTATATGCATGCATGTAATATGTACACACATGATATATATTAATATATCATGTTATGTAGTACTTTTGACAATGATAGAGTTCAGAAAAGGGAAAGATTTTTTTGGGGGAAGGATTATAGTGTATATAGTAGAAAATAATTTATTTTGGGCATTTTAATTTGAAGGGTTCGGACATCACTCAATATTTCAAGGAGTTGGGTTTTAATTCAAAGAAAGTTAAGGGAAAATAGACCAAATATTGCAAATTCAGATATCTGATGAAATTTCCAAGAGAAGAAGAAGAAAGACCTTTTGGAGAATTTTGTTAGGGTCATGACTTGATGAAACCATTCCAGGACCTCAAGGATAGGAGGTAGAAAAAAAAAAAAATAAAACAAAAAACAAAAAAACCAAAAACAGGAGGAGAGTCAACAAGAATTTATAAATATTATTATGTTCAGGATTAGAAATACTGGGAAACAAAAAAGAAGAAAGAAAAGAAAGAAGAAGAAGAAGAAAAGAAAAAGAAAACAAGAAACAGAAAAGACAGAGAGAAAGAGACAGAGAAGAGAAAAGAAAGAGAGAGAGAGAGAGAAAAGAGACAGAGAGAGAGAGAAGAGAAAAGACAGAGAGAGAAAGAGAGACAGAGAAAGAGACAAGAAAAGGAAAAAGGGAGAAAGAAAACAGAGGAGACAGAGACAGAAAAGACAAAGAGAAGAAGAAGAGAGAAAAAGAGACAGAAGAGACGATAGAGAGACAAAGAAATCATTAAAAAGGGAGCCACTCTTAAAACTAGAAAGTAAAGGAGGGCCGGGGGAAAAAACAGAAAAAGAATGAAAAAAGCCAAAAGTTGTGAGAAGATTTTTAAAAATTTTGAGAAGATGATCCCATATGAGACAAAGTTTTTAAGTTTTTCATCAAAAACATTCCTTCTGTTTTGGCAAAGGAAAAAGGGCTTGGGAAAAAAAACAGAAAAAAGGAAATTAAATGGGTTTTACTTTTCCCATAGCCTTTTGTATGAGATGTATTTCACCAAAATCTATTGAATTTATTTGATCATCCACTAGGCCGTCTTTTTATATTACTCCCTTCTTCTGTTTTGGTAATTATTCTTTTTCTGCTTGTTTCACTAAACATCATCAAAATCTTTCCAGCCTTCTAAAACAATTGTTATCTTTTTCCCATGACTTGGGATAATACTGTAGGTAACGCGGAAGGCTAAGTTTAACAAGGAATGGGTTCCCCGATTGGGCTGGTTCCTATTACCACAATTTAAGGCCCTTTCCCAGTTTTTTACAATTTATTCCATTTCTTTTCCGTTATTAGCCATTCCCAATATGAGATTATTCATTTTTAATTTTTTTTCTAAAAAAAGTGTTAAAACATTTTTGACTATGGCCTTTTTTCTCCTTTTATATTTTGGGATCATACATGAATGGATAATAAAATTTGAAAGTTTTATATTTTTGGAAAGATTTTTCCAGAATGCTGGATTTTTTTCCCTCCCCAAACAACTTTTGCTTTTCCCAGATTTTAATTTAATTATCTTTCCTTTGCTTTTAAATCTGAGAGGTATGAGATGGTACCTCAGAGTTATTTTAATTTGTATTTCTTTAATCAATAGTGATTTAGACCATTTTTCATATGAGTATAAATGGCTTCAATTTCATCATGTGAAAATTGTCTATTCATATCCTTTGACCATTTATCAATTGGGGGAATGACTTATATTCTTATAAATTTGAAACAGCTCTTTATATATTTTAGAGAAGAGATCTTTATCAGAAACAGTGGCTGTAAAGATTTTCTCCCAGTTTTGTACTTCCCTTTTAATCTTATTTTTTTTTTTGCTTTGTGCAAACCCTTTTTAATTTAATGTAATCAAAGTTGTCCATTTTGCTTTTTATAATGCTCTGTAGTTCTTGGGTCATAAAGTCCTCCCTTTTCCAAAAACCTGATAGGTAAATTATCCTTTGCTCTCCTATTTTATTTATAGTATCATCCTCAACGCCCAAATCATGTACCCATTTTGACCTTATTTTGGTATAAATATATCACCATTCTGCCAGTCATCCAGATTTAAAACCTTGGAGTTGCCCTTGATTCTTTATTCTCTTTAATCTTCACATCCAATCAGTGGTCAGGTCTTGATGTGTCTATCTCCATAATTCATCTTGCATTGATCCCTTCTTAGCCACACTACAACAACTTCAGTCTGGTTTCTTTTCATTTTTTTTTCCCCTGGATCATTGAAATAGTTCCTAATTTTATATGCCTACTTATAATTACTTTTTTTCAAAATTATCTCCTACAAGTTGCCAAATTGATATTTCTAAAGTGCAGTTTTGACTATGTTATACTGAAATTCAAGATGCTTCAGTGGCTCCCCATTGCCTCAAAGATAAAAAAAAACTAATTTCTCTATTGGCATTTAAAGCCTATCACAATCTGGCTTCAGTATATCTTTCCAGAATACATGTTTCTTTCCTTTAAGTGTGCCATGTTCCATCCAAACTGGTTGAGTTGTTTTTCTTCTTGTACAAAATTCCATCCCTCTTCTCAATGTCTCTACACAGGCTGTCTCCCATGCCTGAAATGTTAATCCTTCTCACCTCAGTCCCCCTAGCTCCCTATAGAGCTCAACTTCTGTCTTCTTCAAAAAACCTTTCAAGTTTTATTTTATTAGCATCATCCAAAACACCATATTTATTTTGTTTGTGTCTGTGTGGACATACTTACACATACAATTGCACACACATCATACATTGTGTGTACTCACTTGTGAATATGCTGTATTCGTTTTGTACAATGTAAACTTGTTGAGATCAGGGACTATTTCACTTTTATATTTGTATCTAATATCTCTGTACCTAACATTCATAGAATTATTGTTGTAATGGTTTACTTATCAGCTTATCAAATCAAGTTTATTCATTTATTCTTCTAATTAGTTAATCCTTCACTTCAGAAATTATTTTTTACCAGAGATCTTAGAGTTGAATTAGCATACTACAGTGTAAATAAAGAGTCCTGGATATTACACCAGAAGATATGAGTTCAAATTCTACTTCTGGTACTTATTACTTATGTGACAAGTATTTTTCTTATATGTGAAAGGAGGATGTTGCACCAAATGTCTTTGTACATTTCCTTTAAGTTCTAAATCTGAGATTTTATGAAACACTTTTAGAATACCTACTATGTGATTAAGCACGATTGCACTTGAATATATCTTCTACATTCAAAAGTCTTTTTTTCCCAAGGTACTGGAGAAGAGAGCATATTGAAATCACTCACAAAGAAGTAAACATTCCCCAGGTGCTCCTTTATTTTGTACAACAGAAGTTTATTTGGTCAAGTGGATGTATGATTGATGTTATTCAATGATTCATGCCATACAACTCCCTTAGTTTACCCTCTGCTGCAGAAGTTTCTCTGAACCACTTGGGATACGTAAGTGCCTCATTTCTTGAGAAATTGCAGTGGGATTAGGGATGGAAGAAATCATGAAGCAATTAACAAGAGAGTAACTTAATCCATCCACTTCCTGCTCAATTCATGAACACTACCATCAATCTATGAACCTTCTTAACAAAAATAAACATCGGGTCACAAATGACTTTATCAGTACATTTGATCAGATAGGAAAATGAGGGAAATAAAACAGATATTAGTAGAGAATCTTTTTCACTCTGTTCTTTTTTCAGTACACAATAGCAGAAAATCTAATTTAAAGAAACATTTCTCAGTATATACCAATTACTTTACATCCCTCTGAGGCCACTTTGCTATCATATGAATCCTTTTTATCAAGTGATAGCCAATGTCTACACAACAGCAAACAAATGTTTTCAGAAGGAATAAACCAGCCCTAATAGGCATAAGTCCTAGTGGGAATTCGATCTCCACTTTGAGATAATTCATCACAATGTTTGCTTAAAAAAAAAAAAAAAAAAAAAAAAACATGATGCCTAAAAAAAATCCATCTTCATTGTGGTACAGTAAAGAGAGCACTGGCTTTAAATGAGATCTGGGCTTGAATGTTTGTACTATACCATCAGTGCATACTCTGGGCAAGTAATTTAACCTTTCTTGACCTCAGTTTCCTCATTTGTAAAATGTCAAGTTTGGACCTTTTAGGTCATCTGCCTTCCAGCTACAAATTTATGAACCCTTCAATCCATTCAATAGTTTTGACCCTTAAGTGGAAAAAAAATTATAGAAGAAAAAGTTAGTTCAAAACAAGTATTAGAAAACAGAAGTAAGAAATCCTTTGTTTGTAAGGACCACTTTAAGTTCCCTGACTTGATTTTGAAAGATAACAATTCTCTATGCTATTCTTACCCCCTCCCCAATGTTTCATGAGTTATGATGATTCTCCCAACTATGGATTAAATTAAAGTTAGTGAAAAGGGATGATTTATGGATATAGACATAGAGTTGGAAGGGTTTATTTATAGCTGAGGAAGCCAAGAGAAGTTAAATGACTTCTCCAAGATCACACTAGTAATAAATGACAGAGCCTGGATTCCAAAAGCCAGAACTCTCTTTACTGTACCATGAGTCTCCAAGGTTGAATAATTCCTAATTCTACAGCCTACAGTTACACAACATTTTATCATTCTCAAAAGACTTGGTATGGAGAGGGAAAGTGTTTTAAAAATGGGAGGAAAATTCAGTACAAGAAGACTTTGTGCCTAGTGTAGATTTGATTTAGAGCATATTGCTTTAAATCACTGTTCATGAAACTTGATTTAATCAATTTTCTTTTAAAAAAGGCATTATTATTTGATATAACCTCAATATTGATATTTGATTTAATGTTCATGTATAATCTTTGAATCTCAGAGATATATGTACATTTCAAACCAAAAGAAGAATAGGAAGAGAAGAGAGAAAAGCTTGAAATAATAATGATGGTCTCTTTTTATATCTCTTGAAAGCTTTAGGAAAAATGTCAAGAATGTGAAGGATAGAATTATAGTCTGATAACATTCATGAGAACTTTAAGTTAACTCAGAATTTTTCATTGAAAACTTCTTAAATATTGTGGTTAGAAAATTTCTTTTTTTGGTTCTACTGCATAATTCTTTTTTTTTTTTTAAATTTATCTCCAGATTTTCAGACCCTTCACTTCCACATTTACTATGTTCTCCATCAATTCTCTTTTTTTCTAGAAATTGTATTTTTTAAGAACATTAAAAAAAACCAGCTTGATTTAGTTAGTCACTAAAGAGTGAATGAAATCTCAAGAATAGGGTTGATTGGTAGTAGGTATAGAATAGATACTTAAGTATTTCTTGACTTACCTTACCTTATCTTTCAACATAATGCTAACAAAACATGATATTTCTAGTTCTGAGAACTGAAACTAAGCTTTAGTGTTTCATTCAGTAAGTGTAGATTGATTTAATTTTTCTGAGTTGGAAACCCCATAAGATTTGTGATCTTGTTAAAACAACCACCACCATATAGCTGTTTTTGTTTAAAAACTGTTCTTATGTGTTTATAATGGTCAAAGGGGTTTGTTGGGGGGGTTTTGGAGGGAAGGGAGTTCAGAGCTGCATGATTTCATTAGTTTAGTAGTTAGTGGTGAGGAAAAGCCTTCTACCAAAGTAGGTCGGTAACTATTCACAATGCAAGTAATTTTAGGGAATTGTATGGAGCACTGATAACTTAAATGATTTGTCTAGAGTTGCATCCAGTATTAGAGGCAGGGTTTGAACTCAGCTCTTGTTTACTCTTAAACTAGCTCTCTGTCAATGTTGTTAATGATAATGATAAGGATGAGGATGAGGATGATGTTTGACCTTTAAGAAGCAAGTTATTCCTCACAGATTGTAAAACTGTAGTGTTGTTCAATCATGATGCTTTTTGGAGTTTTCTTGGCAAAGGTACTGGAATGATTTTCCATTTCCTTCTCTAGCTCATTTTATAATTGATGGAAAATTAAGTGACTGCCTAGGGTCACACAGCTAGTAAGTGTCTGAGGCTGAATTTGAACTTAGGTCTTTCTGATTCCAAACCCAACACTCTATCCCACTGAGTTGATAAAATCCAAAGAATAAAGATGTTAACTGAATAGGTTGGGATCCTGGCAGCCAAAGTATTTTTTTTTCCCTGATTAGAAAAAAGTCATCATGAAGGCTTTTAAAAAATATTGAGGGGATACATTTTTTTCTTCTTCTTTACACTGACTGGTGAAAGAAAAAAGACTTCAGGCACTGGGGTTAGCGGGAGGCTGGAATAAAGTACAATAATTAAGGTAAACAGTTAATGAAAGGTTTTTAACACCTGAAGGAAAGAAGGGGGTAAAAAGGAAAAAGGAAGAGGGAGAGGAGAAATCTAGCTTAAGCCTTAAGCTTTCACACTGAATCATACTGTTTTTTTCTGAAGCCCTAAAAACATAAAGCTCTTAGCAATAGATACTAGAAGCTTTTTGATTCTAGAAAGAAATCAAGGTTCAGTTACTCACTGAAATAGATTTGTGATCTCATTGGTGTGGACATTTTCTCCTATGATTCATATTACCACTTATCTATACCTACCCATCCCAAGTGAGTCTTGTCTATGTGCTTCTATCTGTTCACAACAAGAAGTCCATTAGATATGCTGGGGGGTTTTCCAGCATCCTTTTGACATCTTGAAAAAAAATCACACCCAGGCTGCCTATTGATTTTTTTATGATCCTCTATTAAATGAAATAAATAAAATCCTTTATTACAATTCTTCTTTGTAGTTCCTTGTTATGTGCTATGACCTATTCATATTGACTATACACCTCTCCATGGATGTACTAGATGTGTATGGTCAGTTTCAATTCAATTCAGGTAAGCTGGATAAAAATAGGTGAATTTTAGAACGTGAAGTGATACCTGTCTATGTGCTCAGGTGTTTGCATTTGTTTTTAAGTCACCATCCAATTATTTTTTAAACACCAGTTTAATCATACTTTTATAGAAAAAATAATTGGATGGATTATATGCTCAATGCTGACTTTCAGGAATCATGCTTGATGGAAGATCACATCAATAAACTTTTATTTCATGATTTCTGAAACTAAAAACCAAAGAATCACAATTCACATAGTAGAAGATTCCAGATATTATTGTTCTATAAGATGATCAGCAGGATGATTTCAGAAAAGCCTGGAGAGACTTATATGAACTGATGCTGAGTGAAATGAGCAGAACCAAGAGATCATTGTAGGAAATAACAACAAGATTATACAATGATCCATTCTGATGGAAGTGGCTCTTTCCAACAATGAGATGATTCAGGTCAGTTCCAAAGATCTTGTGATGGAGAGAGCCATCTACTCCCAGAGAGAGGACTGTAGGAACTGAGTGTGGATCATAGCATAGTATTTTCACTCTTGCATTTTATTTTTTCTCATTTTTTTTCTTTTTGATTAGATTTTTCTTGTGCAGCAAGATAATTGTATAAATATGTATGCATATATTGGATTTAATATATATTTTATTTTTAAAATATATACATGGATAATTTTCAACATTCATCCTTGCAAAACCTGGTATTCTAAAATTTTCCCTTCCTTCCCCCTACCCCCTCCCTTAGATGAGAAGTAATCCAATATATGTTAAACATGTGTAATTAATTCTTCTATCCATATTTCCACAAATATCATGCTACATAAGAAAAATCAGACCAAAAAGGGAAAAAATGAAAAAGAAAACCAGTTAAACTGATTGGATGCCCAGATAGCCTCGTAATATTACTACTCTAAGGGCTCAGAAATGGGTAGGGAGAGATTTGAACTTACATAGATAGAGGAGGGGTCAAGTGGAATATCCTTGGAGAATCAGTTTAATTGATTGTGTTGGAGAACAAGCCCAATGATTGGTTATTGTGAAGAGCATAGACTGTGACCCACCTTCCCAGCCTCTAATTGGTTATTAGGATCAATCAGTGGTTCCTTTAGAATTCAAAGACATTTCTTTATACCTAGAATGGATCTAGAGACTCAATTCTTTCTGGGCATTTTCTATTGTTCTGACATATTTGTTTTTTATTAAAACAAAGAGGGCTGCCACAAATATTTTTGCACATGTGGGTCCCTTTCCCTCCTTTAGGATCTCTTTGGGATACAAACCCAGTAGAAACACGACTGGATCAAAGAGTTTGCAGTTTGATAGGCCTTTGGGCATAGTTCCAAATTGCTCTCCAGAATGGTTGAATCAGTTCACAACTCCACCAACAATGTATTAGTGTTGCAGTTTTCCCACATCCCTTCCAACGCTTGTCATTGTCTTTTCCTGTCATCTTAGCCAATCTGAAAGGTAAGTAGTGGTACCTTAGAATGTCTTACTTTGCATTTCTCTAATCAATAGTGATTTGGAGCACTTTTTCATATGACTAGAAATGGTTTTAATTTCTTCATCTGAAAATTGTCTATTCATATTTTTGACCATTTATCAATTAGAGAATGGCTTGAATTCTTATAAATTTGAGTCAATTCTATATATATATTTTAGAAATGAGGCCTTTATCAGAATCCTTGACTATAAACATTTTTCCCAGTTTATTGCTTATCTGCATTTATTTTGTTTGCACAAAATTTTTTAACTTAATATAATCAAAATTATCCATTTTGTGTTCAATAATATACTCCAGTTCTTCTTTAGACACAAATTGCTTTTCTCTCCACATATCTAAGAGGTAAACTATTCTTTGTTCTTCTAATTTGCTTGTAATATTACTATGTGTCTAAATCATGACCCATTTCGACCTTATCTTGTATATGGTGTTAGATGTGGGACAATGCCTAGTTTCTGCCATTCTAATTTCCACTTTTCCTAGCAGTTTTTCAGACCCTTGTTTCTTGCCTATACTACAAATTCCTATTTAGTCTTTCCACCTCAGGTCCCTTCCCTATACAATTAATTCTTTACTCACCTCTATAACTCCCATGATACTCTTTTGACTTTAGGATCAGATAATATTTTAGCATCTCATCCTTTTAAAATCACTATTTCATGTTTTATAATGCATATAATTATTAATATGGAAGTTCACATATAATTTTAAAATAAATATACAAATGCTAGAACTCAAACTTCATTTTTTTTAACTGACAAAGATTCATGATCCCCTCTCCCATCCTTATCCCCTCAAAGTGAAGAAGGTTGCTCTAAATCACTAGCCTTGAATTTCCAACAGATAGTTGTTAAACACCTACTTCAGAGTACAAGGCACTATGCTGGATGGTTCAGATACTAAGAAAAAAGGAAAAAAAAGAAACTTGGTCTTTATAGAATTTACTTCTGGAAGAATTCAGTGACAGAAATCACTACTGACCTATTAATGTAATTTTTTTTTAAAGGTAAGTGACTATATTCCTTATGCCCCGATTTTATCTCTGATGGTCTTAAAACAGCCAATCAACTTTATTTTAAAATAATTATATTTATAAATGCAACTTAAATTAAAAATAATACATTGTAAATGTAATTCATTGATTTTATAGACTTTGCCTCTATTTGAAATTATACTAATGTTCTATAGTTTCATATATGCAGAAACAAATAGGAATGAAGCCTCTAATAATGAATGGATGATTGAATGAATCTATTTTTACCAAATATGCAACTTTTGACCAAACCACCCCATCCTCAGTGCTCTCAACTCATTTCTGGTTGTTTGACTACACCAACTTTAAGGAAACAAAGTGAAAGCATATAAAATGAAAATCATTCAACAGGAAATCCCTGTTTAAATCATTAAAAATGAGTATCAATCATATCATAAGTATCAAGCATATTGGTGAAAGATTTGCATAGTAGAAAGTCTTGGAATTCACAAATTTACTCTTTGTTTCAGTCACTTAGAGGGGAGAAATCAGAGTGAAGTTAATAGCTTTAGTACCACAACAATGATAATATTAATAATAACTAGTATTTTACAGTGCTTGAAGATTTTTAAAACACTTTATAAGTATTAGCCACTTATTTGATCCTCACAGAAACCTTTATTATGCTATTATAATCCTCACTTTATTGAATAATACCAAAGGGTAAGTGATTAGACTAAAGTTACATAGCTACTAAGTGTCTGAGATTGGCTATGAACTCAGATCTTGCTGATTCGAAGAAAGACAATTTATTGAGATAAACATAAAATTTTGAAATGGCACATATAGCCATATATTTGGGAGTCTGAAACATTTGCCCTAGTATTAAAAAATGAGGTAACAAGATGGTTTGAGGTATATATAGATAGAAATAGAGATTGATAAATAAATAGATATGTGTATATATTTATAGTCTAATTTTTGATTCAAAATGGCTTGTGTTCCTCACCATGCAATTTATTTACAAATTTATAAAATAAGTGCAATAATAATGCTATTATATAGAACTCTCTCTCATTTGATGCAATTATATAATTCAGTAGAGTGTAGGATTTGGAATCAGAAAGACCTAAATTCAAATTTAGCCTCAGATATTAACTAGCTGTGTGACCCTGGACAAGTCACTTAACTCTGCCTTAGTTTCTTCCTCTGTAAAATGAGCTGGAGAAGGAAACAGCAAACCACTCCAGTATCTCTGTCAAGAAAACCCCAAGTAAGGTTACAACGGGTCAGACAGAACTGAACAACAACAATTTATTTGGAAGAGGGATTATTATATGAAAATATTTAGTTCAGATATAAATTCAACTCTGGGGAATAGAACTGCTAGAAATATTTGTGGGGTTGTAAATTGTAACTATTTTTGAGGTAGGTATGTAAGGAGAAATTAGAATAGGACTTAGCTTCATCTTTTTACCAGTGGTACTTTCTGAAGAAAGTATCATCAAGAATCATATTTTTAAGTTTTATAGCTATCATTGCACTATACTCATTCACATCTGAAGGTATTAAAAATTTAAGTACCAAAGTTTTAGACCTTTTATTATAGAATGGTGATATAAGGCAAAGAGAATTATGTCCAACTCTTCATGACCCATTTGAGGTTTTCTTGCCATGAATACAGGAGTGATTTGATATTTCCTTCTCCAGCTCATTTAAAGGTAAGGAAACTGAGGCAAAAAGGGATTAAGTGCCTTGCCTGGAGCCATACAACTAGTAAGTGTCTGAGACAAGATCTGAACTCAGCTTCTCCTCCTATGCCCAGCATTGTGTCACTTGACTGATCCCTCCATCCTTATGTATAAAATGAAATTGTAATGTCATTAGTATTTTCATTTTTGTTAAATGTACCCATTCAGCAGAGCTGTTCTTTGCTTAGCTGAATGTTTTTAATTACATCTCACTTTTCCAGGCTTCTTTTGACACTGCCTAAAGGCTAATTAGTATAGATAGTAATTTTTAATCACAACATCTTTGGGTTAGAAGTGTGTCACAGATCATCTGGTTCAAATCAAACAAAACACAAATCACTTTCATAACATTCATCAAAAAGTGTTCATCCAGACTTCTTTTGATGACTTTCAACTTCAACTCCTCAACAGGGAACATACTTGAACAAACTCATTCCTTATCTGGAGAGACTTAATTATTTTCTCTTATATTAAGTCTACTTTTTGCAAGAAGGAAGTGTTTTTTATTTGTGCCAAAGTCCTTCACAATTATTCAATAATCTACCTATCATCTGAAATAGCTAGGGGGCAACTAGATGGTGCAGTGAATAGAGTGCCAGCTCTGGAGTCTGGAGGACCAGAGTTCAAATATGATTTCAGATACTTAACTAGCTGGATGATCCTAGGCAAGTTATGTAATACTGTTTGACTCAGTTTCCTCATTTATAAAATGAGCTGAAAAAAGAAACTACAAACCACTCCAGTATCTCTGTCAAGAAAACCCCAAATAAGGTCACAAAGGGGAAGACATTTCCTTTTTGGAGAAGGAAATGGCAAATTACTCTAGTATCTTTGCCAAGAAAACCCCAAAAGGGATCATGAAGAATTAAATAGGACTGAAATGACTGAACAACATTATCCAAAACATAGAGAGAATATTTTTCCCTTTTCTTTGTTCATAGATCTTGTTTCCATCATTTATTGGGTCTATGACCATGAGTAATACATTTTACCTTTCTGAGCCTCAGTTTCCTTATCTAAAAAATGGAGATGGTAATATCTCTGATACCTGTTATAGGGGATAATGAGGATCAAAGGAAATAAAGTATACAAAGCACTATGTCATAAAACTTTATTTATAAATCAGTTGGCATAGCCAACCATCACAGGCAACTAAGGCCTATTTACCTGATCTTTTTGTAGTGATGAGAGGGTCTAGCAGTGGTCCTCAAACTTGTTTTCAATATCTTTATCTTATTAAAAATGATTGAGGATCTGTCCAAAGAGTTTTTCTTTATGTGGTTTATAGTTATAGATATTGATCACATTAAAAATAAAAACTAATTATGAGTTTGTAGACTCTCTGAAAAGATTTCAGAGATTCCCAGGATGCTCTGGACCAGACTTTGAAAACCACTAGTAGGTGTTGGCTAGTCCCATGCTTACTCAACAATAAGGGTTTTTTTTTTTGTTGGGATAAAGGGACAGAGGTGTCAAAAGCCAATTTACTCCCTACTGCTGATAGGAAAAGATAATTAAAATGTCATTGAGAATTATTTAAGAAAATAAATAAAAATACAATAAAACATAGATAATATTACACTGTGGTTGAAGTTAGTATGGCCACATTGATCTTTGTGTATAATTCAATGGCCCATTTCTATTTGAGTTTTGAGGGAATATCAAGTTCTTTGCTTCTCATACAGCACAGATGCAAAATCTATCTCTCATTTATATCCTTCTTTGCCCATAGGATTTGTCTTTCTAGTCAATGGGTATGATTTCTTCAGCTGAGCCAATTCAACTCTTGACTTATCTTTCCACCCACCAGGAAATCTTCTTTCCTTTCCTACTATATTTTAATGGAATCTAATCATTTGAGTGTGACAACATGGGGTGTATCTTATAAGCATGGTTTAACTATATAGTCTTTATTTGCAGAAACACATCATCCTTTAATCAATATCTTGGGATGACCCCAAAGTAGAAGTTCCTGAACACAGTTTTAGATGCTTAGACTCAGCAACTCTTGTCAGCTGCTCTCAGGCAGAATAAAGAACATCCCTTATTGTTGTTCCACTGGTGGTCTACAGTATATAAATGGTCAGTCAGCTGAGGGAACTGGTAATCCAGGGCAACTCTTGGCTCCTCCAAGACATAAATATTCATAAACTGACTTCTCCAGTTGGTTTTACTTGAGGCAGGCTGCTCCAATCTGGCCACAGCTTTTAACCTCTGGCTTCCCTGTTAGTCTGCATAAACCTGCTGAGCCCAGAGGCAATGAATGACTTGCTATCGTAGTTTCCTTACTGAACCAAGAGTGCTAGTCTAGAGGCAGATTCTCTCCATGATGATTCCATTTTGTCTTCTCATTGTCCCTCTCTCTTCTTCCAAAGTCCACATGCTGCCCAGTCCTTTAGCATTTTTGCCCCAGCTCTTTGCACGAGTCAAAGTGTTACCGGCTAGGACCAACATAAAATAGGGTTTATGATATGACACACAGAAAGAACTCCATAGACCTCTACATATAAGTATATATTTGTGTATGTATATGTTGTATGTGTACATATACACACATATGTAATATGTGTATTAATATATACACATATAGAAATTATACATAGTCTAGTTTTATATCTATGCCCTACACAAAGCTGTATTTCAGATACTTTTTCACACACATACTTATTTGGCTGACAACTCTAGATTTATGCTTTGGAAATAAGCCAATCTAATACTAAAATCTCTTTTTAGCATTTTACCCCATTTTAATTTTTTTTTTTGGAGATTGGGTCTAGACTAGTGATTTGATCATTGTAAGCAAGCTCTCTCAAGAATTGCTGATTAACATTGAAATATTAAGGGACTCACCCATGGTCATAAAATCAATATAATCAGAAGTGGAATTAAAAAATAAGTTTTCCTGACTGTAAGGCCTGTTTTCTTATTATTCACAATATCATATTGTATTACCTTTCAAATCCTCAAACCACTAGATAGCACAATCAAATCAATCCCATTTTGATCACCTAAAATTTGCAGCATTCAGAATATGGTCAAGTCCCTTTCAAGACCATTTTCTCTATTTATGAGCTCTCCCTGACTTGAATTAACCCTTAATTATTTAAACTAATTCAATGTTCTTCTTTCCTATTCAGCTAGCTCAGGTTTAATTGTGATTAATGCATTCAAGAGCCCACAGCATCAGGCTTCATGCTGAGAGACTTCGGAAGATCTTACCAGGATGTAGTCACCAATAAATAGCATGCCTGAGATTTAATGGATGATATGCACATGTTATGAGATCTTTGCTAACTTCTCTCAGCCATTCTGGCTTGCAGCAGAATGAGGAAGAAAATTTATATCAGTTTTCTGGAGATACATACATAAGAAGGCTTTTTTTTTCCTGGGGATCACAGTAGGGGTATGGTAGAGCTGGGAAAGACCTTAGAGGCCTCTCATTTTAGAGATAAGGGAACTGAGGTTCAAAGGTTGCTCAAGGTTACGCAGGTAGTAGAGTCAAAGGCACATTTGAAGCACTATTTTGATTCCTGAACAGGTTATCATACTTTTTCCCTTACAGAAAAATTCATTTCAATCTGACTGAACATTTATTAAGCACCCACAGTGTAAAAAGGTACTGTGCTAAGTACTAGGGATACAAAGACAAAGTTTAAAAAAAAATCCAAAAAACCAGATCCTGTCTTCAAGGAGTTTACATTCTACTTGGTGATACATGTCAACAGAATAAATAAATTCAAAATTATTTGAGAATGGGACACTAAAGGGACAAACAAGACAACACTTGTTTAGGAAATAGAACCTCAGATGAACCTTGAAGGAAGCTAAAGGTTCTAAGAGGAGGAGGGAATAAGTCAGTGCTAGGAATGTGGGACAGTCTGTGCAAAGGGTCCCATGTGAGAGATGGAATGCTGAGTTAGTGAAATAGCAGGTCAGCTGGTTTGGCCGGAATGGAAAGGAGTGTGAAATGAGTTTAGTGAGGTAGGTTGGAACCAGATTGGGGAGGACTTAAGAAGCTGAGTAGAGGAGATCAAGACTGAGTTATTTGCTAACTTGTCATTAAAAGAAAGCCAGAGAAGCAGACTTCATGGTGCAACGATTTGGATTACCTCCTCATTACTTCTCAACATGCTGCCTTCCATATATAGTCTCCCAGTCTCTGATATCACCATATTCTCTTTCTTTGTCTTAGCTATATACCTCAATTCTTCAAAACAACTGTGACAAAAATTCTCTGTGCTATTTCATAGTATGTTTATATTTCTTCTTCTTCTTTTCCTCCTTCTCCTCCTCCTCTTCTTCCTCCTCTTCCTTCTCCTCCTCCTCCTCCTCCTCTTCTTCCTCCTCCTCCTCCTTTCTTCTTTTTTCTTTTTCCTCCTCTTTATTAAAGTCCTGTCTCTGAGGTCTTGATTTCCTTTCCCTGGTCATGAATTGCCTATAATTCCAGAGGGATCCTTCATTGATCTGACCCACTTCCAAGCAAGGCGTGGAGTTTTAGCCCTGTGCTTGCCAAGCTTTCTCTCTTTTTAAATTACCAAGAGTATATTTATCAGCTGCAGCTAGATGGTACAGTGGATAGAGAAGAGCCCAGAGGACCTGAGTTCAAATTTGCCTTCAGATAATAACTATGTGATCTTGGGAAAGTCACTTAACTCTCATTACTTCAAAGAAAAAAAAAAGAAAAGACTATATCTATAAAATAGAATAAAGTAAAATGGTGCAGTGGATAAAGAACTTCCCTCTGAGGGAGAAAGAGCTAGTTGGCAAGGTACTTTAAGTTCTAATTCTTCTAGTAATTCTTTAAAACTCAGAGTTGTACAGCAATTAGATTGAGGGAGGAGACCACATACTTATCTAGTTGTTGCAGTCACATTCCCTTCTTGAGGATAGGGGCTATTTTCTTTTTTTTTTTTAAAATTGTCTTTGTATCTCTCCTCCCTAGATCAGACTCTTAAAACATAATAGGAACTAAATGCTTGTTGGACTGGATGTAAATACTAAACTGAATTTCCCAGAACTTTATGTTTCAATACCACTATTATGTGGGTATTCCAGCTGACTAAACCTGTTCTTTAAGTGTCCTTGAAAGCATTTCTTCAACTCACTCACCCCATTTTCATTTTCTGTAAACCAGTGACTTTGTTATCCTGTTGTCATTGCAGACACCCTTAAATGATTGTCCCTAAGAAATAGATGATGGTTTTGCCCAGGGTGAACTGATTCTTACCAGTATTGTATTTTATGTTATACAAAAAGCCTGGGAGGTAGAGGAGATGGATAAGCTGTATGTAGGTAGTAGGTCTCAGATTATCCACTTGTATATCCAGTTGGGCGATATCATCATTTGAGCCTTTTATTTGGTCATCATTCCACATCGATGCCAGACTTTTGTCAAAGCAAGACATAGTACTTTAGTACCAATTTTCTCCTTAAGTAGTTGTCTACAGCATTGTGGACTTCCATTAATCAAACAGTACAGCTCTCTCTTTTTAGTCATTAATAATATCAAGCAAGATGGAGGCTTTCCATTAACCCAAAGTGATATTCAGTTACTAGGAAGATCTCTCTCTCTCTCTCTCTCTCTCTCTCTCTCTCTCTCTCTCTGATACTATGATTTAACAAAACCTAATATTTAAATCTATGAATGAATCAGACAGTTGTATTTTCCATTTCCATTATACATAAATACAACCTTACTCATAAAAGCTAAAGTTAGAAGCTAGGACCTGTTTCTTTTCAGGTTAATGGATTTCCCCTCATCAAACTGTCCTTCTTTCATGTAAACTAGACCTTCCTTCAGTTATTTTTTTTTTAAATAACAGTTCTTTTTCTTAATAGGATTATTCATCCTTCTAATATCAACAGCAATTAGACTCACCTCATGGTGTGTCATGCCAAGTCAATTTGGGACTGTCTGAGTGGGATGATCTTAGTCTTGTCTCAATAACAAACTTTGACAACCAAAACAAAGCAGCCGGCATAATACACGAAGAGAATAAACAATAAAGGATCACAGATGACAAGAGCTACTTGAACACTATGGTTGGCCCTGTCTATTCCCCCCCAAATAGAAATAATGAAGTGGAGACATTATGCCAGGGCCAGGGAGATCTGGGTTGTTGCAATACAGTGACCGCTATTAAATTGTTTTTTTAAGGAAATGTCTCATAAGTTATCAAATGAAGGCTCCTTCTGGGTCTCTAGAACATTAGCCACATCTTCAAATTCAAATTTATTCTATAATCGTATTGGAAAACATTTGTATAGATCATAAGTAGATTCTCCTGGGCTTGGTAATTCAACATATTGTAATTATGAGGAGAAATTTAGATTAGATGGTGATTTTTCATCTACTTAATCACTATAAGACATTCCACTTTTTAAAAATCCTTTCAGTCAACACATTTCAAAGGTGGGAAGATACTTAACCTTCATTTTGCAGTGAAAAGAATGCTGGATTTGGAGCCAGACAGACCTCAGTCTGAATCTTGCCTCAGATGATTACTGATTTTATGATACGGGAAAGTCACTTAACATCTGACCTTGTTTTCTCATTTCTAAAATGGGACTGATAACAGGAAGAAATATTCTAATAAAGTGGAGAAATTATGAATGAAAAGATTATTGTGATGCTGAATAATATACAAATCGCAATAATATTGGAGTTGAATACCAAAAGCAATGTAAAGTACTTTCCAATTTTAAAATGCTGTATGTATAAGGTATATAGTTATTCAATTTTGGATATTTTTTATATATTTCCTTTTGCATTTAGTATTAAACTCCCTAGTCTAGATTATTTGATATGGTCAAATGTTTCCAATCTTTTAATGATTCAGTTCAAGGAATGATTAGCCCCCTCTTGTTTTCTGAATTCCTTGTCTAAAACTGCTGAGTAAAATGCAAAAATTTAGATGTCAGGCCTTGCCTTCACTGAGCTTACTGTGAATCTAGTAGTGATGTTAGGTTCATAGGTTAGAGATTTAGGAAGTACAGCCTCTATGGCTACCTCAGGGAAAATGCTTAGATAAAGTTCATTTCCATCCAAATTTAGTTAAGTGGACTTGGCAGCATTAATAGCACTTTCACCAGTTGTGAATAAATGTCAAATGCTACAACAAATTTCTGATTTGGGCTAATATAACAAGGATGGCCCTAGATGTGTATAAAAAAGAATGACACTGCTCTTTTTCTGCATGTCTACATTTATTAAACCCAAGATAACAGTGAAACTTTGGTTAAGCACAGAGCATCGTTTCATTTCATCACTGAAAATATAATAGCTCCTATCTACATAAGACATAGAGATTGTGGAGTAAAATTGGCCTTTGACCTTTAAGCATTTTATCTAATATATGGAAGTGATGGATGTGAGGGCTATACAAGTTAGATCGGTTAGTTATGTATAAAAAAGGAAAGAATTCACTAAATAGATATTTACCAGTGTCATTGAGAATGTTTGTGTAGAGTCCAAGCAAAAGAAAAATTTCCTATTAATTACAAGGTTCTCCACATGCTCCTATTTACACACGATATTTTGCTAATTGCATTGGACCTTAGTATACTTGGGAATCTTCCCAGTGAAATCTATAGTAATAAGAAAGAACTTGGTCTAATGATCCCCCCTGGAAAAACCAAGTCAATGATTACGATATATTGCCAAGACTGTGACTTGCAGTTCAACTGATGGCCCATCAAATTAGACCATTAACATCATTCCCTCTCCCTCTCTAATTAGTCCACGAATATTCTGTCTCTATATTTAAAATTTGTGTATGTGAGTATATATGTATATATCTACATATATATAAAATATATGCAAATGCATGTGTGTTTATGTGTGTGTGTATCTGTATGTTTATGTATATAAAGCTTAGGATCATGTATTTAGATTAGGACAGAACCTTTAGAGATTATCCAGTCCAATCTCTTTATTATAACAGACAAGGGAGGGAACTTTATTAGAGGGGCATTTATGTGTTCAAGTTCATATGTGTGCACACACAAGATATAAATATATGTGTATATATATTTATGCAATATATATTGCATATATGTTTATATATGCAAATATGTTGTAATATGAAGTTCTTTAGCATATTGACAAAAAGAAGAGAAAGAAGCGTAATAAGCCAAAATCAGAATGGATTTTCTTAGGAGTGGTCCATCCCTCCCATATTGTTAATGTTTAAACAAAAGATGATTATTGGTATGTTATGATTATTGGCAGCTAGGTGGTACAATGGAGTTGAAGATGGAGCTAGAATTAGGAAGACTGGAGATAAAATCCAACCTCAAGCATTAACTATGTGACCTTGAGCAGATCACTTAATATAACTTTGCCTCAGTTTCCTCAATTGGTAACAATAGCCAATGGTGATAATAGCCCCAGAGTTGTTGTGTGGATGAAATAAGATAATATTTGTAAAGCGTTTTGCTCACTGTGTTATGTAAAGAGTAGATTTTTGTTCATGTACACTTTAGATAGCTTTTGAGTTTACTTCCAAGTGATTCCATATGAAGAGGTTGTGATGTACACATGATGAAACCATGGATTAAAGTGAACCAATGAAAACCAAAAGAAATTTTGTGGGAGGTTAAATGAAAAAAGATTATTGTGAAGGCTGAGTTAGCACCCTGGATACCTTAGAATCAGCCGGGAGAATCTTTTCCCAACATCTGCCCCCATTTCAGCTAGAAAAGGTTACTAGTTTAGCCCTTAACAAAGTAAGTTCCCTGTTTGTCCATTAAAATACTCACCCAATTTCCTGGTCACCAGGGACTTCTTCAGTGAAAGTAGGGTCCTTAGCCCCATGTTGGGCGCCACATGTGAAGGCCGAGTTAGCACCCTGGATGCCTTAGAATCAGCCAGAGTCAGGATAAGCAAAAGTCCTTGGTCTTTATTCTTAGTTTTAGGGGTAGAATTGAAGGGAATGGACACAGCAATCTCTACACTTTCTTTCTCTTCTTCTCCACCCAAAAAGAAACTCTGGTTTGTCTTACTCCACCCTCTAATTCCTCTTACAATTCTTTGTATATACCAAAAGATCAAGCCAGCACAGAATAGTGGGGCAGGCCATTTTCCAAGCATCTGCTAAGAGTATTGTCCAATAAGTAATTAGCCTTAAGTGCTCAGTTGTCCAAGTGCATCTGCTCAGAATTTCAGCCCTTTACAGATTATTGTTATTACATATCGAAGGTCAAATTCTAAATATAGGAATAAGAATTCTAGAATTAGATATTCATTGATATATTACTTCAGTGTTAGTTATAACACAAAACATTCCATATAAAAAGTTATAAACCAAAGGTTGGGGGAGGAGGTTCAGAGGGAGGAGACATCACTTAAACCAAAGTACTAATTATTACATACACGAAGAATAAAAATCCTAATCTTTATGTTTTGGTATTTCTATTCTCAACACAGTAGTACATAGTAAGCCCCTTAAAACAATTGCTTGTTGACCAACTACCTGATAAGTACACTCTGCCCCCCTTTTTGGAGCCTTTTATACTCCATGTGATCTGGAGAATTTGGCATCTCTGAATGTGTTCAAATTCAAGATATACAAAATGTCTATTTTTCCTCCAAACCCAAAACTCTTCTGAATTTTCCAGTTTCTATTAAAGACTCTAACATTCTTCTAATTTCCCAGGTTTGTCTTCTTAGTATTATTCCCAACTCTTCATTCTCCTTCAATATCCATTTGCAATAAATTATAAAATCTCTTCATTTCTAATCTACATCATCATTCATGATCCCTTCTTCTACTCACACAGTCATCATCTTAGTGCAACCTTCATCACCTCTTTTTGGCTTGAAACAACTGCTTCCTAATTGTTCTTCCTTTCACAAATTTCTCCCTATACCAGTCCATTTTCCTCACAGAGCTGCCAAGGTAATTTTCCTTAAGCATAACTTTGATCATGTCACCTCCTCAACAATTCTGTGCCTCCCTATTGCATGTGACATCAAATGTAAAATCCTTTGTTTATCTTTTAAAGAAAGCCCTTAGTAATTTTTTTAAATACTAAGCCACATTTTTCTAATTTAAAAATTTTAAAATTTAAATTAAAAAAATTTAAATAAAAAAATAAATTGTTTTTCAAAATTTATACATGATTAAGTTTTCAACATTTATCCTTTTTTCCCTCCCTTCCCTCACTCCTCCCCTAGACAGCACATAATCCAATATGTGTTAAACATGTACAAGTCTTCTATACATATTTCCACAAATATCATCTAAAAGTCTCATTATACACCACTTTTCTTTCTACATTCTATTTATTGTTCAAGCAAACACACTTTCTTGTTTCTTACACAGAGTACTGCTCTTGTCTCTTTGCCTTCACACTGGCCATTTCTGTGCCTGGAATGCACTCTCTCCTCACTTCTATCTTGAAGAATTCTTTCCATTTAGGACTGTACTACCTGATAGATGGTTAGTTAGTTGGTCATTGGGGAGCAGACTTCTTTAAAAAACTCACTCTCAAAAAGCAGTTATAATAGAAGCGTGAAAATACTAGACTCAGATGTTCAGTAATTGAAACTTCTTTCTAGGAAACCAAAAAATGTTAATATCACAATGGCAGGAGCAGAAGGGAAGCCCTGGCTCATGTTTTTCTTTCTTAGAATGACATGCTCAAAGGGCTCACTGAGCTCTGGAGCAGGAGGCAGTACAACTAAAGGACATGGCTCTTCTGCGGTTCACAGCAGAATATCCAAAGGGAAATGAACAGAGATCAATACTGAAATGAATTTAGAGATGGAAACCTCAGATAGGGGTTAGAATGACACATGAAGAAGCATTTTGAGATCTATACTGATGGAACTATTTTCTGGGGGAAAAGTGATAAATGGATCAAATTTCCATTATCTTCTCAATACAGACCATTTGGAAAGGAGATATATATTTTTTTTAATATTTGGAGTTTATATGGTACACATAGCTGCTTATGTTGAGCAAAATACATAGTTGGGGGAAAAAGATCAATTGGTAGATATCCTGGTTTTCTTACTTGCATCAGAAAACTGTGATAATGGGAAGAACAAACTTTTCATTGGTAACAGACACTGTATTTCTAGCATGAACACTATCTATTTCCCTTAAATTTTTTTTTTTTAAGTTTCAACAGACAAATTTAAAATAAAGTCCATGATTCAATCATTTTAAAATCTACTCTTCCATGACTTCCAGAGAGAATAACATTGAAGCCTGCCTTGACTCATCTTTTTTGAAGGCCATTTCTTGGCCTTTCCCCTTAAATAACAAACCAGCCTTCAAGTCTGTTCAGATTTGAAGAAAAGAAGTATTACCACCCCAGAAAAGGGGAGAAAAAAAGCATAGTTTGAAGGAGGTTCAAGTTTGCTGCAATTGAACCATTTCAGAAACATTTGGATTTTCTGCATTGATATGTTCTGTATTTCTGGTTCCCCTCAGATCTTTGATAAGTGTTTCTTCCATTTCCCATAACTTATCAAGGATTTATGGGGAACCAGTAATGCTACATGGCCATGGATCCTTCACTAAATGGGCATTTCATGTATGGAAATAAGGCAGGCTGCATGTGCAATAGCTTGGGATGTTTTCATAATTACACACCGAATACATATTACTTTACAATTGGAAATAGGGAATACAGTGTGTGCAATTCTGAGCAATCTTGATTGCATATAGCAATTAGATTTTTCAAAAACACTTGATAGTACAGTGTGGATGCCTCCCCTTGCTTACTCCAATTAGGCAACTAGCATTGCCTGGGGCCAAAAAGTAACCTACTCACCATTGTAACAGAATGGGTAGGGAGAGTAAAATCTGGCTGCAGAGTGAACATTGTGCCTTTTTTTTTTTTTTTTTTTTTAAATATGCAGAACTGATGTGGACTCCATTGCTTATGCTTTCTGAGAGTGGAAGCTAATGACATGCTGTGAATATATGTACTATACATAATCCCTATTCAGGTTTGAACTGTGTTCTTTCTCCAAACTTCAATTGTAAAGAGTTAATGTTGGAAAGGAAAAATGATGATCCTGTTTTATTTTTTTTTTTTTTACTTTAGAATTTCTGATGCAAGTTGGACATTTGTGTCTTTTGGGATTATAAATTACACTTCAGTATTTCTATCTTTCTCTATATTTTGAAATTAAGATGGTATGTAAAAATTATTCATAATTCACGTGGCTCTGGCCTCTCTTTTGGCTCTTAGCATGTGTGCTGTGTGCTATTCATTTTAATTGAAAATATTCTAAAAGCAAGATTGATGTGTTTTCTATCCCCCCAAAATAGAAACAGGTTCTGTGCTCATAATTGAACACTCAGTGCCCCCTTTCCTTATTAACATGCTCTGTCTAATTTGTGCCTCTGTTTGCACAATATAAATGGCCTTTAACAGTCCTTCATTTATACAATGGTCTCTGTAACCCAAAGAAAATTAGTGGCAGGCTAAAACCTATTTTTACTGACACTGAGACAAAAATGCTAATTACCTTAAAATATTCTCAAGTGTATCTCTTTGGCATGCTTCCAGGAAAGACTCAAAACTTTTCCCCCCTCTCTGTTTATTTAATAGTTATGAAGGAAATTATTTTATATATTTTAATATATACTCATATGCACATTTATATTTAAAATTTTACATCTCATATGTGAAGGCCAGAATATGGGTGATTTTGTTTCCTGCCACTCTCAGATATATTTGGGTGTATATATATATATATATATATATATATATATATATAGCAAGATGCCTATTTATAATTAACAATTTTCTTCCTATTTTTGTTAGAGAATTTAGAGGTCTTTGAGGAAGAAAGGCCTAAAATTTTGGATTTATTTTGTTTAAGCCAGTTAATTACTGTTAAATATTAATTTTTCTATTTTAGATCATTTAAAAAATTTCTTCAATTATTAAGTTATTTTGTCTAAGTTATTACTCTGAAATATGCATTTCCTTCTAAAAAGTTTAATATAATAGAATAAAAGGTCAAAGTCAATATATCTGAGAGTGGAAGCTAATGATATGCTGTGAATATATGTACTGTTCATAATCCCTATTCAGGTTTGAAACTGTGTTCTTCCCTTAAAAAATATAGGAAAAAAGGATTGCTAAAATTTATTTTCAGTGATGAACATTTTTTTATTCATTCATTCATTCAACAGTTATTTATTCAACATCTATTATGAACAGGGCACTGTGCCAGGTACTCTGGTATATACAATGTATGACACATGATCTCATGAAGCAAGTAAGTATAGATGTTGTTAGGGACACACAACACATTAAATTATTATATTAAAGCTAAATAATAAAATGAAACAATAACATGAGAGATATCACAAAACAGTAGATGATTAAGAGCCTAATGACTTTCATTAATTAAAATAAATGAAAGACATCTTTTAAATATTTGTATATATATATATACATATATATATATATGGTCTAATTGATATAGGACAGATTATACGCCATCTAAAACTTTTCATTCTGTGCAACTCCTGTATATAACTTAAATTCTGTCTTTTGGGACTATAAATTACACTTCAGTATTTCTATCTCTATATATTTTTGAAATTAAGATGGTATGTAAAAATTATTCATTCCAATTCCTATTCCAAAAGATTAATTGGAAAGGTAATAATCACCAGTGGGTCATAAATATATAAAATATTATATACTATCTAATTTTGAATTTATTTTTTTCTTTTAACTATGTTTTGAGAATCAGCAGGATATAGTAGAAAGAACTTTAAATTTGAAACCAAAGTCATCAAAACCATTTATTTGGTACTAGCTAAAAAATAGAGTAGTGGATTAGTGGAATAAGTTAAGTTCATAAGACATAATAGTCAATGACTATAGTAACCCAGTGTTTGATAAACTCAAAAACTCTAGCTTCTGGGAAAAGAATTCGCTATTTGAAAAAATTGCTGGGAAAACTAGAAAATCGTATGATAGAAACTAGGCATTAACCAACAACTAACACCCTATTGTAATATAAGGTCAAAATGTTTTAATGATTTAGATGTAAAGGTTGATACTTTAAGCAATGTAGGAGAACAAGGGATAATCCACTTCTCAGATCTGTAGAAAAAGGAAACATTTATGGCCAAAGAAGAGGTAGAGAACATTCTGAAATGCAAAATGGATTATTTTGATTACATTAATTTAAAAAGTTTTTGCACAAACAAAACCAATGCAGCAAAGATTAGAAGGGAAGCAGAAACCTGGGGAATTTTTTTTTTTTTATAGCCAGTGTTTCTGATAAAAGCCTCATTTCTAAAACATATAGAGAATTGACTCAAATTTATAAGCCATTCTCTAACTGATAAATGGTCAAAGGATATGAATAGACAATTTTTAGATGAAGAAATTAAAGCCATTTCGAGGCATTGAAAAAAATGCTCTAAATCACTATTGATTAGAGAAATGCAAGTAAAAAAAAAACATCTCAGGTACACTACACACCTCTGAAATTGGCTAAACTGACAGGAAAAGATAATGATACATATTGGAGGGGATGTGGAAAAACTGGGACACTAATGTATGGTTTGTGGAGTTGTGAAATGATCCAACAATTCTGGAAAGCAATTTGGAACTATGGTGGGGTACAAAACTGCATATCTTTTGATCCAGCATTATCTCTAGTAGGTTTGTATTACAAAGAGATTATAAAAGAGAGAAAAGAACTCATATGTGCAAAATTGTTTGTAGCAGTCTTTTTTTTTAGTGGCAAGGAAGTGGAAACTGAGTGGATGCCCATCAGTTGGCGAATGGTTGAATAAGTTTTGGTATATGAATGTTATGGAATATTATTGTTCCATAAGAAAAGCCTGGAAAAATTTACATGAACTGATGCTAAGTGAAGTAAGCAGAACTAAGAGAACATTATAGCCAGGAACAACAATATTATATGATGATGAATTGTAATGGATTTGACTCTTTTCAATAATGAGACAATTCAAGGCAATTCTAATAGACTTGGGATGGAAAGTGCCATCTTCATCTAGATAAAGAACTATGGAAACTGAATGTGATTCAAAGGATAGTATTTTAAGCTTTTTGTTGTTGAATTAAACAATCTGGGGCTATAAATTGAGAAGACCATAGTCTGTAGATAAATTAAAGATTTGGAGTTGGAAGATCTTAGAAATCATTTAATCCAAACCCTTCCTTTTACAGGTGAGAAAATTGAGGGACTAAGAGATTAAGATACTTACCCAAGTCATAATAATAATAATAATAATAGCTAACATTTATATAGCACTTCAAGGTTTGCAAGACATTTTCCATTTTATCTTCACAAAATCTTTGAGAGATGTTACTATTGTCCTTATTTTAAAGATGAGGAAACTAAGGCTGAGACATTAAGTAGTTTGTCTAGGGTCCTATAACTAGGGATTTGAATTCTGTTCTTCCAGCACTCTATCTATTGTACCATCTACCTCGTTGCTTTTTACAACTAGACAAGATTTGAGCCCAGGGCTTTTTACTTCCAATTCAGCATTTTTTCTCCTGCATTGTGCAGCCTCAATGAAGTTACTTTGAAAACCTTAAAAAAAAAAAAAAGTGAATTCTTCCCCCCCCCCCACTTTCACAATTTTACAAGATTGTTGTAAAGAAGATACTTTGTAGATTATTGTGTAAATATTATTAATCTCCAAAGAACATAATACGTTTTTAAAAAGGCTATCTTTGGGAAATGTCATCTGAGGAAAATGTACAACAAAGCTTTATCATTGACCAAAGTACCCCCAAATGCTTTTACACAGATCAGTAACTTCCATTTACCAACATGCAGACTAAATTTAGATCCCCCCATTAGAAGCCTAATTACAGTATACTGAAAAGAGGCTTGTACATTTGACCACACCTCCAGACCTACTCACTTGTCTCTGCACTCTCATTCAAACCCATTGTAGATTTTTTTCTCACTCTAAAGTGGTCTCTTTTAAAATGTAATGCATATGAGATAATTGTACATCCAATTAGGCACATGCTGACTAACATTACATGATCCGATATTCCCTAGTAGAAAGTTACTTGCCAAAGAAGTGGAATTAAATGTATTAACTTGATTTACACCATGTTCCTCTTCAATATTTCTGTTGAAATCTCAAATGGAACTTAACAACAAACAATAAAACTCAGAAAAAAACCCCAGCTGTTTCCAAATTGACCCAGACTATAATAGGGCATGTTTGAAGAATATGGTTTATAAATAAATAATATTACTTAATTTGAAATAGTATGCTGTACGTTCACACTCTATTTGATACTTCAATACCACAATCTTACCAAAGTGGGTACCACTTCCACTGATACACATAACAATTCATTCATTTTTTCTTATTCTTTGTGACTCATCCATATCTTCTCATTAATTCTTAATACAGGAGCTATCCAATGTCTTAAGAGACTTCTTCTAGATTAAAAAAAAGTTTTGTAGGTTTTAGTGTATCATTTGGGTTGTCTATTTGTTGTCACTCATTTTTGCTATGTTATTAGTTTACCTTCTTTTTTAATAATACATTTTGTGGATCAATGGTTCTTAAACTTTTGTTTTCAATATCTTCACACTATTAAAAATATTGAAAATAATTATTGAGGATTTGTCCAGAGTTTTATTTTATTAGGTGGGTTATATTTATAGATATTTACCATATTAAAAATAAAAATTAATTCTGAATCCGTAGATCCTCTGAAAGAGTTTTAGAGACCCTCAGGATTCTCTAGACTACACCTTGAGAATCATTATTGTAGATATCTCTTTTTATACCTCTTCTCATATGTTATTTATCATTAGCAATATGTTATCATTAATAACTCCACAATTTAGATTCTCTGGAGGCTGTGTTCCATGATTCGTAGTTTTATTATTATTAAATAATTATTTAATTATTATATTACTGGTGTAATACTGACATTAAAAAAATGTGGTTTTGTGTCAGGGAGAAGCGTGGAATTTCTGAAAGTACCACAGAATTTCCAAAATGGAAATCATCCTAGTCTCTTTCTCCCCAGTTATTATTGCTTCAGAAAACACTGGTGAACTGATGTACCCTGTTTCAATTACATATATGCAAGAAAGCTAGAACCAGAATTCTTTTGTCTAGATAGCGCAAAGAAGTTGTAAGATTTTGGTGGAAAATCTCACATACAACTGCCTAATTCCACCATTTCTAGTACCAAGGGTTATATTTGGGTAGAATACATTACAAATATTTGGGAATGAGGATTTTAGCCAAGCCTAAAATGTTCTTCTCTGCATGTGTTAGGAACATAGCCATTGATAAGTTTGTTCATTCCTTCCTAATTAAATAAAATCAAATTCTTCAAACTTCTACTTTACAGAATGGAATAAGGATCTTACACCTTCTTATAGTCACCAACTTTGTATTTATTGTGACCAACTTTGAGTAGCCCTGAGATTTTTTTTTACATCTGATACATGCTAATAAAATACTTGCAAGCTATTTTCACCTAGAATTCAATCTAGGATGAAGATTTGCTCTTTGATTTAAAAAAATAAAACCCAAAACAACTTTAATCTCCATTTTCCTTCTACTGCTAATCATCTTGACCAGGGATTCTTATATCTGGGATCCACAAATTCTAAAGAAGTAATGAATAGATTTCAGGAAGTTTGTAAATGTGGATGGGAAAATCTATATCTTTATTTTCACTAATTTCTAACTGAAAATTAGTATTTCCTTCAGTTTTTCAGTTTCAGTTTCCTTCCTTAGTATTTCCTTCAGTTTTTAAAAACCTTTAAAACTTATGGGTTCTATAGATTTCGCCAACTTGTCAAAGAGATTCCATGACATCAGCAAATTAAGAAACCTTTCTAGACTGGCTCCACCTCCTTTTACTCAATGCTGTGAAATATGACTTTCATCCCCATCTACTGAAACTTTTCTTTCCAAGGAGTATTAATGACATAAAATAAACCTACATAAATCCAAGGAGGAGTAATTACCATCATCAAATCCAATGCCTTTTTTTTAAAGGTATTATCTTCCTTCACTTCAATATGGAATATAATAGTATTACTATAATGATAATAACAACAACTAGGGACAACTAGATGGCACAGTTCATAGATTAGTGTCAGGAGGAATTGGGCTCAAATCTGGACTCAGACACTTACTAGCTATGTGACCCTGGTCAAGTCTCTTAACCCCAATTGCCTTATCAAAAACAAAAAATAATAACTAGAATTTACATAGTGCTTTAAATTTTCCAAGGCATGTTACAAATATTATATGATTTTATTTTTATAATAACCATGAGAGGTACGTGGTATGATTATCTCCATTTTACAGATGAAGAAATGGAAACAAATATTAGTGAAAAGACTTGTTCAAGATCACCCTGTTAGTGTCTGAGGCCATATCTGAACTCAGCTCTTCTGACTCCAAGTCTGTGTACCAGATCACCCAGCTTTCTCTTTGAGCATTTGCAACTATTAACTACTCTTTCTTTGGTAATGCATTTTTTTTTTTTTTTTACTTTCATGATAATGAACTCCCATTTTTCCTTTATACTTCTTTAATTGATCTTTCCTTGTTGTCTTGACTAACTCCTCTTCCTTTTCTTACCACCTTAAGCCTAGATATTCTGCAAGATCTTTTCCCTCCCTTTTCTCTCTTCCATATGCCCACTGGCTATTAATTTCTTTGATTTAGTGATTACCTTTAAGTATATGACTCCAAAATTTTGATATTCATCCTTAGCCCTTTCTATGTCTCCAATCACATATTATCTAATTGAATGCTAACTATTTTTATGTGTATGATTTGCTGGCACCTTAAACTTAAACTGTCTGGAATTGACACCTTTCCCTGAAGACCTAACTTCTTTATTTCTGTTCATAGTACTACCATCTTTCCAATCTACTAAATAAAATCTTAAGTTTTTCATTAATTATGTACTTTCTCCCATTATATCAGTTACCAAATACTGTCAGTTCCACTTTAATTTCTCTTGCATCCAGCCCCTCCTTTCTATTTCTACTACTTTAGCTCATCACTTTTTGTCTGAACTCTTAGAATAAATTCCTAACTGATTTTCCTGCCTTTACTCTCTTTGCTTTCAAGTTTATCCATCACAACGCTGTTGGAGTATTTTTTTTTAAAAGAATTGCTCTGATCAAATCACTCCGCTACTCAAAAGCCTTTTGTGATTACCTATTGCCTATCAAATATAGTTTAAATAACTTATTTTGCCATTCAAAGATCTCAGAAATCTAACTACAATCTACTTTGTCAGCTTTATATTAAACTTATCTCCTTAACACACATTCCTTTCCAGACAAACTACTTATTATACCCCATTATTATCCTATACTCTCCTATTTTTGTGCCTTTGATCTATCTCACATGCCTGCAGTAAATTCCCCTCCTTCCTCCTCCTATTCATTCTTTACCTGTTGAAATTCTTCTATTTGATCAGAACAAGTCAGGTGCCACTGCTTCCATAATGCACTAAAACCCTGAAAGTGAGCTCATCCTCTCCAAATTTCTCATAGCACTTTATTATATCTCTTTATTGCTCTCCTTATATTCTTCGTTAGAGACAGCCAAGTGAACTGAAGTAAGGAAGACCTAAGTTCAAATCTAACCTGTAAAACTTTACTTCATCTGTGATTCTGGATAAGTTATTTAACCTGGAGTAAAGAAGACCTGTGATCAAATTCAACTGGCAAAATTTTACTTGGTCTGTGATTCTGAGTAAGTTATTAAACCTTATTTGTCCTAGGTTCCTCATCTGGAAAATGGAGATAACAATAGTAACTATATTCCAGGATTGTTGTGAGAATAAAATGAGTTAATATTTCTAAGTGATTTGCAAAGCTTAAGGTATTATGTAAATGTTAGCTATTAATATAATTTGTGCATATTGTGTTTTTTTATATATATTTATAATAACATTCATTTAATCCCATATCTGATATGGATGTGTGATCCATTTAGGCTCTCACTGCCCCAGCCAATTTTCTTAGATAGTATCCTACAGAAGAGTTGCTGATCGACATTGGTAGAAAATATCCTAAATCAGAGAATTGACAGGTCCAGGTCCCCCTCCCTCCAGATCTATCCAAATAAAATATAGGTAATGAATGCAAGCTTCTGGGTGTGCATGCATGCACCCCTCCAGATCTGTTTTGGCTCTGATAACCTTCTCTATCATAGGATCTACCTTGTACTACCAGCTCCTTTTTCTTCACAAACTCTTTGGTTCCCTAAGTCATATCTCCTGTAGTCTTGGCTGCTAGCACTCACAGGACAAAAGATCATTAATTGCCTCAATACTGGACTTCAAAGGAGAATCTGTAACAGATCAATCATGTATTTTCTTCAATGGATTGTTCTTCAAACACTGATATTCTGTCTGAACATCAGTCCTTAGCATACTACCACCTTATGTTTTTCCTGTCCTAATGGTTGTACCAATGTATAAATCCCCTTTCTTCCCATGCCCAATTTCTTGATTCTGTCCTATCCCTGTAAACCCTACCTTGTCAATGTGCTACTATAAATTTTCCTATTCCTTCTATCCTGCCCTCTGGAATAAGTACTCCATAATTAATAAATTTGCTTTTATTATACTTCTTTTTCTTTTTTTTAAACTCCTTCCATCATCTGGCACTCCCTGAGACCTGGCTCATTCATTTTCACACTGCTTCCCTGACTACATTTCCTATGCATTTTTTCCATACCCTTTGACTTGCTAATCAAAGTGGGAGTGAGAATATTCTTCCTTCCTATTCCCATTTCTAAACTTGTCTTTTGCTACAACTACTTAGTAACCTTTCTTCCTTGGGAGTTCACAAAATCCACATTTATAACTGAGTAATCATTATCTTTCAATCCCAGGATGTTCTCCTTTTTTTTCCTTAAAAAGTTCAGGGCTTGCCTCAAATGTTCTCTTTATTTTAACTTCTGTTAAATAGGTCTTCAACCTATAAACTAATGCTCCTCCCTTCTAATTACCTCAACTATACCCTCAAGTGTTCCATTATTATCTTACAGTGAACTCCCAAATTCCTTTATTTGTTCATAATCATCTATCATTTTATTTTCCCTAATCCTTATCATTCTACCTCTATTTTTCATCTTCACTATAATCCCCATTCTTTCGGTACTCTTCAAGGCCTTTGCTTCTCCACTCACTACTCTCTTTTTGGAGGAGCCTGTTCAACTTCAAAATATCCTGATCCCTCAGACTACTCTGCCCTTTTAGCCTATTTCTTGTTATTTCTTGCCAAACCTCAACTCTATTATTCCCATTATCTGATTCTTTTATTCTTCTCATGCTTCTGAACAGAGTAAGAGGAAATCGCAAAAACGTTTTGATTGAATCCACTACAAATTTATATGACCCAATTTCAATGGAGCACTCACTGCTGCAAGGTAATTTTTCTATTTCTTTCTAATCAATTTGAGATCCCAACTGCCACAATATTAAAATTCTTTCATTCTTTCTCAAGCTTCCCATGGCACTGCCTTTCCCTACTCACTCAGCTGAAAAATTCCATTTAGACTTCACCAAAAAGAAAAAAAATAGGAAAAAGAAAAGAAAAGTTATTTTGCCTAAAGCTCTCCCTTTCCCCTTTCTCAACACATATTACTCAGACATCTTTCCTTATTTTCTCTTCCTTCGTTTCTGCATTATTACGATCAATCCTTATATATGAACTTTTTATTCCAAACTCTCCCACACCGTGACTTCTCTTAGCAATCTTTTTCTACTGTTAATCTTGATTTTTCAGTCTATTCAGTTCTCCTGATTAATTCTTTCATTAATCTCAGCTGTCTTCAGAAATGAGTATACCTTTGAAGTTGAGTTGTTATTCAGTTGTATCTAACATTTTGTGACCCCCATTTCCTATAACATGTCTGGCCCTTCTATTTTCTTCCATCCCGCAAAGTCTATCCAAACTCATGTTTATTGTTTTCTGACACCATCTATCCTCTGCCATTTTATTTTCCTTTTGCATTGAATAAATGAATGAATAAATTTGAAAATTACCAAAAAAAAAAAAAAAGAAAAGAAAAAATTACACTTTCAAAAAATAAAATAAGACAAGACGTTAATGTTGGGAAAGATTCAATGCTGATGAACCTGATCTTTTTCAATACTTGGATCAAAGTACTCCTCCATAGGAGGTCTTTTCTGCTCTCTCTCTCTCTCTCTCTCTCTTTCTCTCTTTCTCTCTCTCTCTTACTAGTATTACCTTTTCATTTAAGATATCCTTCTAAAATTTCCTTTCAATTGTTCTATGTATTCATACTTATTTGCATGTTGCCTCTTTCAATGGAATGTGAACTTTCTGAAGGCAGTCACAGTTTTTGCCTTTCTTTGTATCCCAAGCCAGTGCTTAGCATGATATCCAGCACACAATAAATTTTTAATAAATGCTTATTAACTGAATGGCTCAAATGCCTTAGAAAGTTCAAAATGACTCAGAAGAACACACAAGTATTCAGATACACAGTTATAAGGAAATTTTTACTATCTTAAATAGCATCTTTCATATATTTACATTTTTATGATTCAATGATTTCTATTGCTTCATAAAATAAAAAGGCCTAAAAAAGTCTTTCTCTCAGAATAGTCTAATATCCTATTTACATGTTATAATATTATACCAAATAAAGTACAAGTTATCCCTTAAGTCATGCCATAATGTAAGTGGCACAATATAATAATAATAATAGCACAATAGTAAGTATATAATCAAAGCCAAGAAAATAATTTTTTATTAAAGCCTTCCGAATTATTCTAAATGACATCTTATGTTTAATTTTACAGTATCCCTGAACAAATCATCAGATACTTTAATAACTATACAAATATTAATATTTAATACAAGGGATCTTCTCAGTCACTGAATAATCATAACTCTGGATTGATAAGGTGCTAAATGGGAAAATCCTGTTTAGACAGTTGTAAGTGAAGGGAGGATTTTTTTTTTAATGAAACAAGTTTGATGGTCTTGTCATCATAAAACTGATAGATATTTGGCACAATTTATATCCTTGCTGAAAAGAAGTTTGAGAAAGGGAATGATTCTTACATAGATTAATTCTACCCCCATTCTCTCTAGTACTTATACTGTGAATGGATAGTCCTTTTGGTCATTAGCTGAATGATGTAACAAAGTATGGTGAACCTTATGGTTTTATTTATTTATATTTTTTTAATGTACATATATTGATCTTAGCTTCTCAGACAGTGGACTTTGCTACCTTGAATATCATTGACATAACAAAGGAAGAAATACAAAATAGAAGAATGGATTATTCTCACATTCATCTTCTTTTTTAGGCTATCTATGAATCTATTTATCCATCTGGACATAGGTATTATATTTCTGAGGGAGTTTCTGTTCAGCAAAGGATAAGTGATTTCAACTAAAGATTTTTCTTGTTTCAGGAACCTGGTAGTCCATATACTTCCCAGAATAACAGACATCTAGTTTGTTTTATAAAGTGCTTTGGGAACTACAGAGATAAGTGCCATATAAATAATAGCTCTATTGGGACAAAGTAGATTGGAATCCTTTTTGTTCATCTAGATAGAACACCTACCAGTAAGTAACAGGGATATGTACGTAGACACTATTGAGTACGTATGAACACTATTGAGAGTTATCAGTGGGGTAATTTCCTATTTTGTTTTATATCCCATGGAGCCGACAGTGTGGAGTCGTTATCAATTTGGGATTCTTTATTCTTCAGGCCTCATTTCCAGTAGCTATAGGTCACCTTGCAAAGGAAGAAGTTAAGGGAAAGAGAACCATTCTTTGTTTTGGGGAATTGGTTGTTTGCTTTTCTTTTTGGTTTTCTTGCTAGAAACATTTATATATGTATGTGTGTCTATATTTTTTTTCTAAGCCTCATTCACATTTTGATGGTTAGTTGTTTTTTTTTTTTTAATCACAAAGCCCATTGTATACAACATATTCCTGACCCCATTATTATATGTCATATTATACTTACATAATATAATCATTATAATTGGTATTTTTTTTTCTTGTGGAAACATTTGAATTCTAGTATGATGAAGACCCTTGCAGAATCAAAACTAACATAAGGAGACCAAGGCTTTGTTCCAAGGCACCAATGTCATAGGAAATCATGTTGATCATTCCTGTACCTTGCCTCAAAATCCAATAGCCTGGGATGTTACACAGGATGATGTGATTTAGGAGAGCAATTTCTAACATCTCAAGTGCAAACTCAGGTTATTGGTACCCTGTATCAATTACTTAAGGTTTGCTTTCTCCTCCTTACCTCTAACACCTTTAGGGTGTGGGGGGGAAATATAAACACATGTCTAGTGAGGTTTTAGTAATATAATAATAATATATCTATCGATCATTAATTAAATGTGTAACATTAATTGATAATTTAATACTTAAATTAATATCTAAACATTGTATCTCATTATTGTTTTTAACTAATAAAATGTCTAATCATTAGGCTAAATTTCTTGGTAGATGATCTGTGCCTTTTCCAGCCATTGGCTTGTCTCTTGTTCAAGGGATCTTCTTCTCCAACCTTCCTCAACCAAGCCATCCTCTTCCCCATCCCCCTGAAATAATTTCTCCTAATGACTTCATCCCTCCAGATGTTAAGTGGTTTAGAACCGAGACACTGTAATCTCTCTCTTTTTCTCCATCCCTTTTAGTCAGTGAAATATTTAATTTATATCGCTATTCTTTATGTATGAATATTTTTCATTTCCAGATTTTCCCTCATTGCTTAGGGTCTTCTTCCCTGGAACATCTAACTTCCCCTTTGGTTTTGCAACCTGCAATTTTCCTCTATAAAGCTTGCTCCCTTCTTCCAAGAATAAGTTACTTTTATGAGCTATATTTAGTTTACTGGGATCCTGTCCCAGGGAATGCTCCATTTTTTTGTATTGTCTTCCTCCATTAGGTTATAAGCTGCTTGAGGGCAGGAGCCTACTCTTTTTTGATAGTATTTGGATCTCTGGCATTCACTATAATGTCTAGCAAATAGAAAACGTTTTAAAAAATGCTTGTATCTTTCTTTCCTTTTAATAGAAGACCTTGCTTTCAAATTTTTGAAGGGCTGATACATTATTTCTCTATGAGAAGAAAAAGGCAGACTTAAAAATGGGGATGATATCAAGATAATTACTAAACCTTATATCTTAGACTGACACTGATCCATTTCTCTTTATTTATCTATTTATATAGTAAATAAGGAGTGGCAGTGTGCTTCAAGACTTAGAATAACAACAACAAAAAATTCAAATTCTTTCCCACCCCCAGTTTTATTATTTTAATTTGGAATTTAGATAACAATAAAACAAGCATTTTCATATACAAGTAGAATAGAGAGAGAATTGTTTTATATATGTGTATGAAATTGTGAATCTATTATGTATAGATTGCTTTTCTTTTTAAGTATATAATAAATTCAACTTATTACTTTCAAAGCTCTCCTGCTTGACTGCGTTTCCTTCTCATTTTCCTTATGTATTCTTTTAAGCACTAAAAAAAATTTCAATGACTATCTTTTCTTTTTTTCCTTTCTTCTCATTACCCCTCTTTTTTCAGTTATAATAGATATATAGTCAAGCAAAGGAAATTCACATATTGGTCATATTCAAAAATGTACATCTCTTCTGTACTAAGTTAATACATAGCCTCTTTGTTAGGAGGTGGCTAAGTATGAAAAGCACTTGATTCTCAACCAGCAAATTTTGTGGCAAATGTTAAAGGCAGTTCCTGAGAGACTGTGGCATATGTCACATAGAAGGAGAAAGTTCCACAAACAACACCCGGGCCCCTCCACCCAGGTCTTGTTACACCTGGTTTCTCAAGAGCAGATTGCCTAGCCAATCTTAATAGTCTCGGAGGAACATCAGGCAAGAGGCTGTATTCCAACTACCTTTGTCCTAATTTATTGAGGGCTTTAAAAGTTGAAAATAAAACTTTGAACTCAACACATCTGCAGCTTTACAATTCAGGTGTGCTGCTTGCCTTCAGGGATACCAAAGATCATTGAAATTAGAGTGACCAGGAATTTAGCAAACAGACTAAGTGAAAAGCAAGTACAGACTAGACACAGTTAGTTCCCTTACTATATTACCTTGGCAGGAAAAGGACGGAAGTCCCTTGTTCTGCACTTGGTATGTCCTTTCTTAATAAATAGGATTTCTCCTGCCTAAAGGTCTTTAATTCTATCTTTTCTGTGTCCTTCAAAAGACCAGAAAAGAGTGATTTCCTCCAGATCAATCTTAAGAATCTTAAGAATGGGGAAAAAGCCAAAAGAGAGAAGAAAATAGGGAAAGAAAAACAAGAAAGTACTTGAAGAACAAAAACAGGAAAATGAAGGCACACTCAATTTAAATTTCCATCCAGACCATTTTCAATTTTAGTTTTCCTTGGAGAACAACTAAGTAACAGGTCACAAGTGATATCAGTAGCTACATTTGGGGAAAGACTAACATGAAAGGAGGGCTAATTTCTTAACAATATCTTTTGTATGTGTAAACTGATAACTTTTCTGTATGTGTATATTGTTTATAAAAAGTCATTTCAAAAATGTGACCCATCACTTTCTATGATCCAGATCAAAATTTGCCTTGGGATGATTTCAACCTGCAGAATTTTATCGCTTAGAACAATGGAAAGATATTTCTCCTCAGTTCTCTCATAGGAAATATGTAGAATATATAAAATAGAATATAACTAAAATATCTAGAGTATAAAATATATATATATACAGAATATCTAGCATAAATGGAATATCTAGAATAGATATGTGATATCTAGTTATATGGAATATATAAATTATATATAGAATAGAGTATATATAGACTAATATATATAGAGAAGATATAGACTTTCTAATATATATAGAATATGTAGATCATATATATATATAGAATATAGTAGATATAGACTAGCTAGTATGTACTGTATACTATGTATAGTAAAAACTGAATGCATAATGTTTACGTGGAATTAGAGTATAGCTGTGTATGATTAATCTGATCCTATGAGGAACTTGAAACAAGGTACTAAGTATAACTGATAGAAACAATGCTTGTGTTCACACCTTTAGAGAGCTCATAGATGCAAGAAGTATTTAAGTACTCAATGGAGTTCACACATCTGGGAGATTTCAGGGTTTAATATGAGATATCCAAATTTACACCTCCCTTAAACCCTGCCTCCAGAAGGAGGAGTTAACTTGGGAGATCATATATAAAGAGGCTCTTAGCTTCGGGTGGAGTTACTTCAAAACAATTGCCTTGCCAAAAAATATATATAGAGAGAAATAGTATATATTTTAATATGATAATAATCATATATACTATGATATATACTATATATGTGTACATGTAGTATATATATATATGTAAAATATAGTATATGTAATATAAATATAGTATAGGTAGAATATAGAATAAAGTAAATAAAATATCTTGTATATTTATTTACCTAGTATAGGGATATCAGTGTGGGAACTCTTGTTTATAAATGAACTGTGCTTCTTTGGAGTCTTTATTATCTTGAGAGGAGTTCTTATCCTCAACCAATTAGGACTGCAGATGGAAACATCAATTACTATCACTTTTCACTAGTCTTTCTTACAGTTAGGTGATTGATTTGAGGCTGAGGAGGGATGCAACATGACAATTTGTTCATTCACTTATATGTTCACATTTTTTTAAGCCAACAAATGAAAGGAAGGAAAGAAGGGGAGAAAAGTACTTATTAAATGCCTGTCGTTCTAGGCACTGTTCTAAGTGCTTTACTAAATGTACCATTTGATCCTCACAACAGATCTGAAAGATGGATTCTGTTTTACAGATGAAAAAAACTGAGACAGATGTGACTTGCCTAAGATCACACAGCTAGGAAATGTTGGAGGCTAGATTTGAAAGCAGATCTTTCCTGGTCCACAAATTCTATACTGTCTTAGATGTTTTTAAGTGCCTTGGAAATATAGATGACAAAAATGAAATGGTCCCTATTCTCTCGAGGGACTTTTTTTAGCTAACCAATGACATCAATCAAGATAGGCAGATGGGATTCCAGAGGCCCTAAATGCATTAAGGGTCTGAGTGTTAGTAAACTCTCCACCTCCCACCCCCCACCTTAGCTAAGAAATTTAGTATCTGAAGGATGTCTTTTTCTCCCTTTATATCTATCCTTCCCTTGTGAGTTTAAGTAAAAGCTGAAACTCACCCCTTTCAATTTTTTTCTCCTATTTTCCTATTCCTCTATTGTTGCTGATGCTTTCTAAGCTTGATTCTGCTTTTTACAATTGTTTGTTGTATGTACTTGTGATCAGGTTATGCATTAGGAATGGCCATTGTTAAGTTTTATATTTTATACATTATTATATTAGAAACCTTAAGTTCTGATGCAGGAGATTAAAATACCTGCCTGGGAGTTATTGAGTCACAATTAGTTTTATGATTGATTTTATACCTCTTCCAAAAAGATTCTAAAATTGAACTTAGGGTTTCTAGAACTCCTAGAAGTAGATTCTCCCTAGAAGAAAGAACAGAATGGATGCCTTATAACATTAAAGGTATGACCCTTAAAATCAATTTCCATAACACTCTCCTCATTGTCAGAAATTAATTACTCAATGCCTTTGTCTGGTCTCCTGGCCAAATTTGGTGGGAGTTTGGAAGAGTAGAGAACCCGGGCTTATGGCTTCTAGCTTTGAGAAAGAAGACATGTGGGTCTGGATCCCTGAAGGGAGAGAGAGATTGGAAAAAGCTGACATACAGAGAAGCCAGCACCTGGATCATATCCAGCTTCCTACACTAGAGACTTTGGGGAATTTACCCTTGGGAGAGACCTGGGACTCCCTTTCTCGGTTGCCCTGACCTGATATATTTTGCTTCCAAGAATAGTCCTCCTTCACTCTGTATATTGTCTAGTATATATTCTTATCTGCATACTTTATCTGAATTCTCTTTGCTTTTGGCTTGGATGGCTATTTGCCATGTGTGTTCATTGTGGAACTAACATTTGGTGGGAAGGGAAGTCAAGCCTTGGATGTGTCTCCTTCTTTGTTAAAGGATCGTGATAAAGAGCTCAGCTTGAATCTAAAAATTATTTCCCTTAAATTAATAATATTTAGGGGGGGGTTGATACATATAATTATAACCTGGTATTCTTTCTCTTAGGGCTAGGCTTTGGTTCAAATATCCTGTTCTCCTATGACCTCACTATTTGTGTGTCTTTGGGAAAATTGCTTCTGGCTGACAATTTGGTCATTTATAGAATAAAGTTTGACAAAATGATCTCTAAGGTCTTTTCTAGCTCTAAATTCTATGAGCCTTTGGTTATCTCTATTATTCAATTATTCACAATGATGTTTTAAGCTAAAAAGTTTGGCTCTTGATGACTATAGCAACTCAAACAATTTTTTCATATTGGCATGAGTTCAGTGTTTTAAGGGTAAGGTGAAGCCTCATATTCTCAAGAGAGTTGGCAACTAGTATTGAAAATCCACAGCATAGTCTCTGATTGCTCAATGCTTCAACTTCATGAGTAAATAGCCCAGATAGGATAAGACTGCAAGTAAGGAAATTATTCTTAAAGGTCAAGGCCTTTAGAAATTTGGATTTTGAAGAGAGAAATGAAGCAAGCAGGTTCTATCCTAATAGCAGAATATACCATTAATTATAAATTTTCCCAAGATGAGTACCAGGAATAACAGCCTTGCCAAATTTAAGTAAGAGAGATATGTCGAATTCTGGTTCCTATTTCCCACTTGTCCTATTTTCAGGAGGTTCAAATCTCAGTTATGAAGAATGGTAATGGAAATGAACTCAAAATACACCTTATCCCATTAAACCTGTCCTTTAGACAAAGAGTGGATTTTAGCCATTAGGGTTTCAAGTCACTCAATTTTAACCAGTGCTAAGCACTAAAAATCAATAGCATGATCATTTAATAGTGCTCCAAGATCCAAAGATTGACTGTAAGAAAGGTTTAGGACAAAAGAAAAGTATTTCAGAATAGGTTACTTTTGGGTCTGTTATTATTTTCATTTGACTTAGAGAACTATTAGTGACTATGTGTTCCTGGTTGCTGGAGTAGGTTAGTCTGGAATGTAGCCATGTAGGATGTAAATTATTTTTTTCCTTCAGGCTTTTAAAAGAAGAAATATAGAAGAATTCTAATAGAAAAGAAAAATAATTGTGAATCACTCTGTTGTGTTGAGTGAGATTTGTATCATACAGAATCAAATATTTTAAAACAGACTTCTACGCTAAATATTAACTACTTTGCTATCTAGAGGAAAATAAATCTTTTGAAAATAAATCTCTTCCTAGAAATTGACTAATGATCACTACTCTTCTATATAATATCTTCTCATCAGATTCAAAATTGAATTACTAGTTCTCAAAGGTCAAAGAAAAGTTTTTAAAACAGATAAGAAAGTGTTCAACTAGATACATACACCATGATCTTTAAGAAAAACACAGAACAACACATATCATCTAGTGCCATGATCCTCTATTTATTCATTTTTTTTGGGGGGGGTGTGAGACAATTGGGGTTAAGTGACTTGCCCAGGGTCACACAACTAATAAGTGTTAAATATCTGAGTGTTAAATTTGAACTCAAATCTTCCTGATCACTTTATCCACTATACCATCTAGCTGCCTCACCATGATCCTTAAAATATAACCTTTTCACTTTTAGGAAGTGATTTATTTATTAAAGTTATTTAGGAAAAATCTCCAGGTGATCTAAAGAGCTGTTCTAAAATGTGAGGGAAGAAGTTGGGTTACTATTTAGGAGAGGTTCTCAGTCATCACCAGAACCAAAGAAGAAAGAACAATTTTGTTTGCTGCTCCAAACTCTGCTGAGAGCACAGTTTTAAAAGAAAGTTTAATTCATATTTTATAAATATTGCTGTTACCTCTCAATACTCATCTCCTCCAGAATACTCCCTTGTAACAGAGTTAAGCACAATAAATTGTTCCATTGACCATATTTGTCAACATCTACTCCCCATCTCAGCCATAGTCAGTCACTTCCCTATAGATGAAAGGGAGGTATATTTCATCATTATTGATTATTGCATTGATCTATTATTCTGTCAGATAAAAAGTCTTTTTAAAGACCCTCACAACTTGATCACAATCTATTTTTGAACTTGTCCACTACTTATCTTCTACAATCCAGTTAAATCGGTCTTCTCTCTGTTATTCAAATATGACACTCAATCATTCATCTATATGTCTTTGCATTGGATGTTCTTCATACTTGAAATGTATTTTTCCCTTATCTCTACTTCATAGAGTCTCTCTTTTCTATCAAGACTCAGCTCCAGCATCACCCTTTTCATGAAGCTTCCCTGAATCTCCACCCTTAACACCCTCCCAACTTAACTTGTATTTAACAACTTTGAATTTACTATGAATGTATTTATATATGATAACCCAAAACTCTTAGCACTGCACTAAGATTTTATGAGACACACTACTTGTTATTTTTCACAGTAGAATGTAAATTCTATGTGAATAGGAATTGTTCAATCCTTTGTACTTGTATCCCTACCACAAAACATACTTCCTGACACACAGTAGATACTTGATAAATACTAGTTAACTGACCAATTTACTTGAATTCTAATACCATTTAGCATTGTTACTTTATTTTATTGTAGTCATTGTGTATATATACACATACACACATACAATATATGTTTGTGTTGTGTATATTTATATCTATATCTATATACTCTTCCTGGTACAAACAAGTCTTCCCAAATTTCTCTGTATTCTTTTATTTTGTCTCCCAGTATTTTCCATTAAGTGTACACACTCAATTTGTTCAGCATGCTCAATCAATGGGTCCCCTCTTTATTGCTAGTGTTTTACTACCACAAAAATAAGCTGACATGAATATTTATGTATTGAGATCTTTCCTTTAACCTCCTTGGGGTAATATGCTTAGTCATGGTAATGCTGAGTCAAAAGATGTGAACAATTCGAATCATTTTTCTGGTCCAGCTTTAATTTATTTTTGAGAAAGAGTGTATCAATTCATGATTCTATCAACAACGAATTTGTATGTTTGAGTTTCCCTGGGCAGAGTTTCCACAATGCCCTCATGACTTTGGTTTGCTTGGATCAGAAATAATACAAATGAATCCTACCGTAGCTGAAGCATTTGCAGGCACAGAAAGAAAGAAATGAAAGGAGAAGAGATATAGAAAGCTTCACTTAAAGAGATTATATCTGGCATCCTCCTATCTCATGTTGCATGAAAAAGATGACAGGAATAAATAGGGTTAGCATAATAGTTCCGAAGGCTCTGTGGCTGATGGAAGGGGTGTACAGATATTCAAGAAGGACTAGCACCTCTAGTATTAGGGTTTGTCAAGCCCTTTTCAGAGCTTCTCATCCACCTTGGGTGTTCACTGGCATTCAATTCTCACCTGTAGCTCCAAAGGCTTATCAAGAGAGCTTCTCATCCACTTTTGTTGTCCACTGGCATTCAATTCTCATCTGTGCCTCCAAGGGCTTATCAAGAGAGCTTCTCCTCCACCTTGGGTGTTCACTGGCATTCAATTCTCACCTATAGCTCCAATGGCTTATCAAGAGAGCTTCTCATCCACCTTTGTTGTCCACTGGCATTCAATTCTCACCTGTGGCTCCAGGGGCTTATCAAGAGAGCTTCTCCTCCACCTTTGGTGTCCACTGGCATTCAATTCTCACCTGTGTCTCCAAGGCTTATCAAAAGAGCTTCTCCTCCACCTTTGGTGTTCACTGGCATTCAATTCTCACCTGTGTCTCCAAGGCTTATCAAGAGAGCTTCTCCTCCACCTTTGGTGTCCACTGGCATTCAATTCTCATCTGTGCCTCCAAGGGCTTATCAAGAGAGCTTCTCCCCCACCTTGGGTGTTCACTGGAATTCAATTCTCACCTGTGTCTCCAAGGCTTATCAAGAGAGCTTCTCCTCCACCTTGGGTGTCCACTGGCATTCAATTCTCACCTGTGGCTCCAGGGGCTTATCAAGAGAGCTTCTCCTCCACCTTGGGTGTCCACTGGCATTCAATTCTCACCTGTGTCTCCAAGGCTTATCAAGAGAGCTTCTCCTCCACCTTTGGTGTCCACTGGCATTCAATTCTCACCTGTGCCTCCAGGGGCTTATCAAGAGAGCTTCTCCTCCACCTTGGGTGTTCACTGGCATTCAATTCTCACCTATAGCTCCAATGGCTTATCAAGAGAGCTTCTCATCCACCTTTGTTGTCCACTGGCATTCAATTCTCACCTGTGGCTCCAGGGGCTTATCAAGAGAGCTTCTCCTCCACCTTTGGTGTCCACTGGCATTCAATTCTCACCTGTGTCTCCAAGGCTTATCAAGAGAGCTTCTCCTCCACCTTTGGTGTTCACTGGCATTCAATTCTCACCTGTGTCTCCAAGGCTTATCAAGAGAGCTTCTCCTCTACCTTTGGTGTTCACTGGCATTCAATTCTCATCTGTGCCTCCAAGGGCTTATCAAGAGAGCTTCTCTCCCACCTTGGGTGTTCACTGGAATTCAATTCTCACCTGTGTCTCCAAAGCTTATCAAGAGAGCTTCTCATCCATCTTGGGTGTTCACTGGCATTCAATTCTCATCTGGCTCCAGGGGCTTATCAAGAGAGCTTCTCCTCCAACTTGGGTTTTCACTGGCATTCACTTCTCACCTGGAGCTCTAAGGGCTTATCAAGAGAGCTTCCCATCTTCCCACTTTTGGTGTCCACTGGGATTCATTTCTCACCTGTGGCTCCAAGAGCATGTACAATAAAACTGTTTCAGTAGTTGGACTAAACCAGGTAATTGATAAGCCACAAATCTGTTGGTGAGTGAGGGCGATGAGAAGACTTGCTCAGGTGGAATGAGTGGATGAGAACAATTTGTTTCAATGGCCATGAGGGTGGATGAAGTACACTGTAATGTTTAAAACTTGCAGATACCAAGGTTATCCACTGCATTTTCGGCCATTGCCAGCGGTCCTGACTTTGTCTTGGCACTGGATTTTGATACCTCTGGAAGAATGAGGCTGATGACTTTTTCCTCTTCTGCCTCACTTAAATCCAATTTACACATGAGTCAAGATATCACTTTGTGATGACATTGATCTTCTTAAAAATACAGGACAAATCACAACCTTATGGAAAAGTTTTAGATTGGATTGCGTTGTTGGTGGTGATGATATAAACAAGAACATATAGAATAGGTAGTTTGAGAAGTATTTTTCCAGTAATTTTTTAATGAATATAAATAAAATTTCTCTTCCTCCCGTCCCCCACAGGAAAAAAAATCTGTGTAAAAATTTGCAATCAAAACAATTTTCTATATGCTCAAAAATCTGAATCCATTAAACTGAATGGATGTCCATCAGTTGGAGAATGGCTGAATAAATTGTGGTATATGAAAATTATGGAATATTATTGTTCTGTAAGAAATGACCAGGACCAGGAGATCATTATATACTTCAACAACAATACTAGATGATGACCAGTTCTGATGGATCAGGCCATCCTCAGCAACGAGATCAACCAAATCATTTCTAATGGAGCAGTAATGAACTGAACTAGCTATACCCAGAAAAAGAACTCTGGGAGATGACTAAAAACCATTACATTGAATTCCCAATCCCTATATTTATGCACACCTGCATTTTTGATTTCCTTCACAAGCTAATTGTACAATAATTCAGAGTCTGATTCTTTTTGTACAGCAAAATAATGTTTTGGTCATGTAGACTTATTGTGTATCTAAGTTATATTTTAATATATTTAACATCTACTGGTCATTCTGCCATTTAGGGGAGGGGGTGGGGGGGTAAGAGGTGAAAAATTGGAACAAGAGGTTTGGCAATTGTTAATGCTGTAAAGTTACCCATGTATATATATATCCTGTAAATAAAAGGCTATTAAATAAAAAAAAAAATCTGAATCCATTGCCTCTGTTAGAAGGATAGAATGCTTCATCATTCTTCCTCCCTAGAATACTTCTGCATTATAAAAAATGATGAGCTGGTTGATTTTAGAAAAAACATGGGAAAACTTGTGTGAAGTAATGAAATGTAAAGTACATAGAACCAAGAAAACAATTATATATAACAATAGCAATTTTGTTTGAAGAATAATTATGAAGAACTAATTTATTCTGAGGACTATAAATACTCAAATCAATATAAAAGGACTCATGAAGTTAGATGTTATACATCTTCAGAGAAATAATTGATAAATAGAAGAACATATAGTATGTTTTATATCTATTTTAAACGTGTCAAATGGTGCCCTTCTCTAGTGCAGTTTGGGGAAGAAGGAGTTTGGAAATTAAAATATAACAAAATTATTGAGGAAAAATTCATTCTCCCTCTTAAATCTTAGAATGTCACTGTGCTGATCAAAAGTCTTTTGATATTGCTAAAGATTTAGTCTATCCTCCTGCTTGCTGAAAAGAATATATCTAAAACACTCAGATTGTAGTCTCATGGCCATATATTTCCAATATCTTTTGTAACTTGTAAAAATAATTCTTAGAGCCAGTCACCATTTTTTCTTTGTAATTTAAGTACATTTTTTACTATTCTAACCTCTGCCAGGATAGAATTCGCCTATGTCAGTATGTCTTCATATAAATGAAGACAAAGACTGTCATTGACTCACCCTTCAGCCTTCTTTTCTCCAGGCAAAATAAATGTTTCTCGTTTTTCCAAATTTATATTTGACCTCCAGTTAATCTCCACTTTTCAATGAACATTTAGGATTATGATCATCAAATTGTTCAGTGTGTAACTTTACTACTTGTCTTCAAATTGGAAAATGCAAATGATTTAAAATTAAGCATGATGGACTTTCAAAAATAGTAGTTGAAGTAACCCTTTTCTCCCTCTTCTCTTCTCTCCCCTCCCTCCCTTACATTTGGGACAGTTATGCACAGAAAAGATTCATGCATAAAAATTACTGAGCTGGTACTTCTAAACTGGAGGATCATGAAGGAAGAGAAAGCTAATTGGAAGTTCATCTGCAATGACTGTAGTGGCTTGGGATATCATGTGAGGGAGGTAAGGAGTCAATGGGGCAGACTGAGAGCCACACCAAGAATATGGAGTGGAGCTAGACATAAACCAGAGAAATGGAACCCTTGAGAAATGCTAGAGACAGATAGAGGCTTATAAGAGTCACTCAAGTATAAGTCAACTCACTCAATACAAGTACCTGAGGGATCAAACCTAGGCTTGCAATAAGGGCTGAAATTTTCTTCATAAATCATGGATAGCAGTAGTTATGGTGCAATGAATTTGGGGAGATTCAGTTGAATCTCTCAAAGAGGATTGTCTCATTAAGTGTTTAGATATGAGTCTTTTCTGTGTTTTTTATTGTCTTAAATAAATCTGCTCAGTATTTAATGCTTTTGTTTAATTATACTTGTAGGGGGAGTTGAGTATACATTGAAGGACATAAGATAGATTTTCATGTTTCAAGGTAAAACACTGGGTGATAAAAAGAATTAACATCCAAGACTGAACTTGGTCTTATTTGTCAAGGGTTAGTTAGGGTCTCACAACTGGGTTATATTGAATGATGAGTCCTAGATCTGCCCCTTACTTCTTGTGTTATCTTGCACAAGTTCTAGTTTCTTCATGTATAAAATAAGAAAGTTGGACTAATTGACCTCTGAATTCCCTTCCAGCTATGAATCTATGCTCCTATGATTTGTGGGGGGTATATTTTCCAGCTATGACAGCTGTTAGAACCAAGTATTGAAATGAACTATACCTTTGATTTGTATCACACACCCTTAAGCCAAGATCTTTAAAAAGAATTAAGCACATTCAATCCCAGTCCTCTCACTAAAATATTATTATTAATTACTTTAGAGAGGATAAAAAATTTTATATTAATACAATTTTCAAAAGTATTGCTTATTTCACCATTATTCCCTCCTTTTCTAATGTCTATTTTTGTATATATTTGTCAGTGTCTATAATATATTAATACAATAGTCTATGCATATATTTTGTAAATTTAATAAATTGTCCCATTGACCATGTTTGTCAACATCTACTTCCCACCACAGCCATAGTCAGTCACCTCCCTATAGATGAGAGGGAGGTATATTTCATCATTATTGGTTATTGTATTGTATGTGCTTAAAAACTTAAAAAAAATTTTTTTTTCATTGATGAGGTTATGAGGACAGAGAAGTTTGGAGACCACTGCTACAAAAAGTGGCCCTGCCCTCAAGGAACTTTGAATTTAGATAAAACAGACACATGATAACTGAAAATAAGAATCATCATCCGTTTGAGTACTCTTTCCATTAATCTTATTCTTCCTCTCTATGGTATTATCCTGGGTGAGTCTTGAATACATTTTTTCATCAGTTTTCAATTAAAGAGGCACTGCCCTTTTGTTATATGGATATTTTTTGTTGCTGAATGGGGCAAAAAAAAAAAAAGAATGTTTATGTGTGGAATATTAATAGAATAATAGGAGAAGATCCTCTGATAAAATGGGTTGTTCTGAGAGGATCAGAGAGAGCACAGTCTCCTTTACAGCCAAAAGCCTTGAATTAATGTGGAGGTGACAGCAAGTTGTCTATCACTTCATTTACTTCCTCTTTTAAAGGTTTTGACTGAAAACATAATTCCACAACAGTTTAGGGAATATCTGTTGTTATTCGACGGTTTCCACTGTGCCCAACCCTTCATGACCCGATTTGGGGTTTTTTGATAAAGCTACTGGTAAGGTTTGCTATTTTCCTTCTTCAGCTCATTTCACAGATCAAGCAACTGAGACAAATAGGGTTTAGTAACTAATAAATAGCAGAGGCCAGATTTGAACTTAGGAAGATTCTTCTTTCTAATTCCCAGACAGTGCTCTATCCACTGTATATCTAGGACCTACCATAGGGAATATGGGATGATTATATAAGCAAAAAATGACAGGAGCTCAGCTCTGCTCACAAGCTGGTTTAATGGTTGATTAAAGCATCTTTTTGATTATAGGAGGACCCTGGAATGACTTAGAGCTAGTTGGAGGAAAGCAGAATATTCCTGTAGGAAGTGCTCTTAATGCCATTTTGCACCATTTACACCCAGAAAAGGGGACGTTTCTCGAGAATTTGCCTTGGTTGTCCTTTTCTTGGTTGTCCTTTTCTGCCCTCCATGGCTTGGAGAAAAGGCATTGCTTGATGAGGATCTATGGAGAGAAAACATAATCCTCAGCTTTTTGAAGAGTTGGCTGGAGAAAGGCTATAGGTCCTTTTTTGCTATCTATAATCTGAAAGAGAGGAAACCCCTCAGGGGCTTGCCAATGTTGACCTTTACTGCCCTCTATGGTTTGAGAAGGGGAAACCCCTCATAATCCATAGAGAATAAATTTAATTAGCTTCCAGTATACACGGCAGTGATATATTCTTGCTAAACGAGCCTAATACTATCCTAATAGCTACCAGGGGGCAGCTATAGGCTAAAACAGCTTGAAATTGTGTTAGGAGGAGAGTATTGGAGAAGAGATTTTGCTCAAGAATAGAACTATGAAGACCAGAAAGGGAAGATAGCAGAGAAATTCTTTTGCTAAGAAGTGGTAAAGACCAAAAATATCAAAACTGGAAGTCCAGAGCTGTGGATTTCCAGGGAACGTGGATTCCCTTACTCATGAGCTTTTCTGCTAGGTTTCTACAAGCATGTGGCCACTCTTCTTCATTGATACTGCTTGATTTGGGAGAAGTATATAATTCAGGATTATGGGTGGAATGTTTTTATGATATCTACTTTTGTCTCCTATTGGGTGTATGTTATGACTATTTTTGCTTTTGCTTTATAGTTTAATAATTGAGTAATATTTAAGATTTTGAATGAATGGGAAGTGCACCAATGGGGCTCAGGAGCTATAGTGGTTAATAATAGGGTATATTATTTCTCCACTTGGTCTTTTCCCATTGCCAGAAAGATTATCCCCAGAATCCTGAGAAGTAAGTATATTTCCTACATAGATATGACTCAACATCTCAAAGAGAGTGTAGATAGGATGAACAAGCTAACTAATCCTAGCTCTCTCTCTCTCTTACACACACACATTTGAGAGAGGGGGGGAGAGGGAGAGAAGAAGAAGGGAAGGAGAGAGGGATGGAGAGGAGAGAGAGAGACAGAGGCAGAGGCAGAGAGAGAGAAGTGGAAGAGAGGGAGGGAGAGAAAGAGAGAGAGACAAAGAGAAGGGGGAGGGAGAAAAAGAGAGAGAGAAAGAGAGAGAAAGAGAGAGAGAGAAAGAGAGAGAGAGAGAAAGAGAGAGAGAGAGAAGGAGAGAGAAAAAGAGAGGAAGAGAGAGAGAATGAGTGAGACAAGGAAGAGTCATTCCAGTGGTTCTCAAACTTTTGTTCTCAGTATCTTCATGTTGTTAAAAAACTATCGAGGATCTGTTCAAAGAGTTTTTGTTCACATGGGTTATATTTATAGCTATTTACTATATTAGAAATAAAAAATAATTTTGAATTTGTAGACCCTCTGAAAGGGTTTCAGAGACCCCAACAATTCTTTGGACTACACTTTGAGGCCTTCTTCTGATTCATCTGTTTCCAATTTGTATAACCAAAACACCTTCTTTTCTACTCATAAATGTCCTTAATAATGTCTTTTACAAAACTTCTCAGATGTCATTCACCACACATCATATGTTACTATCTCCTTATCTCTGCCATGGATCTTTCTATTGTCCTTTCTGTCCTACTTATCATTCTGATTCTTCTGAGATCGTGGTGTTCTGTGACTTGTAGCTACATTGCATCACTGGGCAGATAACCATACGAGATGAGTTTTGGTGATACTGAGCAAATCATCTCCAAATTTCATAAATGTAATCGAGACTGACTTCTTTCTGCTTAATTATGAGCCAGATCATTGTCCAAAAAGGGTCTGTCCAAGATAGGTGTGTGTGTGTGTGTGTGTGTGTGTGTGTAAATGACCTGAACTCTCATAGACTTCCAGACTTCATAGCTTTTACTCTTTCCTTAATATAAGGAGATATGGCATAGCTTTGCAATGGGGAAACTCTTATGAAAAGACCTTAAAAGAGAAAGAAAAAACACAAAGAATATAGAAACTCTCCCCAATCCCCCAGGGAGAAGTGATAGCTGAGGGATATGGCAAGGTATAATACTATTTTTATTGGGGCTGCTCACTTTAGGCAGCTAGAAAACATATTTAAAAGCACATATGTTGTGGGGAAATGTGGATGACTAACCGTCTGCCCTGTTTTAGGTGAGGATGTCCTGATCTGAAATTGTTCATTCACTCTGCTAAAGTCCGGATTTTACTGACTTAAATCTTACTCCTCATAAACTTCTGTGGGAGATGCTTATGTCCATTCTTTTGTAGCATTAGAGTACAGGGCTTGGCCCTGAGAGCCGCTTAGGATACAATGACTTTTCCTACTGCAGGGCTGGGCTTCCAACTCTCAACACTTTTAAGAATCTTTCCCTCTTCCTGGGCATAATTATGAAACGTTCACAAGTTCCATAAATAAACCTTCAAAGGAAGAATTAATATGAACTTGGGCCTTTCATTGAGTCTATACCCATCAAACTATAAGCCTAATTTTTTGTTTTGTCATGTAACAAGTATCTGAATCACAAAAAGTAGAGGGACATATAGAATATGTCTACACATAGAATAACTGATTGGTCTATCAGTTAAGCATGATAGTCTGGACGATATAGATTTTCTCCTCATTTACTTATTTCCTCTCCCCCGCAGTGTGTATTGTTAGAAGAATCTTTGTTTTTTGTTTTTTGTTTATTTTATTCCTGTAGATTTTGCTAAGTTTTTCTGTTGTTCTAGGTCATGATACAATTATAGTGATTTTTAGACCTTAACAATTAGAGTAGATTCGATTTTAATTTTAATTTTAAAAATTGATCTACTTTGTTTTTACTTAGCAGATATATCTCAAGAAATGTTATCTATAATGAAGATTCTGCATCTGGGGCTTCATGAATTTGGTTTAAAAATATTTTGATAACTATTTCTTTATAATTGATTTCCTTTAAAATCCTACATATTTTATTTTATGTACTTAAATTATTATTCTGGGGGCAGCTAGGTGGCACAGTAGATAGAGCATCAGCCCTGAATTCAGGAGGACCTGAATTTTAAATCTGGTCTCAGACACTTAACATTGCCTAAGTGTGGCCCCGGGGCAAGTCATTTAACCCCTGTTGTCTCAGCAAAAAAAAAAAAAAAAAAAAAGAAAGAAAGAAAGGAAGGAAGAAAGGAAGGAAGGAAGGAAGGAAGGAAAGAAGGAAGGAAAGAAGGAAGAAAGAAAGGAAGGAAAGAAGGAAGGAAGGAAGGAAGGAAGGAAGGAAGGAAGGAAGGAAGGAAAGAAGGAAGGAAGGAAGAAAGGAAGGAAGGAAGGAAGAAAGGAAGGAAAGAAGGAAGGAAGGAAGGAAGGAAGGAAGGAAAGAAGGAAGGAAGAAAAATATTATTCTGAGAAGAGTTCCAGAGTTTCATGATATGGCCTGGATAGAGAGACTGTAACACAAAAAAAGCGTTAATGATGCCTTCTCTTTAACAAATACTTCTATGAAGTACATTCTTGCAAACAGTTAAACAAAACTGCCTGGCATTGTGATTATAATTGATAAGCATATCGTTTTCTACTTTTGTAATTTGCCTGTTATTAATACAAAGGAATGATGTATATTTAAATTCTAATGATATAGTACCAACATTGTTATTTGTGCTTGAGTGTTGTTGCCTTTTGGTATTGTCCTCATTTACATTATTAAAGTCATTGTGTATTGTGATATTATTTTGACTCTCCTTTAGTCACTCTGTATCCCTTTGTATGTCTTCCCATGTTTCTACTAATTCTTCATATTTGTCATTCAATTCATTTATTTTCATTTCATTACTTTCACAGGCTAGTTTGTTCTGCCATATCCTATACAGTTTGCTTACAGCTTTTTAAAAAATTTAGATTGTGCAGACATAAGTATATTTGCATGTGTGAATCTATTTAAAATTGAAATCTTTTGCTATTATACCACCTACCTTTCTCATTTTGTCAAGAAACAGGACAAAGAATAATTGAACAAAACTAAACAGTTCCAGTTACTGGAAAAAAGGCTGCCATTATATACAGTGTTCCACATGCCTTGAACCTCATGTCAGAAAAGAATTGGAAGAAGATGCTGTCTCTTAAATCTTCTTTGGTCAATCTTGGTCATTATAATTGTGCAGTATTGAGTTTCAATTGTTCTGGCTTTGTTTTATTTCCATTTCTATTGTTAGAGTCATTGTTTATATTGTTTTCCTGGTTATACTTACTTCATTTTGTAGCAATTCATGTAAATCTTACTATGCTTCTTTATATTAATCATATTCAAGTCTCCTTAGAGTACAATAATATCAAATTAAACAAAATATTATTTTAATTTTAATTTTTATTTATAATACATATAATTTATTATTTATTTATTGTTAAATTGAACAAAATATTAAATAAAATTTTGTATAATAAAATATATAATATTACAGTAATGAATATTAAATCAATTTATGCCATATAACTTGCCAATGGAAACTTTATTTCCATTACATAAAGGTGCTTATTATAAAGATTTTGCTGTCATTGTTCTTGAGGTATAAACCAGTATATAGTAGAATTAACAATTTAGTAACTTTTTTTTTAACTTAGCTATGAATTGTTTTCTAGAACACAAGGACCAATACATAGCTCCATCAATCTTGGTTGTTCTTCACTTGTTTTCAATTATATTCGATTCTTTGTGACTCTTTCTGGGATTTTCTTGGAAAACGTATTGCAGTGATTTGTCAATTTTTTCTCCAGCTCGTTTTACAAATGAGGATACTGAGGCAAACTGGGCTAAGTGTTTGCCTAGGGTCACATAATGTCTATGTCACCAAAAGCCAGATTTGAATTCAGGAAGATTAGTCTACCTGACACCAGACTTGATACTGTGCCATAGAGATCCCAGCCTCTCTATAGTTCTTTCATTGCTGAATTTTCCATCTTTTACCATTTTTTGCTAATTTGATCTATATAAGATGATAATTTAAAGTTGTTTCAATTTGTTTTTCTCATATTGATGATTTGGAACTTTTTTTTCAGATGTTGTTGATAATTACATTTCTACTTTTGAAAACAATTTGTTCATAACTTGATCACACATGTGAGAGAATGATTTATTCTTATAGAATTGTGACAATTACATAGAGGTTTTAGATGTCAGTTTTTTATCAGTGATGTTTAAAGAACATTTTTGCCCAATTTATTCTCCTCTTATTCTAGTGGCATTGATATTTATTTGTGTAAAACCTTTTTTAAATTTTACACTACTGTAATGGTATATTTTATCTTTTAAAATATCCAATATCCAAGATTTGGCTACTATTTTTTGTTCCTCTTCATGGACAAACATAGCTTAATTTTCCTCAAATTTTTAATGCTATTTTTATATAAAATTCTTTTATCTAGGCATAGAATGAATATGTAGAACATGGTATAAAATAATCCAAATAAATTTTTTTTCAAAGTAAGGAGTTCACGTTCTTGGGTTTATTAAATAATAGATTGCTACCATGAACATTTAATATTGTTCTAATTATTTTAGTCTTCTTTTATGACTATGAAAATTATATCATTTGTATATATTCTTGGTAGATAAACTCCCAAAAACTTAATGAATTTTCTTGTTATTTTAAGTGGTAGTTTTCTTTCCATCTTTTATTCTTTGCTGTTTTTTCCTATCTACTTTATCTGTCCTTACTTTGGGTTTCAAGACCATAATGCTTTTTTTTTTTGTTGTTGTTTCTTTCAGAACAGTGTATATGGCAGAGGTTTTAATACTTTAAATGGTTAATAGAATATTTTGGAATCCTCTGGTCTATTACTGCTGTTTAGTAAGGCTTTATTTATGACTAGGAAATTTTATTTTTCTATATTTAAGTTGTTTAGATTTTTTGTATTTCTTGTTTTGTTAATTTTTACACTGAATATTTTTGCTGATATTAATCTTTTTTTCAGTTTTTAGTTGTTACATGTCATTGGATACAAAAGCTTCTCATAGTTTTTAAATTTCTATTTTCTATAAATGTTTCTTCTTGATTTTTGATATTGATAATTTGCTTTCAATCTTTAAAAAATCATATTGTCTAATGGTTTGTAAGTCCTAAATAATTTTAATTTTTTAATACTTTAAATTTTTTGCTTTTACTTATTTCTCCCTTATACTTTATACTTTTATTTTTCATTTTTTTATTATAGCTTTTTATTTACAAGATATATACACTGGTAATTTTTCAGCATTGATAATTGCAAAACCTTTTGTTCCAATTTTTCCCCTCCTTCCCTGCACCCTCTTCCCCAGATGGCAGGTTGACCAATACATGTTAAATATGTTAAAGTAAATTAAATACAATATATGTGTACATGTCCATACAGTTATTTTGCTATACAAAAAGAATAGGACTTTGAAATAGTGTACAATTAACCTGTGAAGAACTCTCTTGTACTTTTAAAAAATTTTTTTATTTTACACTCATTTTAGGATTATCATTTCTTGATTTTCTACATACCCGACCAACTTGAGTTTTTTTGCATAAATTGGGGAGTATCTGGTTATTTTTCTTTTTTATAAAACATTAAGTAGAGAAGTGAAGTAGTATATGTTCCTAAATAAAGATAATATAAAAATAAAAGATAACAATGAAACATTTTAAAATTTAAATCTCATATTTAATTAGCCATACTTTTTATTTTTAAAACCATAAATGTTGAGGAATATAAATTTTCCTCTGACCACCTTAACTACAAGTTATCAATTTTGAAATATTGCTAATCTTTTTAATATACCTTTTGTATTATTTTTATGATTTATATTTTCATCCAGTCATGCTTTAGGGTATACTACTATATCTCTATTCAAATCAGAGGGTCACCGATTTAGAATTATAAATACTCCATAAGTCATTGCCTTGACTCCTCTCATTTTACACGTGGGGAAACTGAGGCCCAGAATGATTACAAAAATAACAAATGACAAAGCTAAGATTTGAACTCAGGTCCTCTGACTCAAAATCCATTTCTTTTCCTACAGTCCTACCTGGCCTTCCTTTGAACTTTTTTGTTTATCTTTCCTTCACTGATTACTTTTTTTTTTTTTTTTTTTGTTATAGTTCAAGAAGGATGTGCTTATTATTTCTGCCTTTCTGAGTTATTTTAGGGTTTTTTACACTCTAGCACATTTTTGTAGTTTCATTAATGCTTAAAAATAAATAATCTCTGGAATTCTTTGTCAATAACTGTCATAGCCTAGCAAAGTTTTTCTAATATTTTTAAGTCTACAATTTTCTTGTTTATATTTCTGTTAGATTCTGTCCTAAAGGGAAATGTTTGTTTTTTTTTTTAATTTTTACCTTGCTTATGGATTAAAACAAGGTCAACACAATTTCTTTTTTAAAAATTTATTTATTTAAAATTTATTTTATTTAGAAAAACAGAATAAGAAAAAAAGAAAAACAGAGGAATACGAAACAAAAGAGAACATTATCATGTGCCCAGCAGAACATCAGGGAGAATTTAAAGTATATAATAACAAATTACTAGTTCAAGAAAGTATATATACTAGTAGGACAAATTATATCCTAGTGTTCATTTTTTTTCTTTACTTCCTTGAAAATTGTTCTTTTGTTCTCTTCTGTGTACCTTTTTTACTTTTTTCTTTTTTCCTCCTTTTCACCAACTCCCCCCACTCCCAAGCAGGCTATAGTTAAAAAAGGATATATTTATGTATGCATATGTAGATACACATACACATACACACACACACACACACACATACACACACACACTCCTTCACACATACATGTCTTTCCTATCCCTGCTGACTTTGCTTTAATTCTGCTCCTTAACTTGCCTTGCTATTACTTAACCTCCCTCCCATGGATCCCTCTCCTTTGTCTTCTTCCCTTAACCTTGGCTTCCTGGTCCGCCCATTCCTCCCCCCTTATTTCTTTATAGATTTTGGAGAGTGCTATACCCTTCATGGAATATATATAGTGTTGCTTATTTACCTCATTTCTGATATGAGTAGGCTTTCAGAACTATGATCCCTCTTTCCCCCTCTTTACTTCTAATGTTTATTCTTCCTCTGCATCTCATTTGTATAACTTGATTCCTATTTTTACCTTAACTCTGTCCCAACCTTTCTTTTGAGCTACTTTATTGTTGATGTCAATTTTAAACATATGGTATATGTTTCCCCATATTAAAAAAAAAAAACATAATCTGTCCATGCTGAGTTTGTTGAAAAATGATCTTTGATATTGGCTCTTATATATTAAATTTTCTATTAAGTTCAAGTTTGGTTGATAGAAACTCTTGAAAATCTGCTTGTTTTTTGGATGTCCATTTTTTCTCATTCAGTATTATAGATAATTTTGTTAGATATGATATTTTTGGTCACAGGCCTAGTTCTTTTGATTATTGGTAGATATGATTCCAGGACCTGCAGTTTTTTATTTTAGCTGCTGACAAGTCCTGTACAATTCTAATTGTGGCTCCAGCATATTTGAATTGTTTTTTTCTTATTTCTTGCAAATTTTTCTTTTTGATCTGTGGGTATTGAAATTTGGGAATAATGTCCCTATGTATTTTCCACAAAAGATCTTGTTGAGGTGGTAATTGGTGGATTTTTTCTATTTCTACTTTCCCTCCATGTTCTATCATTCCAGGACAATTTTCTTGGTTTATTTCTTGCATTATTTTGTCAAGGTCCTTTTTTTTTTTTTTTTTTTTTTTTTGGTCACAATTTTCAGGCAGTTCAATTATTCTTATATTTTCTCTTCTTAATCTGTTCTCCAGATTTGTCCTTTTTCTTATGTTACACATTCTGTTCTATGTTTTCATCCCTTATAAAATGGTTATTTCTTGGTCTCTCCTAGCTTCAATGGCCCAATTCTTATTTTCAATGAGTTATTTTCATCTTTGACATTCTGTATCTCCTTTTTTTCTAGCTAGTTAACTTCTTTTTCATAATCTTGTTTTTCTTGGATAATTTTTATTTTTTTAGTTTTTCCTCGATGTCTATCATTTGATTTTTAAATTCTTTTTTGAGTTCTTCTATAAATTCTCTCTGGGCAGGGAGCCATTTCCCATTACTTTTTAGGGTAGAAGTGTTTTTTTACTTTAATGTCCTCCTTTGAAGATGAGCCCTGGTCTCCCCTGTTCCCATAGCAAATTTCTATGGTGGGGTTCTTTCTTCTTTGCAAGTTCATTTTTTAAAAAAAGAGTTATAGGTATAAGCACCTCTAATCATAGAGTGGAGCCTCAAGCTTCCCTTTAGCTTGACCCTCTGATCAAGATACCCAGACCAAGAGCTCCATCCTACAGCAAGTGCCCATAGCAGTGTCCCTGCCCCACTGCTTCTATACTCACCAGGTGTGCTGGCTGCTTCTTACCCCGATGGAATCTGTGCAGTGAAACTGGGCCTGGTGTTCCTAATGAGCTGATGTTCACTCAGTCTTTCTAGACTCAGACCCCAACTCTTTGCTCATCTTCAATCTTGCATCTCAAGGTAGTATTTTAGACATCTCAAATCGGATTTCTAGTAAACATATTTAACTCATTATGTTCAAAGAATAATTGATCACTTTTCCTTTAAACAATCCCTACCTCCTACCTTTCCTGTTACTATACAGGGCAATACCATTCTCTCACTCCTTCAGGCTCACAATTTAGCGTCTTTCTTTAGATCTTGTGGGGTTGTACCTGGATCCCTGTTCTGCCTCAAATCTTGATTTTTCACCAGTCTGTGTTGCTCTGAGGGGCAAATTTTTTTCTATTTGTGGGGGAAATTGGAGAGTGTGAAAATTTTCAACCTATTCTGTCATCTTCCCAGAATCCTCTTCAACCTCTAGACTCCTGGCCTCGCCTTATACCTTTCAATGAACTTCATCTATGATGATTGTATTTAATTTTTTCTCTAATCATTTAGTCACATTTGGTAATCTGTGTTTAAATAGTCTTTTGGGGGGTGGTCATAGATGGCATTTTAAAGTTTTTTGTTTCCCAAGAATATTAATTTTTACTGTTTTTTTTATCTAAATCCTAATTCTAATTATAACTTCCACTTTGATTTATTTTGATGATTTGATACCCTTTATTCTAACCTCCCATTTTTACTTTTTTAGGTTTGTTTTTTGCATGTACCTTACAGAAAACTATTCAGTTTTGTTTTCTAATATAGTTTGTAACTTTCTTTCATTTTATGGGTGAGTTAAAATCATTACCATTCAAAGTTATAATTGCTAAATTTGTTTCCACTTCCATCTACTCCTATTACACTCTTCTTAGTTCCTTCCAATCTAGTTTTTGACCTTATCATTTCACTGAAACTACTCTTTCCAAAGTTACTAATGGTCTCTTAGTTGCCAAATCTAATGGTCTTTTCTCAACACCCATTTTCCCTGATCTCTTTGTGGATTTTGATACTTTTATTTACTCTCTTCTTTGATACTTTTTTCTTTTTAGGTTTTCAGGACATTACTCTCTCTTGGTTCTACTCTACCTATCTGACTACCCCCATCTAGTTTGCTGGATCTTCTTCCAGATCATGATCTTTAGCCATAGATGTCTCCCCATTAGATTATACATGGGTTCCTCACATTTTTTTTGGGACCTCTTCTCTCTTTATAATCTATTTTTTAGTGTGATAATTATAGCTTCATTAAAAAAATTGACATAGATGACTCAACATTTTATTTTATTTTATCTTTAATTAAATAACTTTTTATTGACAGAACCCATGCCAGGGTAATTTTTTACAACATTATCCCTTGCACTCACTTCTGTTCCGATTTTTCCCTTCCCTCCCTCCACCCTCTCCCCAAGATGGCAAGCAGTCCTATACATGTTAAATAGATTACAGCAGATCTTGGATACAATATATGTGTGCAGAATCGAACAGTTCTCTTGTTGCTCAGGGAGAATTGGATTTAGAAGGTATAAATAACCTGGGAAGAAGAACAAAAATGCCAACAGTTTAGATTCATTTCCTAGTGTTCTTTCATTGGGTGTAGCTGCTTCTGTCCATCCTTGATCAATTGAAACTAAGTTAGATCTTGTCTTTGTTGCAGAAATCCACTTCCATCAGAATACATCCTCATACAGTATCGTTGTTGAGGTATATAATGATTTCCTGGTTCTGCTCATTTTGCTCAGCATCAGTTCATGTAGGTCTCGCCAATCCTCTCTGTATTTGTCCTGCTGGTCATTTCTTACAGAACAATAATATTCCATAACATTCATATACCACAATTTACTCAACCATTCTCCAATTGATGGGCATCCAATGACTCAACATTTTAATTTTGAGGTCTAATCTATTGCAAAAGATATAGGTTCTATATCTTCAAGTTCCTCCTAGATATTTACATCTTATTATACTACTGGTATCATGAAGTCAGCATTTCAAACTGAATTAATAAAGTATCTCCAAGCCTTTTAAAAAATCTATGCTAACTTTCATTTTTCAAGTTACCCAGGATTGAAACCTTTTCCTCTCTTTCAAACATCTCCTTTCTGATTCTTCTATGTTCATCCAGTTCTGAAAAATATTGTATTAATCAGAATAGAGGATTTAGGAGTTCTAGATAAGATGGCAGTAGGAAATGATTGAAAGGACACTTTGTTGCTTCATCTATATACTCTAGTAATGATCTAAAAATGGCTCCAGAATGAAAAATTATGAAGGAATTTAAAGACAGATATTAGAAAGTATCTCCATCCAGCTGAGTAATGCAAAAAAAAAAAAAAAAAAAAAAAAAAAGACAGTTAAGTCATTGTGATGGAAGATTGGTCCTTCTGGGAAAGTCAGCACATGCTCAGGTGAATAGGTCAGAAGACTAAGGCAGTGCTCCAACTTAAGTGGGGAATGGTGGCAGCTTTTGGCAGTACCCCAACCAGGGAAACTATAGGGTAGAAGCCCTTAACAACATTCTTGGTAAGGACAGCCACCCAGAGGGTTTGGACTCAGAACACCAAAGGCAGCCAATGCTCTGAGTTGAAACATGCTAGGAGAGATTAAATCCAGTGGCAAAAGCAGAGAAAATTGCATAGAAGATGGAGATATTGAATTAGAGGAAAATCCAATTAGACCAAAGCAGAACTGATTGAATGACCCAAGCTCAAAGAATAGTTATTAATGGTTCAATATCAGTGTACTAGGAGATCTCTAGTGTAGTATTTCAGAAACCTGTGTTTGGCCCTTTGCTATTTAATATTTTTATCAGTGGCTTGGGGAAAGGAATAAATGGTATACTTATTACATTTGCAGATGATACAAAATTGGAAGGGATAGCTAATATTTGGATGATGATAGTCAGATACCAAAAGAATCTTGATAATTTAGATCATTGGCTGAATTTAATTAAATGAATTTCAAGAGGGTTAATTGGGAAGTCTTTTAGTTGTATATCAAAAACCAACTTTACAAGTACAATATTGTAGGAATCTTGAGTAAACAGTGATTGTCATAAAAAAGATTTGGGGTTTTAATATATTAGATCAGCATGATTCAACAATATCATGTGTCAGCTGAAAAAAGCTAATGTAATTTTTAGCTGCATGAAGAGAGGCAAAGCTTTTAGGAACAGAGAGGTGATAATCTACCTGTATTTTGTTCTTGCTAACCCTCATCTAGGTACTGTATGCCATTTGGGGTGTCACCATTTAAAAAAAGATTTTGATAATTTGGAGAATACATCAAGGAAGGATACCTGGAGAGTGAAGGGTCATGAAACATGTCATAGGTGAAACAGTTGAATCAGGCATGTTTAGTCTGGAGAAGAGAAGATTCAAGTAAGACATGGTAACAATCTTCAGTGGGTTGAAGGATACTTATGTTGAAGAAGGACTAGATTTGTTCTGAAGGAACAAAAATGAAGAATTAGGAACAATTGGTAGAAATGACGAAGAGGTCACTTTGGGATTAATGACAGGAAAAGCTTGCTAACTATTACTAAAGCACAAGGGATTGTCTAGAAAGATGGTGAGTTCTGCTCTCTTGGAGCCCTGTCCTGCAGATGTTGGATGACCACTTGTCTGGTAGATTTCAATGGGCATCCAATTTCTTCAAAAATTTCCAAGGTAGTGACCCAGAACAGGACTTTAGACTTGGTGTAGTATGTTAAAACTGTCATGGCAGATAGGCTAAACCAAGCTTAGGGTAACCAACAGATTTCAAACCCATCAATGAGTTAGGGGGATTAGATATCCCCATATATGAAAAATTTCCCTGGTGGAATGGATGGATACATAGAACTCATTCCAGTAGCCACAAAGGCAGCTGAAGCAGGCTTGATGGAGTGGTACATTGAAAGCACCAAGGTCATTTCTTGTATCCCAGACCGTTGCCAGCTCTCTTGGCTTATGTCCTGCCACTGGACTTTGGAGAACTGCAAGAGAGTGAGGCTGGCAATTTTACAACTAGCCTCACTTAAATCAGATTCAAGTTGAGATATTACCCATCATTATTTTACCCTAACACGGTGATGTCTTTGGTTCTCTTTGAAAGGGCAAATAACAACAATAGCTTACACATAAAGTATAGGACCAGGAGCAATGGTGGAAGTGCAGAGTCAAGTTTAGACTTCATGTAAGGAAAAAAACTCCAAGTTATTAGTTATTAATTAAATAATTAGTAATTTAAAAGGGAAATGAACTTCTTTGGGCTATTCATCAGATAGGATGTAGAATGGTTTCTTGCTCAAGTTTGGATTGGATTTGATAGTTTCTAAGGTCCTTTACAACTTTGACAGTGTGGGATTCTATGAATATTGAAATAACTTCCTAGCTGCTCTTTCTCTTTCCAGTATCTTGCCTTCCCAATCTATCTTTGACACAACTGCCGGTGTAATCTTCCTGAGGTGTTACTCTGATCACATCACTCATTTACTCAGCAACCTTTAGTGTCCCTCTATTACCTACAGAATAAAGAACAAATTCCTTATCCTTGCATTGAAAGACTTCCATAAAATGTGATCTGTCCTCCATAATATGACTCCAACTTACCTTGACAGTTTTATCTAATACCATTTCCCTTCATTCACTCTATTTCAGCTTGCTGGAGCACTCTCCATTCCCTTTGCTTATGATGTTTTCCATACCTGCAACTGACTTTTCACCCCCATCTCTGATTTTTGAAATTCTTCTCTGCAAGAACTAATTCAGGTGTTACTTCTCCCATAAAATTTTTCTTATCTCTACTCCCTTTTAATGAATGTGATATTGGCTCAATTTTTGTACTTAATTCTTTTTTTTATAATATCTTTCAATATTTCTCTTTATTATTAGATTGTAAGTTTCTTGAGAGCAAGGTTTATTTAATAAGTAGCTCTCCAGAAAAAAAAAAGTTTAATTACTTATTTAATTTTAATCTTTATAACTGGGCCTCAGAAACTTAATAGCTTTGTGGTCCTGGGCAAATCCCTTGACCCCAATTTTGAGACAGTTTGATATAATGGATAATGTGATGAATTTGCATTCAGGAAGACCTATATTTAATACCATTCTACACTAATTACTGATGCTTATTTTCTGTATGAGTATAGGCAGGTCACTTGGTCTCCCTTAGCTTCCTGACCTCAAAGGGCTTAGAGTCTTAAATGAAATAAAAATTAAAAAAACCTTTAATGATAATAAACGATTGTTTTGTGGAGAACTCACATATGAAGATTGCTCATTTGGTATTCAGAAGAAATGGTTCAAGGATGCTCTCAAGTTTTCTCTGAAGAACTTTGGAATTTGTTGTGAGACACTGGAAACACTGACAGGAATGTCTACATCAAAGAAGGCACTATGCTCTATTAGTAAAGCAGAAGTGCATTAGCTTAAAGGAAATGTGAGCTGTGAAAATTTAGAGCCATCTCCACTTCAGATGTTCCTATGGATCATTTGTACCCCACTAGTGGTAGGATGTTCCTAGCTTTTATTGATCTGATTAGCCATAGTCAGACACACTATACTTGGACGCAACATAGTGAGGTCATTTTGGTCCTCTTTGAGAATAAAGGACAACAACCAACCAACCCACTGAAATAATCTATGTAAAGTGCTTTATGTACCTTAAAATGATATATAAATGTCAGTTGTGATTTTGTTCCTCTCTTGTCTTCTCTAGAGGAAATGTGATGTCATTGTCTGCCCCAGAAGTTTTCAATGAACAAACTCCCCCATTCTGTCTCTGTGTGAATGAATCATCAGCCTGACCTTTTTCAAGGAAGCCAGACTATTTTACAACATGACTTTGTTTTACATATATAAACATATATAAGACAAACAGATTTGTCTTTCTAACTAAGATTCATTCATTCAGAGTTTCTGAGCAAGCATAAATCAGTGTGGGCTGAAGTAATCAGGAGAAGGGAATCTAGAAAGATGAATTAAATTTAGAAAGATGAAGAGGGATTTAGGGCATCTGAGGAAAGGGGAATGGTGAGACCAAAGAGGTCTATGTGTACACGGAATATTTAGGATACTGTGAGTAGTACACTCTGGAGTAGAGGGTTCTAATAATAAACACAAAATGGTTGAGACTGCAGTGATGTTGTGTGTTTGTTTTACATTCTAATTATAAGAATAGTGAAACTAGAGAAGATATAGAAGAAAAATAGGAAATAATTAAAGTCTAACTAGAAATATAAAAAAATAAAAGGGATTTTGGACTTGTTTCTAATTATTTCAAATAAAATATTTCTAAGCAAAATTTTTAAATGTGAATTTGAATATGATGTACATGCTAAAAGAAATAACATGAAATCAATTCTAGAAATAATATCCTCTTGGAATTAAGGAAAACACATCATCCTTTTAGTCTTTTCTCATGTTAAAATTTAATTTCTGAAACAATTTCTTCATAATGTTAAAATTATCACTTTATACCTTATTGTTAATAAACTATATGATAATTTTATAAGGTACTTGAATTTTTAAATACTAAGTCCCCAAACCACTTTTTCACTACCTGTTTTTTGTTCTTCTTTTGCTTCAATCATCTTATACTATCATTCTAAAATAACTTAGCTTCTTTTATATATAGTGATAAATAAGACAATGAATTTGATTTTTTAAAAGTTCTATAATCTAAAATGACTAATATGGAAATGTTTTCCATGATTACACATATGTAATCTATATCTGATTTATATCTCCGGGAAGGATTTTGGGAGGGAAAAATAGAATCTGAAACTCAAAACTTAAAAAAAAAAAACCCAAATGTTAAATAAATTGTTTTAACATGTAACTGGTGGAAAACTAAGATATATTTTAAAAATTCTATAATCAGGGGCAGCTAGGTGGTGCAGTGGATAGAGCACCAGCCCTAAAGCCAAAAGGACAGAAGTTCAAATCTGACCTCAGACACTTAATACTTCCTAGCTGTATGATCCTGGGCAAGTCATTTAACCCCAGTTGCCTAGCTGTTCCACGGCTAAACCCAAATACTATAGAGAAATTTGTTATTATTTTGGAAAACATATGATTCCTTTATCATGATTACACTAACATCCTATATACATTATTTTATTTTTTTATTGAAGCTTTTTATTTTCAAAACATATGCAAGGATAATTTTTCAACATTGACCTTTGTAAAACCTTGTATTCCATTTTTTTCTTCCTTTTCCCTCACCCCCCAGATGGAAAATAATCCAATATATGTTAAACATGTGAAAACTATATATAAATCGAATATCGGTATACGTATTTATACAATTATCTTACTGCACAAGAAAAATGTGATCAAAAAGGAAGAAAAATGAGAAAGAAAATTCAAGCAAACAACAACAAAAGAAGTGAAAATGCTATATTGTGATCCACAGTTCCCACATCCCTCTCTTTAGATTATACTTAATTTTATTTAAAAAACCAAATGCTATTCCTTTTGTATCCATAATATAGCCCTTTTCACACCCATCTCATATCTTGTAGAAATGATGACATTTTTATTTGGCCCTCTCTCAACCAGTGGTATTGTTCCTATAGCCATGTTAAATAAAAAAAAAAAAAATTAAACAATTTTAAAAGATAAAAGTAACCATTTCTTTCTTCTATCCTGCTTTTTTTTCTTTCTGTTGAATCAGCTGTCAGCTCCAGCACTAAGCAGCTCAGAACACATGGGACTTATAACTCATTATCATGTAGAAAAGTCTGTACATCTCAGTGATTCACATGCTCTGCATTGGTGGAGGAAATACCTCATCAGCATCATCATACACTGATAAAATTGAAGATCTGAAAAAAAAATTAAATTAAAATAATAAAATCGAATCTTCTACATTGATCTGTATGATCAGTAAGTACAAGTCTTTTAGAGTACAGTTAAACATCTTTTCTGTAAATGCACTTAGTGTATATATTAAGTTATGCATTTAACATAACACACAATTAATCTTTAGATGGTGAAAAATTAGCTGAACCAAAAGTCATTTATTTGGTTTTTGGATGAAATGAAAACCATCAGTTTTCACTGTATGTGGAATGCATGAGGTGTCACATTCTGAGTGTGGGATGAATAGTGGAAGATACCAGTTCCCTCTGGGGGATTCGGGGTGCTGGGGAAGGTGGGTAGTGCTTTATGGCAGTTATCTAGATCTGTCTACCAGAGTTATATATCAAATGGCAGTGGGTCCTGGTGAATATGTCACCTTGGCATAATTCAGCCATAGCTAAAGTGAGTTTTGAACTTGTATTTAGAGGGTGAGAAATAGCATGGCAAAGTAAATAGACATCCAATCTTGGAGTTAGGAAGACTTAGGTTAATGTTCTGTTCTTGATGAATATTTTTTTCTGTGAACCTGAGGACATCACTGAACTCTTAGAATATGACAAATTCTGATTTCCTCAATTGGGGATCAAGGGGAACATCACTATGTATTTAAACATATGTGTGTATCGCTTGTATGATATACTTATGCACATCTATTATACATATATGATGTATATACAAAGATAGATATGTGAGTATATATATATATATTTTATGTAGGACCTACAATGTGCTAGGCACAGTGGTAAGGCCCGTATAGATATTATTTCATTTGATCCTCACAATAACTTTGAGAAGTAGGTACTGTTATTATTTTCATTTTACAGCTGAGGAAACTGAGGCAAATAAAATTTAATTGACTTGCCAAAGATAGTATCTGAGGATATATTTAAACTTAGATTTTTCTAACTCCAAATTCAAATCTTTCCATCTATCTATCTATCTGTCTGTATATACATACATATATGTATTAGATATACATTTAGGTGTATTGTATGCATACACACATGTGTATGTATGTATGTATGTAATATATCTATATGTATACACAATACACATATGTATATATATATACATGCATATTCACATACATATTGTCAGTTTTTCACTTAGCTGTGAACATCCTGTGTAAAATGTAAGTACCTTCAGGGCAGAGACTGTCTTGCTTTTGTGTTCTCAGTTATGTAATAAATATCTATTCAATGGCTGATGATTGATTATAAATTATCAACAATTGCCAATCTGCATCCACAGTGTTGAAATGACAAGTAAAGAAGCCCTTCTCTGTCCTTCTCCTTCCACCAAAATAGAGATCTCTAGTGTAAAAAAGACAAAGACAGCTATGGAGAATGCATATTTTAAAGATAATTTTTTTTTTCTAACTGATTCTCTCATTCTTTTTATTCTGAATCACTTCCATTTTTATCTTTTTCTTTCTTTCTTTTTTTGTTTGTTTGTTTGTTTGTTTTTGTTTGGTGAGAGGATAGGGAGTGAGGTGGGGATCAGATCTGTGATATCACTGGTACAGAGAACTTCCAGTGAACAATCTCCTTCTAGGCATACAGATTTGTAACTACTCTACAACTTTATTGTTTTAGATATTTGTTGAGAGAAGTAAGAGATGAAATGTTTTGTCCAAGGTCACAGATCCAGAATATGTCGGAGCTTTATGGTTCCAAGGCTCACCTTCTATCCACTCCCACTGATCTTCTTTTATTTTCTTTTTTTTAACACCTGAAACTCACTAAGTTTTCCCATTCAAATTTGCCTCTGGATTTCTTATTAACTTTTCTTCATTATTTAGATCTATAGCTTTCCCATGAAATGTTAGATTTTCCCCAGGTTGCTGCCTTCTTGGATAGATCACATGCAATGTGTTCTCTTCATATGGAGAGGGTGGAGGAGAATTTATTTGAATTTCAACCGAGAGATTTATTTGGAAGATATTTCATGTAAATGGGGTTTCTCCCTCAATTTGAGTGTTTTCCACAATATCTCAAAATAATAACCACCATCAACTGCAAGCAAACAACAGCATTGTATATAATTTTTTTTTCCTAAGACATTCTGACTTATCTTTTACTCTTACAACATACTTGTGCTGGAAATAAGCTCATCTCCCAAGCCTAAAGTTACCTGTCTCCTTTTCCTCAAATGATCTCTTATTCTGAAAACTTCAGTCTTCTGCCTGAAAGGAATAATGATGATAGGGCACATTCCTTGAATGGGTAATTCTCCCTCTTTTATCTCCTTCTTTAATTGCTCAGTTCCTTTCTGAAACTTCATTTTAAGGAACGTGGCTAGGCTAGCCATATTCATCCCTCCATTTCTCTCTATCTGTGGCTCTTGATTTTCTAGATTTCTCTCTCTTTCTTCCTCTCCTAACACCCTCCCAACTCTTCAGGTTCTTTTATGATTTGTCTTCTTCCATTAGAATGTAAACTCCTTTCTTTTTGCTTGGCTTTGTTCTGGTACATAGTATATACACAATAAATGTTCCTTGGTTTGACAACATCCAATAGCTTATCTTTCCAACTCTAGGAGCTGGTAAGGTCATTTTCATTGATGATTTTCCTGACATGGCACTATCACCCTGATGCTTCCTAGTTTGCACAGTTATTTTCATGAGAGGCTGAAATACGTCTTCTTGATCTCTGGTCAAATTTGACTGGAGAAGTGCCTTAATCTTCTCACTGAGTGGAATATCTTAAGCTTGTTATGGCCTTTCCAACCATATAACCAGCAACTAATTGGCTTAGTTCTTTTAAAGTAATTAAACCCAAAGTAAGATTTTTGCTTATATGGAATGCATTGTTCTTGCTCACTTTAAATATCTCCTTATTAGTAGACTAGAAAAAACAACAAACAAACAAAAAAAGACACAAAGCAACCTAATTTAAAAAAGAAATTATCAATAACTATGAAATACACTATGACCTAGGAACCAATAGAAATATTGTTTTCCAAGTTGACATCAGTACTGAACCTTAACAACCTGCTATTACCTCAACATCGAGTCTTTTTTTTAAAAAGTCATGCATTTTAGAAATTGCCCAAGCACAAAGACAGCCATTTTACAACCAATCATGTTCTAGCTGTATAAAGAATTACAATATCAATCCAAACTGGCATGTAAGTTGAAACTCACCCCTGGGCAGCTTAAATTTCCATGATGAGCCTGGGATTTGCCTCCCCCTTAACTTTGAGAATCATAACCTCCATGATCAGTGTAATATACATGCACACAATCCCAAGAATCAATAAACATGGATGCTCTGTTATATTATTATTAGATTCAATTGCTTGGCAATTAACCCAATATGACACCTATACAAATGATTTAAATAAGGAGTCTCACATTTCACAGCCAAGAATCAATAAAGGGAAATCACAGCTACTGACAACACTTATAGTTTGGCTTGTTACTACCACGTTACTATTTTTTTTTTTTTTCTTTTAAGGTGAAGTCATTCATTCACTGTGCTAAATCACAGTGAACAGAACTTTCATCCACTGGCAAAGAGCAAGCTGCATAAAAACAACATTAAAACAGGTTTGGCTGGTACCAACTAATGTTAGCTGGAGCCTTGGAAAGATTTTCTGTCTGTAATATGCTTAATCATAACTTTATTACTTTCACACATCCCTTCACTAATAAAAGTAACTCATATTTATATAGTGCTTTAAAATTGACAAAGTTTCCCCCCATCTATACACACACACACACACTTTAGTATAATAGACAACTGGTCTTAAAGCCAGGAAGAGCTAAGTTCGAGTCCTACCACTAATACATATCTATAAGACCTCGGACTAATCTCTTAATTTCTGTGTTCTAGGAAACTATGATTTTAAGTTGCAGATGACTTGCTGATCCATTGTCATAAAAGTAGCTTTAAGACCATAAGTCTAGTTTCTATCTTTTTCTTTCTTTTCAATAACTCCAAAATCTCTTCCACTTTGGCAGGGGAAGATATATTATTTGTACATTGAAGTAAGAAAAATAAATCTCAATGAAGAGATTATTCTAATTTCTAATAAAAATATTTTATTGCCCCAGAGTTTTATCAGTTTTTAGTTTTTGTTTTAAAGGAATCACTTTGTAGTTCTTTTTGTCACTTCTTTAGTTATTTTATTGTTGTTCCATTTTTACCTATTTGTCCTCTTATTTTAAATGCCTCCTCTTTTGTGCTTATTTTAGGTATGTTTATTTATTGATTTCCAAATTTTTCTTTTAACAAATATTCAATTTGTCAATCTTTGTTTTTTTTCTATTTTGTTAATGATTCCTCTCCTCAGGGCTACTTTAATTGCATCCTAGCAGAACTGGTATGTTGTTTCTTAATTATAATTTTCTTTTACACAATTATTAATTCTTCCTGTGAACTGTTCTTTTATCTACTCATTATTTAGGATTTCATTTTTAAATATTCATTTGGATGTTTTTTCTTGTGCTCCTTGAATTGATAACTATTTCTATTGGATTATGGTTTGCAAAAGATGTTTTTAGTATTTCTGCCATTTTATATTTGTTTGTAATATATCTGGGCCCTAATATATGATCAAATTTTGTAGAAGTTCCATGTAGTGCTAAGAAATACATATATCTTTTGTATTTCCATTTAGAAGATTCCATCAGTCATTTAGCTCTCATTACTCTGGCAATTTGTTCAATTCTATTTTTGTTTAATTTCCTATGAGACTTATACAAAACTGAGAAAGAGATGTTAAATTCTTCTGCCATTATTGTTTTATTATCTAGGTCTTCTTGTAGTGCAGTTAATTTTTCCTTTATGATTTTAGATGCCAATGCATTTGTAAGATATAAATTTAATATTGATATTGTTTTGTTGCCTATAGTTTTTTCCCCTATGAATAATGTGCTTGTGTATCTATTTTCATCTTGTGAATGTTTGGTTTTACTTTGTAAAGTAACTGAAAGTCTGGATTTTTTTATTCATTTGATGCATAGGAAAAAAAAAATTTCCCCAGATCTTCATATTTATTTTGTGCCTGCCTTTGCTTATTAGATGTGTTCCTTGTAAGCAACAGCTTGATATCCAGTCTTTTACTCTTTCCCCTTTTATTGGATTGTTTAATCCATTTACATTTAAAATTATGAAGGTTAGATTTATATTTCTTCCATTTATCTCATGTAATATATTTTCAAAATTACTATTTTTCTCCTTTTCCTATGTAAACATACTACTTTAAAAAATCTCTTCAGTAATCTTTACCCACTTAAAGCCTACTTAAGGGCAACTCTATTCCCACAAGCTCTTCAAGTCCTACCCTTCTCATTTGTTACCCCTCTCCTTTGTCTTGGAGTTTTAAAATTTATTAGTTTCTCTTTCTTTTTAAAAAAAACATTTAGTTCTTATCTCCCTTTCCCCCATCTCAGTCAATTAAAATCTTAATTCCTTTCATGTTTAACTTGTTTTGTTAATTTTTAAATTTCATTTTTGTGTTTTCTTAAAAAGCATGTTTTCTCTTTTTTTCTTCATTACATCTTTTATTTATATCTAGTCTAGTCTTTTATTCTTTGATTCATGAATTTTAGACTTATTTAGGCCTTTTGTAATTCCTATATTCCTTATGAAAATAAAGCTTTTAAGATATCTATTTTCATTTTTCTCTTTTAAATAGTTGCTGTGTTATTGACTTACATTGTCCTGTAGTTCCATTTTTTGTGTGCCTCATATTTAGAAATGTCAATTCTTGCAGGTAATAGAGAAGATACTGCCTCATTAGTGGAGTCTTTTTATTTCCCTGATTGTGTAGTTCATTAGTAACCTTTGCCCTCCCCATAGTTGTCATGAGATCTCCATGGGTCTATGCCCTCTCTGATCTTCTGTACCTCAGTTGCTTCCAGGAACTGATTCCCCTCATCCTAAGGGAAAATGAGTGGTCTTTCTAAGCGCCAAATTCCTGTATATTATCCCATTCTAAGTTTCTCATTTCCCTTTATGAGATATCTCTCTTTATTTATGGGAAAATCCATCAGTGCAATCCATCTTATCATTAAAACAAGTTTCTTTCTTTCTTTTTTTATCCTTTTTTAATTTCTCCTTTTGCCTATTTGCCCATTCTTTTTGGGCTTTTTTCTTCTTGAGATACTATAGGAGTTATTTTCTCTTCATTGTTAATCTTTGAGTTGATTAGGATATATTACAAATTCTTCTTCTTTCTATCCTTCTATCTTCTCCCCCCCCCCCCTTTTTTTACATGCCCTCAAGTTCTGTAATTTAATTCCACAAAAAACCTCCAAAATATTGTTTCACCTATAAGTGTAGTGTTGGGAAGTTTCAGAAATTACTTAGAGGAATGCCTCTAAGTAAAGATTTAGGCTTAGAATTAGGAAGCCCTGAGTTCCATTTGAACCACAATTACTAGTGGTGGATTCCTTGAGATGAAAAATGGTTGATGAGATTATTTCAGGACTTCAAAACTTGCAGGAATTATTGGATTCCTGGCACATGAACTAATGGACAATACATTCCTTTTGGACTATTTCTAGGACTTACGGATATGTATAATTTCCTCATGTTGATTCATGTTATTTGTTACATCACTATTAGCCTGTGTTATGTTACTATGTGCTTATGTAATTTATGTAATTATGTGTAATACCTCCCATATGGATGGATTAATGTATATGGTTTTTTTTTTCCTTTTAAATAATTATAATTTTTTATTGACAGAGCCCATGTCTGGGTAATTTTTTACAACATTATCCCTTGCACTCACTTCTGTTCCGACTTTTCCTCTCCCTCCCTTCACCCCCTCCCCCAGATGGCAAGCAGTCCTGTACATGTTAAATATGTCACAGTATATCCTAGATACAATATATGTGTGCAGAACTAAACAGTTCTCTTGTTGCACAGGGAGAATTGGATTCAGAAGGTATAAATAACCTGGGAAGAAGAACAAAAATGCAAACAATTTAATGTATATCTGTTTTAAGAGTGAGCCCGTTCAGAAACCCGCTAATCTGATTTGATTTCCTATTTCCTTTGTGTTTTCATCTCCCTTCATGAGAAGTCAGGAAGGGTGTGACCACCTCCTTTTTATGGTGTTTTCACTCCTTTTTTGAGCAGTCAGGGAAGGCATGATCACCTTCTTTTTGAGGGTTCTCACCTCCTTGAGAAGTCAAGGAGGTCATGACCACCTATGTTCTAAATCAAAAGAAAGTGGGAGATGTTAGGATTTTTACAAGGTGCTAAGTAAGTGGAATTGAGGAGACAATGGTTAAATCTAGTTTAGCATTGATTTAATCCTACAACAAAGAATGGTTTCCCAGTTGATGTAATGATGTACAGCATATAAGCAAGAAGCTCTCAAGGCCAGATACAGAAACCCACTAGGAGCTCTGAGCCCTAGCCAGGATTCAGTTGAGGAGATTCACAAGCCAGAGAAGGCAGCTTAAGCTCTCAGAACAAAGACTACAGAAAGCCTCCAGAAAACTAGCCAAGCTCCAAGTGAAGGAGACAAAACTTGGAAAGAGACAATAAAGGATTTGGACTTTAACTCCTGGCTGCATTTGGGGTGATTACACTGAACTGAAACTAAAGCTGTTTTAGAAGTCCCCCAAGAAACCTGCTCCCAGAGAACATTATATTTTAGAGAAGAATATTACAGTGAACAGTTTTGTGTTCTTTGAATTTCCTCTAATCTTGAATATCTTTCTTCTAGTTACTAGGAGAATTTGTTGTTTGTAATTAGAATTTTAAAATTTAACTGCTAGGTGTTGAAATTTGTAGGATAGGGGTTTTTTCTTCCAAGAGATATTTTGTAGAGGCTTTTGTTTGACATTTTATTTTCAGAATTCAGAAGTTTTACCTAATTTTCTTGTATTATTTCTTGGTGTTTAGTGAAAGTTTTTTCCTTTGTATTCTGTAAAACCTATAATACTTAAGTTGTTTTTATGTTTCTGAGATCTATTCTGATTGTATGGCCATCATATTTTATTTTAATAATGTTTCTTCTACTATTTTGTCATTTACTTCTGCATATTTGCATTTCCTATCAGTTATTGTCTCTTTTGTTTTTTTGGTGAGAATTGTCACTATGGATTCAAATTTTTCTATTCTAATAGCTATTTACATATGGCAGGCCATAAATTCTGCTTTCATAACTTTTTTCTTTTCTTTCTTTTTCTTTTTTTTCTTTTCATTTCTCTTTTAGACCATACAGAAACAACCCTGCTGTGTTCTCTTGATAACTCATAGAATCTTCTGTCTCATTATGTTTCAATTAATTTTCCTTATTCTGCAATATTTATACAACAAGGCCTGAACTCTTTTACCTGACCTGGAGACTATATTCAATTCTGTAATCAATATCTTTCTTTTCAGATTATCTGCTTATGCTTAGATCTTTGAGGTTTTTTTTTTTCTTTCTTAGATCTTTAATAATTTCAGTCTTTCTTCCATATGTTTTACTATTGCTCACTTTCTAAACCTTTCCTGTGCTAAGTGATTCACGTTTCACAGATCTGTCAGTATCCCAAATGACTGCATGGGGGACCAGTCAGTCTCAACTGGAAGCTGGGTTCTTACTTTCAGGCTTAGAGGAACATTATACAGCCACAAATAGGTGTCCTTTCCCAGTTCCCTTTGTTGCAACACAAATCACTGTGCTTTTCCTGGAATAGTTTCAGCAAGTTTCTGCCTTTTGATTTTTCTCAACCCAAGGAGGGGTTGGTAGAGATAAGTTTTATTATGATCTTAAGGATATGATGAGAGGCAGGATAGTACAACTTTCTCTTCCTATTCATCAGATTTTTTCTCATTTTGGGTCTTTGTGATGTAGACTGTGGACATAGTTAAAATTGCATTATCTTTTGTGCATAATTATTATTTTGGAGTTGTTTAAAAGGACACAAAGATCAGAGAAAACATGTAATCCTCTATTTTGTTGTTCATCTGACCTGAAAGTCAGGTGGCATTCTTGTGATGAATTAAGATTAATTTGTTAATCAACTCCCCTACTATAAATACTATGAGTGATCCTGAAACTACCACCTTCTGTTTCATACTTTTGTTTCCTTCTCTGAAAAATAAGAGTTGAATGAGATGATCATTTAAATTCCTTTTCAATTTTAAAGTTCTAGGATTTTTCTATGTCCTAGGAACTATGAAGTTTTAGGATAATTTTATGATTTGCTCACGGTCATAGTCTTGAGTTAGTAAAGTTCAAAACCAGGTTTCAAATCCTGACTTCTTCATTCCAGGCCCAGTGTTGTTTTCCTACTATAATCATTATTATACCAATGGTCTAACCAATGAATTCCACCCTCAGAAAAGATTACTCTGATTATGAAAAACAAAAATAAAACATATTTGAATCTGGTGACCATATGACAGAGAAAAAAATTATTGGTTAAGATATTTATATTCCTTTTTTAATTAAAGCTTTTTATTTTCAAAACATATGCATAGATAATTTTCAATATTCACCCTTGTAAAAACTTGTGTTCCAAATTTTTCCCCTCCCTTTCCCAAACCCCCCTCCCCTAGACAGCAAGTAATCCAATATATGTTAAACATGTGCAATTCTTCTATATATATTTCCACAATTATCATGCTGCACAAGAAAAATCAGATCAAAAAGGGAAAAAAATGAGAAAGAAAACAAAATTCAAGCAAACAACACAAAAAGTGAAAATTCTGTTGTGATCCATAGATATTGATATTTTTGCCTTTTTTATGCAAATGCAATATTGTTGTTCTTATTATTTGGGCATAGATATGTCCTTTCACTACTGTAGGGGACTCATCATGGAATTCTATCTCATTGCATATCAGAAATCCCTGTGTAATTTATAGCCTCAAGATAGCTGCCTTGAGTACCAAGAAAGGAAATGACTTGCTCATCTATCTGAAGAAATCACCCAAACTACAAATGACAACATTGCCCTTTGAGGAGTTATTCTTGTTATACTATCATTCAAATGACTCAAAATCCTTGGTAGACATATTTCCTGATGAATATCAGTTATTTCTCCAAAAGCAGGGCTGTCCATAACGCAGTTGCTCTTTAAATTGATATTCCTTGCAACATTTTTATTTTATATTGGATCACTCGGCTTAAATTGGAAGTTTCTTTAAGGTAGGCGTCAAGTATTCAGTTGAGTGCTTTTCTTGTTATGGAGGCACTTGTTAAATAAATGCATTCTTTTAAGGTTTCACTGATTCCATTAACAGGGAGTCAGGGACAGCTATTCCTTTTCACTCCTTGTTCCATACAGCACATAACTATTAGGGAAGAAGGTATTCTCTCCATTTACCTTCTCAGCTTCATCTTCTAGAATAGATGGGCCCTGCTAGGGCAAAGAGCCCAATTCAAGCATCTCAAATAAAGAGAACTGCACACATTGAGTGGGCAGATTTTCCCTCTTTCTATATAGAGCGAATAATTTAAACAAACCTCATTTAGTCCTCTGAGCGAGTTTGTTCTGAATGAGTCATGCTGTATACATAACTATGATGAAAATGTTCATTTTGAAATTTCTCCACAAATTGGAAGGAAAGAAACCTAGTTATTGGGAGTGGGGAAAATTTGTGTTCCAAAAGCCGATTATCCTAAAACTGAAAACCACAGATAAATAAGGGAGATCCAAATGAATTAAGAGTAGGAAAGCAATGGTCAACAAACTCCAGGAGGCCAATGGATAGCCATATGAAAAGGTTTAAATCAGCAGGGTGGAAGCCTGCAAGAGAATCTTTCACATGGCAACCTATTTTAGAGATGTGCTAAAAGCAAAGAGGAAACAACACATTACACCGCCCATGTTTTGGTGGAAGGAACAAGGTTTGTTGGAGGAAAGAGGTAAATGAATCATTTACAGCCAAGATGAATGCAACTAAACTCAGTGACTTGTTCAGCTCTAGGATAAAGGAACCCTTTTAAGAACTGAATTAAAGATAGTGCTATGCACAGACAGCTTTAAGGAAGGAGAGGAATGAATAAAAAAGAATAAATATTATTATGATACACTATTACAAAGCTATGAATTGTAACCTCATTCTTCATACAGTGAAGCATAACTGTTTTTGCTTTGTGACAGCCAGGAGCAGTAGGAAAAATTCTAGTTTTGCTTTGTGACAGCTAGGTGCAGTAGAAAAAATTCTAGGTAACGGCATAAAAGGGTCTGGCTTCAAATCCTAGCTCTGCTCCTATCTGTGTCACTTTGAGCAAGGTATTGTACTTTTCCTCAATTTTCCTTAATTGTTATAAAATAAGGGAACTGAACACAATGGCTTCTCAAGTCCCTTCCAGCTTTAAAAAGATAGTTATATGATAGAGCGATAGAGAAGATAGATGATAGATGGATTAATGATAGAAATAGATAGATGACACAGAGTTAAGATAGATCATATAGATAGATGATGAATAGATGATAGAGATAAGATAGAAACATAAAGATGATTAGATAAATGGTAGAGGTAAGATAGATGATACATATATGGAGTAGATCATAGATGGATAGATGATAGAGTTAAACTATGTGACAGATGAATAAATAAGATGAGAAAGATTGATGACAGAAAGACAAGAAAGATAAATATAATATTTATTAAGAGCTTACCATGTGCCAGTCAATACTAGGCACTGGGAGATTAAAAAAAACAACCCAGAAAACAAGACAGTTCCTATTCTCAAGGGGCTTACATTCTAGGAGGAGAACAAACAAGGGAAGTGAAAAGCTAGGAGGTAGAGTCAGGGATGTGCTTTTGCCAATTGTTAAATTTTTTTTCAGTATGAAATCCCCCAAAGTCTACAAACCAGGGCTTGATTTATGATTTTGTTTATTATCTAGATTTAAAAAAGTGATAGATATGATTAGTTAATAATGCAGTTTAAACTTAAAAAGTGTATTTTTCCTCCTATAGAACTAATCATTAAACTTTATCGGCATACTTCTGACTAAAGCAGTACTTTGGTGTGTCTTAGGCTAGTGATGTTAAACATGGTACAGGCAACACTACTGGGTACTATCTTGAACCACATTAAGTTTTAATTGGGAGTTTTGGTCAACCTGCCATTTGTGGGAGGGGATGGGTGGAAGGAGGGGAAAAATTGGAACAAAAGGTTTGGCAATTGTTAATGCTGTAAAATTACCCAAGCATATAACTTGTAAATAAAAAGTTATAATAAAAAAATAATTAATTAAAAATTTAAAAAATTTTAATTGGGAAATATTCAATAAATAAATAAATAGATTAAAATATAATTTGGAAATATTTAATAAATAAATAAAAATAGAATAGAATATACATGATATTTAAGTCAGTATAATGTCTGTAGTATAGTATAGTAGTTTCTTATGTATGATATAGTAGTCTGGGATTTCATGTGAGTTTGATATCACTGTTTTAGGCTATTACATAATCAGAGAGATGAATTATCTCATGAAAAGAAAAAAAATCCTCAATTTTTCATTAATTACCTCTTAGCAAAAATTAAAAGATATTTTACTTATTCAGATCTCCTCTATTTAGCAATCTTTACTCATCAGAACATAGCCAACAAACAGGAAATAATTCTGAAGGCCTTTGAGTAGTAATAATAGTAATAGACATTTATATAACGCCTTAAAGCTTACATATTGCTTTACATAGATTATTTTATTTGGGCCTCAGAGCAACCCAAAATAAATATTATAATTGGATTTTATAAAGTCCACATGTTAAAAGGCTAATGACTTTCCTCATAAAATAGTGCCTTAGGTACTTATAGTCTATCAGTAGTGTTAAACTCAAATAGAAATGCTGTATTGACTTACAAAACCACAAGTTAAAATTATTTGTTGAGTTGTGTCTTTATTTATTTTGTTAAAATTTCCCAATTATATTTTAATCTAGTTCATTGTACTCTGGAGTTCTGTAGCATATGCAGTTACATTTGACATCTCTGGTCTATATAATTGTTAACCCAAGACCTTTGCGCTCTAAGTGGCTTTGACACATGGACTACACTTACTTTATAGGAAAATAGTACTTTGCACATAGTAAGCTACAAAGAATGAGCTACTGACTCTGATAAAAATTCTAACAAGCTTGTAACAAAACTATAATGAGCTAGATAGAATGCTAACAGTTCTATCTGGTTTCCCATTCTACAGCTGATTATCGTAAAAGCAGTAAATTAGGAGTGTAAAAAAAAATTGCTTGCTTTAGGAAGGCAATAGCAAAAAGTGATATCTGACAACTTAATCATGAGAGGATCCTGAAAAACTTTCAAAAGCAGACTTAAGGATCTCAACTCAAACAGTCTGAGGGGTCATTTGGTTTAAGGACAAAGACCTCATGACTCCTTGATGGACTAGAATGGAATTGCCTCATTACAGCATAATATGATAATTGTTGTTCATAATAATGAGTCCAAGCCATACAGAAAAAGTTAGTTAAATGTTTGCTCATAGAAGCATATAACAGATGTCTATCCAAACTGCATAATGTGAGGAAGCTGCTTAGTTGTCATAATAGATAATATGCTGGACTTGGAGTCAAGGTGGATCTGAATTCAAATTAAGCTCTGTGACTCTGGATAATGACTTAATCTGTTAAATTTTAGGTTCTTCAGTGGAAATAACAGCCCCTCCCTTTTGGGGTTATTATGGGGATAAAATGAGATAATGTATGTAAAGGACTTTGCAAACCTTAAAGTGGCATATAGCTTTTAAATTTAAAAAAGAAGTTTTGGTGAACAAAGGGATAAATCCTTAATTTCCAGAAAATTATTTCTTCTCCAGAATTTATCTACCCAGAATTCTGAGGTTCTTCTGTAATTGTATAGAATGAATGTGAGGGTAGATAGAGTGGGAGGGGGGAAATCTGGTTTAAGAATCTTAATGCTGAACTCCACTCTGGTTCTGTATAACTTTGGGCAAATCACAAATGTTTTTTGAATCTCAATTTCTGTTACCAGAGTGAAGAGAAGCAGCTACATTTAAATAGAGAGTTCACTTCAAAGACAGGAAGGCTTGGGTTAAGTCTTCTGAAACATACTGACCAACCACGTGACTGAGCAATGCTCTAAGACCCCTGTATTGTAGGGAAGATGCTGACCTGCATTGATAGAGGGCATTTTCTCACCTGAGAATTCCCCAAACCAGTGAAATCATAGTTCTATTGCCTTTTCTCTAGAGTGAAGACAAAGAAGCAGAGAGGAAAATGGAAGGACTATCATGTTCCAATTAGGAGAGTGGGTGGCTGATCCAATAGCACTTTTGTTGTCCCTAGAATATGGAGTATACATAATTCCATCTTTTGCAAAGTTGGGATGAAGTATCAGATGTGCCTGTTTCAAGGGGTTATTGTGTGTGCGTGGAATAAAATCATTTATTAAGCATTTACAATGTACAAAAAATTGTGTTGAACACTGGGTATAAACACACACCTTGAACCAAAAATAAACCAAAAAAGCCCTCCAGAGACAATCCCTGCCCTCAAAACCTAACATTCTATTTAGTGAGATAAATAGCAAACAAAAATTCCTACCAAAACAGTCTCTGCCCTTAAAGACCTAACATTCTATTTGGAGTGATCATAAATAGCAAGACCTCCGTCTGGGGATGGAAGTAGAAACAGCTGGAAGTCAGCCATATCTAGAGAGAGGATTCTAACTACTTCAGGTAACAGACCCCTGAATAATTGGAAGAATCCCACCTCAGAGATCCATTCTAATACTTAGAGCAGTGGTTCTCAAAGTATGGTCTAGAGAATCCTGGTGGTCTCTGAAATCCTTTTAGAGGGTCTACAAATTCAAAAATAGTTTTTATATCCAATATGGTAAATATCTATAAATATAATCCAGATAAACAAAAACACTTTGGAGAGATTCTCAATTATTTTTAATAGGATAAAGAGACTGAAAACAAAAGTTTGAGAACCACTGACTTCTATAGAGGGACATATAATAATATGAATCTAAATATTTCCTCCAAATGATAATAGTTCAAAATCCATCCAATCCTGTGTGTCCTGAATGAGTCTTGTCAGTGTCCTTTCATAAATCCTTCAAGGAGCCCACCCAAATTTATGTATGTGTGTGGGAAGGGAGTGTTTTCTTGAAATTGCATGAATCTCAGTAGAGCACATGGGCTACTACTCTGGTTATCTTTTGCTCTTGCTAAATGACTAGCCCATCCTCTTTTCCAGCGGTCTCTCTTATGGCATCCTTTATGTTTCTTTTTTTGTGCAAATCTTCAATTATTCATAAATGTGTTGCAGCCTGCTCATGCCTGTCATGAACTACCATTCTGCCTGCTATTACTCATGCCTGATACTCTGCTGAGCTCTGGACAAGAGAGGAGTGTTCCCATTCTTCGTCCCAAATAATTAGTACGATACAAATGTAAGCCATTATTATTAGCACTTTATTAGTATTATAGTAATCACACAGTGTCAGTTTACTAGATAAGGGAAAAGACAGTAGTATTTTGTGAAAAGAACAGACAAGAAAGAAAATGTCACTTAACAGAGGCTTGCTACCCCATCAACTTTTCCACAGCCTTCATGATGGCTTGGCTCATCTTGCAAAGCTACTTAAAATCGAGCTATATAGTCGGGAAATAGGAAGTTTAAATTGTACATGTGTATTTGCTATTCTCTGAGTATGGCAAAGTGTGCCACATAATTCATAAAATGTACTATCATTATGCATCCAAGAACAGGAGGTGTCAAAAGATATAGTAATACTAAGCAGTGCATGCCTGTCAAGCCTGGAGGGGAACACACAGAGCATAAGCTATCAGACACGTGGTAGAGAGCTAGAACAGTTTAGGGAACTAATAAAAAAAATAATGGAATTTGCCTATTTGAATCTTTCCTACTTTAGATTTTAAGCTTTTCTGGTTTAGGGAGCATGTCTTTGCCTTACTTTTTGTAGCATCCAAGAAAGAGCTTAACATTAATAATTAGTTGATTATAAAAACATAAGAAATGTCATTCAGACCAGTATTTCTGTCTCTGTACAATGAAAGAGTCTTTGTGGGATAATGTGGTAATTTCTCTCTAGAATGTTATCCTTAGAGGTTAATGATGAAGCCAGATATTAATTAAGTCTAACTGAAACCTAGTAGGATACAATAGAATTTGCCAATTCAAATTAAATAGTACAAACAAGTCTGATTTACCTCAAAAAGTCAATCAGACTTAGTTATCACTCACCATTGGCTTTGGTTCAAATTTGGGATCATGATTTTAGAATTCAAATATACTTTAAAGATTATCTCTCCCTCATTCTTTTTATTATTTATCTTCCATTGTCATCTATTCTAGATTTTTATTCTTTGATTCATAGCACTTATACATGTTTAGTCCCTTTTTTAGTTTCTGTATTTCTCATCGAATTAGAGTTCTTAAGGTACCTGTTTTGGCTTTTCTCTTGTAAATTCTGTTATCACCTTGAAGATCTTATTCCTTAGCCTCCTTTTTCTTTAGTGTTTTTTTTTTTTTTTTTTTTGTAGTTCAAGTATTCCAGTCCTGTCTGACTCTTTGTGACTGAATTTGGGGTTTTTTGTTTTTGTTTTTTCTAGCAAATTTATTGGAGTGATTTGACATTTCCTTCCTCATAGGATCTATGAGGAAATCGAGGCAAACAAGTTTAAGTGACTTGCCCAGAATTACATAGCTAGTAAGTGCTTGAAGTCTGGTTTGAATTTAGGAAGATGAATCCATCTACCTGCTTCACTCAGAAATACCATTTTGTGTTGGATTTTATTCTGTGGTGGGAATTTTCCTATGTCGCTATTGTGCATTTCATTACTAATCTTTGCTTTCCCTATAGTCATTTTCCACATTGATCTTGAGATATCTTCCATAGATTCATCCTCTTTTCTGGGTTTCATTTGCCTCCAGGACCTCTGACTCCCCTTCTCCTGAGGCAACATGAGTCATCTCTTTAGGCACAAATATCTGCAGGTCACATCCCTTTTAAGATCCTCATCTTCTTTTATAGAATCTCTCTTAACCTATATGAGCACTCTTCAGTGGTCTCCCTTCTCACAATTGAAACAAGACTTTCTTTTCTTTCCCCTCAATTCCTCTTTTTGCCTCCTTAACCAGTCTCTTTTACACTTTCTTCTTCCTGAGAGACTTTATTGTTATTGTGTTGATTAGGCTACATCATACATTCCTCTCTGTCTTCTTTTTCCCTCTTCCTTTACACACCCTTCCATTCTACCCAATTTGATTTTACTGTATTCAGAATTTTATAAGGTTTAATTCATTATTTTGCTGGCTTGTTTCTCTAGCATCACTTCTATTTGACTTCTGCTTTCATCATGATCATCTTGGTTGCATTTAGGGGAAAAAAATCATCTAATGAGCTCTCTATTATTATTTTGTTGTTTTTGTTTTTGGATGCTGTATTTGTTTATTCTTTTATTTCTGTTTTATTTATTCTTTTATTTTTATTTATTTAATTATTGTTTATTTATTATTAAAAAAAACAAGTAATTTTTCCAGTTCTCATTTTCTTCCTAAGAATGTTTTGAATACCTCTTTTTATGAATGTCCATCTTTTTCATTAAAGGTTACTTTGGGTTACATCTTAAGTTCCTTTGCTCTTTGGAATAGATTACTTCATTCCCTCCAGTAATTACTAGTGGATGAAGAATAATTTTGTGTTATTCAAATTTCCTTTCTTTTATATTTGAAGGTCTTTCTCCAGGTCACTTGTAGAATATCTTGTCAATGAAATTATTATTTTGACCACTATGAGTCTTTAATTTTGTGGTGTGTATATATATATATATATATATATATATATATATATATATATATATGTATATTTTTTTCTTAGACAAACTGGATTCTTTTGGTTGACATTTTGTTTTCTGTGTTTAGAAGTTCTGGATAGTTTCTTGTATGATTTCTTTCTTCCTTAGTCAGTGTGTACTATGTACAGGTATTGTGCTAAATGCTGGCAGATAATGTATGCCACAGTATACATCCATAGTTCACTACTCTTCCAGTAAATGGCAAGTCCACTACTCCTTCAATAAAATTGTTTTTTTCCCCTCCCCATTACATGTCAAGACAATTTAAAAATTCATTTTTGTAAGACTTTGAATTCCTTATTTTTCTGCCTCTCTCTATACTATTCCTTCTGAAAATAATAGACAATTTGATATAGGCTTTACATGTATTATTATGTAAAACATTTCCATATTAGTCACAGTTATGAAAAAATAAACACATCAAAAAACAAAAAAAACCATTAAAAATAATAAAGTAAGTAAAAAAATATGCTTTCATTTGCATGTAAAATCCATCAGTTCATTTTTCTGGATATGTATAGTATTTTTCTTCATTGAGTCTTTTGAACTTATATTAATTCATTAAAGTCTTTCCAGGCTTTTCTGAAATAAGCCTGTTCATCATTCCTTATAGAACAATACAAAAACTGGGAAAGACTTTTATGAACTGATGAAAAGTGAAATAAATAAAAGCAGGAAAACATTATACACAGTATTAGTAACATTGCATTAAGATCACCTATGAAATGACTCAGATCTTTTCCGCAACACAGTGATCCAAGACAAGTTCAAAAAACTTATAAAGGAAAATACTATCCATATCCAGAAAATGAACTGATGGCCTCTGAAGCAGATCTTCTGTATCTTCTGAGATCAGCCTACTCATCATTTGTGATTGTACAATATAGTATTCCATTCTCTTCATACACCACAGCTGTTTGGCCATTCCCCAATTGATGGGCATCCCCTCAATGTCCAGAAGAACTGATATAAATATTTCTGTACATATAGGTCCCATTCCCCTTTTTAAAAAATGTGATCTTTTTGGTATACAGACCCAGTAGTAGAATTGCTGGATTAAAGAATATATGCACAGTTTGGTTCCCCGTGGGTCCCAGTCCAAATGCTCTCCAGAATTTTTGAATCAGTACACACTTCACCAACAATGCATTAGTGTCCCACTTTCCTCACATCCTCTCCAATATTTATTTCTCTCTTTTTTTTTTTTGTTACATTAGTCAATCTGATAGGTGTGAAGTACTGCTTTAATTTGTATTTCTCTAATCAAAAGTGATTTAGAGAACTTTTTCACATGTCTATAAATAGATATCTTTGATTTCATCTGAAGAAATCTGAAAATTGGCTGTTCATGTCCTTTGACCATTTATCAACTGGTGAATGGATTGTATTCTTATAAATTTGACTCAGTTCTCTCTCTATATTTTAGAAATAAAGCTTTTATAAGAGATATTTGCTGTAAAGATTGTTTCCCAGCTTTCTTCTCTTAAAAAAAAATCTTGGTTGCATTAGTTTTGTTGGTACAAAAGTTTTTAATTTATTATAATTAAAATGATCTATTTTACATTTCATAATGCTCTCTATCTCTTGTATGATTCTTGTATTATTTCCTTCCATTGTAATACTCTGCCATGTTGTTCTAAGGGACATAGAATCATTAAGCTGTCTCTGTATATCTTGACTGGGGGATCAATTTGTTTTGATGGTATAAAGATCATGTTTCCTTTTTACATTATTATTTTTTGCTTCTTTTCCTTCAAATTGTCTGTTACTTTGGGGCATTTTCATTTTTTTATTATCAATTATTGTCTCTTTTGTTTCTTTGGTAAGGCTTGGCTCTGTGGATTCCAGTTTTTCTATTCTACCAATTATTTCTGCAATGCAAGTCATAAATACAACTTTCACAATTATTATTTCTCTCTTAAGCCATTTAGAAACAATCTGATGTGATTTCATTTTCTCTTGGGAATCCACAGGGGCTTCTGTTTCTGTTTCTTGTTAGGTTTGATTCATTTTCTTTGATTGCAATATTTATCCATAAAGCCCTGAACTCTTTTACCTTAGCTAGAGACTATTTTCCTTCCTATTATTGATATCTTCCCTATTGTTTTATCAGCTTCTTCCTCAGACCTTTGTAATGTCAGAGTTTCTTCCTTATATTTTCTTATTGCTCACTTTCTGGCTCCTTCCCCTTTGAGGGTGATTTCTTTGGGGGTTAGAACTCAAAGCTGTGTCAGCCTCTTCATCCTGGGCAATTCAGGTGAACAGCTTTGGTCTTTCCCCCAAGTAACTTCCAGGAGTAGAGACTGATCCTGAGTGGATCCTGGACTCTTTCCTTCAGGTTTATGGGGTGCTACACAGACCCACAAGAATACTGCTCCAGTTTCCTCTGTTCCACCATTTTCTTACTTTGCTCTGTTGTTGTACAAACACAGTGCTGCCACATTCATCTCACAACTAACAACCCATTATTGTCACAGCCTGAGAAGTGTTTGAATCTCTGAGGAAACTAGAAGATGGGGCAGGGTTAAGTTGAGAAGTCTTTAGGTTGCCTTGTACAGTCCTATTGCCATAGCATGATAGCTCGTGGGGATAAGGGGATGGGGAAGGAAGGGGTGCTTATTAAATGAATTGTGAGGAGTTAGGTCTTGTATTTAATTCTTTGAGTTATTACCTTGTTTGGGTTCTTGATATCTTAGACTATGGAGAAAAATGATGAAATTTGAGAGGGAATGCAAATCAGAGAAAATGCTTAGTCCTTTATTTAATTGGTTACGTTCCCTGGAAGATTGCCCCAAGATCATCTAATTCAATTTATTGAATAACTCCTGATTTCTTTTTTCAACATTCCTCAAAAGTGATCTTCCACTTTCTCTTAGAATACTTTCAATTGATGGGGAACTCACTTCCTCTTGAGGCATACTATTCTCTTTTTCCAAACTCTAATTGTCAGGATGTATTTTTTTTTAATGAGCTAAAATTTGTCCTTGTCCAATTTAATTTAATTCAAACCAATTCAACAGACATTTATAAGCATCTGTGTGCATAGTACTTTTCAGGGCACTTGGTGAGATACAAAATTTAGATAAGATAGTCTCTGTTCTAGCAGAGTCTCCTGTGAAATAGAATGATATGAGACACACAAAAATCCACAGATCTACAGCACAAAATAATACATGATTAATCTGTCATAAACTAGCAAAATTGTAGGTGAGGGCAAAAGGAGAAATGGTGTGGGTCATGAAGGAATATTCTACCTGACTTGGGGAGTCAGTAAAAGATAAAGTGGAATAATAAGCTTTTTAGACTATCAATAAACATTAACTTGACTATTTATATTCTGTATGTGACTATGTTGTTCAATGATTAATGAATAGACATATTCTTGGAGAATCTTGAGAGTCTAACTATAAATTTAGATGTAAGAAATAAGGAAATTGCCACTAAATGGAAGAATGCCTCACAGTTTATCCTTATTGAAGCAAAGAAAGGAATTGGCAGAGTGAGGTTTCCCACATGCCCCTAAGGAACACAAAATATTTTTTCATGGGATATTTGGTTATAATGATAAATATTTGCAAAAAGGCTACTAAAGAGATAGTTATAGCTTATGTACCAACATCAGTCGCTAAGAACGAAGTAGAGAAACTCAACAAAGAATTTAGAACTTCCAAATAAACTTAATCTATACTTTAATATTTAGTGACCTTAATGCAAAGGTGGGAAAATATAATTAGGAAAGGCAATATATGAGAAGAAAGATGAGAGAGGCTAAAGATTGCACAGAAGCCTTACTATTTTATCTCTTGAATATTTTGTTTTTTAAAAAAGTAAGTTCTAACATTGTGAGCACCAAATGGCACTATACAGCATGAAATAGATATTTTAATAGACAGGAAAAGATTTTATTAATGTTGAAATTATACAGTTAGACCATCAACTCATCAGACCTAAGATCATAACTAGTATATACACAGAGAATAATAATGAAAAAAATATAACATACAATCTGAACCAAATGACCAAAAATTAAAAATGGGAAATGGACAACAGAAATGATATTGATACCCACTATAATAAATTCATCTGGAAGGTTAAAAATGTAAATTAACTGCCATAATAAAAAGATTATAAAAGGACATAAAGTGCCATGTTTAACAAATAAATGAATAACATGATAGAGATAGAAGACTGTTGATTGCTATGTAAAACAAAAAAATTCATCTGTAAAATCTTAAATAGTATGTTGGATAATTATAAGCAGTATCATCTCATAAAGCAGAGAGATGTAGTAATGGTAGAAACCAATTTAAGGAATGCTTAACAAGATATTTAACTAAGCAAAGAGAAAGAAGGCAATAGCAGCAAAATATATTTTGAGACACAGGTCTCAATATCACTTGAAGATGACAACTGTTATAAAAAACCATACTTGGGACTGTGAAAAATAAATTTCTATTCCTTTTTATAAGCCTTCAAATTACTAATGATAGCAATTATGTTTTTCTACCTCATATCTTCTCTTCTCCAGGTAAAATACTTTTAATTATGTATTCAAATGATTCTCAGATGGCATGTTTTTAACTTCTCTCTATAACTTGGTCACTCTCCTGTGTACATACTTCTGTCATATTAAATCAAGGGAAGTCAACAACTATTTCATGTGTTTGATGTCTGCTTAATAGTCACTCCTTGTAGATACAAAAGAAGTAGAAGATATGATCTTTGCTCCTGAGTAACTCACAGTTTAACTGATGAGTTAAGAATAGCTTGAGAACTAGAGAACCAAATAAAAATAGAAAATAATCTATAACCAAGAGTAAAAAATATGTCCCAGATTCAATTGCATACTTGAAATACTGTTAATTTATTGGCGTTAAGACTTCTCTCCAATGATGCAGCTAACAAGACAGTTACACTTTATTACTGTTTAGGTGTAGCTTGGTGGCTCAGTTTAGTGGACAGAATTCTGTCATGGAGTTGGAAAAATGTGAGTTCAGATACTTAACTGTGTGACTTGGCCAAGTTACTAAACTACTGTTTGCTTCAGTTTTCTCAGCTGTAAAATAAGAATGGATAAAAACAGTATTTACCTTTCAGGATTGTTGTGATGATCTTATTTGAAAAACCTAGGTACACAGTAGTTGCTTAACAAATCTTTATTCCCTTTCTCCTTATATTTTCCCATACTGTATGATTCTTGTCTGTATGCATAAATTTGGATGATCTACTTAATGTGCCTTCTAATTTTTTAATTATTTCTGGGATACCAGAATAATATACTTGAGGTGCAATAGTTAAACTTTGCTATTATTACTTGTCTTGTCTTTGTCATATGCATAAGATTTTGATAATATCCTTTATAGTCCTTCTATAAGCACTGACAACATTTGGTAGACTACTTATTATTGTCATCTATCTTTTCATTTCTCTTTGGGCCCCATGCAAGTTATTTTTATTATTGCAGTATTTCATTATTCACCACAATACAGTATGCCCAGGTGAATACTGGTGTTAAAGAGATGGAATATAGTTTGAAGATGACATTTAGACTCATTTCAGGTCTTGGACAATTTCTCATATATGATTACCTTTTCCTTCCTATTTAATTCTGTTCAGTTAATTGTGGTACCTTTCCAAGATTTATGTACTAATGACTCATGGATATGTTCCCTCAACACTATGTACTCATTTGGACAATAAATTTAGCTTGGACAATAAATTCTGTATAGACTAACTTATGTACATGTTGTTTTCCTTGATAGAACACAAGCTTCTTGAGGTCAGGGACTTTCATTTTTGTTTTTATAGCCTGAGAACAATGAATGCTTAATTATCATCATCTACTTGAATTATCTAGTTGGTTCTTCTCTGATTTTACTATCAGAATGAAGGACCTGGACCTGTAATCCCAAGTGAGCAAATTTCCTTCACGAAGGCAGGACAGCACGAATGCAATCTCCAACTTAATTTTTTGAGAGTTGCCTAGAACCCAAGTATCATACTCTGAACCAGATTAAAATGTAATTAAGAAATGTTTAACAAGATAAACAAAAATATGGTACGTCATACATAATGTTAACCTGTGCTTTTCTAAGTCAATATGTCTCTTTTGGGAACCATTTTCGTTTGAGTTTGACTCCACTGACCTAGAGCACTGAGAGGCACATGTTGATTTAGAAATCCATATATTAATATTACCTATGTCTTATTATACTTTATATATCTTGTTATATAAAACCCACATATTAATCTACACTACAAACCAAGATGATCAAGTGTTGTATGAAATGTCAGTCAGCCAACAAAATGCATTTATTAAGTGCCTACTGTGTCAGATTCTGTGCTAAGCCAGGATGATGCAAAGAAAGGCAAAAACAAAAACAAAAAACCCAGTCCCTGTCTTCAAGTGTAATAGGAGAGACCATTTGCAAACAACTATGTACAAACAAGATATACACTTAGCTATATCTAGGATAGTCACAGAGAAAGGCATTAAATTAAGGAAGGGGGAAGGGAATCAACATTTATGTATCACCTACTACTTACCAGGGATAAATGGGATGTTCAGGAGTATTAGCATCCCTGGAATGAGGGTTTTGAGCCCTTTTTAGCTCATGAACCTTTAATGTCATCCAATTCTCACCTCTAGTTCCTAGAAGGTACAGCATGTACAGTCTCCCAGTGAAATGAGTGCAATGAAAGCTGGCCAGACACTAAAGTCTCCAAGGTCATCTGCTTCATCCTAGGCCATCGCCAGTCGTCCTGACTTTTGTCTTATTACTAGATTGTGATGATTCTGGGGGAAAGAGTAAGGCTGATGACTTTGTGTAGCTCTGCCTTCCTTAAGTCCAATTTTCTGCAAGACAAGCCATCACCTGTGACGTCACTGGTCCTCTTGAAAATGAAGGACAAAAACTAACAACTTGCCAGGACTTAAGTTAATGCTTTACAAATAGCTCATTTTTAGATTAAGGAGGACTGGGAAATATTTCTGGTGGAAGATGGGATTTTAGCTGGGATATGTAGGAAGCCAGAGGCAGAGATGAGAAAGGAAAGAATTCCAGTTATGGAAAAATACTCAAATTTGGAAGATGTTCTTTGTGAGAATGTGCTTAGTTTTCACTGTGTTGTATTTTGTGGTCAGCTTGCAGAATATCTTTATTTGATTCTGAGAAAAATCTTCCCTTCCTTATATTTTCAGTATAAGGGGCTATTTCATTTTTTTTTTCTTTGTATTCCCCAGCACAAAGTACAGTAAGAGCTCAATATGTATCTATTGAATTTGTTGAATTGCTGAGAATATTGGAACTTTGGTATTGCGAATATAGCCATTTGGGAGCCCATAATTATTTTTGTGCCATGGCATTAGAGTAAGACTTCTCGGGAGGACTCAGAATCAGAGAAGGCACAATCATTGTATTGGGAGGAAGGCAATACAAATATCATGTAATTTCTCCCTCTCATCTCCCAAAGACCTTTATTTCAAAACTCTTTAGAAAATAAGGTGACACAATTGAAAGCTAGAAAATATTTTATGGTTAATTTAGTCTAATCCCCTCATTTTTCTGATGAGGAAACTTAACTGGTGGTGACGGTGAGGAGTAATTTCCTGAAGGTCACACAGATAGTAAATATTAGGGCTAGGATTCAGAGCTGGGATTCCTGATTGGGTCCTCTTCCATTCCTATGGATTCAAGTAAATTCAAGAGACATACATTAATCACCTAACATATGTCAATCATGGCACTGAGTTGATATAAGTGTTTTCAGCCAGAAGGGACAAGAACTACATGTTTTTAAAAGTTGTACTGATATCCTTTATTTTTTACATCACAATAATTCCAATATACTTCAAAATCCAGCAAAACTTCCTTTGTCAGAAAGAACAAAGAATAATGAAAAAGGGCCGTTCAATAAACCAATACATCTACTGTGACTCCTGCATATACAATACTCTTTTCTCATAGTTGACTACCTCTCCAATTACAGAAGAGAGATAATATATTAATATATGTAAACTAAATAAGAACACAATGGCAGTAAATATTCTTTTAATGCTCTTTCTTTTAGAATTCCACTTTTTTTCTTTGTTTCAAAAGGGAGAATGGCTAAGTGTTTTATTTTCACTTGAATATATCTGAAATTTTGGTAATTGGAACTCTTACGTATTAACTGACAGTTTCAGCATGTTTGTATCTCCCTTTCTAGTTAGAGAAGTGCAGTGATACCTTTCTTGATTCTTAAAGGAAAGCTGACCCTCCCTTTACAACCTTTTTGGATTGACCCTTAGACTAACCAGAAATTCTTTTATTTGCCATTGTGTTCATGCCATGTTAACAACAGAAACAATAGTTTGCTATGCCCTGAAAAATCAGCCTTATTGTTGTAACATGCTCCCCCTTGTCCTCTGTCCCAACCAAAAGCAGGACAGTCATCAATTGGGAACCCACTTGAATTTCAGCTGTAAGAAGAATACATTTTATACAGGTAAATCCTGAGTGACCTTTCCTGTGGGAGCCTTCAAGAAATGACAACAGAAGCTTCACTTGGGTGAAAGGAGGACTGGTTATGGACCACTATTAAATAGTCAGTTCAAACCTGTATTGTTTCCATCACTGGAACTCTCTCTATTCCCCTAAGGCATACTGACCTCCTGATTTTAGACCAAGTCTCTTCTAGATTGGGTAGAAAACATGGATTTAGCTGGCTGTGCAGCTGCTAAATCAATTTTTGGCTTGTATGCTTGGCAATTCAACTTCTTTCCCTACAATGAAAACAAGATAATCAGTAATATCCAAATGAGATTCCCTGTCTTGCATCTTCTTTACTATCTCCTATCTGTATGTCAATAATAATTTTTATTTAGATGGTCACAGTACAAGCTCATCAGTCCTGGAAACAGAATGTATAAGCAATAATAATCTCTACAGCACTGGTATTGCTTCTGTTTAACAGACTTGGAAACTTGAGGTAGCAATGGAGAAAGAATTTTCCAGGGTTACAGTGGTCAGTTTAATCATAAAATAGAATTTTAGTTTGTTAATGGACTGCTTGTTCCTATCCACGTGACCTATTTAATCCCACATTTTCTTTTAAAGATTTTTTTTCATAATTTAAAAAAAATTGTACCTGAAAGTGGTTGTAATAAAATCAGTTGCACATATTTCCTTTCTTCTTTTCTCAGCAATGTCCTTGGAAACTGCTTTCTTCGTGGTGCAGTGGATAGAGCTCCCGCCCTAAAGTCAAGAGGACCTGAGTTCAAATTTGATCTCACACACTTAACACTAACTAGCTGTGGGGCAAGTCACTTATCCCCAATTGCCTCTGAAAAAAAAAAAAGAAAATTGCTTTCCTCTATTCTTGTCTTTCTTCATATTCTTTTTGCTCATCCTTACTACTTCAGAAGGAAATGCTTCAGATATCTTTGGTGTCTTCTGGCATCAGCATGGGGTGAGTGGGTTTGAGCAAAGTTTGGAGTGGACCCAAGACAGACTCAACTAACTAGACCAAGGTTTGGTTTTTTTTGTTTTGTTTTGTTTTTTTCTCCCTAATTAAATGTCCTTTCCTAAATGTATTGTGCATTAGACAGGCCCAGCAGATTTTTTCTTCATGATAGATTTTCCACAAATGGCTTGGTTTTTGGTGATGCCTGGGAAACAAATTTGTCTTTTTTTTTTTTTTTTTTTCAAATTTATCTTCAAAAGACCTTGATTTGAATTTTTGCTCTGCTATTCTATGCCTATGTATTTTTGAGTAAATTATTTGACTGGATCTTAATTGCTTTATCTGTAAATAAAAGGGTTGATCAAGATCTGGGATTCAATGAATTTGCTTTTTACTTTTATTTTAAAATACTTTTTGAATTTTCAAATAAATAAGTTTTAAATTGTTTTTGGAGTTCACCAATTCTCTCTGCAGTTGGGTATTATTTTTTCATCATGAGTCCATTGGAATGAATTTTCTTGGATCATTTTGATCCGAATAACCAAGTCTTTCATGGTTCATCATCATTACAGTATTACTGTTAGGGTATAGACTGATCTCTTGTATGAACTTTTTTTTTTTTTTTATTAAAGCTTTTTATTTACAAAACATATGCGTGGGTAATTTTTCAACACTGACCCTTGCAAAACCTTCTGATGAACTTATTTTTAAAAAGAATATTTTTATATCTTTCAATATGACTGATATTACAACCTTATTTATTTTATGCATCTAAAGACCTTTTAAGAGATCCATCAACTTCACCAGTTGGTCTAACAAAAGTGGATCCAGGGTTTGGAACCTTTTTGTGAGTCTTTGGAAGCCTGGGGAGACTGTTTAAAAAGGAGATGCTGGATTTCTGTGGGTAAAAATATTTACTTTTCCCCCCCTCCCCCCGTTTAACTTCATGGCCTCCGGTGGTCCAGGAACCCCAGGTGAGCATCCTTTCCGTCTCTAAGGCTCTTAGGATGCTCTTGTCTGGTCCTACCTTACTCTCTAGTTTCCCTAGGGAGGGAGTATCAGAACGGTTACCAACGCCCCAAACTGCAACTTCTCCAGGCGTCAGTCCCTAAGGCCACCGAGTTCCCACCCAGGCTTTCCTCTTTCCCTGTTGGGTTTGCAGAGCTCAGCTGGGATGGGGAAGGCAGCCTCTCCGCTCCGCCCCGGGGCCCGGGCTTCCGTGTGCCAGGCGCATCCAGCCCGGGTTTTGCTCGCAGCCCGCCGCTCCTCCAGCCGAATCCCTCTCCAGCCTCCGCGGCCTCGGCTGCTCCTGCAGCCCGGGGAGTGCGCGAGGCAGCATCACACGCCATCGCAGGCTCTCTGGATCCTTACCCCGCCACCTCCTAAGCTGGAGCGCGCGGGCGGGGACTGCTCGCCTCCCCGCGCATCCCCTCTCGGGCTCCCTCGCGCGCGCTCCAGAAAGGCGGGCCCGTCGGGGAAAAGCAGCCGACCTTGGGGCCGGAAGCCTGGGCCGCGATGCCTGCGGGGGCGGGGAGCAGGGACTATTTTCTCTCCCCGGCTCCTCGCCTAGCCGCCCGTAATGAACAACATTCCTGGGCTGCGGCGCTCGCGCTCCCTGCTCGCTGCCTATTAGCTGTTCCGGCTCCCTCCCCCTGCTGCATGTTTTCCGCCCTAGTAAAGATCGTGCAACAAAATCAGCATTGAATGCCCTTTGCAGAGGGAGCTGGAGCTGGTCGAGGGAAGCGAGGGAAGGGCTTTTTTTTTTTTTTTTTTTTTTTTTCCAGGGTGCGTGTTTCTGAGCTGCTAAAAGTCTGTTCCAGCTTTAAAGTGGAAGGAAGGTGAAGGGGTGGGGGGAGGAAGGAGCTGCTTTCAGTTGCTCCACAAGCATCAATAGTTGTCACTAAAATCAAACTGACGTCAGCCCTGGGTAAAAAGATATGTCTCTTTTGTTCTCATTTTCTCTCTCCCCCTCCCCCTTTCGCATCTGCAATCAAAGGCAAAAACATTTTGGGGGGAAAGACAAAAAAAAAAAAAAAAAAAAAAAAGGGAAAAAAATATTAATTGCAATGCAAAGATATCTTCCATTAGAGATCCTGTCTGGGCGGTGGGAATGTTTAATGAATGCATCAAGCCTTTTGATCTTCCTGAGTCAGTCGGGTTCAGTTGTGCCGGAAGGTTAGTTGCATATCCTGTGGCTGATCTGAAATTCGATCAGCAGAGGGGGCAAAGAAAAGAAAAGCATTTTAATGGGAATCAATAGAGGATCATAGGTCCTGGAAGGAAATACGTGTTGATTAAAAATGCCATGTGATTTTTAAAAAGTGTTGGTTGCTTTTTTTTAAAACAAAAATAAACAAAAAAAAAAAAAAAGAAAGAAAGAAAGAAAAAGGAAAAAGCAACCTTTAAAGAGAGGAGAGGGGGAGGCAGGGGAGGGACAAGGGAAAAAAACAGCCAACCCAACCCAGCCCTAGCAATCTATTTTCTGTGCGTGTTGGTGCCAGAGAAGCAGTCAGCAGACCAACAGTTTGTGTAATGCTGCAAGCTACAGCGGGTAAATTTAAAGCTGTATGCTCTAAACAACATAATAAATACTTATTGAAAATGCATTTCTGAGTCTAACCAGGGTTCATTCATGCATTATACAACACACCTAGGGCTGCAGTTATCATGACTTAAGGGGAAAAAACCAAGGGGTTCTCTGACACTCTTAAAACTAAACTAAGCTTTTCCCGGCCTTTAACAATGGATACTGAGAGAAAAAAAATTTTTTTTGGCTTTTCAAAAGTGAGAGTCACAACTTTTAAAGGTAGTGTTCCTACCGAATTGAATATCCTATGTTTTAAAAAGTTGTTAGAAAATTTTTTTTTCTATTTTTAATGTGAAGTTGAGATAGAGGATAGGAAAGGAGAGTGAACTGTGGCACACATCATATTGATTGGGTTAGAGAGTGGAAAATGATTACCCTGTAGGAAGAAATAGGGATCAACAACGTAATAAAATGGTTCAGGACTATTTATCTATCTGCATACTGCAGTGGGAAATGGGAAGGGGGGAAGGAATCCTTTTTAAAGAGCTCTATAACAAACACATGCACTAACTTATCAAGGCTGTTCCTCATTAAGTTTCTGCTTTCTGGCCCCTGCTTTTCTCATCTTTTCCTCATCCCCCTCATTTTTTTTTTTTATTTTTAATCACCCACCGATGGAATGGAGCAAGAACATTTTATATGCATATAATTCTAACATTTCATAGTTAAGAGTATCAGAAACTGGCAGTAACAAGAGCCACTATGCAGCCACATCTGTTTGCCTACTGCCTCATTATTTCACGTCACCTCGCTAGTAAGGGACTTTTTGCTCCCTTGGCAAGACCCACTTCGCCAAAAGGGGAAAAATTAATTAAGGTTCACAGTAAGTAAAAAGAAACACTTTAAAGAAAAATATGAAACATTCCATTTATCCACTGAAAAACAAACACAGGAGGAAAGCAAATTGTTGATTAAATACAACAAATAAAGAAATTTGTTGCACTAGATAGCAAAGTAGATAGAGCGGTAGGCTTGGAATCCAGAAGGCTCATCTTCAAGAATTCAAATCCTCCCTCAGACACTAGCTATATGACCTCAAAAGCCACTTCACTCTGTTTTGCCTTAGTTTTTTCATCTGTAAAATGAGCTGGAGAAAAAATGGCAAACCACTCCCAATTTCTGGCAAGAAAACGCCAAATGGGGTGATGAAGACATAACTGAACAGCAGAACATGATCAGTTAAGAGAAAAAGTTGGAAGTGGAGGAAGTAAAGGAAAGAGAGAAAACAAGAGGGTAGAAAGAAGTGAATAGAGAAAGAATTAATCAAGAAGCATTTATTAAAGTGCCTACTCTGAAATGGGTACTATTATGGGATTATGACAAAAATGATTTGAGAAGGAGATTGTCATAAACTTTCCAGTAGTTAATAGAATAATGATATAATTGTTATCAGAATAAAGGCAGAAGATAAAAGATGAGCAGGGCATAATATGTGATGGATATAGCAGAGCAGATGGCAAGGTACCTTAACTGGAAAGGTCTGGTATACTTATGGATGGCTGGATAGGATGTGAAGGATAGTCTGCAGTCCTGGAGATCTTAGTACCTGGAGTACCTTAGGTAAATTTTCCACTCACCTAATAATCAGGGCAATTCACCCACAGTCCCAAACTGAGTGGATTAACTGGGAGGAAGTTGTCTCTAGAAGTTAATAAGCAGGATTGGAGGGATGCTCTGTTGTTCCTTATGGAGAGAAGCTCTCTGTATCAGGGGAAATACAGCATGATGCTCATTTTGGATAATATCTGATGTCCTGGGTAGATGACAGGGTGAGACAATATAGCAGGGTATTGAATTACTTTGACTTTAAAGGGAATACATTTAGAATTCAATTTTTCTCAGCAAATCCAGGTGTGGTCCTCAAGGTCTGGGTCATCTCTTGGTGGTGGATCCAGGTATATATATAGAAGTGGGGGGCGGGTCATCATCATTGCCCAAGACCTTGATAGAATCTTTAGATTTGGGGTTACAGTGTGGTATAACTTCTGAACTGATGAGGGTAGTTCCAGAAGTTGATTATATACTCGAGACATATATTGAAAGGGAAATGGCAGGAAATTATGGAGAAGGAGGTATTGGAAGGAAATTAGGGATATTTTGCTCTGTATCTTAATACTGGGAGAGCCTATACATAAAAATTCTGACTGATCTTGTTATTTTTGTCCCTTAGTACATTAATAATATTCCAATAACTGAAAATTGTTTGACACGAACATTTCAAAGGTTTTTCAGTGTAATTCTATTTCTGATAGATATTGTATATTAAGATTTCTCCCTTTTCTCCCTCCCATACTTGGTGAAAAATATCCTTCACAAATAAATGGGTTAAGCACTATTCACATTCTTCAAATACCCCTAGGAAATCTTCATATAATGTCTCTGAATAGGATAGAGTACACTGCTGTACCATTCTATTGGGAAGTTATTGTTGGGCCTGTTATTCTCATTCACTGTGGCCACAATACCACTGATAGGAACTTGCCATGAAATGTTTCAAAGACATATTTTACTATACATGCTCCACAGCTTCAGTTATTTTCTCAACATTAGGTTCTTTTTGGTGTGACCTTCTTAACCCTCTTAATTAGTAATGATTCTAGCAATCATTTTAAGAAAAATATATTTTCTCGACTTTCTTTGATGTTCCATCTTTAATTTACTACAAATGTCATTTTTAGGTTAGTGCTTCCAGTCATTTTCCTTTGTCCCACATAATATCCCAAAATATTTATTTTTATTTTGTGCTTAATAAGATTTTGGTTTCATTTAAATTTTTTTTGACCTTTTAGAGTAGAAATAGCTAACAAGGCAAAAAAATATGTGCTAGAGAAAGATATATACTGGAGGTATTACTTAAATGCATAATATATGTAAATGTTTTACACCCACACAGGGTTTTCATTTTACATGAATGCCTGGTGTGTTATGGTATTGGCTGTACAACCTACCTTATCTAGGGGGTCAATAGGTTTTGTCTGATAAAGACTATTGAACAATCCTGATTGTATGACTGCAAAGTAAATTAAGTCATGAGATTCTATCTAATCTAATTGAATTGTATCTCTTATGTATGTAAAACAAAGTATTTAAGGAATCTGTGCTATAATTTATCCTTATTATATCATTCTGGATTTGGAGTGAAAGATTAGAGGATTTTAGAGCTGAAAAGTACATTAGAAACAATCCAGTCTAACTTCTATTTTATAGAAGAACAAATGGAGGCCCAAGAAGTAAAAAGTTTGGATTTGCTTATCAGTTTATGTTTATATATTTGTATTTACTTGCTTGTTTACATATAATCTTAGATTCAAGGCCCTCAAAGACTCAAGAAGTCATACAGTATAATGTGTTCATTTTATATCTGAAGAAACTAAGGCTCAAATAGGTACAAATGGGCAGAGACAGAAAATGATCTTACATACCCTGATTCTAAAACTAGTTTTTTCTACTGTACCACACTTGTGTCCCCAAGTAGAATATAAAACAGGGACTGTCTTCTCACTTTTTTTTTTAGCTATCATCTCTCCAATACGTACTTAATATCTTGTACCTAGAAAGACAATGAATACATTTTGGTGAATTGAAGAATTGAATTGTCCAGTGTCACATATTATAAATGGGGGGTCCTAATCCAGATCTTTTGACTTTATATCTTTTTATAATGCAAGATGCCTACTAAGAGCAAGGGTTATCAAAAAATATATTTGAATTCATAGGCTGGGGTCGAATACTGCCCCTGACACAAATTAACTACGTACAGGGTAAGTTTTAAACTTTTCTGTGCCCCAGGTAACTCAAGACATTTGTATGATAATTTTTTATATATTTAAAAGAAATGGCAAATAGATAATATTTGCCATTTCTTTTAGAATTATACTATGTCATGGAAATGCTTGTTTTATTCTATAAATTACAAATAAAACAGTGTTTTAAAAAGGGACTATGATTGAGAGTGGACTTTTTTGATGTACTTTAGTGGTGGAAACTTTCTATCTAGGAATACCCTCATGCTAATGAAATCAGAGCAGGAATATAGAGCAAAAACAAATAAATAAACCCAGAAGAAGATTTTATAAATTGTAAAGATAATATTTTGCTTCTCTGTTTTGCAGACAAAAGTATTATTAGTAGTCATCACGGAAAATAAATATAGAAAAATGGGCCCTCTAATTCTTCAGGGTCCAAATTACAAAATGAAGTGATAGACTTGCACTTGCTTCTAAATAATTTTGCTGACAAATTACCAATGGGGAATTTTCTTTACCCTGATTTTAAATGATTAAAAAAAATCTTCTCTAAGAAAAATGAAGTAGCTGATGATAAAGTCCAGGCTTTTCTAGCCTCCTGTTTTTATACCAATGTAGTGCATCTGCAATAGCAGTATGGGGGGAAAAAACCCTCTTCCTACTAGAACTAATTTCTTTACAGGAATTCCAGTTCTTATGTGGTAGTAAATACAGCAGAACCTCATTAATTCTCACTTTGCTAATCCATAAACCCTATAATTTCCACAAAAATCCCTCAGCAATATCATTTCACTTCTCAGGAAACATTTTATAGCCAGGAGCTGTAGGCAAATCTCAAATCACTAAGACTTCATTACTTTTGCCAAATATACTACAGGCCATTCTCGAGCATACGATCATAAATTATTATGACTAAGCTACATTTATCTAAATAAACTAGGAAAGCGAGTTTCAGGATTTCAAATCAAGGCACTTTTTTGGGGGGTTTGTTTTCTTATTTTAAAATCATATTGTGGATATATTTGCAAATCTCCCAAATAGAGGAACATTCAATGAGAATTTGCATTTCATTTATGAGAATAAAAGGAGATGCTGAACAATTTTGCGCATTCATCATAACATAATTCTATTGAGAGATATGTGGAGAATGAATGATAGCAGGATGCCCTTGTCACTGCTGAATTACAATTGAAGTGGAGTAACAAAAGCTCAGATTTACATACAGCCTGAAGGTTTATAGAGGTCTCTCCAACGACAACTCAAAAAGAGATAGTAAAAATGATTATCCCCATTTATAAGATGAGGAAACTGAGGCTTGGGAAGCTGAACTACTGACCTACTGTTTACTGCCACTAAGTAGGGGAACAAATATTCAAACCAGGGGTGTTCTGGTAAATGTTTGAGCAAATGATTCTTGCGGGGAGGGGGACATAAGCAAGACTCACTTTTTAAGTTGAATCTGCATTATTAACATTTTATGTTATCACTTTCTTAAGCCTAGAAAAATCAAAATAATAAATATACTATATAATATACTATATAATAAATATACAAAATAAAATAATAAATCAAACCCTGGATTTGTAGCATTTGCTGATTTCTGGTGTTATAAATGTTCACACCAAAAATTTAAGTATCAACTCTGGAGCTGGTTTGAGCTGCCTCCAGCACATGCCTGATTGAAATCCACATATATTCTCACCCTAAGTGTAGGGGTTCCTGATAATCCTGTTGTCTGTAATAAAGGACAAGAAAACACTCAGCTGATTCACTCTAAGGAGTATTCACAACTGGTTGATTAAAATGCTCAATTAGTTCCCTTTCTGGAACTTGCGGGCATTTCCACTGGAAAAGGCAATGGGGCCAAAAACGGTATCATGGTCCATCTTTCTTAGGTTTCAGGACCTTGATACCAGAAGGAGTATATAGCTTAGGCCAGAAGTGAATGCTTATGCTCCTTTCACTTAGAAACCTTGATTTTGTCACTTTCCATTTTGTTACAGGTATATTTCAAAGCTTTAGGGAAATAAACAAGTACTGTTTTCCACCTATAAAATATTTGTGAACCCGGTGGGACAGATGGGGCGCAAGCCCCCCTTCCCAATGAACTAATCAGAGACATCATCAGGTGCAAAGAGAAAGCATTTATTTAATCCCTGCAGAGGGAGGCTCAGACACAGCTGGGAGATTCCCAACTTGCTATGTGCTCCTGGAACCTGGACAGCTTCTTGCTTGTCCTGGGTTTAAAAACAAAAGACCAGAGCTTTTTCATTGGATATATTAAAAGGATGTAACCATCCTTGACCAATAATCATCAATGCTGGCTGCCTCCCACAGGTTACATCACTTCCTGCAACTTCCTATATCTCAGGCTTCAAAATTCATCTCTCTAGGAATCAACTGACCTTCCCAGGGTCCCAGTTCTAGGAACAGGCATCATGTAACTCAAAACTGAGAAATACTTCATCCAATTAGTCCCATTCAGTATCATTAATTTTTGTCCTCTTGCTTGCACAGCAGAGAGTATAGAGCTTGTAGTCAGAAAGATCTGAGCATGGGGCAGCTAGGTGGCACAGTGGGTAAAGCATCACTTGGAGTCAGAAGGACCCGAGTTCAAACTTGACTGCAGACACTTAACACTTTCCTAACTGTGTGACCTTGGGCAAGTCACTTAACCCCAACTGCTTCAGCAAAAAAAAAAAATAAAAAAAAAAATTTCTCTTTATTTATTTTATTAAAAAAACAAACAAAAAAAAAGGAATACAAAACAAAATAACAAAATAAAACAAAACAGAACGTTGCCATGTGCTCAACAGAACAGTAGGAAGGATTCAAAATATGTAACAATAAATTACCAGTTCAAGAAAGGACATATAATAGTAGAATAGTAGAAAAAATTATATTCATGAGAGTCCATCTTTTCTTTATTTCCTTGTAGGTTGTTCTTTTGTTCTCTGTTGCACACCTTTAAAATTTTATTTTGTTTTCCCCTTTCAAATTTTCAAATCTTGGCTCTAACACTTATTAGCTTTGTTACCATGACTAAGTCATGTAATTTCTCTGAATTTTACCTATAACATGGAGATAATAATGACTATAGTTCAAACCTAAGGGTTATGTGAGAACCAATTGTAAATAAAGTATGGAATGAACCTTAATCTTTTTCCTTTCCATTTTATATCATATTTTGTAATGGTGGTAGGGATTAACCTTATTATTCTATAGAATGGATTTAGTTTTCAGAAACCAAACTATAGAAAAACAGTACCTAAATTTCAATCATAAGATTTGGAAAAAATTCCCAGGCCAATCTCTCTATTATCTCAATTAAAAAACATAGTGCCTCATTCCAGAAATTTTGCATATTCAAAAAAATTATAATTTTTTTTGGATTTATTTAATTTTAAGTCATCATATTAAAAAATAAGTATCACTACCACCATAACTTTCTCTTCTCTCATTAACACCTACAAAAAAGTTCCTCCTCTCTAATTGAAGGTTCTGTAGTTTATGATTATCTTCATCTTTAAATTTCAGGTAGCAAGTCATCCCATCTTCCCTGCCTTATAGTTGAGCCCTTCAACAGTCAGAGGAAAAAATTATGTAGAGTGAGTAGTGAATATTTCTGTTTTCCATCTCTGCCTTCCACAATAGAGATGAAAGACTTAGCAACCTCTCAAGACATTTTGTGTCTACTTGCCTAGTCATTGCATGGTCTGTACCACAAGATCAAAAATCCATCTGAGAGGAAAATAAAGGGGTTAGGGGTGGGAGGGAGGCATGTTTTCAGCAGGTATGAGCTTATCCTTTCTAGTCCTCAGGCTGTTTAGATCAGATGGAGCCTCAGAATTACTGGTATCTCAGGAGCTAGTCAGTAGAAATGCTGCTTATTACATCTTGCTTTTATATAGTTCAGAAAACACTTTCTGTTAAGCAACCCTTTGAGGTAGATTGCATAAGGATTTTTGTACATGTCAGGAACCTGAGTTTCAGAAGGGCAAAGTAGTTGGCCCATGATCACATACCTAGGTCGTGTCAACAGCTGGAATTTGAACTAAGGTCTTCTGGCTTTTCATTCAACCCTCATCCTATTATAGGACAAACTTTTTGACTACTTTTTAAGGTAATGCAATAAAGCTAGTAATTGATTTCCCTGGAGTCAGGAAGATTCCTGTGTGACTCTGAGCAAGTCACTTCACCCTTTTTGCCTCAGTTTCCTCATCTGTAAATCGAACTAGAGAAGGAAATGGCAAACCATTTCATTACCTTTGCCAAGAAAACCCTAAATGGGGTCATGAAGAGTCAGACAAAATTGGAAAACAAGGGAAGAACTCATGATTTTCCAGCTCTTATTCTACTGTCACACTGCCTCTTTATAGGACAAACTTCACTGTTTTTCCAGGTAATGTAATAAGGCTAGAAGTTGATTTATCTACTACATTCATGGCAAGGGGACCTTCTCCTCACCCCTCAAACTCTTAAAGAGTCGGGATGACTCAGCTTTTGATCTAGACCCAGATCCCTTAGGCAAGGCACAAAGACTTAAGGGTCAAGCTGGGTGGAGAACCAAATAGCTCTTAGGAGGATGATCCAGCCATTCAGGCAATGGAAAACCATTGCCCAAGGCAGCCAGACAGCTTGTTACCTCAGTGACAATTTTTTTTTTTTTTTGCCAGTTTTTTGTAACACTTTGGGCCACAGTGGCTTCTTTGATCTATCCAGCTGATCAACGGTTGGCATGCAACAGCCTCTGAGCTCATCAGTGGGTAAGGATGCTGGCAGAAAGAAAAAGAAACATTTAAGCAGGAAGATCTCAATTTCACCCCCGTGAAAACCAGCCATTCCGTTGTGCAATTTTGCTATATGATTTCTTCTGGAGGGGAGCAAAAGCACTGACATAATTTCATTTCAGAAATATGCAGCACATTAACAACTGCCTTTCTGTGATGTAAACTGGTTTGAATTTAGTACTGTTACTTATTTAGAAAGAATTAGAACTGAACCCTATAAATCAAGCATGATTGACCTCAAATTATAATGGAAAAGTAATTAATATAATATTCTGAATGTGCAAATGAGAGAATGCATTCATATTGTTTTAGAGATAGGTTTGACTGAGGGGATTTTTGGTTTTTTTTTTTAAGACTATTTCCCATCAATCAACCAATAAAATTTAAACAATATATATGATAAATACAATATATTAAGCATTGGATCAGGCTTAAGTGGGGTGATCCCCCTCCTTTCCTGATAATTAGATGATATGGTCATTGTCTTCAATAAGCTTCCTTCTAATTGAGATTAAAGTGACAAAATATGGAAGAATAACAAATGGATATAACAATGCCCTAAAATATGTGGTTTTGTCCCATAGTTAACATAAAAGAATAGAGTAATTAAGGAATACTTAGCTGTCTTCATGATGAGTTGGATATTCAATGATGACTAGATTTGGACAAGTATAAATGATCCCAAGTGTTTTCATATAAGATAGAAGGATAGAGTAGGAGCATGTGTATTTAGTATTCTCTCAGGCTCATTGAAGTTTGACCAACAGAGTAGAGTTGTGCTTAGTTCTGGTCAGGATTTTTGTTGCAGAATAACCTTTTCTCTTCTATTTGTAACCGAAATTTATAACTGAAATCCTCCTTACAACTTGAAATTGAGGCTGTGTGCTATTGAGCAAAAGTTCTCCAAGTATAATCTGCAGACTCTTGGGGGACCTTGAGACCTTTTCAGAGGATCCATGACATCAAGATCATTTTCATAATAATACCAAGATATTTTATCTATTAAATATGTGTTAAAATATTAGTATCTGTTAAATATTCTTCCCTTTTTTAGCCACATTTTCTTCATATACTTCCACTTAAATAACAGATTTCAACAGATTGATTAAACTATCTTTTATGAAGCCAGACATTCAAGAGATTTGCAAACAAGATCTAAAACAAAATCACCTTTTCTTCTAATTCTTTGCTTTGTAAATTGTAGTTATTGCCATTAAAACATGTTCTATCATTTTTTAAGGCATTTTTCAGTTATGTCTGACTTTTTGTAACCCCATTTAGGGTTTTCTTGGCAAAGATATTAGAGTAGTTTGCCATTTTCTTTTCTAGCTCATTTTACAGATAAGGAAATTAAGACAAACAGCTTTAAGTGACTTTCTTGGGGTGACACCACTAGTAAGTGTCTAAAGCTATATTAGAACTCAGGAAGGTAAGTCTTCCTGACTCAAGGACTCTATTCATTCTGGGCAAGTCTCTTAACCCTATTTTGCTTTACCCTATTTATGTTGAAATCGACTTTATTATTATTTATTACAATTTTTAAAACAACTAATAAATGCATTTAAGATGTATCATATTTAATTTCTAATATGGTAATTATTGACATAACTCACATAAACAAAAGCTCTTTGGGGTTTTCAAAAACTTAAACATGTAAATGTCTCGTGCAATTGCAAAGTTTAGGGACCACTGCTACAGAGCATTTGTTCTTAACATTTTTTCCTGTCATGGCCCCCTTTGGTAGTCTGCTGAAGCCTTTTAGAATGCTTTAAAATGCATAAAATAAAAATCCATAGGATTACAAAGAAAATCAATCATATTGAAATAATGCTATAATTTTTCTCCCTTCCAAGTTCAAGGACCCTTTGAAAACCATCCATGAAAACCAAGTTAACAATGCTTGCTCTAGGGGTTGAGGCCCTCTGTTCCTGCCATTTTCAGGCCAGAGCTATTGATGTAGAAGGCATGGTAGAAAGCCCTGGTGAGCCCAATAACACTGAAAGCACATAAGGTTCATGTTTACTCCCTTCAACATTTCAGACTGGGGGCATTCAGGCAAGTTGCTAGGAGGAGGGAAAATAGGAGGATACTAATAGAAAAGGTAATCTTGTTCTGAATCTCTGTAGCTCTTAATTCAGGCCTTGATCAAATTGGTTGAAAAATCTATTATATATTTTCAGCTCTGACTCTTGAATTTGAAATCAGTTCTAGTCAGAGGTTGATTTCATAGCTTTATCCCTCACGCTCTTTTTCCTAGTGAAACTGGGGATTCCCTCAAGCACCACAAGCCTTAACTCATCCTCCTGTTCTTTATGTTTTCCCACACACCCTGTATGTAGCAAGCACTTTCAGTTTTCCATTGAACAGCATGTACCTAAGGTGACTAGTCCATTTTCAAGCTTAACTTTAGAGGTTTATTACAAAGTCCTTATGGTTTCCAAGTAAATTGTCTCTCAGAAAATCTGGTAATGAGCACAACAGGTGCATCTGGAGTGAGAATCAGAGTTCAAATCCTATTTCAGTGATTGTGTGATCTTGGACAAATCAATTCATTGCTCTTTGCCTCAGCTTCTGTATCTGTAAAACGAGGGTGGAGATTGACCTAAAAAACTCTTTTAAGGTCCCTTTCATGCAATTCATGTTCCTGAGAAAGATATTTGAGTAGGTGTGGATCTTATTTTTGAAGTGCCCACATTTGGGATGTATTATGGAAAGTTCTAATAAAGTAGAAATGCTTAATAAGTCTGTTATTTCAAAAATCATAATTTAATCAAAATTCTGAATTATTCTTGAACCAGACGGAGTTTGCTTTTTTTTTTTTTTTTTTTTTTTTTTAAAGGGGTTCTTTCCTCTTTACTTTTATTCTCTTTGGGTTAGTTTAGGTTCTGTTTCATTTTAGGGTCACACACTTAGTCAGCTGCCATGATCTTGGCCCTTTGAGAACACCTTTTCAACATTTTTGCTGCTTCTGTGAACTCCAAGCCCTATCTGTTCTCACAGCCCAAGCCATTACCTTTGCTTGTTCAGACCTGTTCAGTATTTAGTCCTTCCAAAAGGTGGCAACCCTGCACCTAGAGAAGGTGTGGGAAGGAAAGGAACTTATTTGGGTGACCTACTTTGGAAGACTTCTTAAGCCAGTCTAGAGAGCATACGGATGCCCTCTAGAGGTTACTGGCTGGCCAGCTGCACATATTCCAGTTACAAACCTTGGGGCTCAGGGAGGGATTAACTGCTGCAAAATCAGTTTTTTAGTTAGAGAATCATAGAGAGGGGCAAGTTGGGGGAGAAGACAGAGAGAAGATGGAGAGTGATTTATCTCTCAAGTTGTAATTTCCTCAAATCAAGATGGAGCTGCTGTGGTTCCAGAAAGTCGAGATGGATAGTCTCCTAATATGCATTGAACCTAGTAGACCTCCCTACCAAAAATTCACCTGTATAATAGAGATAAGAACATTTTATTACTTGGGAATAAATGGCTTGTCTTTCTTTGTAAAGGGAAGCAAGTGAATATTTAAATGCTGAAAAGTGTAGCTTTCATTTGACTTGCAAATTGTTTTCTGACCCTAATTGCAAAATTAGATAATCCTGAAGTGAAAAATATACAGTGTAATAGAGGAGAAGCATGGTGAGAAGATTCTACCATATCTAGTGATCATTATGTTGTAGGATTATTTAAGAACAAATACTGTGAGAGAGGTTTTTAGGATTTGTCCTGTTGTTGGACTGGAAAATCTGCCTGCTTTTTTTCAGGCTGATGTAGCTTTTGCAGCAACTTAAAGAAGTATATTCTTAGATATACTATGTGGGGAGGAGTTCCCTTCTCCCAGAGGCTGGTTCCCTCTATATGTGTAGTGCTTTTGATTAGCTCTGCTGTTTTGCCTATGGCAATCATCCTTGCAAACACTCTTTTCCTCTACATCACTCACGCCTCTATCCTTCATGAGGTTGCTTCCTTTTTTCATCAAAGCCAAACAGGGTGATGTTTTTTCCTCAGTAAAATTCTCTTTCTCCTTGGCCCTGCACCTGGCCCTTCTTCCCAAGGTGCTGTGGAAGAAAGGCAGAATTCACAACACTTTCCTTTGTTCTTGAGCACATCTTATTTGGAGAAAGCTGGTAGGAGTATGCTTCTCCTAGGGGACTTCTGTCCAGAATGGAGCAGGATGTTCCAACTGGTTTTTAAAAATGCATTGTAATAGTATTAACATTTATTCAGCATTGACATTATGCCAGATGCTATGTAGAACAAAGATAGCCACAATCTCAAGCTCATGGCAGCTTGCAAAAGAGAAAGCGTTTGCTTGACTTTTCTGTCAATTAAATACAATACATTTCACCATATTTCCCTTCTCCATTAACCTTATTTATGGTATTCTAAGACATGAACCCGTCTCTGCTCATCTGTGCATAATGTTGAACAACTCCAATAAGAGTTATTAAGGAAAGGAAAAAAAAATCAAACCAATGTTTTCTTAATGGTGGTCACATTTGTAGGCAATAACTGAGAGGATTTCATTATTCTCCTGTTCCATCCATTCATATGTCCATTCTGGTTATGAGGTCAGATGGGAACAAAGCCAGAAATATAGAGCTTCTAATGCTGAGCTGAGAAAAGATTAATCTCTAGTGAATCTCCGTGACAGGGATAGATATCCTTACCATAACACACCAAAAAGAACCAGAGGAAGGAGAAGGAAAAGCTCTTTATCACAATGCTCAGTAATAACATTAAAGGCATATATTTTAAAGCAATTCTAAAAAACAGGAAATAAAAGAGAAAATTGACTCAAAAAAATGAGAACTGATACAACAGATTTCTTAAAAAAAAACAAAAACAAAAACTTCTGTTTTCATAACTGGTACAGAGTAGCTGCCTTAAAGGAACCGCCAGTTAAAAGAACACATTTGTGTGTGGAACAAGGTCATGCACTTATTGGTTTTTTGCTGCAAAGCATAAATATACTAGACAAGTAGAATCAGTTTGCTTTTACTACAGTCTTGTACTTTACACAAAGGCTGCAGCACATATATATTCTCTAATGCCATCAGCGCCAAGGTCCACAGGAACACAGAGTCAGGGGTCTCAGAAATGGTCTTGTAGAGCAGAATAGTCAAGTGTTTGTTGTAAGGAATAAATATATTACCTGGAAATGCACTATGATCTTAGTATCACTGGACTTCAAGCTTTCAGGTCAGCCATAGTACAAAGGAAATGGTTTCGGCCCAAGTGATCCAGGCTTCTCTTTGAAAATAATGAAGTGGATTCTCTAAAATGCTTTCCTATATATATATATATATATATATATATATATATATATATATATAAAGATTTTAAAAAATCAAGACCATTCTCAGTTCTTTAATTTTCTCCTCTTTTAGCACATTCTAATCTTTGGAGATATAATATGATGATGATTTTCATAATGACAATATTAATAACAACAATAATGTAGTACCTCCTTTATCTAGCATTGTCAGGAAAGAACTGTTTTTTCTGGGTGTACTTTTCAACTGGAACTTAAATCCTTTAACCAAGAATTTCAAAACATTTTTGAAGACGATCTTTCACTAATATATTGTACACTTATACTTCTTAAGCTGAGTATGTAGACATCATTTAACCTTTTCTGACTTAAAGGATACCGTTATAAACATCAAGTTTTGTTTTTTTTTTATTCAGTATTTCAGTGGAGCCCTTTGTGGTATGTGGGGCTGTCCTTTCTCTCTCTCTCTCTCTCTCTCTCTCTCTCTCTCTCTCTCTCTCTCTTTCCTTGTCTGTTTGTGTCTCCATCTCTATCTTTGTCTCTGTTTCTGTCTCTTTCTATCTTTCTCTGTCACTCTCTCTTCTGTCTTCCTTGTAATGTCTGTTAGCTGTTACTTTTCTTTTGTTGTCAATAGCATCCTATTTTTTCCCCTTCTAATTTTTGGCATTTACCTGGCTCTTGGAAAGCAAATCAGAAAACCAAGTTTATTATATCTAAAATGAGAGTAAATAGGCTCTGAGTGATGACTTGAGGAGTTCTCTTACAGTAAGAGTGTGAACTTTACAACACACAAACTTTTGAACCTTTTAGAACACTTCCTAGTTTTCTTCTATGTTCTCAGTGATGGAAATAACTAGACAAATGAATCATTACAAGGAGATGGGGGTCTGGAATATTTGAAGGGCACCTGGGTTGGAGCACCTCCATGTGGAGAGGCTAGAGAATTTACTTCAAGAAGAATCATGATCTGAGAAAGACCGTGGAACATGATTATAAATTCTGTAACTGGTTAGTATTGCTAAAGAATTGAAGAGGAAGCTCTTTGGTGGATTATAGATGTATTTTAAAAAGCTCATCAGCTTTAGCCACTTTGTCTTTTGACTTCATTTTAGCTCACTGCTGAGACCATGCTATTAAGGCTTCTCCAAGGCCATGTGAACTTGAAAAACAGGCTTATCTAAGTCTTTGCTCTTTTTGTTTATCCTTTTTAGTTCTAAGTAAAGGGAGTAGAGTTCTCTAACCCTGATAGTCTTTAAATGTAGAGAGAGCCACAGGAACCTGGGAGTTCAGATTTTACAATTAGTGTGGCATTTATGCCTCAAGAAATGAGGATTAACTTTTGGGAGCTACATACAAGACCTAGGTTAGTGGTAACTGAAATATAGGCTTATTAAGTAGTTTTATTTCTTCTAGGCATGAATTTGGTGTATTCAAGGCTGGACAAGAACTGAAATAAGTTGAAACTACCCTCTCTGGAGAATGAAATAATATAGGGTCTCCAAAGTATGCCTCTGAGGTGTTTCAGTCTGGGGAGAGTTTGTATTCTATTTTTTCTACATATTTAAAGTAAATATATCTTTGTAAAAATGACTTAGTATTAAAAGGTTCAATGAAGCTTAAGTGCTAGTCACTGGCCCAATGGAGGGGGGGAGGGCAAGGATTCAGCTGATGGGAGTTTGAGGCAACGGCAGAAAAGAAGATGAACTCTAAAACCTCAGAGTACTCTATAACTCTGAGAGGGAAGATATAGGAGCCTGACTCTTAGAAGATGGACCAGAATGATTTGCCATAACTGTAATAAAAACAACTGCATCAATTCAATTCAACAAAAAAATTGTTAGGCAATTAATATACTTAGAACGTTGGTACTGGGTTTTTGGGTAAATACAAAGATAAAGAACACAAGGCACTCCCATAAAAATTATTTAACAGTATACATACTCAAATAAGGTAGCATGGTGTAGTAAAATGATCTTTAGAAGCTCATTGTTATCAGAAGACTAGGGTTCAAATCCTCACTCGAATCCAGAGTATTTGTAAGTAGAAAAATCTCTTATATTGAGTCCCAGGATATTTTCCCAGTTGATCTTTCTAGTCGGCTGAGAGGATCACATTAAATAATATATATATATATATATATAATTATTAATTCTTTGTTTTTCTTCTGTCCTTGGTACTAAATTTTAGAAATTATCACTTGGGGATGCCTTGCTTTATAGATGTTCTTAAATGTATTTCCTCTGTTTCCCCAATTAGAAAATAATCTCAAGGACAAGTACTGTATTTTTTAAAATCTCTTTTGAATTTCCCATAGCACCTTCCAACGTTTTCTGATACTCCCTTATGGAAGTCCCTAACTGATTTAAGTAAGGGGTTGTTCTTGTTACCTTATAGTCTATTCTCTGACCATAGTGAGGAATTGGAATCCAACCAAACTGTCTGATTCAAAAAGCATAGCAGTTTGAGGCCATTTAGCTTAGAGGAACAGCCCTTCACACCTCTTTAGTCCCTCAGGGTATCTCTGTGCTACAGTGAAACACAATAATTGAATAGTAATCAGCAGATGGAAGGAGAGAGAACAGGATGTACAACTAATTTGAATAAATCTGGGTTAGTTCAGGAAAAGCCATTTATCATTTGATGCCCTCTTGGTGGGCCATGGATCAGTGAGATCAGTCAAATGAAGAATAAAATCTGGACCTTATCATGTTAAATCCCCAGCAAAAACATTGGCATCCTATCTTGAGGCTTTTCCCTTAATTTAGAATGGTCAAAGATAATATCTTTTCTGTAGTTAGTCTTCTGATACTAGTTAGATTAGATTTCTTTCTTAATAGAAGGAAGAACTTGCATTAGCTGTAAAGAAGTAAATGGAATACTCTTAATGATGTCAGAATATGAATGACAATTATATATTTACACATGCACATCTATAAGGAGAGCACATTCAAGGAAGGGTCAATGGTGGGTACCACAGTTTGTTTGTTGTGACTTTCAACCTGATGTTTATTATCCATTTTATTGGAAGATGAGATGAAAATACCCATATACATCTCTTGCTCCTTTAAGTGAAGGCCTTGGTTTAAGTCCATTTCCTTCCATTTCCAGAGCCTGGGCCAATTACTTTATCAGATGATGTTTTTAAAAAATATTTTATTGATGCCTCTTTTTTTTAAAAGAACCACAGCAATAATTTTCTGATATGCCCCTACCTCACAGAACAAAGAAGGACTGTTGAGCAAAACCAACTCACAAAATTATCACATATGTCATGTAGTTAACATTTGACATTCATTGCCCTTCTTCCCTTATCTCCCAATACTACTTTGAAGAGACATGTGTTTTATATCAGATTGTGGAGGAGGGGAACCTGTTTTCTTCATGTGTTCTTTGCCTCTGTTTTTTCAATACTTTTTTAAAAAAAATCATGAGCTTAATAATCATTAGTAAACAAACACATTTTGATACACAATGAACAAATAAAGAAGATTGTATATGCATAGATGTAATTCTATTATACATAATTTTTAAAGATGTTGCTATTGTTTAATCTTTTTTTTTTCAGTCATGTCCAACTCTTTGTGTCTCCCTTTTGGGGTTTTCCTGGATAAGATGCTTGAATGATTTGCCATTTCCTTCTTCAGCTCATTTTACAGATGAGGAAACTGAGGCAAACAGGATTAAGTGACACATAGATCACATAGATCTGAGTAGTCATAGATTATAGTGATTGAGGCTAGATTTGAATTTAGATCTTCCTGACTCCAGAGCTGATACTCTACCCACTGTACCATCTACACAAGCTATTAAAAAACAAGCAACAATAACCAAAAAACTGCTTTGCTTGGGTTTCCTTCTGAACTTCTTTTTGTTTCTTTATGTACATATGAAGACTATTTGATGAATAATCTCTTTCTTTTCTTCCTCTTTTTTTTTTTTGCCTTTCTGTCATTATTCACTAATTTCCCCCATAGGAAGGCCCTTCTCAAAACCCTTTAACAAATAGGTATAGCAAAGACAAAATAAATCAGCACTTTGACCATGTCTGAAAGCCTATATACTATGCTGTAAAGTAGTCACTCACCTCTCTGCCAACAGGCAATTGGCAAGTTTCATTATCAATATTCTAATGAGATGATGATTGCTTTTTGCATTGTTTAGATATAAATCCTTCAAATGTACTTTCTTTTATATTTCTGTGGTCATTGTGTTAATTATCCTGATCATTCTTTCATTTTCACTCTGCATCAATTCTCTAAATCCTTCATATGAGTCTTTTTTAATGGTACTATAATATTGTATATTATATACAATATCCTATATTATATATATATTATTGTATATTATATACAATTTGGTCAGCCACTCCCCAATTGATGGGTGCCTACTTTGTTTCTAGTTCTTTCTGATGTTCTTCAGATTGCTTTGATATCTTGATATCTTTGATATCTTTCAGAAAAGATTATATAGATTGGTTTCTTCCTTGTAATTAGTTCTTCTTTTCTCAAGACATTGACCATTATTTATCAAAGCATAAGACTGGTGGATGGGGAAGTGATGGAAAGTAATAATTATCAGTATTCTTTCTTTTCTATCTCCTTTTGTCTCTGGAGATTTAATCAGCTACACCCTATGGCAACAATTAGGCTTTTTTTTTTTTTAAGTCAGGACAAAAAAATAATATAATGCTCCTTTAGGTCTAAAGGGGTCTCTCCCCTGCCCCTTTATGGAACTGCTATAATTCCATATTTTGGAATGAAATATACTCCATAATTACTCAGGTTACATTTAAAACAGTAGTTTGGATCTCTGCTTTAATTTAAATCTATATTCATCTCTAGCTACCCTCTGGTCTTTTTATAGTAGGGAAAAATTCAGGTTACTGGTAAGGTTTGAGTTAAGAATTGAGGGAAGTATGTCATACTTAGTACAGGGGAAATTTGGGAAAGATCAGACCTTTGCAGGGTAGATAAAACCAGTTTGCTTGAACTCACATCTTCTACTCTAAGATGTCAATAAGACCAATAGCCATCCTTAGTCTTTCCTTTCTCTTCTGCAGCTTAGTCCTACTTTTCTGTCTCTTTTTCCTCCCATTGCCCTTGTGCTATCATGTCTTTTTGGATTAGCTTGTTAAGTCCTAGGTGAGAATGGAGAGGATGATCACAGAATTGTGGTGAGGTCAGGGTAGCAATTCCTAATTTGAGATAAACATATGATAATTTCAGAGTGACCATTGTCTTTGTCAAAAGGTAGGTTTATTTAGAAAAAGATGTTATTGATAAAAAGAAAAGGTAAAATAGGCACCCAAAATGGTAAATTTGAAATAGATTTGGGAGAGTAATAGGGTTACCAAGGAAAGAAAATTGGAAGAATTCATTAAAGGAATATATGCCATGAGACCTGAGTATACCATTTACTGGCAGGTTAAATCTGTAGAGAAGTTTAGCAGACTAACCAGAGTTAGCTATAGTATGGAGAAAGGTGACATTAAAGGGAATGATACTGTGAGAGGAAGAGAGTGTGGTACACTCACAGTGGGCTTAGTCCTGGAAAGAACTTAGTAAAGATCTTAAAAAGAGCACATCTTTTACAGGAGAAATACAATCTTAGGGGGTTCTAAGAGGAGGAGGGGAAGTATCAGGGAAGAATTTGGTAGCTCAGAGGGAGGGATCAAGGAGGAGCAGGCAGACCAAATCTCACATCTCAAAGTCTGAGGTTTGAGGGATAGGCAATGGAAGTTGATAAAGAGTTCCATTTTTACAATCCCTCTGTACAAACAAGATAGTCTGGGACTTGATTATGTCTGATGCAGCTGGTTGGGCTTTTTCCTAACAGGGGAAGAGACTAAGCTCAAAGCCTTTATCAGTTATCTCTGCTCAGCTATTGAGGTCCCTAAGTACTTCCTTTCCGTCTTTTCACACTTGCATCTCTAGGTCCATTTTATACAAAACTCATATTCTTCCCAGTAATTTTGAACATACTTCCTACGTGACATATTTTACTTTATCCAATAACTTTCAGTTAGCCTAAAGTGATTACTGATTGATTATTTAGAGAAGATCTAGTTCACACCTCTTATTTGAATGATTTAATAAAGATGTGTTATGAAATGATAAGGGCATCAAGACTAAGGGTGGTGAGATGATTGGTCAATTAACATCTTTTTACCCTTTTATACAGCCTTAATATTAACTACTGTCTTTAGTGAGGAATAATAATTACAAAAATATGGGAATTGTGTTTCTGGTTATTTTTCCATTTCCAAGACTAATCATTTGCTTAGTAATGAATGACTGATTAAAACCATCAATAAGGGAAATTCTATTTGTATTTTACAAGTCTTACATTTCAAATTAGAAAACCTTGCCCAAATTATGCCTTTTAATACATCATTACATAAAATCCTCTTGTTCCAAATGATTAGCATCCAAAGCAAAGATTCAATGGAACAGTTAATTAATATTCTAGTTGTTTTTCCTGATTGATGGCATTTGCTTATGTTGAATCTTTATTTGGAATGTAAAACATGTAGGTAATAAACATATAAGGTTTTTTTTTTATTATCATGCTTGGAAACATTAAATATTCTGGATCTTGAATCTTCAGCTCATCTTTAAGGGCAAGCAAAGGGCTTGCCACTTTTACCATCTCTTTTCATTTGATGTGGTTTTTACATGTCCTTTTCTCTCATACACCAGGTTTTCTTTAGCCACATACTAAGTAGGCTGGTTCAGTATATCCTATTGTTACTTATATCCCATCATGGCTATATGACATATTTTGAACAAATGATTATCAGGAAATGAAAACCAGTAGCATTATCGCTGGACAAGGGGATGGGGGGATACTTGCTTTAACTCTGTACCTTTTCCCTTCCAGTATTTTATCTATCTTCACTATATAAATTTCAGTCCATTCAAAGAACAATGAGCAATGGTGATATAAAGGGAAATTAGAGAGAGATCCTTTATGTCTTTCCCTCTCTCCTCACATAGTATTATTTTATTTTTTCCAATTACATGTAAAGATAGTTTTCAACATTCCTTTTTGTAAGATTTTGAGTTCTATATTTTTCTCCCTCCCTCCCCTCATGCTGCTTTAATTTCTTAAAAATGGGATAGATTTCTGTTGTAGAAAAATGTAGAGGGATGTTGATGTTTGTTTTTAGATTTTATTCATAGGAACAAGTATTGTAATATTGATAACATTTTTATTTTCAAAGAATGAATAATTCTACACTTATTCAGAGAAGGTGGGTTGTTTTAGACTTGAGTGCTGACAAAATAATAATAATAATTGTAATAACTGAGTTACAATGTGTTCTAACGCTTATAAAGCAATTAGAATATGTTGTAACTCAGTCATTACAATTACAATACAATACTTATAAAGCAATTGATGTGTATTATCTTATTTAATTCTCATGACAATTCTGTGTAACATATGTACCACAGATGTCAGAGGTGTTGACAACTCCATTTCTAACTTTGGCATTTTTATTAGCTGTTCCTGCTTTCCTTTTAACCATTTTTTGGGGGAAGAGGGTGAGGCAATTGGGGTTAAGTGACTTGCGTAGGGTCACTCAGCTAGTAAGTGTTGTGTCTAAAGCCACATTTGAACTTGGGTTCTCCTGACTTCAGGGCCAATACTTTATCCACTGCAGTACCTATCTGCCCCCCTTAGCTTCATTTTTTTAGACTTCTTTGTTTCCTTGGAGACTAAGCTCAAAGCACTAACAACAGGATGTGATCCTGACCCCTTCAATGCTGATTTCTATCCCCTTCCACAAAAGAAAAATTGTAATTTTTTTGAATATACAATTACAAGTTCCTCTTGTCTTACCTGAGAAAATGTAAATTCCTTGAAGCAGGAACTGTTTCATTTTTGTTTCTGAATCCCCAGCACCTGTAGCAATGCTTGGCACATAGTAGGTACTTAATAAGTGCTTATTGGTTGATTTTTAGATGAGGAATTTGAACCTCAGAGAAGTTAAATGGCCTCTTCAGTCTCAAAGCTAGTAAATGTCAGAGGTGGGACTTGAACCCTGAATTTAGTCATAAGTTAATTGCTCTACCCACTATGCTTATTTACAAAACAAAGATAAAAATACCTAGACCACTTACTTCTCAAGGTCATTGGGAGATTAAATGAGATGTTATATGCGTGTGTTTGCTATAAAGTATTTTTCAAAACTTAAAATTTTGTATACATTTCTCCTATTATCATACAAATAGAGTGCCAGTTAGAGCATTGGAATTTGATTCAGTAAAAGCTGCATTCAAATTCTTTTTCCAAATTTATTTTATTTAAAGAAACAGAATAAAAAAAGAAAAACAGAAAATACAATACAAATTACAAATACAATACAAAACAAAATGAAACAAAACAAAAGAGAACATTGTCATGTTCCCAGCAGAACATCAGGGAGGATTCAATATATATATAATAATAAATAGCAGTTCAAGAAAGTATATATATACTTTCTTGACCTTTCTTGAATTTCTTTTATTAATATATATTTATTAATATATATTAATAAAAGAAATTTATATTCACAACCGGCCATCTTTTATTTACCTCCCTGTAAATTTTTCTTTTGTTCTCTGCTATGTACTTTTTTTACTTTATTCTTTTTTTCCTCCTTTCATCCCACCTCCACCCCAAAGCAGGCTATAATTAAGAAAGGATATATTTATATACATATGTAGATATATACATACACATTCTACCTTCACACATTGAGGCACATATCTTTCCTATCCCTGCTGACATTTTGCTTTAATTCTGCTCCTTAACTTGCCTAGCTATTACTTAACCTCCTCCTATCCATGAATTCCTCCCTTGTTTTCTTCCCTTACTTTTTGCTTTCCCATCTATCCATTTCTCTACACTTATTTCTTTATAGATATTTGGAGGATATTATATCCTTCATAGTATATATTTAACCCATTTTCAATGTGAGTAGACTACAAGCCCTCCTCCCTCCTCTAATGCCTTTCTGTCTATTTTTCCTCTGTACCTTATTTGTATGACATAATTACTATTTTTTACCTTAACTATGTCCCAATCTTTCATTTGAGCTGCCCTATTGTTGATGTCAATTTAAAATATTTGTTATAATTTCCCATGTTAAAAAAAAAACAAAAAACAAACCATAAACAATTTGTCCATGTTGAGTTTCTTGAAATTGATCTTTGATATTGGCTTTTATATATTAAATTTTCTATTAAGTTCAGGTTTGGTTTGATACAAAGTCCTGAAAATCTGTAAGTTCATTGAATGTCTACTTTTTCTCATTTGAAATTAGAGATAATTTTGCCAAATATGATATTTTTGGCCACCTAGTTCTTTTGATTGTTGGTATTTATGATTCCAGTACCTGTAGTCTTTTATTGTGGCTGCTGACAAATGCTGTACAATTCTATTTGTAGCTCCAGCATATTTGAATTTTTTTTCTCGTTTCTTGCAAAATTTTCTCTTTGATATGAGGTTTTGAAATTTGACAGTAATGTTCCTATGTGTTTTCCACAAAATATCTTGTTGAGATGGTAATTGGTAGATTTTTTTCTATTTCTACTTTTCCCTCACGTTCTATCATTTCAGGACAATTTTCTTGGATTATTTCTTGTATTATCGTGTCAAGGTCCTTTTTTTTTTTTTGGTCACAACTTCGGGCAGTTCAGTTATTTTATATTTCCTCTTCTTAATCTGTTCTCCAGATCTGTCCTTTTTCTTATGTTTCACAGTCTGTCCTATTGTTCATTCTTTATAATCTGTTTTTTTATTTCTTGATCTCTCAGTTTCACTGGCTTCCCCTTGCCCAATTCTAATTTTCAAAGAGTTATTTTCATCTTTGAGACTCTGCATCTCTTTTTCTAGTTGATAAACTTTTTTTTTTCATAATCTTGTTTTTCTTGGATGGTTTTTATTTTTAACTTTTAGTTTTTCCTCAATGTCTCTCATTTGATTTTTAAGTTTCTATAAATTCTTTCTGGGCAGGGAGACATTTCACTTTTTGGGGTAGATTTTTTTTTTACTTCATTGACCTACTCTGAAGATGAACCCTGGTCTTTCTATAGTGAGGTTCTTTCTTTTTTGCAAGTTAATTTTTTTTTTTTTTAAATAAGAGGTATTGGAGTAAGTAGCTCTAATCTTGGGAGTGGGCAGGATGGTGTCTCTGGCTTCACTTCAGCTCTTCCCTCTGATCAAGAACCCTAAACCAAGAGCACCACCCTCCAGCAATACCTGTAGCATCATCATCAGCATCCCTGTCCCCCTGCCTCTGTACTCCTAGTGGGCTGGCTCCTTCTCACCCAAGATGGAGTCCCTGCAGCACAGGTGAACCTAGTGTTCCTAATCAGCTGAGGTTCTCTTCTCTTCTCAGACCCAGATCCGACTCTGCAAACAGTGCAGGAGGTGAAAGTTTCTTTGGTTTCTGTGGAGGCTCCAGTCACACCCAGCTAGCCCGAGGGGTCCCCATTGGTGTTTCTGAGAGGTTAGCCCAGAGGCTAACTTTGTGAAATGCAAACACATGAGTTAATCCCATGTGATCTTTCTTTGGATCTTCTCTTTTGTACCTGTAAGAACTCCTGTCCTATCTCAAGTCTTTTTGATTTTTCACTAGTCTCTGTTCACCCTGAGGCACAAATTTGTTCTATTTGTGGGGAAATCTTGAAAGGTTGAAATTTACCAACTTATTCTGCCATCTTTCCAGAATCCTCCCTCCCCCTTGCCCCAGTTTAAATTCTATTTTAAATATTTAATAGTAGTTTATCTTTGAGAAGCCTCCTCTCTATCTCTCATTGCTTCAATTTCCTGATTATAAAATGGGAATAATGACAACACCTACTTCACAGTGTGATTGTGAGTGTCAAATGTGGTAAAGTACTTAGCAAACCTCAAAGTATCATATAAAGATGAGACATCATTATCCTCATCATCTTGGACTAGACCTGTAATTTCATTAGTGAAGGTTACTTCCAGTAAGGAAACTTCCTCTAACAAAACAGATAAGCTCCCGTTCTGCTACTTAGGTCATTTTATAGTGCACTAAGGCGTTAAAATATTTGCTCATGGTTATTCAACCTATATATGTTAGAGGAAAAACTTGAATTCAGATCTTTCTGATTCTAAGATCAGCTCTATTTACCTTTTATATCTCATCTTCTGAGATAATAATATTGTTTTTATGCAATATCAACAATTTTCTTTTCAAATCCATGCTTCAGATTAGTTAATGGGATTACCTATTGTTTGTTACTTGAATGACTGTTTTCTAGATAGCTTTTTCATTTCTAGGATTGCAGTTAGGATCCATTAGAGGCTTGATATTAGCACAGCAGAACAACATCTCCCGTCTTGAATAGCCTCATAATTATCTCAGGACTTATATGTTCATCTTCTGAGATCTTCATGTCCCAGGTGTCAGTGATATGTTTGTTCCTTTCTAGTACTTCCTTACAGTAGAATATGATATTATAATCTTCTGCCCTCAACAATACAACTTTGATGTAACATGAGGTTTCTTTCCCCAATCCCCTATTCAACATTTATTTATTTTTAATTTATGGAATAAAACAAACGTTTCCATGACATAAGTATAGTAGAAAAAGATCATTGCACATGAAACTGTAAATCCTATTCTTTTGAAATGTATAATAAAGTTGTCATGCAAATTTCTTTTTTCTTCTTCCCCCTCCCTTCATGGCTACCCTTACACACAAATATGTATATATGCAAAATTATTCTATACATACTTCTATATTATCTGGTTGAAGATAACGTCTTTCTTTATATGTCTTTATCTCTTTATAGTTAATGAGGGTATTTATAATAGTTAAAATAGTTAAAATAACATTCACTCAAAGTCATTCTTAAAACAATATTGCTATTAGTATATATAATGTTTTCTTGGTATTTCTCATTTCACTCTTCATTATTTCATACAAGTCTTTCTATGTTTTTCTAAGATCTTTGAGCTTATCATTTCTTATAGCACAATAATATTCCATTACAATCATAGATCACAATTTTTATATACCTAACATTTAGTCCTGAGTCCTTGATCTAGTTAAGCATCAGTGAAAATATCATTTTGACACTGAGCAGGCAACTGGGATGTTTGTTAAGTGTAGTTGTCAGCTTGACTTTTCAATATCATTAGCTGGGCATACAAATAATATTATTGCCCCTATGGTGACATAGAGGACAATGGTCATATGATTAAGCTGACCTGGTTATATTAATATGAGTGTGCTAGTAAATATTTAGCAACTAGTTCTCTAACCAGGCAACATATTTTTTTAAAGTTTAATCTGTGTTAACTTTTATTTCATCATTTTCTTAAACTTATACACTCAACAAAACAATAAATCAAACCCTGATTTGTAGCATTTGCTGATTTCCAATGTGTAAATGCGCAAGTTCAAGTTAGCTCTAAAACACCCATGGTTTTTAAACTGTTTTCAGGGTAGCAGGAATTCCAGTAAAATTTCCTTTTTTTTTTTTTTTTCTGGACACCCACTTTCTTGTCCAGGTGTCTTGCAGAGCATTGTTGTGTCTTGCTCTGAAGAATAGAGGTTTCAAAATTCTCAAGGAGGTAAGCAAATACTAGGAAAGAGGGAAAGAAGTCAACCCTTAGGCAAACCATCGTGTATTTCTCTTTGATTCTGATATAAGAATAGTTGGCATTTTTACAGATTTCAGAGTTTGGAAAGTGTTTTTACAGATAGTCTCTCATTTAATCTTCATAATGATCATTGTGAGTCAGAGCTTCATGTATAACCTATTTCTTCATATTGTAGTTTATATTTTACTAAACAGAATATTTTATAGGTGAAGAAATTGAAGCTGAGGAATGTCAGGTGTGTTGCTTGGGGGTCTTATAGTTAGGAGGAAAAAAAGGTTGGATTCCCATCCAGTCCAATCCGATGAGTATTTATTTAATGAAAGACATGGTGTCAGGTAATGAAGACAAAAGATAAAAATAAAAATAATCCTTTTCCTCACAGAGATTAAATTCTTGAAAGGTGGAGAAGGGAGAACAATATGTGAACCCATAAGTATATGCATGGTTATTTTGAGAAGGGAGAGGACACCACCAGTTAGGGAGGTCAGGAAAGGTTTCTCTTGTAGGAAGGACACAATTTGGGACTTGATGGAAGTTAAGAGTTGTAAGAGGCAGAGATCATCAGTCACATCAATTGCATATTCATTAAATGAGATTTTATTGAATACCATCAACAGAAAGGTACTGATAAAATACTATGAATTATAAAGAGAAAAACAAGCTATGTTAGTGTTTTCCATGCCTGGAATGCACTCACTCTATATTTCTTTGTTCCTCCCTTTGAGACAAATCTGAAGCACCATCTGTTATTTCTACCTTAACATCTTCCACATATTCCCCCTGCTCTCCTCTGACACAGCCGTCACCTTTAACTCCTCAGGTGATAGAGTATTGCAATAGCTTCCTGATGGGGCTACTTGCTTCAAGTCTCTTCCCAAACCAGTTCATCTTTCACTCAGTAGTCAAATTAGTCTTCCTAAAGTACAAAGTCAGATCACTTGACTATACCATTCTATCAACTCTTAATGGCTTTCTGTTACTTGGTTCTTGTCTCTTTTATTAGACTGTAAGTTCCTAATGATCATTTTCAGCCATTGCATTATATTCCCAGTCCTCTAAGGCAATATCTGGAGCATAGAGATCCTTAATGAATATTATTGATCAATTGAGGAGTTTCTACCCTAACAGGTAATATAAAACATACAGTATGTAATGTGCCCCTCAAATGGCATAAAGAAAATGTTCTAAAATGCAAATTAAGGTAACTCTGAGATACCACTACACACCTCTCAGATTGGCTAAGATGACAGGAAAAGACAAGGATAAATGCTGGAGGGGATGTGGGAAAAGTGGGATATTAATACATTGTTGGTGGAGTTGTGAATAGATCCAGCCATTCTGGAGAGCAGTTTGGAATTATGTTCAAAAAGTTATCAAATTGTGCATACCCTTTGACTCAGCAGTGTTTTCTATTCAACCTATATCCCAGAGAGAGCTTAAAATAAGGAAAGGGACCCACATATGCAAAAATGTTTGTAGCAGCTCTTTTTGTAGTGGCAGGAAACTGGAAACTGAATCATCATCAGTTGGAGAATGGGTGAATAAATTATGGTATATGAATGTTATGGAATATTATTGTTCTAAAAGAAATGATCAGGAGGATGATTTTAGAAATGTCTGGAGAGACTTACACGAACTGATGCTAAGTAAAATGAGCAAAACCAGGAGATCATTGTACATGGCAACATCAATATTATACGATGATCAATTCTTATGGAAGTGAATATCTTCAACAATGAGATGATTGATGCCATTTCCAATGATCTTGTGATGAAGAGAGCCATCTACACCCAGGGAGAGAACTGTAGGAAGTGAATGTGGATCACAACATAGCTTTTTTTTTTGTTTTTATTCCCTTGCATTTTAAAAATTCATTTACTTTCTTTTTTTGATCTGATTTCTCTTGTGCAGCAAGAGAATTGTATAAATATACATTTATATTTAACATATATTTTAACATGTTTAACATATATTGAATTGCTTGGCATTTAGGAGAGGTGGTGGGGGGAAGGAGGAGAAAATCTGAAATACAAGGCTATGCAAGAGTCAATGTTGTCAAATTATCTGTGAATTTGTTTTGAAAATTAAAAAAAGTTTTATATAAAAAAAGAAAATGCTCTAGAGATTCAGAGAAGGAAGAAGTTACTCTTATCTGATATGATCAAGGAAAGTTTCATGGAAGAGGTGGGGAGATTGGGAACTTCTAGGTAAAGGGAACAATCTGAATAAAAACATGGCCATGGAAAAGTATTCACTAGATTCCTAGAACAGCAGTTAATCCAGTTTGCCTTCAGTGATAAGGATTAATGTAAGATAAAACCATATAGGCAGGCAGCAATCTGATTATGTAGGACTAGGAGATTGTACTTTCACAAGCAATGGATAGCTATGCAAGTTTTTCAAATAGACAAGTAATTGAAAAAAATACTGCCATTGGAAGATTAAATTGTGTCATCTGTGCAAAGGTTGACCCAGAGGAGAGGAGAAGGTTTGAAAAGAAAGTAAAAGTAGGGAAACCAGTTGAAGATAAAGAAACCTGAACTGAGATGGGAGCAGTGAGAATGGAAAGGAAGAATAAAAAAAAAATACAAAGGAAAAATCATCAGGATTAAAAAACTAGCTAGAAAATAACATAGCCATGATATTGGAGGGTAAAAGGTCTAATAATTGTTCTGCCTCTGCCTCTCATCACTTTTGTTCTTATAGTTGATCACTCAACTCCCACTTGTAGGCTTTTCTCCAACTCAGTCTCTGGGGCAATGGGTCCTTTGGGCAAAGGGAATATAAGAACCTTTGGCTTCTGAGGTCAGACAGCTCAGCATCAAGCCAGCCTTGTACCCCTGCTTTAGGAACTGGCCTGCTCCTTTGTTCCTTACAAACAAGCCCCTGCCTGCCTGGTACCCTAGTTTTCTACAAGAGCTCATGCTAGTGCTAACCAAACTTTAAGTCTGACATAAACAACACCACTGTTATTCTGTGCTAGAGAGTTTATAGATAGTTCTCTATTCCATTCAATAACATTCAACAAACATGCAACTGAAATCATGATAGAATGAACATCATTGAACTTTATTATTATTATTTTTTAACATCGTGACTTTGTGTACTAAACTTATATTCGCTTGTCCTGTTGGATTATTAAGTTAGAGAGCAAATGAGGCCAAATTATATTAGTATGAATTCTATTATAATGAAAATGTAATGCAAGAATTATTAAGCCCAAGTAGATGGTCTTTTTATTTTGAACAATGTTCAGTATAGACACCCTTATTGAACTTTGTTGTAACTGGAGTTGACCTGAATTACTTAGTGTTTCAGTAAAGGAGTAGTGGCAGAAATACTTGCTCTTATTTCCATATCTGTTCTTGATGTACTATGAAACCTTGTCACAATGCAATATAATACAATGCAACAAATATTTATTATACATCTATTGTGTGTAGAGCATCATCATAAGCTCTAGTAAAAATATAAAGTTTAGCTATGATATGATTATTTCCCCTTTCCCCTAACTTCCAGTGTTGAAGTAAAATGATAGAAATATAGCTAGAATATCTGATATTATATCCATGATTAGAAGGTGACAAAGCAAAATAATATGTGATCATAGAGGGAATATGAGCCATATATGCAAAGCCATGATATAGAGCCATACTGACTGGGGGTACATATTAGAAATATCAGGGTAGGAGTTTAGCAGGAAAAAAAGAGGGAGAAAGGGCATCCCACACATAGGATATAGCCTGAGCAAATGCATGAAGGAATCAGAGTATAGTATGAGCCTAAGAAAGCAGAGTAGTTAGGTTTGGCAGAGCATAGAGCATGTAGATGGTAGTAATGTGAAATAAAATTGAAAAAGTAAAGGGTATCAGATTATGGAGGCCCTTAAATGCCAGATAGAGGGGTTTGATATTAACTTGCTAGGTAATAGAGTTACTAGTGAACTGGGAGACAGCTCTGTATACATATATATCTATATATATAAAATATTTTTTTGGCAACAAGAAGAAAGATGGTTTGTAGGGGGGGGAAATAAAGCCATAAATAAATAAAAAAGAGGCTATTGTAATGCTCCAGGTGGGTGGTATTCTGGTGGAAGTGAGAGTAGAGAGGAGGGGATAGATATGAAATATTGGCAATAGAATTGTCAGTGACTTATTGGCTATGAGAGGCAAATAGAAGGGAAGAGTTAGCTTTTACTTTAAGGTTGTAAATATGATGATGTCTTAGACAACTAGTGAAATAAGGAGAAAACAGATAATGGAGAGGGGGAATAGTGAACTGAGAAGTTATATGTTGATTTTTTTTTTTTATTTAATAGCCTTTTATTTACAGGATATATATATATGGGTAACTTTACAGCATTAACAATTGCCAAACCTCTTGTTCCAATTTTTCACCTCTTCACCCCACCCTCTCCCTAAATGGCAGGATGACCAGTAGATGTTAAATATATTAAAATATAACTTAGATACACAATAAGTATACATGACCAAAACATTATTTTGCTGTACAAAAAGAATCAGACTCTGAATTATTGTACAATTAGCTTGTGAAGGAAATCAAAGATGCAGGTGTGCATAAATATAGGTATTGGGAATTCAATGTAATGGTTTTTAGTCATCTCCCAGAGTTCTTTTTCTGGGTATAGCTAGTTCAGTTCATTACTGCTCCATTAGAAATGATTTGGTTGATCTCGTTGCTGAGGATGGCCTGATCCATCAGAACTGGTCATCATCTAGTATTGTTGTTGAAGTATATAATGATCTCCTGGTCCTGCTCATTTCACTCAGCATCAGTTCGTGTAAGTCTCTCCAGGCCTTTCTGAAATCATCCTGTTGGTCATTTCTTACAGAACAGTAATATTCCATAATTTTCATATACCACAATTTATTCAGCCATTCTCCAACTGATGGACATCCATTCAGTTTCCAGTTTCTAGCCACTACAAAAAGGGCTGCCACAAACATTCGTGCACATACAGGTCCCTTTCCTTCTTTATAATCTCTTTGGGATATAATCCCAGTAGTAACACTGCTGGATCAAAGGGTATGCACAGTTTGATAACTTTTTGAGCATAGTTCCAAACTACTCTCCAAAATGGTTGGATTCGTTCACAACTCCACCAACAATGAATCAATGTCCCAGTTTTCCCACATCCCCTCCAACAATCATCATTATTTTTTCCTGTCATCTTAGCCAATCTGACAGGTGTGTAGTGGTATCTTAGAGTATATGTTGATTTTGAGATACTGGTAAGACATTCTGTTTTAATACTTGAATCTAGAATTTGTTAATGAGCTCAAAATGAGATATAAATTTGGGAATCATCTTTATAGAGAAGATAGCTGCAATGATGGAAGTGAATGAGATTGATAGGGAAGAAAAGAGCAAGGGTGATATCTTGGAAGATATCCAAATTAAGAGGGAAGGAAGGCAATGAGGACCATTGTCTTGAAGATGCCTTTAAGTCTATCTCTGAAATATATTGCTGCATGACCCTGGGGAAATTGCTTAATCTCTTATTTTTCTAGGCAACTCTAAGAATATAAATTGTAGAGAAGGTATTGACCTGCACTGGTAGAGAATTTTCTCACCTGGTAATTCCCTATGCCACTGAAATCACAGATTGTCGGCTATCTTTGTATTATAGATATAACTTCCTTTACCTATGTTTGGTATATTAAAATCTGGAATAATGAATGGAATAATGGAATGAATGATGAGATGATTATTAAATTTCTTCAGTTTACAAAAGGCTCATCCTTGGTTTTCTTTAAAGAGTGAACTTCTTTCTTGCATGCAAAACATTGTATAACATGTGCCTTTTGGGCAACTTATCTGTGTTGTTAGGACATAAACCTATTGTTCTGGGATTCCCATGTTTGGGACTCACATTTTCTTTCTTTTTAAAAAAATATTTTATTTTTTCCAATTATATGTAAAGACAAATTTTAACATCCATTTAAAAATTTTTTCGAGTTCTGAGTTTTCTCCCTTTTTTTCTCATCTCTTCCCCTCCCTAAAATGGTAAGCAATTTGATATGTGCAATCATGTAAAATATATTTCCATATTAGTTGTTTTGTGAAAAAAGAAACATCAAAAGAAAACACACACAGACACAAAATGAAAATAGTATGTTTTAATCTGCATTCAGACTCCATAGTTCTTTCTCTGGGGATGTGCATAGTTTTTTTCATCATGAGTCTTTTGGAATTGTCTTGGATCATTGTATTGCTGAAAATAGTTGTTATTCATGATTTCTATTACAATGTATAAAGTTCTCTTGGTTTTGCTCACTTCATTTCTTATCAGTTCATGTAAGTCTTTCCCAGATTTTGGGGAATCACATTCAGACATAAGTATTTACATAAGTATTTACTCTTTGGGAACCAACTAGATGGTGCAGTGGATAAAGTGCTGGCTTAAAGTCACGAATCCTTGAGTTTAAATTTGGGTTCAGACACTAGTTATGTGACCCTGAGTAAATCTAAATCTCTAGTTGTCTAACCTTCTTCATCTGTAAAAATGGGGATAATAGTAGTACCTACCTACCTTCCAGGTTTGCTGTCAGGATTAAATGAGATAATATTTGTAAGAAGTGTTTAGCATAGTACCTAGTTTATGGTAGGTACTATGTAATTTATCATTTAGTATTACATTTAGTACTATAACTCTTACTATAGCTTTTGGTTTTGTTTTATTTTTGGTCTGGATTTAGGGTTTTGTCAATGTGGGGAACTTTTGATGGAAAAAACTCTCAATGTCTAAGTAGAATTAACCTTATCTGAAAATTATGCTATTATATATATTTACCTACTATTACCGAGATACCTAGTATCTCATTACCTAGAGGTAATGAGAGATTAAGGACTTGACCTTAAAGTTCCTTCAGAGAAGAATTCTCTTGAGACCCTTTCAGGAGGTCCATGAGGTCAAAGATATTTTCATAATAATACTAAAATATTTTAGTTACTAAATGACAAATGACAACAGGATAATCCATATAAAAAAAGCTATTTGGAAGAGAAGGTCTTTGATAATTTTCAAAACTGGAAATTAGTCTTGAGACCAAAAAGTCTGAGAACATCTGGCTCAGAGTATACTCTGTATCAACACTGGATATATTTTTTGCTGTTCGGTTGTATTTGACTCATTGTGATGCCATTTAGGATCTTCTTGGCAAAGATACTGGAATGGTTTGCCATTTCCTTCTCCAGCTCATTTTACAGATGAGGAAACTGAGGTAATCAGGTCTAAATGACTTGCCCATGGTCACATAGCTAATAAGTGTCTGAGACCAGATCTGTGACTCCAGGCCCTGAACGTTATGTACTATAGTGCTCTTATGCTAGATGCTCTTACAATCTTTATTACTTTTGTGGAATTTATCATATACCCTGTAGTACTGATAACTGTTTGAGTTTGGGTCCTATTTCTTCATGAAGATTTTAAGTTCCATGTGGGCAGAATCCATATAATCAAAGGCTCATAATTAAGAATTGGAAGGGATCTTATAGGTACATAAATAAATACATGATAATCTGGGGGATAGACAGTACTAGTATTTGTAAGTATAAAACACTTACAAATTTGTAAGACACCAGGAAGTGTCTGAGGCTAAATTTGAATCCATGAAGATAAATCTTCCAGACTCCAGGCCTAGTGCTCTATGTTCTATGACACAACTACCTAGATGCCCCTAGATTAAGAATTAGAAAATCTTTCCTCAATCACATATCAGCTGTGTGACTGTGAAAAAAACACAACTTTCTAACATCTGTTTTCTTATCTGAAAAATGGGATTATAATACCTGTGTCACTGAACTATCAGGTTTATTGTAAGGATATGAAATGAAATAGATAGCACCTGGCAAAGCTTTCAGCGCAATATAAATATTAGTTATTATTATGCATCAAATCACATTCCCTGGGTTTTTCATGGGACATATCACTATAATAATGGAAAACTTATAAAGGAACTATAATCCTTGTCCCATTGCCCTGGTGTTATAATGGGGTTCTACTGTGTTATTATTGAAGACATTTTAAATGAAAATTTCAGCCCCAAATGTAAAATGCTGCCAGGCAGTGATGTTTTTACATTAACATCCTCCCAATGAGTTTTACTATAATGGCATTCTTGTGTCACACAACACTGGGGCCTAAATGAGTTTTTCTTAAAAGGGCCTCTTCAGGAGGTAGGCCCTATCATTTAAGCATATTTTCCTCTCATGCCTCTGTTTTAGCATACATTTCCCTATTTTCCTCACATTTTCTTGCAAGAAAGAATCATAAACCACAGAGGTGAATTACAACTCCAACTGCACTATAAAGTGGTTATTTAAAAACCAGCAATGTACCTTTTCGATAGCCAGTTTAAAGGGGGAAGGGTGGGCCATCTAGCCATCAAAGGATAAAAATCTATACTAAATCTTAAAAAGCAAAACCTAGCACAATTTCTTTTTTCTTTCTCCACAAACTGAGACCATTGTATTTCCATCCTTGGCTATGTCAGCAGTGATAGGCTCTCTCACCCCCAGCCCCCAACATTGATTGTTGACTTCCCCTGACATGGCATCACAACCCATTAGTGCTGAAAACTGACAAGCCTGGCTACAAGAGCAAACTGGTGAGTTTGAAAGGAAATATACAAAGCTCAGGCAAAAAACACTATTAATAAATTAAAAGAAAACATCCCCATCCAAATCAACTTTTTTTCCCCCCCTGATACCTCTGTGAAGGTTAGGAGAATAAATGTTTTTTCCCTTCAACCCAAACTTCAAGGTCTTAAAAAAAAAAGTGGAAGGAGCATGACTTTATTTTCATTTTCAAATGAAGGTGGGTTGAGAAGTATGAAAATGGAGTCAGCTAAGCTGCTTTTGCTGATAATGCTAATATATATTATGTTTCCTTTCAGACCGAAGCACTTCAGACAAATGAGTAACTCAGCAGTCCTGTGCTTCAGAAGGCCAAACTCTAAACGCAGATGCTTCTTGTAATGTTCATTTTTTTTCCCCCATGCATTTCTGTAGTGACTATCTTGAGAGGTACAGTAATGGTAATAGGAAGCATTCCTTATGATTGTACAGTTGATTGCCCTGGGGAAGAAAGTGACAACCTCTAGATTTCCAATAGACCTTATATTTGCAGAGATAGGGGTTCCAGGACAGCCAACTTGTCAAAATCTTAGGAGTGAAAGCCCAAGCTGAATGTAACTTTAGTTTAAAAGACTGTGTACAAGTTTTGTAGCCAAAACAACAGTGTCGAGGCAGCCCAGTTAATTATAGATGACCATCAGGTAGTGGGAAAAATAAAAAGCAAAGAAGGGACCAGACCAGAAGCCAATCAAGAATTTTGTGGGACTATTGCAGGCAGTGAGGATAAAATAATAATAATAAAAAGTTTGGGTTAATAGTAATGATGACCTACTTTGAGGAAAGAAACATTATTTAGAACCAGACTTTCCAGTTGATAGCTTTAGGGGCTAAAGTATCACTAGTATTCCAACATATGTCCTTATGTTTTTGCCTACTGTTACAATTCTGTGCATTTGGGATCAGTCCGTTTCTCTCATTTCTTCTAATTAATTTGGGCTTTCCTCACAAAGCTGTGGAAATACCTTATGACATTGATTTTGTTGTTGTTCTTTTCAGAAACACTGTTGTTAGTAGGACACAGTCTGTTGAGATGAAAGGGACCTTAGAGGCCATCAATTCTAATCTTATGTGAAAAACCCCAAGCAATATTCTCGTTGTGTGGTCATCTAGCCTTTGTTGGAAGCCTCCAGCAAAGGGGAACCCACTCTATGACAATGAAACTCATTCCATTTTTAGACATTGCTAATTAGTACAAATTATTTTCTTATATTGAGTCAAAATTTGCTTCTCTAATATTTACCCTTCATGGTTTTTGGTTCTATTCTTTGGGAATAACTGTACTAATCTAATACCTATTTCAATGAAAGGAAAGCTTTTGTGTCCTGAAATGATTTCTTTTCCAGGCTCACCACTCTCAGATCCTTCAATTGATCAATATAAGACTGGTCTTTAGTTCCCTCACCATCCCATCCACCATCTTCAGAACAGGCCCCATTTATTAATCCTTTTTCTAAATTGTAACAATAGACCTGTATACAATATTCTGGATACAGTCTGACCAAGGTAGAGTATAAAGGAATTACCATTGACCTCAACCTGGATGTAAAACTATTTTCAGTGTAGTCTAGGATAAACATATTAGCATAAATTCATGGAGTTATTATCATCTATTAAAATGCCCAGATTTTTTTTTGACACAAATTCTTCTCTAGTTCTACCATCCTTCATTTGTGAATTCATTGATGTTATTTTATTTTATTTTTTGAGGGTAATTGTGTTAAGTGACTTGCCCAGAGTCATATAAATAATTTACATCTGAGATCAGATTTGAACTCAGCTCCTAGACTCCAAGGCCAGTGCTCTATCCACTATACCACCTAGTTATCTCCCAATGTAATTATTATTTTTTAAAATTCTTCTGGTTAGCATTTGTGTTGGTCACATTATTCTAGTAGATTTTATATCTATCACAATGCTAGGTTTGTTAACTTAGACCAAGAATTTATAAACTATGACTGATGAACCAAATCTGGCTCACCACCTGTTTTTTGCATGGTTCATGATTTAAGAAGGTTTTTTTTTCATTTTTCCTTTCAAAAATATAACTTTATTTTAAAAAATGTCAATATTCTTCTTAGCACTCAACTATATATAAAAACAGGTGGTATCCTGAAGGTCATAGTTTGCCAGTGGTTGAAAGACTCTTCTAAATTTACTGTATAAAATGGAAGCTTCATCCCTGCCTTTTTAAACCCTTGTTTACACTATTCTTATATTCAAAGTGATTTGGAGGATGAAGGGAAATAACTGTGTGGGAGGTAGGTCAAAAAAGGTTTCAGTGTCATGATAGCTTTTGAATTGGGCCTTAAATGGAATTTATTATTCTTATAGATTTTTTGTATCTATCATTGTATTAAGACTAGGATTTGTTAATCTAGACTCTTCTAAATTTGTTGGATAATATGGCAACACCCCTTTTTTAGTCCTTCCAGTTAGTATATATGTTATTTCCACTATTTTTGATCTTTGATATAGAGTTTATATTGATCATAGTATTGGGTCTAAGGACTAGGACTGGTTAAACATTCATATTCACTGGATAATGGGATAGCCCTTGATTTTGTTTTGGAGAGTCAGACCTGGTTTTTATTTGCTAGGAATGACTTGTTCCTTAATCTGATGCAGAGAATTGAACAGAAAATTCTAATTCAGGGGAAATGATTGCCCCAATCTTTCCTAGTTGACATCCCCATCAAAGCCTTATTTCCCCCAAAGCATGGAGAAAAGAGACCTATTTTTGTTGGCATTTTCCCATTGAGACATATAATTTTAAAACTACTAGAAATTAGAAAATGTAAAATATTCTCCCCCCCACCCCCAGAGTTACACTAATAATACCTAGATTAAAAGTAGATTTGGGGGCAGCTAGGTGGCACAGTGGATAAAACATCAGCCTGAATTCAGGAGGACTTGAATTCAAATCTGCTCTCAGACACTTAACACTTCCTAGCTGTGTGATCCTGGGCAAGTCACTTAACCCCAATTGCCTCAGTTAAAAAAAAAAAAAAAAAAAAGATAGATTTGGAAATCACAATAATCCCAAACCAAGAAAATGCAATGAACATTTATTAAGCCCTTCATGTATACCTAGACTTTGGTAGGTAATAAGGTGGAGGTGAGAAATGATGACATTTAGATAAGATATATAGTGCTCTAGAGGTTACTGGCTGGGAGGGGTAAAACTACATATACAATTAAATAAGATACAGAATATTATATGACCAGTGCATAGGACATACATAAAACAAAGTGAGGAAGTGACATGTGACTTGGACTTCAAAAGATAGGTGAAATTTCAATGGAGAGGGCATTCTAGGAATCGGATCAATATCAGCCAAGGCAGAGTCTGGACTGATTGAGCTTGGGGGACAGAAAGTAGTCTAGTTTAGTTCAAGCACAGAGCAACTGGGAGTATATAATTGGGAAAGAAGGTGTTACCTTCATTGAGGAAGCATACGGAAGCTTTGATTAAGGCAGGAGTGTCAGCAAGATTCCAATTCTTATAAAGCCATATTTAAGGTAAAGATTATACAATATTCTTGCATTCTTCATTTTAGGTAATTTATGCATAATTTAAGGGAAACAGAGAGTGACTTGATTTTCTAATGAACTGGGATCCTCCAGAAAATAAACTGTAAATAGGGTCTGATAATGAACCTGTAATTTTACTAGTAGGAGAAATTCCCTGATGAGGAAATTCTCTCTACCAGTACAGGTTGGCTCCTTCTTTGTAATTTATAGTCTTAGAGATTTGTTCAGAGCAGTCGTTGGCAAACTATTGAGAGCTTACTGCTTATTTTTTTTGCAAAGGATGGTTTTTAAATTTTTTAAAGTAAGTATTTAAAAATGTAAAAACCATTCTTAGTTCCCTGGCCATACCAAAATAGGTGACAGATGACAATTTGGCCTGCAGAACTACATAGCTGAGAAGTTATGTGAGTTGCTCAAGGTTAGTATCTCCAACATGTATCAGAGATGGGACTTCCTGGCTTTGAGACTAACTTCCTCAAATGACTGTACTCAAAAAGCAAACAAAAAAACAAAAAAAGAAAAAATATTCCTGTCTTAAGGAGATTACATCTTACCAAGGGGAAATAGCTATACAGAGAAGTAGAGGAACAATGTATGCAAAGCAAAAACAAAGTGATTTGGAGGATGAGGGGAAGTAACCATGTGGGGGAAGGTCAAGAAAGGCTTCAGTGTCATGATAGCTCTTGAATTGTGCCTTAAATGGAGTTAAGAGAGGGGGAATTAACTAGACCTGCTATAAACTTATTGGATAACTGGACCTTTATTTTAGATTGTCCAGTTAGAACTGGTTGTCATTTGTGTGTTGTAGCATGATTTGAAAGATTTCTTTGTTGTGGGAACTCCTACCTTATCACTAAATAGTTATGTCTTGGAACATGACCATGGCTCAGAATTTAATTGTCTTCCCTATGGTAGCACAGCTAATGTCAGGGGCCAGATTTGCATGCAGGTTTTCCTGATTCTAAGTCTACAACTTTATGCATTAGACCAAGTTGCCTTTTTATGGAGGTTAAAATAGCTTTAAAAAAAAGCTCCAATATGCTCAGTGTAACTGTGTGACCCAGTATTATAATTATTCCACTGGGATGGAACAATTCCAAATGCTACTCTCATCACTGGAATAGAGCCACTGTAATATGAGCATCCTTAGCCTTTCATCAGGCAGGGATCTCAGAAACATCCAAAGACCCAAGTGTTCATCATACCTGATGTATACTTGACCTTTGTCAGTGATCAGGAAAAAAAAAGGGCTTAAGGCCTTTGTTGGGCCCAATCTTGTTAAAGAATTAATTTACATTGACAAGTTCTATAAATCTATATTGCATTAACTAACTTTCACCAATTTAATTTTAGAATCATTAAGAAACTTCTTTCATATAGAAAAACATGGGCAGCCCACATCCTACCCATGAAAATGAGCTTGCTCTTTTGTTCCTTCAAGACTTTACTCACAGATGCATCTTTGAAACCCAGATATTTTTGGTTAATAGTGTTTTGGTAGATCATTGTTATGTTCAGAGACAGATGTACTGACTGCGGGGGACAATGGTTGGGTTCGTGAAGGGTTAAGCACTACTGTTGTTGGGGAGGTTGGGCTGGTTTCTGAGAGGCTACAGGAGTAGAGAACAGAGACTGAACACCTATGGTTTAGAACCGAGAAATCTATTAACTAGCTCTGAGGTCAAAGATAAACAGGAATAACGTTGCTACAGTCCCTGGAGACTTGAATTATACCAGTTGTCAGAAAGAAGTCCAGAGCAGTCTTTTATCCACTGAAGGGCTGGGACTTCTGCTGGCTTTACAGCTGGGCAAGCTCAGGACTAGAATAAGTTCAATTCACCCAGTTTGGCTACCCCAATGATATTTAAAGAGTGCCCACTCACTCATTTCTGTCCAGATATATTTTCACTTGCTTGAAGGAGACAGGGGAATTAGAAGAAAACACCAATGTTCCTGGGGCTCAGGGTCTGATCCTTCCCAGTCTTCTCCCCTCCCCTTTGCGGTTAGTATTCTTCATAAAAGATGATTCTGATTACAGGAAATCTTACAATTTCCAATATTCTCTTTATATTATTCTCAATGCTTAGCAAACAGTAGGTACTTAAGAATGCTTATTCTATTGAATTTCTTTGTCAGTAAGATAAAGAAAAGTCAGCCCAGATTCTACAGTAGATTTGTCAGAACATATTAATCACCTACTTGGCTTCTTTCCCTGTGAATGACTACTAATTCTTGCTGCTGGATTTTAGGATTTTAAAAACATAGGGAATACTTTTACTTTAAATTTAAATTTGGTGTATTTTCCAGACAGGAAGCTTATATCCTTTAGGTTATACTTTCTCAGCACTGATTACTTGTCTTATAGGAATTCTGTTGATTATCTGCTATTTGAATCCCTGTTGATCTATTTCTTTTGGTCATTTCTTTGTCTGAGCATCCTAGTCTTTGTGACTGGTTTGTATCTTTTAATATTGAAACTCTTATTTTATCATATATTTCCCTCCCATAATCTAATATTCTGGGGCAATTAGGTGGTATAGTAGATAGAGTGCTGGTGAGGAGGTCCTGAATAGTATTTTGAACCAAGAGAAACTAAAGCATTGATCTTTGAGGTAAGCAGGCAGAAAGTACTGATAGAAGTCAATTTAGTACTATGGTTCCACCCTCTGGGGAGATCATCCAGTCTGAAATCCAGGTTATGTTAAACTTTTGAGACCCACCCTCTGTAGAAGCCTTGAACAGTCTCACCTTGCCATGCCCTGTCAGAAATCCTAGTCATGTTCCTGAGGTTAAATTTTCCCTATAAAATATACTTATAGGCCATCCCATGGCTGCTCCCTTCCTTTGGGTCAGCCCACCACAATGCTCTGCCTCTTGGTGTATTTCCCCTTCCTCCATGCCATGTGATCTCTCTCCTAATTCCACCATGCTTCCCAATCCCACTTTTCCTCCTTACAACTGACTAACTTTATTTTTGGGGTGCTAAGTCTCTTTCAAGTTTTAGTTAGCTAAGTTAGCTGTGGGCATGCCCAACTTCATGGGATGTTCCCTTTCTATTGGGTTACTGTGAATTCTACTAAAGAACTTGTCCTTCATGTGATCTCTCAACACTTATTTCATATTTACCATTCCTGGTATCTATTGTATCCTTTCATTTTGTCTTCCCTAAATAAATATGTCTTTTGCCAAAGAGAATGGCCTTGTAAATTCTTCACAATTTTGGTGCAAAACCCCATATCATGGATCTGGAGTTAGGAGGACCTGAGTTCAAATATCACCTTAGGTACTAGCTGTGTGAGTCTGGGCAAGTCATTTAATTCTGCTTCAGTTCTACATCTGTAAAATGAGCTGCAGAAGGAAATGGGAAACCATTTCAATATCTTTGCCAAGAAAGTCCCAAATGGGGTCATGGGGAGTTGGACCTGACTGAAATGACTCAACAATCTAATATTCTTTATAATGCAGGCAGTACTTCTTCACCTGCAACCACATAGGTATGCTTTTGTGCCTACCCCTTATACTTTAGATCAGCCTTCAATTCTCCCTAATGTTCTCCCTATGTGCTTTCCCCTATCCTTGCTTCTATATTTTAAAATCTGACCTTTGCTGAAGATCCTGATCTGCTCTGTGGGTCTGCCAACCCTTCTGAACATTATCTGGTCTCTATCTTTGGTGACTGAGCTCCAACATATCAATGGGGCTGATGTTCTTCAAGTATAGATGTTTGAATTAAGGAATCATCACCAGGACTTATTAATTCAAGTTATTCATTAGGTTAGAGGTTAGGTTGATTATAGCTGTTCACCAGGATAGAACACATAGAGCATTTCAGCCATGCCCCAATAATAGAATCCTGGACTTTGGGATATGTAATGACAGTTATCATCACAGTATTCACCAACTGGGAACTTGCCAGGCACAGCTTGGGACTGAGTGTCTAGGCTGAGGTGACTCAATATTGGTGATAATAAGTGGATGCTTTTTATACAGTTTCCAACAATATTAGTCAGCGAAAAATCATAAATCTAGTTTCAATTACTTCATAGCATTGAGGAATGTCTCAATAGAGATGAAATATTGCATTATTTCTAATTGTACACAAACATTAGGGCTTGCCAATCCTAATGAAGATAATTGACACTATCTAATTAGAATTGAATGGGTTTGAACCAAAGTTATATTATGTGTTTATAAAGAAAACAAGAGTCATCTGCCTTGGGGTAGGGTTCTTACTGCAAGCTCAGTGTTCAAGCTCAAAAATAAACAATTTTATGAATACTAGTAGGTTATAGCACCTGAAAACACAAATGAACAATTAGTCTAAAGTCTAAAGCTTCTTTACTTGGGATCAATGAATCTTCCCCTTCCCCCTTTCTCCTTTCTCCAATTCCCAAAGTTTGCTAATTTACATTTGCTAATTTTATTCTGAAAAGGGAAGGATTCACTGCACTTTCAAAAGGCAATGACTTTGAAACACACAAAAAGGTTAAGACCCTTCTATCTAAAACTATGTCCCATAGTCCTCTTGTGCTAGCTAGCTTTAGACAAGAGGTGTCTTATATGTGGCCTATAACACAACTGAATGAGTTGAACCCCATTAAAATGTATTTGAGAGATGTTTAACAAAATAAATAAAAGTACAATAAAACATAGGTAATACTAAACTAAATCAAATATGTGGCCCTTTGGCTTCTTTATGTTTGGCTTAGTGGCCCTTATATTTGAATTTGCCACTATTTCTCTCTCTATCTTGGTCTCTTGTCAGTCTCTCCCTCCATATTTTACATTCACTGTTTTGGTTATTTGAATATTGGTCTTTGTTAATTAAAAGGGAATTTTTTAATATTTGTAGTGTGTTATAGAAAATCATGAATGATACACATATGTAAAGAAAACTAAAAAAAATTTAGTAAGTCATAAATGCATAAATATGATATTATTCTATTTTATTATTGACTGCCATAAATATGCATATAAAAATTTATTATAAGTAATTTAATTTTGTTAAAAGTTTCAATGCTCTTAAGAACTATGGACTATGGATTCTCTTGGTGTTCAAGCTCAAAAATGAATAACTGTGAATACTAGGTGGGGTGTGGTACCTGAAAGCACAAATGAACAGTCTGTCTAAAATAGGACTTCTTACCTTGGGATCAGTGAACCTTCGAACTTTTCTTAGGGGAAAGAAATCTTTGAAGCAATTGCTGCAACTACACTTGTGGTTGTAAAGACTCTTCAGAATTTGTGATACTAATCTCTCGTGTAGAAATAGAAACTTTTTAATGTTGTTTTTTTTGTTTTGTGTGTTAAAATACATATTATCAGAATGACTGAAAATAAAGGTTTGGGATAGGGCCTAGATTCATGTTTTTCACATTGGGAGGGGGTCCTGTAAGCTAATCCCCTTGAATGTCAAGGGATAAATCTCTATATCTATATACATTCATACACACACACACACATATACACATTCATACATATGTATACAAACACACATATATGATGAAGACTTAAAAAAAAATACAAATCTCTCTTTCCTTTTAAGCTTCTTAATCATTTGGTTGAAGTATTTCTTACTATGTTCCAAAATCCTTGAGTGATTGATTGTGAGCACCATTACTATAATTATCAACAATAAATAGTTGAATATCCATTGTTGAATGTCCCTAGGGGCATTGTGCTTCTGACATAATTCTTGAAGAGATAAAGCTTTGTCAGATAAGTTGGTTTTTTTTTTTTTTTTTGGTTTGCTAATTTTTACTAAAATGATTTAAAATAGTATGATTACTATTTTGTCAGTGGGACCTCATGAGTATAACTTAGAGAAAGTACTTTTATTCTCATTATAGATGTGAAGGAAAGTCAAATCAAAACAAGCCAACAAGCATTTATTAAACACCTATGATGTGTCAGGGACTGTGCTAAGTGCAAAAAAAGATGAAGCATGCCCTCACTAGTATACAGTCTAAAGGGGGGAAATTATATACCAACAATTTTTATACAAACAAGATAAATGTTTTATAGTACTCTTTAGAAACCTCTATTCATGTTAGTCTACATAAATGGAGATAAAGAGCTTACCCCTAGATTCCTATTAAAATATTTTGGCTTTATGTAGTGGGAAAAGCATTGAATCAGATTTCCATCATTGTTTATACTTTTGCAGAATTTATCCTGGATCTCAAGGAGAAACTTCAGTGCTTGAAGAAAATGATCTGTGTGCTAACATTTAGTAATTTTGTCCCTGTCATTCCCTCATGTTGCTCTAGTATAGTGTGGTAGTATATCAAAAAAGATGGCTTTACAAGAGAAGAGTAATTTAAAATTCTATTTAATATATCATTCAAGTATTTTAATATAAGTAAGAACTTTCTTTAGATTATAGTAGGTGTTTAATTAATACTTTTTTCAGATTGATTTAAATTTGACAGGCATGGATTATAATCCATTATAATCCAGTGGTATACCACTGAGTTCTCTACACTCTTGCAATAGTCACCTAATTGGTTTCCCTCTTTCAAATCTCTTTCCTCTCCAATTCATCCTCCAACCAGCCATCAAAATGGATTTCCTAAAGTACAATGCTGAGCAGTCCTACCTCACCTTCAAGTCAATAAAGTCCAGAGGCTCCCTATTATCTCTAGGATCCAGTACAAATACCTCTATTTGACGTGTAAAACATTATACCTCCCTTCCTGTATTAAACAGCCATGAACTGTATAATCTAGCCAAATTGGTTTTGTACGGTCTCATCAGTGAAAGATAGATTATCCACTGATGTTTCTTTGCAGACAGTTTACCTCCTGTAACATGATCCCTCCTTATTTTCTCCACCTAAGATCCCTAGTTTCATTCAAAGGTCAGCTTAAGTACCACATTTCACATGAAGCCTTTTCTGATACCTCCACTACTGGTACCCCATCTCTCAACCCCTATTACCTTGTGTTTATATTGTTTACATTATCATATACTAGTTGTTTTCCTCCATATATGCAAGTTGGATGGCTCAGTAGATAGAATTCTGGGCCAGGAAGATCTGAGTTCAAATCTAACCTCAGATACTTACTGATGAGGTCCTGGGTCACTAGATTGGCATAGAAAATTTGAAGTAGTGATAAGATTATTTCCTGAGGCAATCAGGGAAGAATACTTCCCTGATAGGATGATCCCCTGATGGGGATCAGCTCAACCTTATAGTCCCACCCCTATGGGAGGTCTTGGGTGACCTACCTTGCTGTATCCAATCAGAAAGTCAAAGCCCTGAGGTTAAATTTCCTCTATAAATCGTTCCATGACTCTCACTATCTTTGCCGAATCCCTTTTGGATTAGTTTGCCACAATGTTCTGCCTTGAGGTATCTTTCCCTCCATCCCCACCCCCAAGCCTCATGGTGTCTAATCATTACGTTCTCCCAAATCTATTTCATATTTACCACTCCTGTTGTCTATTGTATCTCTTCATTTTATCTGTAACCTTTTCCTCATAAATCTACCTTTTGCTAAAGAGAATGTCCATTGTGAATTTGTCATATGACCGAATCTCAACATTTGATGCCAATTGCTCTTCAAAAAAATCTCATCATTTAGTGCCCCACCATCAATCTCATCGCATCATTTATTGGCTGTCTGAGCCTGGGCAAGTCACTTAAGCCCTGCCTACATCAGTTCCTTCAGTTGTAAAATGGGGACATAATAGCATCTACGGTTATGGCTAGGATCATATCTTGCAAAAGCACTTCACACAGTACCCAGCACATAGTAGGAGCGTAATAAATTCCTGTTTCCTTACTAGGGGTGTCTTGTTCTGGGCTCAGAGAGTGACTGACACCAGTGGGATGATGAGAAAAAATGATGAGTAACATTGTAGACATCTGGAAAGTGCTGCCCCAGCCAGAGACTGTGGCTATCCGAACTAATTGTTTTTGATAAGCACAGAGCCAAAACCAGCAATGTAACAATGCTGCCGTGTCACTTGAGACATTTATAATTAAACTGGTCCAAACACTCAGGCACATTATTAGAATTTTACTACGTTACCCTGCAGGATACGACAGACCTGATAATTCTCAATAAAAGGATACATTTTAACAAAATGTTAACTTGTCCCCATTGCAGCTCCCACTGCAGGCTGAGCTGGAGTGCCGTGATCAGCAGGCACAGCAGGGGGCTGAGCACAGTCTGGTTCATCCTCATGGGTCACATTCCATTACTTGATGCCAGGTAATTTTTCATCACATAGTCAAGCGCTTTTTAGTATCCTTAATATATTTTCATGTTGTATTCATTATTAGGTTGGGAAAGTCTTGATTTATTTTGATCATGTCACTCCACTTGGAACCTTGAAATGACTTGTTTCTCTTCAATATTTTAATATTTTACCAGGATGCATGTTTTCTTTATTATTGCAGAGAATAATTCCTCTTACTTTATTTAAAGGATGGTCTTCATGGATTATTGTGGATGAAAAAAAATTTCACGTGTGTGTGTGTGTGTGTGTGTGTGTGTCTCATTCTGCATCTTGAATCCATCACCTCTTTGCCAGGAAGTATATAGAATGCTTTGTCTTGGAATCATGACTGGTCACTGCATTGATCAGAGTAAATTTTGTCTTTCAAAGGGTGGGTTTTTTTTGGGGGGGGCGAGAGGTGTTTCATAATGTTGTTTCTGTATTAAATTGTTCTCTTGGTTCTGCTCACTTCACTCTGAATTAGTTCACACAAGTATTCCCAGTTTCCCCTGAAACTATCCCTTTTGTCAATTCTCATAGCAGGATGGTATTACTTTGAAGCCTTTTCAATTTTGTTAAGATGACATAGTTTATAGCCTGCTGGCATAGCTTTCAAGAATTCAGGGTCATCTTCACACCATGAGCCAAAGGAGCAGTACTTTAGAGAAGGAATAGCTAGATGGGTAGCAGGAAGCTGCAGCAATAGACTTAGAGTTTGAGTGGGACTATCTAGGTTCCAATTCTCCTTTGGAGATTTTCTATTTGTGTCATCTTGGTTATTCTCTTAACTTTTCTAAGCCTCATCCCCTCATCTGTAAAAGAATAATGTTAGACTAAATGACCTTTAAAAGTCTCTTATAGCTCCCAATCTCTCAACCTTTAAGTTTCTAGTCTTCCCTGATAATGGGAGTTGGCTTCTCTTCAGTTCAAGAAGCATTATTATGTACCTTCTATGTGCAAAATTTAGACACTGAGAAGGTACAAGGACAAAAGTGAAAGCCTTTTTTTTTTTAATCAATAGTACTTTATTTTTTCAAATACATGTAAAGATAGTTTTCAACATTCATTCATTTTCGTAAAACTTTCGTATTTCAGTTTTTTCCCTCTTTTTCTCCCCTCCCAAAACAGCAAGCAATCTGATATAAGTTAAATATGTGCAATCCTTTTAAAATATATTTCTATATTTGTTATGTTGTGCAAGAAAAATAAGATCAAAAGGGAAAAAACCCTGAGAAAGAAAAAAAACAAGCAAACATCAATAATGAAAAAAAAAAAGATGAAAACACTATTTCAATACACATTCAGTCTTCATGGTTCTCTCTTTGGATGCAGATGACTGTCACAAATCCATTAGAATTGTCTTGAATCATCTCATTGTTGAAAAGAGCCAAGTGATCATCACATAATTTTGTTACTGTGTAGTGTTGCTCTGGTTCTGGTCACTGTAATGGTCTCTTTTGATTCAGTTTCCTTGGGTTCTCTGGGAGCAGCCTTCATTTCAATTCAGTAATCACAAGACTAGCCAGAAGTTGAAGTCCAAATTCCTTATTATCTCTTTCAAAATCTTGTCTCCTTTCCTGGGGCCCAGTTAGCTTTCTTAAAGACCTATTTCTCTTTTTGGTTCTGAGAGTTTGAGCTCCCGCCTGCTTTCTCTGGCTTCTGAATCTCCCCAAATCCAAATGTTTCTGCTTCAGTCTCCAGCCACTACAAAGGTGGACGATGGAATGAATCTGTTTCAGCCTCCTAGTACTTCTAGTGCGCTTGTCCTTTCTGGCCCTGAGAGCTTCTAGCTTATATATCCCACACTGAGTACAAACCAATCATTATATCACTAGGAAACCATTATTTATTGTAGGATTAAATCAATGTTAAACTAGATTTAACCGTTGTCTCCTCAATTCCACGTAATACCTTGTTTCAAGTTCTGCATCATAACATCTCCTTGTAGGATTAAATTAATAATACTGAACCATGCTAAATTAGATATCTATTGTCTCTATCAATTCCACTGACTTAGTACCTTGTAAGAATCCTTTGTTTTAAATTCAGAGTTCTGGCCCATAATAGCTCACTTCACTCAGCATTAGTTCATGTTAAAAAAAAAAAAAGAAAATCCTTAAGCTCTGAGTTTACAGGCTATTGTGGCTACATAACAAGTAAACAGACAAATAAGTCTCAAACAAATAAGTCCCAAAACACCAAAATAAGGTGTTTTGAGGAGAAAGATCAGGGAATCTACTACATTTTACTGAAATTGACTCTTGTTCAGTTGGCCACTCCTTTCACCCCAGTCTTCTTGTCTGCCACAACTCTCCAGCTTATCTTTTTTTTTTCTAAACATATTTCCATATTTATCATGTTACACAAGAAAAATCAAATCAAAAAAGGAAAAAAAATAGAAAAAAACCAAGCATGCAAACAACAAAAAAAAAAATTGAAAATACTATGTTGTGATCCACATTCAGGCCCCATAGTCCTCTCTCTGGATGCAGATGGTTCTCTCCGTCACAAGTCTATTGGAATTGGCCTAAATCACTTCACTGTTGAAAAGAGGCAAGTCCATTACAATTGATCATCACATAATCTTGTTATTGCTGTGCCAGCTTATCTTTCAGCGGAATTTTGGAAGACCTACTGGGAGAGATCAAAGAGATCACCATCTCTCATTTTATAGAAGGGATAAGTGAAGCATAGAGAATCAAAGTGATTTGCTTATAGTCACAAATATTTGTGGTTGAGGCAGGATGAGAATCTAGGTCTCTGAGTCCTAATCTATAGTTCTACTTATTGATCTTTGAACAAGCTTTTGTCTGCTCCTGCCTCTTATTTTTTTTTTTTTAATTCCTTTGCCCCAAATCAGCCTCCTTTATTGTTGTTGTTGTTTTTGTTGAGGCAATTGGGGTTAAATGGGTTACTATTTCACACAACTAGTAAGTGTTTGAGGCCAGTTTGAACCCAGGTTCTTCTGACTCCAGAACTGGTGCTCTACCCACTGCACATCCAACTGCCCTGAATTTCCTTCTATTTTGAAAATAAATCTACTTATGCTTTACTACTTTCTTGAAGGTTTTCTGGAAAAGGTAATGTGGCATGTGAGAAACATCTTGCACTGAACTTGAACTAGGTAGTTCATTAGGAGGCTAAGGACATGGTTCAAATTCTGCCGATATTTGTGGCCTGTGTGTACACTGTGTTTGTACAAGTTACTGGGCTTTTTGAAGCATAACTATCCACATTTATATGTAAATAATAAGAGAAAAATAAAAACTCATCACATATAAATAAGATTTGGTTCATTAAAATCCTGGAGGAAGGAAATTACCATAAGTTCCCATATTTAAATAGATGTTCCCTGTGATTCACCATTATCACCACCTGTGGGGCTTATCCTTTTTAGTCTTGTATTTTCCTCAAGGAAGGACTTATCTATAGATTTTTAAATTATGTTTCTTATTTATGCAATAATTTATTTATATGTACTACATGTTAATTTAGAACATATGGTTATTTTTTTTTAAGTCATTCTAGTCATGTCCAAATCTTTATGACCCAATTTGGGATTTTCTTTGCAGAGATACTGGAGTGGTTTGCCATTTCTTTTTCCAGCTCATTTTACAAATGAGGAAACTGAGGCAAACAGCTTAACCTGTTAAGTGACTTGCTTGGAGTCACACAGCCAGTAGGTTTCAGCATTCATTTCTGTAAGATTTTGTTTTTCAAAATTTTCTCTCTCCCTCCCTGTCTTACTTTCCCCTTTCCAAGACAGCAAGTAATCTGATATAGGTTAAAGATGTGCAATTCTTTTAAACATATTTCCATATTTGTCATGTTGTGCAAAAAAAAAAAAATCAGACTTAAGAGAAAAAAAATAAGGCTAGATTTATTGCTCAGGCCTTCCTGACTCCAGCCTCAGTGCTTTTTTCTATCTACTGTGCTATTTCTCTGTCCATGATTATTGTACATTTCTCTTTCTTATGGTAAATCCAAAAGGGATCTACATTGATCCCTCTCCCTCTGCATCAACTCACATTAAAATCAGGGGGGAGAAAGAATTGAGTGAATGAACAAAAAAGCATTTATTTTTTCATTATTATAACTTTTTATTGACAGAACATATACCTGGGTAATTTTTTTTACAACATTATCCCTTGCACTTACTTCTGTTCTGACTTTTCCCTTCCCTCCCTCCACCCCTACCCTAGATGGCAAGCAGTCCTATACATGTTAAATATGTTATACAGTATATCCTAGATACAATATATGTGTGCAGAACCAAACAGTTCTCTTGTTGCACAGGGAGAATTGGATTCAGAAGGTAAAAATAACCTGAGAAGAAAGACAAAAATGCAAACCGTTTACACTCATTTCCCAGTGTTCCTTCTTTGGGTGTAGCTGTTTCTGTCCATCATTGATCAATTGGAACTGAGTTAGATCTTCTCTTCATCGAAGATATCCACTTCCATCAGAATTCATCCTCATACAGTATTGTTGTTGAAGTATATAATGATCTCCTGGTTCTGCTCATTTCACTTAGCATCAGTTCACGTAAGTCTCTCCAAGCCTCTCTGTATTCATCTTGCTGATCATTTCTTACAGAACAATAATATTCCATAACATTCATATACCACAATTTACACAACCATTCTCCAATTGGTGGGCATCCATTCATTTTCCAGTTTCTGGCCACTACAAAGAGGGCTGCCACAAACATTTTGGCACATACAGGTCCCTTTCCCTTCTTTAGTATCTCTTTGGGATATAAGCCCAGTAGTAGCACTGCTGGGTCAAAGGACATGCACAGTTTGATAACTTTTTGGGCATTCCAGATTGCTCTTCAGAATGGTTGGATTTGTTCACAACTCCATCAATAATGCATCAATGTCCCAGTTTTCCCATATCCCCTCCCACAATTTTTTTTGTTTTATTTTTTTGATTTTTTAAAATTTTTTTGATTATTTTTTTCTGTCATCTTAGCCAATCTGACAGGTATGTAGTGGTATCTCAGAGTTGTCTTAATTTGCATTTTTCTGATCAATAGTGATTTGGAACACTCTTTCATATGAGTGGAAATAGTTTCAATTTTGTCATCTGAAAATTGTCTGTTCATATGCTTTGCCATTTGTCAATTGGAGAATGGCTTGATTTCTTATAGATTAGAGTCAGTTCTCTATATATTTTGGAAATGAGGCCTTTATCAGAACCTTTATCTGTAAAAATGTTTTCCCAGTTTGTTGCTTCTAATTTTGTTTGCATTAGTTTTGTTTGTACAAAGGCTTTTTAATTTGATGTAATCAAAATTTTCTATTTTGTGATCAATAATGATCTCTAGTTCTTCTTTGGTCACAAATTCCTTCCTCCTCCACACGTCTGAGAGGTAAACTATCCTATGTTCCTGTAATTTATTTATAATCTCATTCTTTATGCCTAAACCATGGACCTATTTTGATCTTATCTTGGTATATGGTGTTAAGTGTGGGTCCATGCCTAATTTCTGCCATACTAATTTCCAGTTTTCCCATCAGTTTTTGTCAAATAAAGAATTCTTATCCCCAAAGTTGGGATCTTTGGGTTTGTCAAACACTAGATTACTGTAGTTATTGACTATTTTTTCTTGTGAACCTAACTTATTCCACTGATCAACTAATCTATTTCTTAGCCAGTACCAAATGGTTTTGGTGACTGCTGCTTTATAATATAGTTTTAGATCAGGTACAGCTAGGCCACCTTCGTTTGATTTTTTTTTCATTAATTCCCTTGAAATTCTCAACCTTTTGTTCTTTCATATGAATTTTGTTGTTATTTTTTCTAGGTCATTAAAATAGTTTCTTGGGAGTCTGATTGGTATGGCACTAAATAAATAGATTAGTTTAGGGAGTATTGTCATCTTTATTATATTCGCTTGGCCTATCCAAGAGCACTTAATATTTTTCCAGTTGTTTAGATCTGACTTTATTTGTGTGGAAAGTGTTTTGTAATTTTGCTCATGTAATTCCTGACTTTCCTTTGGTAGATAGATTCCCAAATATTTTATGCTATCGACAGTTATTTTGAATGGAATTTCTCTTTGTATCTCTTGCTGTTGAATTTTGTTGGTGATGTATAAAAATGCTGAGGATTTATGTGGATTTATTTCGTATCCTGCAACTTTGCTAAAGTTTGAATTATTTCTAATAGCTTTTTAGAAGAATCTCTGGGGTTCTCTAAGTATACTATCACATCATCTGCAAAGAGTGATAGTTTGGTTTCCTCATTACCTACTCTAATTTCTGTAATCTTTTTCTCTACTCTTATTGCCAAGGCTAGTGTTTCTAATACAATATTGAATAATAATGGTGATAATGGGCAACCTTGTTTCACTCTTGATCTTACTGGGAAAAGTTCCAGTCAAAAAAGTATTTATTAAGCATGCTAAGCAATGGCATTTCTTGTGTCTTTAAAGGGTTAAATATTGTTGGAAATTTCTATCCATGTTGACATTAGACATACAACAAAGGTGTAGACAGGTACTTGATCTTCAATTTATCAGAAACATGGGCATTCACTAGCATGTGAAGAATCGAGTAACAAATGTTCAGAGTTCAGTTGGGAATGAGGAGGATTTTAGGCAATCTTTTTAGTGGGAGTGGGAGTGAGAAGTGTCCAAGCAACCCTGACAGTTCAAATCACTTCAAAATGCAAGTAAGCGCCTTTTATTTTATCTCCATTTCATCACCCCAACTTGGTTTTGCCCTTCTTCCAGGTAGCTTTCAAAACAGAAACTCTTCCAAATTCTCCTTCCCACAAGTCTTAGAGATAAGTTTAGAAAACATCATTCTAGAGCAGATTTTATTTATCCATTTCTAGATTCTGATGCCTATAAGGTAGTCATCACTCAAAACTGATCAAGAACATAGTTTTCAGATGAAGAAATAAAAACTTAATGTTGTATCACTATTAGAGAAATTAAAACAACTCTGAAGTACCACCTCACCTTCATCAGATTGGCTACTTACAGAAAAGGAAAATAATAAATGTTGGAGGAGATGTGGGAAAATTGGGACCTTAATGCACTATTGGTGAAGTTGTGAATTAATTCAACCATTCTGGTTGGGCTATAAAATTGGCCATACTTTTTGATCTAACAATATCATTATTAGGTATGTATTCTAAAGACATTTTAAAAAATGGGGAGAAAGGACTTCTATGTACAAAAAATATAGCAGCTCCTTTTGTGGTGGCAAATAATTAGAAATTGAGGAGATGCTCATAAATTGGGAAATGGCTGAACAAATTGTGGTATATAATTGTTACAAAAAACTATTTTGCTATAAGAAATGTTGAATAGGATCCCTTAAAAAAACTGGAAAGATACACATGAATTGATGCAAAATGAAGTGAGCAGAACCAGGAGAATAGTGTATATAGTAACAACAATATTGTCTGATGATCAATTGTAAATGACTTTATTCTCAGCAATACAAAGATTTAAGACAAAGCCAAATTACTTATGATGAAAAATGCTATCCACCTCCAGTGAAAGAACTGATGGAGTCTAACTAGAGATTTGAAGTATACTATACTATATATACTATACTAACTGGAGATTGAAGTATCCATACAAAGTCTAGTTCCACCATGGTGAGTCCCCAAGAGTGGCAGGGTATCAGGCTGCCTAAGGAGGGACAAATTGGCTCAGATTGGAAATTGAATAGGTCAAAGCTTCAGTGCTAATCATCGATGTGTAGTGGGTATTGGGTTGCAAGGTATTTTGAGCCTGTGCAAGAGAGGGAGACCCAGTCTTTAAAAAAAAAGAAAAGAAAAAAGATTTTTCATATAGATGTTATCATTTGTAGTTCAAAAAATTATATTCACAGAATTTGATTACTATTTGTAGCTCAATCTGAAAACCCAGAAGTTCTGAAAGGTTGGGTGATTTCTCCACCCCCCCCTTACTTCCAGTGATTTCCCCCTTTTAAGTATTCCCTATTTATCCTGTGTGGTGTTCTCTTCTTTTGTATAATATGATCATTCTCTCTGGGAGGAGGTTTCTCGGGGAGGTTTTCTGGAGGCAACCTTAGTTTCAGTTCTTAGTAATAATCACCTCAAATGCAGCCAGGTGTTAAAAGTTCAGATCTTTTATTGCTTCCTCCAAAATAGCCCGGTTAATTTTCTTGGTGGCCTATCTCCCTCCTTGGTTCCAAGAGCTCTTGCAACTTCTCTGCCAGCTTCTGCCTCCAGCTCAACTTCGACTCTTGGCTTCTCAATCTCCAATTGACATTCCCCTCTCAATCTTTTCAACTGAACTCTCCTGACTGAGCTCAGTTGTTTTTATGTTCTTTTAGAGGTGTAAACTCAAAAGTTGACTCCTCCTCTGAGAGTGGGATTATGGGAGGTGTGAATTTGGATATCTCATACTGAACCCTGAAATCTCCCAAATGTGTCAATTAATGTGTGAGCTAATGTGTGAACTCTCAAAGGTATTAATTTAAACATTGGTTTTATCAACTCTAATGACTTAACACTTTGTAAAGATTCTAACAATCTGGTAGTAATTTGCTTTGTATATTTGTTTACATGCTATCTACCCCATTGAATTGTAAGTGCCTTGAGGTCAGGGACTATCTTTTGCCTCTTTTTGTATCCTCAGTGTTTAGCACAGTGCCTATCATATAAATGTTTGCTGAATTGAATTTAACTGAACTTACCCAAGAAAGAACTTACGCAAAATTAGGAAGTGATAGAGCTAAACTAAAACTTGACATTTTGGTAGAAGTTGAGGAAAAATATGCTTGCACTTGTGACGTTACATTTTTTCCACCTTTATTTAACTCTGTAAACTTTAAAATTATATTTGTGTAACCACTACCATCATCATCATCATAGCTGTAGTTGATTGTGTATAATGTTTCTATGTTTTGTTCATTGATGCTTACACTTTACATGTTTGTGTCTGAACTTTCTCTTCCCAATTAAACTGCAGCTCCTTAAAGATAAGAATTTCATATTGTGGAGTTATTTTGCAATTGGAATGAATGTACTTCATATAAGAAAATGTTTTCTTGAAAAACATTGCTATTCCTTATAAAATTGTTTTAAACACATGTTTGTAGGTGACTTTGTACTAAGATAATAGAACTTTGGAGCAAGAAAGAATCTTAGAGATCATTTAATCATAAATTTCTCATTTTATAAATAAATAAACTGAGATGAGACTCACAAGGAATGAGATGAGAAAAGATGAGATTCGAAGCAACTAAAGGTAAGTCACTAACTGGTGTGTTTCTGAAAAGTAGTGAACAAGTCATAATTTTGTAACTAAATGGCATTTTCAATAAGATTTGGAAGCTTAATGCTATTGTGAATCCAGTTGAAATGTGAGAAATCATTTCCTAATTTATGTTTTGTAAATCTTCATTTGCATACCAGTTTGCTTGACTTGGGTTATACTGATGTTCCTTAATACTCATCTAGCATCCTATTCTATTTTTGTGCTCTCAGTTTTTTTTTTACTTAATAGTATTTTATCTTTTTCCAATTACATGTAAACTTAGTTTTCAATATCCATCTCTCTAAGGTTTTAAGCTCCAAATTTTTCTCCTTTCTTCTTTCCCTTACCCCCAACACAGCAAGCAATCTGATATTGATCATATATGTATAATTGTATTAAACATTTTTTCACATTAGTAATATTGTGAAAGAAGACGCAGAACAAAAGAGAAAAGCCATAAGCAAGAAAAAAAAACCCAAACAAAAAAAAAGCTGAAAATAATATGCTTTGATCTACATTCAGACTCCATAGTTCTTTCTCAATAGTTTCCATCACTAGTCCCTTGAAATTGTCTTGGATCATTGCATTTCTAATAAGAGCTAAGTCTACCACAGTTGATCATAATACAATGTTGCTGTTACTTATATAAGATGTCCTCCTGTTTCTGCTTACTTCACTAAGCATCAGTTTAATGAGTTTTTCCAGGTTTTTCCTGATATCACCCTGCTCATCATTTCTTATAGAACAATAGTATTTCATTCCATTTATATGCCATGACTTATTCAACCATTCCCCTATTGATGGTCATCCCCTCAGTTTCCAATTTTTTGCCACCACAAAAAGAGCTGCTATAAATATTTTTGTACATGTGGGTCTTTTCCCCCCTTTTAAAATGACCTTTTAGGGATACGTTCCTATTAGTGGTATTGCTGGATCAAAGGGTACATTGTAGTCTCATTTGTAATCAATCTTTTTTTGTATTAGATGAAAATGCTCCATTTTGCATAGGTGTGACAGTCCACAAATATGAAAGGCAAGAAAAAGAGGCACAACGAATTTAATCTGTGGAATAGATAAACAATATATCATTTCCACAAGTAACACTAGATGCATAATTTTGATCATGGCTTATGCATATGCTGCATTTTATATCTCGAATGTTACATTTGCCAATGAACACTATTTTATCAAGATTCATATTTTAGTATCTTGTTTTTAGTCTCTTCTGAATCAAAACGTAGCCTTGTCTAATTATGCATAATTGCTTAAAATTGTATTTCCATTTTCTTACAATAGCAGTAAGAACTCCTTCTAATGCATACCCTTCCAAAGTGCATTTCCTAGAAACCTATTAAATGCAGTCCCTTTTTATTAATGATTTTGAATATTTTTTCATAAATACATAGGCTTATCCCTATCATTTCTTCTGAAAACCATATCCTTTGATTATCCACTGGGGAATGGCTCTTGTGTGTGTGTGTGTGTGTGTGTGTGTGTGTGTGTTTTAAAAAAGTTAATTTCTAATAAATGATTATCAGATATAAGCCATCTATCTCCATGATACTGCGTTCAGGCTTCACTTCTTTCTAGAACTCCAAAAAACTGCCCTGGATCCCTTGGCTTCTTATTGGGAAACTCTTGTCATTTATAATTCAACTCATACTCATGTTGTTGTTTCCTTGACTATCTTCAATGTAGGCTACTACACTGTATAACCTCCTTCCTTTCTGCTCCTCTTCTCCAAATATTAACATCAACAGTGTTGACTCTGGTAAAGATGTGTCAATCAATTATTCTGTGACTTCACTTACCACCCCTCTGGTTTTTCTTTCTAAGATTCTTTCCCCTCTCCACCTACTCTTTAGGTTTGTTTTAACCTATTATAATGTAAGCTCTTTGAGGGCAAAGGTTATCTTACTTTTTCTATTTGTATCTGTAATATTTTGCACAGTGTCAGCCAAATAATTGGAATTTAAAAAAATGCTTATTTTCCATTCATTCTTCATTGATGTTGCCCAAGTGATAGTTTTCCTTAGTCTTACTAAGATTTTTTTTTGTGTGTGTATGTGTAAAAATTGATTTTTGTTTGTGTAAAAGGTTTCTAATTTTATATAAGTGAAATTGCTCATTTTCCCTTTTATGATCATAGGTATTGCTTGGATAAGAGTTTTCCTCCTAACCATGGATTTGAAAGGTATTTTCTTCCATTAGATTCTTTTATTCCATTCCACTAATCTTTTTTTTTTTGTTGTTGTTAAAATGTTATTATTTAAGCTATATATCCATTGAGAGGTTATTGTAGCATAGCCTCCATATTTCTCTTGAGAGCAGCACCATTCTTACAGCCAGTAAGGTTCATAGGATCAGAATTAACCTGAGCTGTTTCCTTTTCCTTATTTTCCCATCAATCAGTTATTGTCTTGCTGAGTCTGCCTCCTCAGTATATGCCATATCTTGTTTCTTTTCTCCATTCATATAACCACCACCCTAATCTAGGTCTTCATATTTTGCCTAGATTATTGCAATTACTTTCTGGTTGGTCTCCTCACTTCAGATCTTTCTGCTTTCAATCTCCATTTTCAAGCTCAGTGCCAAGTTCTAAAGAAAACAAATCTTGATTTGTACCCTTTCTAGGTGTTGGTACCCTTCCATCAGAAATTGCTTTGATATATTTTGTATTCACTTGTATGTATATATTTTCCTCAGTAATGTAGCTCTTTGCAGTAGAGGATTATTTCATTTTTTGTGACTGTGTTCTCATTTATACTTTGAATATTAAATGCTGGTCAAATGAATTAATAAAATTAATGGCATAAGATTCCTTACCCAATTCTTGTCAAACCTCTATGTCAGTTTTTCAAAAATATTTTAAAAGAAATTCCCAAATCTATTAAAATGTCCGTGTCTCCAAGAACTGTGAATAATTTAACCCTATCACCACAGAATTGTTGCCTATTAGATTTGATAAAGAAAAATAAGATCTGCCTTGTTCTGTCCAAAATAGTTCAGAACATGGAGGATGATGAGTTTTAGTACCATGTTACATATTGTCTTACATAGTTTGCTAGCAAGAAATTGTGTAGAGGGTATCATGGAAGACATATTTCCCAGAAAAGAACTTGGATTGACCAGTTAACAAGAATGAAGGACAATGGGACAGCTTAAGTGGCACTTTTTTTACTCTAATATATGTCAGCTAATAAAAAAATACTTATGAAGTGTTTTTTAGAGGATTACAAAGATAAAAATTAAGCAGTTTTTGTTTCAAGGACCTTAAATGCTATTGAGGGAAAATCACATATACCCTTATAAATTATATGTGGAATATACATAACAGTCAGTACTAGATCATAGGAGACCTTAGGATCTAAGGGGAAAAGGAAAGTCCTCATAGAGGAGGTCGTCTTGAGCTGATTTTTGAAGGAAGGTAGAAATTCTGTGAGGTGATGGTGATGAGAGAGAACATTTCAGGCATGTGGTGAGAAGGGAAGAAAGCCTATGCAAAGACCTGGGGATAGGGAATGTGATGTATGTGAGAAACATCCAGAAGGCTAATTTGTCTGAACCATAGAGTTCTTGATGTAGAGTAATTAATGTATAATAAACCTGAGAAGGTAGATATCATGCAAAAAATAAGAAGGTCTTTCATGTATGAGAAATTAATGATAAAATTTGCATATGACAGTATAGAAGTTTGTGATCTGTATTTGTGGATGAAATTTTGTATCCTTGAAATTATTTTTAAAAATCCATAATCGAGGTTCTGTAGCTCTGGTTTCTTTCTTATTCTTGCACTTGACTTCTAATGTTCAATTATGATTTTTAATTTTTCAGTGTTTTTGGTGCTTTTACAACAGCATTATTTCTATTTATACTTCTTTATCTCTCAATCCCAAGAAGTCTTCCCTTAAAATTGAGAAAAACTGCTAACCCAAACTAGTGGATATAGAAAGTTATTCTGGCAGCTTATACAATATTTCATACTCATAATTCTTTGTTTCTCCAAGGAAAGGAAGAGGTGGGATTCCTCATTTCCTCTCTAGGGCCATTTTGGTCATTGTAATTATAGAACATTTGGCTTTTTTTAAAGTATATTTTTTGGTGTTTTGTATTATAAACAGTTTCTAGATATTATTACTGATTCATTTTGCTTTTTAATTTTGTTTCATTCAAATGTTACCCTAGTTCTTCGAATTTCTCCCATTTATCATTCCTTATGGTGTAGCAGCATATTATGACACTGATGTGCCATGACTTGTTCAGCCATTCTAAAATAGATGAGTAACCACTTTGTTTCTAGTTATTTAGTAAGAAGAGCATTGTAATGAATATTTCAATATATGTATGGACTTTCTTTCTGATGTTGAACTCCTTGGAATATCTGTCTAATAATGATATTTCTGGGTTAAAGGGCACAGGAAGTTTGATGACTTATTTGTATAATTTCAAATTGCTTTCCCACATGATTGGATCAATTCATAGTTTCAACGGTAATATATTCATGTTCTTGTCATCCTGTTATTTCTATCTTGACCATTTCTATCTTTTGTTATCATTGTCAATTTGTTGAATGAGATGAAACCTCAGATTTGTTTTAATTTTTATTTCTTTTGTGAGTAATGATTTAGCACGATCTCTCATAAAGTTGTTAATAGTTTACAGTTTTTTTTTGCATAACTATTCATATCCTTAATACATCATCTGTTGGGGAATGGCTCTTGGTCATTTATTTATATTAATTCCCTGTATGTTGGCTAGCAGATTTTTATTAGAGATATTTGATCCAAAGATTTTCCTCACCGAGTAGTTTCCCTTCTTATCTTAGCTATACTGATTTTATTTCTGCAAAAAGATTTTTAATTTTATGTGGTTGAAATAGTCTCTTTTCTCTTTTATGATCTTCTTTATTTCTCCTTTGGTTAAGAATTCTCTCTGTAGCCACTAAGACCTAATTCTTTTTTCTTAAATTCAGGCCTTTTATTATTACATCATATTCATTTTTTAATAGTCCTCTCTACCCATTCAGTAAATCCTCCCTTATGACAGATTAAAACAACAAAAAAAGAAGAAAACAATTTAGTACAAGCAATTAACACATTGTGACTAATAATATATATAATATTCCATGCCATTAGTTTCCCACCTCTACAATGAAGGAAGAAGGAGAGAGACATTTTTTCTAAATTCTTTTCTTGGCCAAGTTGGAGAATCAATTGTCCAAAATTTTGTTGACTTTTAAGAGAAAATGAACATGTTAAATATTATTAAAAAAATCATTTCTAGTATATACAAGATCTAATTTCCCAAACCTTTTTAAATTTTCAGCTGGAAAGTAACAACCCTGATAATAAAATAACAGATAAAGAAATTGAGTTTTGGAGAGCTGAAATGACTTGATTTAGAGTCACAAGTCTAGAATCCAAGTCACTGGTGATCTTTTCACTATAAATTATTTTATAATGATTCTGTTACAGATCAAATTCACTCACTAAGATGCTGGGTTCTATAAAGAAAGCTTCACCATCAAATCTGTCTTATGCCCTATCTTTTCCTTCTCCTATTCCCCCTTTAGCTATCTCTAGCACTCTTCAAAGCTGAGTTCAATTGCTTCCTACTACTGAAGACATGGCCAGATCCTTTCTTCTGTTGATGTTCTGTACTTCTTGAAATTCCTTTGTATTCCTTGGTATAATTTGTATTTACATATCTGTATTCCTGTATTCTCTTAGTAGAACATAATTTCCTTGGAGTCAAGGAATTACTTGTTTTTGTCTCATTATCCTAGCACATAGTAGGGACTCATTAAATAATGGTTGAATTAAATTGAATTGATTTTTTTTTAAAAGAACTTCAGGTGAATAATTCCTTCAGACCAACTTGGAGAATAATTTTATCCAAGCAACCCTATCTTATCGAAGAAAGCGAGAGGTTTAGACTCACACCTAAATGAGTTTTTTACATTGTGATAGATTGTAGCAGCTCATTTGAAGGCCCATTATATAAATCATTTAAATAGATATTCAGACAATTTTTTAAAATTCCCATTAATTACCACAAAGCCAGTAACGATGCCCAGGTTTCAGTTTATCCTCTACATGTGAACACAGACACTTTTAAAAACAGATAATTACTTGATGGACCAGAGTGGCTCATTTGTCACATAAAACCTTTTTATTCTTTATGTTGATGGAAAGAGAATTGTTGACCTGATGGATCCTAATTGATCTTTACAGCTATTAGGTCTTCAGCACCTACTTCTTAACTTGTTGCAGGAGTCAGATGGAGGTTGAGCACTCCCTATTTATATTTAAAAGATTAAAAAAAACTTACTATAAGACCCATGGCCTGGAGGTGATTATTCAGTCAGTCAGAATACTGCTTTTTATAGACACTGGCACTAGGTAGTAGAAATGTTGGGACGGGGGAGGAACAACATTAAAACTGAAATATAGTTCCTACTAAGGAAATGGAAGAGAGACTCAATATAATAGCATCTGGTCAAGATAGAGAACTTAGAGCCTGGAAATTTGGGATAGGATGGGGTAGAATGCAGATATCTGTGGTTTGCTTAGCAGTCATTTCTCTGGTTAGATTCTACACTTCCTTTAGTAAGGCCATGAAACAAGGGCATGGAAAGCACGAGGTACTCATTTATCTATCTATCTATCTATCTATCTATGTATCTATCTATCTATTGTTTATTCATTTATCTATCTATCTATTTGTTTATTTATTAATTTATCTATCAATTTCATTTATTTATTTATTTATTTATTTTTTGCTCAGGCAATTGGGTCATACAGCTAGAAAGTGTTAAGTATCTGAGACCAAATTTGAACTCAGGTCTTCCTGACTTCAGGGCTGGTGCTCTAACCACTGTGCCACCTCACTGCCCTTCTTTTATTTTTTTAAAGGGAAGGAAATAAACATTTATTAAATACTTACTATGTGCCAGGCACTGTGCTTTATACATTTCTCATTTTTGATTCCCTCACAAAAATCATGTGAAATAGGTGCCATTATGATCTCTATTTTACAGCTGAGAAAACTAAAATAGACAGAAACAAATGTCTCATCTAGGATCACACAGAAATAAGAATCTGTTGTTGTTTGTCCTTGTCTTTGAAGTTCACCAAACCTTCATCTTGACGAGTTTGATTTGTTAGTGGATTGGTCTTAAGTGAGGCAATTGTACAAGGTCACTCTTCCTGAGTCATTAAAGTTCAGTGACTGGTGATGATCCATGATGCAGTGGATGATTTTCAATGTCCAACTAAGCTCTAAGTTCTTCATAATGCCTATTTCAGTCACCTTCATGGCTGTTGAAATAAATTGAAAGAAAGAATCTGAGGCTGGATTTGAACTCAGATCTTCCTAATAACTTACTTCTGCTCTTCAATATACAATTGAAAAAGATTCAGTGAGAGAGAAGTGTTACTTAGTAACATGTTACTTTTTCTGAGATATAAGCATTGGAACAGTGAATAAACCATTTGGTAAAGGTATATATGTCATGATAGAATTTTAGCAAGATGTTGAGGGAGAAACTTTTTTTTGGAAACAAATTCTATCTAATATAAACATTAGCACATGCAATGTATAAGGTATTAGAGATACAAAGTGCAGAATACTGACTATGGTATCCAAAGGGGTTCAAATTCCACTTCTGGTGCTTACTACCTATGTGACCAAGGTCAAGTTACTTAGTGCCTCAATTTTGCCATCTCTAAAATGAGATGATTGGACTAGATGGTCTCTGAGACTTTTTCTCTAAATCTGTGAGTCCACGAAAAGCAGTCCCTCCCTCCTATAAAGAGCCTATATCCTATTAAGGAGATTCAGCATGTAGATGGATAAGAAAATACATATCAATTTGAAGAAGAAGAGAGTCTTAACATGGGCAGGGAATTTCTTGGTACTGCTTAAATGGAATCATAAGTGGCATTTTCTTACTTCCATATACAAGATTGTAAGTGATAAGTGACTTTGAAAATAAAATGTGTCTTCATGTCCTTTGAACATAAATGGCTTTTATCTTAGATATTTGCATTATTTCTCTATATATCTTGCATATCAAACTTTTGATCAGATATATTTGTTATGAAAATCATTGCCCCTTTCCCCTCAATCCTCCATCATTAACTGCTTCTTTCTTATGGCATTGATTTTGTGCAAAATCTTGTTTATAAAACCTTTTTTCATTTTGTATAGTTTAAATGGTCTCTTAAGAAAATCTTTTATAATCATATCTATCCTTTGTTTGAGATGCATTGTCCTGTGATGCATTGAGAGCTGGCCTCTAAATTAGTCAAGGAATAGTAATCACTCAAACAACACTGTGTAGTAAGTGTTAGAAGTAAAAATAAAGCAGAAATTCAGCCCCTTCCTTTGAGGAGCTTATATGAGAATAGGAGAAGACAACATATAAGTGGAAGCTAAAAATGGGATGAAAGGGATATCTGATGGTGGGAACATAGAGCATCATAAGAAAAGTGAGGAGTGATGTTTGGAGAGAAATGAAGATTGGCTAATCTGTTTGTTCCCTTAAATGGAAATTCAGTCAAAGTGAGAGGATGCATTGGGGCAATGGGTATTTCATTGGTTGAATTCCAAGGCTGGAGTGAACTTCCAGGGAGAAAGAGTTTCTGGGGCATAGTGGAGAAAGTCTGGAGGATAGCCAGAAGAGGAGTGAAGCCTTCCCCACTTCATATATACAAAACTGAGGCATATGTAAACTAAGATATACAGTGTAGATTAGGGAGGGAAGATCTAGATGGTAAGCAATATCATACAGATCTGTAGGCAGCAGAAGGTGCAGATTGGACTTATGAGTCAGAAATGCTTAGCTACATACATCCTTTGAAAGAGCAAATGGTGTCAGATGAAGATGCCAAATGAGCAACAGAATGATGGATCATCAACAGGTGGAAAAAGATTGGTTCAGCAGGGAACTATGGGATCAAAGATGCAAGAAAGGATTGGAGCTAAAGAGTAACAAGGTACAGAGTTACAATATGGAGTAATAAACTGGTACCTTGCCTTTTTCTGGTATCGCAAATATGGACTCGATCAGATCAATGTATATTTGGGAAGGTTGAATGAATGAATAGATGAAAAAGCACTTATTAAGCATTTCTCTGTTGTTGGGCTCTGTGCTAAGTGCTGAGGAAATAAATTAAACAAATAAAGTCCCTATGTTCAAGGACCTTACATTTTAATAAAGGCAGAGAAAACATGTAAGAGAATGGTTACCAGGGAGGGCTCTTTTGGACTGGGAAGTCACAAAGATAGTGAAGAGAGCCATAGGGCAATTAATTGACATGGCCTTTCCAGGAATGGTGGTATTGATTTGATTTTTATTCCCAAAGCTAGAAGTGGATAAATGGTATACACACAGAATATTGGGCAGTTATATGGCATGAACAAATCTGAAGGAGAGCAGCATGGTGGGTCTTTATCAGACTAAGTATGGAAAATTCTCACCAATAAGAGTGCAGAAACCCAGAGCTGGAGCTGGAAGTCAGATTGGAAATAGAAGACATGACATAAAGATGATTAGTGAATAGGTTGAATCTCTAGTGACCCTAAGCCACATAGAGTAGTGTCATAAATAGAAAGTTTTGCTTAAATCTCTATGAGGATGTATGAGAGAGAGAATTGGGAGGAAGTTTTTCTTGACCCTCTATGTTCTTAGATATGAATCCTCATTATTTTTGTTGTAGAATTAGAACCTTTCCTATGGTTAATATGCTTTTTAATCTGAGTGCTTGAGGGCCCTTTTGGGGAAATAAAATAATCCATATGCTAAAGTATCTGAGCAGGAGAGGCCTGTGAACTAGAGATTTTGTGAGAATGATTTCCCAAATTACACCTGAGTTCTTGTATCAGGAAGGAAAACTGATGCCAGGGTTATAAGAAGAATAATCCACATTTATGAAGTGCTTTATGGATCTTTCTTTATAATAGTTCTGCCAAGGAATGCAAGCATTATCATCTCCATTTTATATGTGAGGAAACTGAGGCTTAGAGAGAGGTCAACTGATTTATCCAGGATAGTATATCAGGAAATATCAAAATCAAAATACCCAAGTCTCCTGAATTCGAGTCTTGAATTCTTACCTCTACACTGTATTGTTGAAAGAACAAGGTGGGGGCAGCTAGATGGCACTGTGGATAGAGCACCGGCCCTGAAGTCAGGAGAACCTAAGTTCAAATATGATTTCAGACACTTAACACTTCCTAGCTGTGTGACCCTGGGCAAGTCTCTTAACCCTAATTGCCTCAGGGCAAAAATAAATAAATAACTTTTAAAAAAGGAAAGAACAAGGTATTGACAAATAATTGCTTTCATGCTCTATCTCTGCCTCCAGACTATTCTTTTAAGGCAGCTTTTATGTTGGCCCATCTTTGTTCAGCAGCATCCATGCCATTCTTGGCCCAGACTCACAATAGGCACTTAATAAATATATTGAATTGAACTGAAATATAGGATACATTTATAGAAGCTGTGGGGAAGAAAGTACAAATAAATGATTGGCAAGATATATTTCAGCTGCCTTTTTTAGATGTCAAAAGACCTCAGTTCGTGTTATCTTGTATAACTTTGATCAGTTTAATTTAGATAGAAAAAAATGATTTGAAGTTCTGGGGAATGGAGTTCTAGGAATAAAGCTCATAGACAAACTGGGAAAGCCTAGGATAGGTCTTCTCAGTATAAAAGTAGTGACAATTTTGCCTGTTTTTTTTTTGAGTAGCACCATTCTGCTACTGACCCCGGGGTCCCTCTGGCTGAACTCTATTATACATGAGACCATATTATAAAGAGGGCCTTCTGCTTCTTTTGGTAACTTAAACCTCTTTGGATCATGTCCAAGATGGAGATCCAATTTCGTGCTATTGCATGTTGTGTTATGGGGAGGCTTTGGTATATTGCTATATTTGTACTAAACCCACAGTGCCCTTTTCCTTCAGAGATGCTCTTAGCTTCTGCTTAGCCACTGAAAATGACATGACTCACAGGGAAGAACGTGAAAAATTTTATTTTTCATGACCAAAATATCAGAGCCTAAAGTCAGACTCAGTTTTCACCAGTACTAACCGAAACCTATACAAGCCCCTTTAAAGCCTGAAGGGGCTAATCAGTGGTGAAAGGGATGATCTGAGACAGAGGCATTCTGTCATTTCTGTGGGCTCCTTGTAGGATTGCCAACTTTTTTCCTTTTAAGAAAGAAAGGATTTTTTTGTTTCTGCTTTCTTTTGGGTGGTTTCTCCTGTCTCTGTCCTAACCAAGTAACTCATCACCAAAAATAAGAGCAATTAAAAATAAGAGATTCCAAGCTGTAACGTGGATGATTCTGGCTCTGGAGGGGAGTGTGTTTGTGGCGCTTATAGAAAATATTAAGAGTTGGGGAAGTTCGGTTCTTTCCCTAACTGGCTATGAGCTAATGGGTGAGTCCCTGTCCTGGCTTTTAATTTTCCCATCAGTAAATGAAATATTATTCCCCCCATAGGGATGCAGTGAGGCATTGTTACTAATATGTCTGAAATGTACTTGGTGCTCCTCAAGAGAGAGGGGCTACTGTGTATCCCACAGCACTGTGGCATATCTGCAGAACAGATGGCTGTAATTGTTTTAAAAAAATGGAACTGTAGTGCTGAACAAACTCTGGTTTTTGTCTCCTGATTTGCTATGTTAGAAGATTTCAATTCTCTAAGAGGAAATGGACCAAATGCACACAGGCACTTGTTAGAAACAAATGGGCATGATTAATTTTTATCTGTTTTATACAAGTGGTTCCTTAAGAGTGAAGTGGGTGTTCCCTGGGATAAAAGAAACAAGAGGGCTGAAGTCAGCAATATCATAGAATCTTGGGTTTGGGCATCGTACTGAGAAGTCATTTGATATCTTCTCACCTTATTTCCACTTTATTCTGTACTATCTTGAATTCAAACTTTACCATAAGAATGTGCACCTCACATTATGTCCTGCAATAAAGTACAAGACCTAGGTTTAAAAGCTCACATCAAAAATAAATAGAGTAGGGAAGGATACAGTTTTTTTTTTCCCCTGAGGTAATTGGGGTTAAGTGACTTAAGGGCCAGACCACATTTGAACTCAGGTCCTCCTGACTTCAGGGCTGGTGCTCTATCCACGATGCCACCTAGCTGCCCAAAGGATATAGTTTTTGAAACTATAGCTAGAAAAAGAATTTTTGACCAAACAAATACTAGAGAAAATTATAGGAGATAAAATGACCAATTTTGGTATTGTAAATTGGAAAAGATTTTATATAAACTAAAATCAATGCAGTTATAATTAGAAGAGAAACAATTGGGAAAATCTTTGCAGCAAATTTCTCAGAGAATTGTAAGAATAACAGTCATTCCCCAATATGCAAATGGTCAGAGATTATAAATAGGCTGTTCTCAAAAGAAAAACAATCTATCATTTGAAAAAATCCATTAAATCACCACTAATAAAATATTTTAAAATGAAAACAACACTGAGCTTATGCTTCACACCTGTTAGATTGGCAAAGATGATTTTTAAAAAGGAGGATGGGGAAATGTTGATTGTTAGAGAGCACGAAGCTGTGAAGCTGTTTGTGAAGCTGTGAGCTGGTCTGAAAAGCAATTTGGAACTACAAGTGCATCCCTATTCTCTACTCTCCATTTTACTCAGCAATGCTATTGATATATGCATAGCTTAAAAATGTAAGAAAAAGGGAAAAAATCCATATGCATAAAAATATTTATAGCAGTTCTTTCCCTCCCCCCCTTGAGGCAATTGGGGTTAAGTGACTTGCTCAGGTTCACACTGCTAGGAATTGTTAAATGTCTGATACCAGATTTGAACTCAGGTCTTTGAATATTGAATTCAAGGTTTGTGCTTATTGCAGCACTTTATGTAGTAGCAGAGAACTAGAAACAAAGGAGGGAAGGCATCACTAGCACTAGCTCCTGCTTAACATTCCTACTACCTCTTTCTAAAATAGTCAAGCATAACAAATTCATTCTTGGCCATGTTCGAAATTGTATTTCTTATTCTGTATCTCTCTAGTCCATTGCCTTGAGGTCAGGAAGTGACTAACATGCTTCACCAGGGTCCCCTGAAGTCACAGTCATCGTATTGATCATTTTCAAACATTTTCAAAAGGTATTTTTTCTGTACCACAGTGTTGTATATGTATGTATATGTGTATGAGAGAGAGAGAGAATCTTGAAACTAATTATTTCACACTGTATCACTTCAGAAACCTAAGTCTTCTTTTCTCTGAATCTACTTTATAGTGCAATAATATTTTATTACATTCCTATGCTATAAAATGTTCAAAAAATAGCTTTTGAAAATGTTTGAAAATGATCAATACGATGACTAACTGTGACTTCAGGGGACCCTGGTGAAGCATGTTAGTCACTTCCTGACCTCAAGGCAATGGACTAGAGAGATACAGAATGAGAAATACAATTTCAAACATGGCCAAGAATGAATTTGATATGCTTGACTATTTTAGAAAGAGGAGTAGGAATGTTAAGCAGGAGCTAGTGCTAGTGATGCCTTCCCCCCTCCCAAAAGTATAGCAAGGAAAGAAGTGACATTGAATCATTAAAAAAAATTACACACACAAGGGATATTATAAGGAAGTTTAGAGGGGAACACAGACAGGCAGGATAGCTTTGAAACCAAACTGGTGAATTTGTATTTAACTTAAAAATAATTTATATGTAACAGATTAAAATTTTTGTATTAACTCCTCTTATTGAACATTACATATAAAAATGTTTATATTTGGTGGTGATTGTTAAATTCAGAATAGCAAAAAAAAATTCTTCCGTGTCCCTGATCTATATTTTGTCTTACTTTATATTGGTTCTTAGTTCAGTGCCTATTTTTAAGTCTTTCAAATAATCTCTACTCTTTCCCTCTGGAGATTCTCCATGTTCATTTCCTTTTTTTAGGTATAGTGCCCCAAGCAAACATGGCAGTTTAATAAAAGTCTGATCAATAAAATTCCTATTGACTGTCTCTACTTCCAAAACAATCATAGGATCAGTGATTTATAGCTATAAAGACATTAAAAGCCATCCAGTGCAACCCCTTCATTATACAGATAAAGGAAATGAGGCTCCAGATATGTTAAATGACTTGGTTAAGATCACATCAGTAAAAAGAAGATCTAGGATTTGATCCCAATCCAGTCCCTGTGACTCAGAATACAGGATACTTTCTTCTATACTTCACTGCCACTCTCTGATGTAACTTACTTCAATTTAACTGGCATTTATAACTGCTCTGTCCTCGGGAAAAACAATACTCTCTGTCCTCAAAGAGCTTAGAGTCTCATTTAGGACTTACCAACCACAAAGTGGCCCTTGCCCATTAAGAGCCATTGGCTATAAGCAAAGGGCCTCAGCCTATGCAGGGATCCTTCAGTCATAATATCTCTAGGATTCATAAACTCCTTTTGGTCATACTTGAGGTCCTCCTTCTATATTCCTAAGAACTGTAAGTTATGACCTTAGGCTCTGAACTTCTGAAGATCTCATGGCCACAAGACTTCAAGATTTATACTATTATTCCACTTATGTTTTAAGCGCTTGCTTTACTCCAGTAACTCAAGTCATTTTCTTTGAGAAAATTTGATAAAAAGGAAGTGTTAAGTATTAAACTATCACTTTTAAGATATTTACTGTCATTAGAGAAATGTCATGGTGGTACAAAATGGCAGACCCCTTGTCATTTATTTATGAATAAATAAATGAATAAATGAATGAATAAAAACACCCAGTGTTTTCTGAAGAGTAGTCAGGGTTCCAAAGGGTTCACTAGGTCATGAATCCACAGGGGAACCTTGTAATATTGTGTAAGGCCAATAGAGGGAAGCAGAGAGGAGATTTTTGAGAAGGTCTTTAGATGGTAAATTCTTTTAAGTGTCAAAATTATCTGATTTTCCAGGGAATAAATTATCAGACAGATGCCCAAGTAGCATAGGGAGAAAAAAAGAAGCCTGGGACCTAGCACTTCTAAGAAACAAGAAAATTAAACACACAATAGGAGATGGCATCTGGACCAACAAGGTTAAGGATCAGAACCAAAGAGAAAAGTGTGAATTGTTAGGACAGTTTTATAAACACTTGAAAGCCAGAATGAAGGATTCAAGGTATGTTATGGTAAGAGGCAACTGGACCTGACTTTCCTTCTACAGGCTTGGATACCTTCTAATGGCCTGACTTAGAATGATTCTTATGCTATTTCTTCTGATCCCCTGATTGACCCCCAATATTTAACCCAGATTTGGTTGTTGATATCTCTGGGTAAGACCAGTTGTAATATCAATAGACAGTCATTTGTATGCAATGATGAGAATTTAGGATCATCTCCCATATAAAATTAATTCCTTTTGGGGAAATAATCACAAAAGTATCATAAAAAGTTCTATTTGATATAAATTTTGTTATATTAAGTATTGTCTTTTTCCTGAGGGAGTGATTCAGGAAGTTACTAACACCTTAGTATGACTTAGTTTATTAGATTTATTTCCTCTACAGCAGGAGAGGTAGCATGAAAATACTGGTTATTTGGGAGAACTGGAAAAGTAAAATAAAAACTGGGAGGAAAGGAAAGGAAAAAGGGTAGATACGTGTTACTCAAAAAAAAACTTTATTAACTTCTCAATTTTTGCCCAAGGCTAATCTTGATTCTGGAAGGATGATGAAAACCTATGAAGATTTCAATGGGGATAAGTCAGAAAACTAGCTCGTTTTCCTACCTTGACCCTATTCAATTCTTTACTTGTTTCTTTCTCTAGGTTAAACTAGATAATATCATATCTTAGAATGATATAAAACATATCCTAAGCAGAGCTGTTCTTTTTATGAGTTTGCAGTTTTTCTGTGTGATCCCTTTGAGGTTTAAGGGTTCACGGTTAAGGGAAAAGTTAAGTGTTTGTAGTTAAGGAATTGTAAGTCTTCCTGTACTTTAGGAAGGGCTTTTTAAACTTTTTGCCCAAGAAATTTTTATGTGACCCTGAGCATATCAGTATATAAAATAGACATATAAATCAAACATTGACTGATAATAAATCATAAATTTATTTTAAAACAATTCTTTGGCTTACATATAATTTTACCATTAATTAAAAACAAAAGCAAATTTGCATAGTAATGAGATGAATGTGCTTGTTTATTTTTACATAAAGAATTAAATCTTGGCACAATATTTGATACCTTTTACTGTTGCTAAATTTTTTGTGACCCATATTCAACTATGCAACCCCATATAGGGTTGCTACCCACAGTTTATGAAACTTTACTTTTAGGTCTCTCACTTATGAACCATGCAAGTGATCATGGGATTTGTAAACTATAAACCAAGAGGAATATGTACATAGCACAGACCAAAACTAAATGTGACCTTACTTTAGTTGCTATGATTTTGATATTATAGTAATTTAAAATTGTTATTATACTTATAAGGGCTTTTTGAAGTTTATTGAATTACTTTTAATTAAAGTAAAATTTAAAACACTGATAAGTAATATACTTTGCACAAACTGTATTTTTGTGTACCCCTCCTCATGGACTTTCCATTCCAGCTGTCAAGTCTAACTGCTATCCCTAATATATTTCATTTTATCTCTCGTCTTTATGCTAAGAATGTTCTCCCTGCTCCACTCTACCACTTGGACTCCCTAGGTTCTTTCAAGACTTTTAAGGAACCATATCCCATGCAAAATCTTTCCTGATAACTTAAGTTGCTATTATATGTGTAGACACTCTAGTGGGCAGAGCATTGAACTTGGAATAAAGAAATCAAATTAAGTCAGCCAGAATTCATTTATTAAGCACTAACTATGTGCCAACCACTGTTTGTAAGTAAGTATGTGTGATAGAAAGACAAAAACACAGTCCCTGCCCTCAAGGAGCTTACAGTCTAATGGAGAAAGAAATACATAAAAAGAAGCTGAAGATGGAATGGATGGCTCAGATGAAGCTACTTTGAAGAGAATTACTAGAAAAAATCTAGAACCAGGAGTGCAGATTGAAGGACAATGAAGACAGAGCTGATTTGGACATTTTCCTTAAAATGGAGAATCTGGTATGAACCATAGGAGGATGCAACAAAGGTGGAGAATACTTTCACTGTGAGAACACTAGATGTAGAGAAAGCTTAGTTTCTGGGCTATTGTAAAGAAATTCCAGAGTTTAGAGTACAGATTGGAGAGGAATAAAGGCCTGAAACCTGACTGACACTTAACAACTTTGGGAACCTGAGTAAGTCATGCTCTCAACCTTAGTTTCTTTATCTATAAAATTAAGATAATAATAATTGTCACCTTCTTCCCAGGGTTGTTATGAAGATCAAATGAGATATTCATAAAATACTTTGCCAACTGCAAAGAGATAAATACTATTATCATTACTCTTTGAAAGTACTTTATGTTTACCTTAAACATGTTACATTCTCTTTAGTAGGGTGTTAAGTTTGTGGAGACAGAAGCAGCTTTGGTTTTTCCTTTTGTTTGTTTGTTTTGTATTTTCAGCACCCTACATAAAATCTAAGTCTGATGCATCATTATTTCATGGTGGTTACTGTGGCTTCTTGACATTAGAGTACAAGTTCTGGGAGATGCTATGATTCTGGAGAACCTTTGAGTGAGGTCCTAGAAAGACGGTGAAACTATTTTACAAGGACTATCATTAGCGAATGAGAGAGATGCTCATCACCATTTTTAGGTCACTTTTGTAGGTACTTTAAATGTGAGTGAGGAGGTATTTAACTTCTCTGGGCCAGAAAACAAAGGGATTAGATTAAAGTAGTTTAAGGTTATTTCCATCTCTAAATTTATAGTGCTTTAGTCATATGAAAAGTAGAACAAAATAATATTATCAAAAACATATTAGAAAAAGGCATGGGCTATCTTTATTAGATGTAAGGCATAAGAGATGTTTAATTTAAGTGTTGTGTGATGTGATAGTTCATAAGCTCTGTGAAGCATTAAAAGACATAGAAGTCCTCCAGTGCTTTGATCAGCAGAATGGTGAAAGATTTAACGAAAAATGTATCCAAGAATAGCTGGGGCAAGAAAGTGTAAATTGGATGTGATCTGCCCAACTAGAAGGAAAGACTCAAATGGTGGGGTCAGAATTATGACATACATGTAAATTCTTATGCTGAACAAATATTAATTAAAATATGTAAGTTTTCAAATAGGAAGAAACTAATGAATGGCAATATTTGTTAACATTTAAGTAATTAACAATCTGTTATTAAACTTCCAGATAAATTATAGCCTTATCAAGATAATTTACCACTAAGGTGTCTTTAGTCTTTTCTCCCTATGTAAAGAGGTAACAAATTAGGCAATAAGAATAATCTTCTTTGATACATTCTCTAAGTCAATGTAACTTTATTCTTTACTTTCTTCCTTATAGTAGGAGGTAGTAAGTGATAGTTGAGCAATATTGCATATGTTGTCAGAAATGGTCCCTGGATCAGTTCAAAAGATAATAGGTTTAAACCTAGAAGGAATACCAAAGGATATTAAATTCAGCTTTTTCATTTTGCAAATGATGAAACTGTGACTCAGAGAGGTTATGCAATTTTGCCAAGATTACACAGATAAAATGTGGCAGAACCATCATTTAAATCTAAGTCCTCTGACTTCAGATTCATTGCCCTTTCAACTATTTGGCTATATTGATTTTCTTTGTTATAAGGGAATTTCTGGGGAAGATAATTACTAGAAAATAGCTGTGGTTTTAAGAAACAATAAACCTTAATAGGGCATTAAAAAAGGACAGCTTCAAGTCATTGTGTATTCCATTTGTTTATGCCAGGCAATCCAGATCTAAATAAAGGCAGCAATTTTTTCGCGGGTAGGGGGTGGGGTTTGTGTGAGATTATAAATTGGGCAAAAATTAATGAGTTTTATTTTAGGAAATGTCTAACCAAATCTTCCTTTAAATAGCTTTACTTTGTGGATGAAAGACTTTCCAGAAAATTGTTGTTCAATCATTTTTCAGTTGTGTCTGACTCTTGATGATCTCATTTGGGGTTTTCTTGGCAAAGATACCAGAGTAATTTGCCATTTCCTTCTTCAGCTGTTTTACAAATGAGGAAACTGAGGTAAACAGGGTTAAGTGGCTTGCCTAGAGTCACACAACTAATAAGTGTCTGAAGTCAAATTTGAATTTAGGGAGATGAAGCTTCCTGAGTCTAAACCTGGCTCTCTACCTGCAGTGCCACTTACCTGCTTCCAGACAAATGGTCGTGCTGAAAGAGAGGGAGGAAATGAACATTTATTAAGCACCCACTTTGTGTCAGGCACTGTGCTAAGTGTTTTACAAATATCTCATCTGATCCTCATAGTAGCTGTAGGAGGTATCCTCATTATATATATATATATATATATATATATATATGTATATATAAAATCTCCTCATTTATAGATATCCCCTAAAGCAGAGGGGAGGTTAAGTGACTTACCCAGGTTACATAGCTAGTGAGTGAAGCTGGGTTTAAACTCAGGTCTTCCCACCTCCAGACCCAGCAATCCATCACTTTGCCACCTAGCTGCTGCTCTACAGATCCCATATAGATAGCAAATGAAAAGAGAGGTCAAAAGAGAAGAAAATCAGTGTGTCAAAGACATTACCATTATTTATTTCTAATATACAAAAATGATAATTTAAAAAAAATTTTTGGTTTATTTAAAAAAACAGAATAGAAAAAAGAAAGACAGAAAAGGAAAACAAAGCAAAACTAAACAGAATGTTGTCATATGCCCAGCAGAACATCAGGGAGGATTAAAAATGTATAATAAAAAATTTCCAGTTCAAGAAAAGATATATAATGGTACAAAAAAAATTATAGTCATGAGTGTCCATCTTTTCTTTACTTCCTTGTAGATAGTTCTTTTTTTCTCCTCTGCACGCCTTTTTTTTAACTTTATTTTTTTCTCCCTTTCATCCCCTCATCATCCCCAAGTAGGGTATAGTTAAGCATAGATATGTTTAATATATACACACATACTCACATATATCCACACATGTATAATATATAATCACACCCATTTACAGCCCCACACATATATACATATATTTATATACATACACAAAGTGACATACATACATAACTATGTTACTATGACACACATATACATACATGAATTTATCCATATGTAAATGTACCTAGAACAACATTGGTATGGCTAACACGATGATAATGTTTTGAAAATTGATGTTAAGACAAGTCAGGTGCGACCCTTTTACCTGGATGTTATATGGGATCTCTGTCCTAGACCTGGTTCACATGAAAGTTCATAGGCATTAACACCTACCTGTTTCAGGACTCTGCAGGATTTGAGTGGGAATCACCTAGCCTGTGGGACATATCCTTCTTTAAGCTTAATTTCATCAAGTTCTAGGGGCAAGGACCAAGAAATAGATTTTTGTTCATGCCAAAAATCCTAAAAAGAATAAAAAAATAAATTAAAGAATTTTGATTTTGTTTCAGCCTATCTGTAGTTATTATTTTAAGGAATGAGATTCAGTGGTTTCCCTTACAGCTGCTAAGTATCAGTAGTGCGATTTGAACACAGGTCAAGTCTGATATTCTACTTACGACTCTCTCCTGCCTCTTGGAAGGTGATGAAAAAAAATTCCATTCTTCCTTTGTGTCTCTTTTATTCTGTATCTCCATTATTCTATTTATGTGGATCTAAATGTATATTTATATGACATGGTACCTGTAGCTTTGTCTCCCGTTTCTCCTTTCTCGCTCTCTTGTTCTCAATTTTCACTCCCCCCATTTTCTTCTATGTTCCTTTGTTGCCTTCTTTCCCTTCAATTAGTTGCAAAATGTAGCAGAATCCATTTAACTATTCATTCATATGTTACTTGATCAAGATTATTTTTTCCTGTTGAATCAGTCAGTAAGCATTTACTAAATACCTACTGCTTTCAGGGTATTGCGTGGGTGTGTTGAATGATGAATGCAGACATAGAAATGAAATGGGTTCTCCCTTCAAAGAGTGGGTGACAGGGAAGAGAAGACAACATGTTCAAATGTAAGTGTAATATACTTAGAAGATGATGCAGAGTGAAAAGTAATAGCTCATATTGGCTCTCCAAAATAGTTTTATATCTTTCTCACTAATCTACTTTTTTGTATACCCAAACTCTCTTGTAGTAAGATTGATATCTCCCATGTGGATGCTTCTGCCTTAGTTGATCTGAGCATGTCCCAAAACCTGTAACAAAAGTCACACAAAGTAAAGTAAGGTAATTTTAGGACAGAGAGGTACTTCTAGCTCAGGGGAATTTGGAAGGTATATTTGAGCTCAGCTTTGAAGGAAGAAAGGGGCAGCCAGGTGATACAGTGGTTATGATGTTGTGAGATTGATCTTTCTGAGTTCAAATCGGGCTTCAGATACTAGCTGTGCAACTCTGGACAAGTCATTTAACACTAAACAAGTAAACAGGTAAACACCCTAGTTCCTCATTTATAAAGTGAACTAAAAGAAATGGCAAAGTACTTCAGTATCTCTATCAATAAAACTCAAAAGAGATCATGAAAATTTGGAAACAACCAAAATGACTGATTAACAATGACTTTAAGAAGTATAGCAGAAGCAAGAGAGCATCCTAGGCACAGGGAATAGTCAAGGTAAATGCAAGGAAACTAGAGATGAAGTGTCAGTTGTGAGGAGGTCAGTTTGGCTGGATTGTGGGGAATGATGTATGATCGAGTTGGAAAGGTTCTCCAACCTCACATAGACTAATGATGTAAAGGAGGAAAAGTGTTTTGGAATAAATGTATACAGGTGGAATTGCTTGCCCTGTGGAGATGTAGCCTTTTAATCTACCATGGCTAGGATCTAATTGAAAAGGTGCAGTAACAGCAGAATTCTACAGGAAAAAAGGTTGTCTCCAACCTCCCTCACTTTAGAGCCATATTTTCATAGAACACTGCATTCACTAACAAATTAAATAAGCCTGGGTATGGCTCCAGTGGAGCTTTTACATCTGTTTTGTAAACATGGACTTCAATTAAGGATAATAATTCTAATAATCCTGATGTGTAGCCGACAATTGTCAGTAAGGTATCAGTTATGAGGCTCTTTCATCCTTTTTATTCCCACAAGGGTGACTGCTTCGATTCCAATGTGCCCCAAAGCTTCTTTTCATCTGGAAACCTCCTGAGGCTTGAGAAAATGTCTTTCTCTCTCTCTCTCCATGTATGTGTCTAGCTACACATTCATTTTCTATCCAAATTCTCAGTCTGATACAAGGAACTAAATACAGCTTCTTGACCTACCCAGGAACCTTTTGGACACTAGGGAAAGGATGGCTAACCCATCTCAGGTAGAGAGAGACAGTGCTGGCTTCTCTAGTAATGAAGCCATCTGTTAGAAGGTTATCTTTCCTATGTGATTGCTTCCCCTAAGCTCTTAAGCATATTAACCACACTTGTAATTATACACATCTCAGAAAACACATTAAAAAAGGGCCTTCTTAGCCAGACTTTAAAAACTACAATCTCCTTCTGATTTCCTATTGTGGGTTGTATCCTAATGCTTGTTTAAAAGAGAGAGAGAAGTAAGAGGAAGCAAAGGGAAAGGAAGGCAATCCTCCATTATCAAGGATCTCACAGGTGAACTTTGGCTCCTGTTTATAGCATTAATTTTGCTCTGTGTGAACTGAATTTGACACAGCTTTGAGGGCTAAAGTGTTCTCTTTCCATCTTGTGGTGGTGTAATGTGGTTATTTGGTGCTGATTTGCACTTAGAAGATGATGCAGAGCGAAAAGAAATAATTCATATCTAGCTCTCCAGAATAGCTTTATATCAGGGTGAAAAATATCCACTGTTTGGACACATATCTCTCTTTGCCAGTGACCTACTTTCTTGAATCTAGCTATTTGGCACTATTCTGTCCTAATGAGCCTAAAAACTCTGCTAAGAATATACTTTTTTTTTCCTTGGTAACTCCTTATGTCCTCTCTTGGGTTAGTAGGATAATATAAATTCACTGAATTTATTTTGGCATAATTTGGTATAATTCATTACATTTGGGGCACTACATTATAAGAAAAGTGACCTAGATATTGGAATAAAAATCATCATCATCGTCACTAACATTTATATGATTCTTTAAGATTTGCAAAGCACTTTATAATTATTATCTCAATTTACCTTCCAAAATAACCTTGGGAGATAGGTGCTGTTATTGATCCTATTTTACAGATAAAGGAACTGAGGCAGAGACCACTTACATGACTTGATTGAGGTCATAACAGTAATTATTTGAGGCTGGATTTGATTTTAGGTTTTCCTGACTCTATATGCCTATGATATGAATATAAACCAGTAGCCAGATAGACTTTAATTTTTTTTGTTTTGATCATAGGATTTTATTTTATTTTTTATTATTATAGCTTTTTATTTACATGATATATACATAGGTAATTTTTCAGCATTGATAGTTGCAAATACTTTTGTTCCAGCTTTTTCCCTCCTTCCCCCAGATGACAGGTTGACTAATATATGTTAAATAAGTTAAGGTATAAGTTAAATACAATATATGTATACATGTCCAAACAATTATTTTGCTGTACAAAAAGAATCAGACTTTGAAATAGTGTACAATTAGCCTGTGAAGAAAATAAAAAATGCAGGTGGACAAAAATAGAGGAATTGGGAATTCTATGCAGTAGTTCATAGTCTCCCAGAGTTCTTTCCTTGGGTATAGCTGGTTCAGTACCAGATAGACTTTTGAAAAAAGTTACATTCAAATAAGGTAGATTATGATGCAATGAGTTGCCATTTTAGGAAAGGGAAAAACTTTTAGTTAAAAAAACCCCACTTTTTATTCATAATACACTGTCAATTATCTGGTAAGCCACATTTAAGACAGAAAAATCTCGTACAATTTTTTCTCCAAGTCCTTGAAGGTTAATTTAATGTTGCTGATTCCAATCATGTGTTTGTCTAAGTATTGTCTGATTTTCTATAAAGTTTTCTTCCAGTGCTTTATCATAGTGGGAAGATGATCCAAGGCTCTGTCTGTAGAGCTCAAGCTCTGGAGATGCTACAAGCTGGAAAAGTATCAAATACTGACCTGATGATGGTAATGCAGTGGAGATGGGCTTTACTGACATCATCTGAGAACAGGTCTAGCTAATCAACCAATCCAACAAGATTTTATTAAGTACCTATGATGTCCAAAACACTGGGGTTACAAAGACATGAAATAACAGTTTGATCACTGATCAATTTGATGACTTCTAGTCAACTTGATGAGATTTCAGGCATCTCCTAGTGGAGGTCGCTTTGTACCATGACATCTCAGTGACTGGGTTTCAGAGACTGGAAAATGTCTCCAGATGATTGGCTAAATCTCAGGAGATAGAAACTTGTCAGAGGAATTTCCCTCTCTGTGGACTGTAAAAATAAGCTGTGAAATGGTTCAGACACTTCTCTTTTCACCTTTCGCTTTTTGTTGGACTTCCAGACCAAAATGAAGTATGGGACAAAGGGGATTTCTTTTTCTCCTTATCCCTGAGGAGCAGATAATGTAATTAGTAAAAGTATAGGCTGGACTAACTGTCTATGTTTACTCAGGCGACCTGATGTCAATCTAATACTGGCCATTTGCTTTAGACCTTCTGTTTCCTTTTTTGAGCACAAATTGAAAATTTGTGATCTTGTGAATAAATTTGTCTAGTCTTGGTACTTAATTTAGGGGAAATAGAGAGTTGGAGAATTTTGAGGTTTTAAGCGCACAAATAATGAGGAACTCCTAAGGCTGAGGGCTAGATATTAGCCTCCCAGTTCATTGCTTGTCCAGTGTCTCTCCAAGGTATATGTTTTGATGGACTAACTATATGGGCTATATACAGTGGCAGATCATGCTTTGGATGATAGATTTTCTGTTGATTTACCAGACATTGAACATGAACATGAAAATACAAGTTCTGAGAAAAAACAACAACAGAAGAGTGATCTGATCAGGATGAGTTTAATCAGGAAAGACTTCTTGACAAAGGTGAGATTTGAAGTAGATCTTGAGGTAGGTATAGTTTTCTCAAAGGCAGAAACTCTGTCTGGGCTTGTCTCTTTCTCCTCTCTCAGACCTGGGATGAGACCATACCTCAAAGAACTGCTCTTTGGGAATTGAACAAAAGTAGTTTACATGTAAAAAGAGCTGTTCTTATAAATATAGGAATGCACACATATGTCCAGTGTCTGCATTTGCTAGGTCAGGCTATAAGGCAATCAGGGATTTGATTTTATATCACTAGACTCTGCAGATCTCACTTTTCTCACTTCCAGTAAGTATTCCTCCAAGATTTATGTAATTTTACTATTGAACAGAGTCTCTGACTTTTTCCAAAAGGAACTAGCCTTTGTCTATTAATGGAGTCTCCTCAAAGGCAAGTGTCCTAAGAGGGTGAGCAAAATGCTATATATTCCATTGCCATCTTTTTCTTTTCTCAATTTCTTTAAATCTGTTTATCAAGGCTAGTTCTCTTTTTAATTTTATTTTTAATTTATGGAATTAAAAGAAACATTTTCAGTACATAGTACAATAATGAAGATGATTATACATGAAACTGCAAATTGATTATGTACCACTTGCTATTCCTTTCAAATATACAACAAAATTATCATGTAAGTTTCTTTTTTTTCTTCTTTCCCTTCCCTCTTTCTTCCCATCCCACCCTAGAGATGGCTATCATTAGATACAAATAAGTGTGTATATGTATAAAGTGTGTTTATGTAAAATTATTCTGTACATGTTTTTATTTATCAATTCTTTTACTGGATACAGATAGCATCTTTTTTCACATGTCCTTTATAATCTGGGTAATCCCAGCAGACAAAATAATTTATTTGTTCAAAATCATTCTTAAAACAATATTGTTACTGTATACAATGTTCTCCTGTTTCTGCTCATTTTGCAACTCATTATTTCATGCAACTCTTTCCATTTTTTTTTAAACCATTGAGCTCATCATTTCTTTTAGCACAGTGGTATTCCATCACAATCATATACCATCACTTATTCAGCCATTCCACAATTAATGGGCCCCCCCCTGCAATTTTCAGTTCTTTGCCATCAAGAGGACTCTATAAATATTTTAGAACATATAGGTTCTTTTACTTTTTCCAAAATCATCCATGGAAATAGACCAAGTGGCCATATTGATGTAAACTGTGTCTCCCTGATCTTTGGGGGGGTGCACCTGGATTAGAGAAACCCTAGAATCTCAACCCCTCCCGACCTTTGGGAGGGGCCCCACTCTCCTGTTCATAGGAGAAACTCTCATGGTGATCTCCACCTATAATTCAATTGGAGATCTTGGCTTGGGGCATAATCACCACCCTTTATTGAATTGAAAATTAGCCCGTATTCTCACTAGCTTCAAACCTTAGAAGGCTAATAAAAAAACGACTCTGCACCCCAAACCTTTGCTAATTCCTAATAAGGAAAGCCCACTGAGTTGTTTCTTAGTGTAAACCCATCTTTATTAAAAACTTATCTTTGCTAAAATTCCTTTCTGGATTTGACCCACTGGGAAGTTGTTTATCAGTGTGATAAACTCATTTTTTTGGCCACAAACCTCACCTGTAAATTCTTTCGCAAGAATCTGTGACACTGGCCTAGGGATCTCTCACCCCTCATTTCTCACACCTCAAAAATATTTCTAGGTCAAAGGGTATATATGAGGTAGTTTAATAACTCTTTGGGCATAATTCCAGATTGTTCTCCAAAATGGTTGGATCATTTTACAATTCTACCAACAATGAATTTGAGTTCCAAGTTTTCCAACATTTATCACTTTCCTTTTCTATCATTTTAACCAATATGATAGGTATAAAATGGTATCTCAAGATTGTTTTAATCTGTATTTCTCTAATCAATAATTATTTAAAGCATTTTTATATGACTAAAATTGTTTTGATTTCTTCATTGGAAAACTGCCTGTTCATATCCTTTGACCATTTATTAATTGGGAAATGACTCATATATTTATATACTTAACAAAGGTTTTATATATATTTTAGTATAAGACCTTTATTTGATAAACTGTCTATAAACATTTTCCCCAATTTTCTGCTCCTCCCAATCTTGGCTATATGTATTTTACTTTTTAAATCTTTTAAATTTAATGTAATTGAAATTATCTGTTTTACACCTAACTTTGCTTTCTTTCTCTTGTTTATTCACAAATTGTTCACCTATTCATAAATCCAATAGTAATATGTTCCATGTTCTTCTAATTTTCTATATCTATATCTACATAGATATAATTCAAAATAGTTCAAAAAAGTTCAAAATAGAAAAATGACCTATATCTATATCTAGGTCATTTTTCTATTTTGAACTTACTGTGGTAAATGGTGTGAGGTATTAGTTCATGCCTAGTTTTTTGCTATCCTGCTTTCCAGTTTTCCCAACAATTTTTTCTTTATTATCAATAATGAATTCTTATTTCTTATCTCTTATAGAGTTCTATTTTGTCTGTAATTAGCTAGTGAGAGCATTGCTATCTTCCTTATATTTTTCTCATATCTTCATTCAGTTTCCCCCCCCCAGTGATTCATTTATATCTTTTAACAAGTCATTTATATAGTCTATAAATATGGATTAGATGGTTGCAATGTATTAGGCACTGTGCTAAATGTTGGGGATATGAAAAGAGGCAAAGGATAGTCTTACCTTTATGAAATTTACAATCAAATTGAGGGAGACACCATACAAACGGATGTATACAAAGCATTATACAGGATATATAGGAAATGATTAAAAGAAGAAACATTTAAAAGGAGTTAAAGAAGGTTTCCTATAGAAAGTGGAATTTTAGTTGGGACTCAGAGGAAGTCAGAAAAATCAGCAGTTTCTGTGGAGGAGGGAGAGGACTCTAGGAATGGAGACGGCCAGAGAAAATTCCTAGAATTGGGGCAGCTAGGTGGTGCAGTGGATAGAGCATTAGCCCTGAAGTCAGGAGGAGCTGAATTCAAATCTGGCCTCAGAGACACTTCTTAGTTGTGTGACCCTGGGTAAGTCACTTAACCCCAATTGCCTCAGAAAAAAAACATGCCTACAATTGAGAGATGTAGTGTCTTGGTGGTGGAACAGCTAGGAGGTATTTCCTGATCCCTCCAGCTACTATAGTTTTCCCTTCAAATATTCCCTTCTATTTGATATATATCTTATATAATCTATTTATTCATATGTTTTCTCTCCCACTATAAATGTAACCTTTTTTTTTGAGGGGAGGATTATTTTTGCTTTTCTTTGAATTCCCAATACTCACTATATTGCCTGGCATATAAATACATTTAATACATATTTGTCCTTTCCTACTTTGTCTTCCAAGATACATTGCTCTTTTGGTTTCTTCCAAGCATACTGACTATTCCTTTTCTTTTTTCTCTGCTGTTTCTTTGAATTCTTCCTAACTCTTTAATGTTGGCATTCTCTAAAGATTTATCCTTGACCTTTCCTCATGTTTCTAATATCTAGCAGTCTCCTTTAATGTCATGGTTTCAACTATCATCTTTCTGCCACCAAACTGGTATCCCATGCCTTGACTTTTTCCTTTAGCTTCAGTGCTACACTTTCAACTAATTATGGGATCTTTCCAATTGGATGCCTCAACAGATGAGTTGGAGATGAAAGTATTGAAGTCATTCTCATACAAGGAAGGTCACTTAAGTTCTACAGTTAGTGAATTTTCTCAGGAAATGGAATGAATGAGAAGGGAGAACAGCAGAAGACCCACGATCTATCACTTGTCTTGGGTATCTATTATTTCATTGCTAGGAGGGTAGTTATACTAGTGATGGGCTAGTCACAATGATGAACTACTAGTGATCCTGCCTTGCTGTTTACCATTCCACAGCTTAGGTGAGTGTTGATGGACATTTTTTTGAGGTTCAGTTTGGCATTTGTGGAAGCAATTCACATTCCACTGAAACTAAGCTTATTATCTTTCCTCTAAAACCCATTTTTTCTTGTGACTTCACATTTCTATTTGGGGCAGGCTATTTCCCCAGTCCCCTTTGTTCGAAATCTTGATGTTAACTTTGGTTTCCTCTACTTTCATTGTTCTCTTCCCCTTACCTCTTTCCTACATTCAATCAGTACTCCTGTTCGATCAGTTCTCTGAGAGTATTTACACCTGGTCCTAGTGCTCTGTTCCTGCCACCATTTCTTTAATATAAGTTCTCATTAACACCTGCTTGGATTATCATAATAGCTTCACAACAAAATCTTCTGGTGTCTATTCTCTTCTTACTGTACTAACGAGAGTCATCATAGAACAGCAATAATAGCTATGCCTTTGAATCCAAATTCTGTTTTTGGAGCTCACTATGTATATGATGTGGCAAGTCTTCATCTCCTTGGACCTTAGTTTCCTCCTCTGTGAGGGATTAGAAATAGTTGGTTTTTAAAATATATAGAGAATTAACTCTAATTTATAAAAAATCAAGCCATTCTCCAATTAAAAAACGGTCAAAAGATATGAACAGACAATTCTCAGATGAAGAAATTGAAACTATTTCTAGTCCATATGAAAAGATGCTCCAAGTCATTATTAATCAGAGAAATGCAAATTAAGACAACTCTAAGATACCACTACACACCTGTCAGATTGGCTAAGATGACAGGAAAAAATAATGGATTGTTGGAGGATGCGGGAAAACTGGGACATTGATGCATTGTTGGTGGAGTTGTGAACGAATCCAACCATTTTGGAGAGTAGTTTGGAACTATGCTCAAAAAGTTATCAAACTGTGCATACCCTTTGATCCAGCAGTGTTACTACTGGGATTATATCCCAAAGAGATTATAAAGAAGGGAAAGGGACCTGTATGTGCACGAATGTTTGTGGCAGCCCTTTTTGTAGTGGCTAGAAACTGGAAACTGAATGGATGTCCATCAGTTGGAGAATGGCTGAATAAATTGTGGTATATGAAAATTATGGAATATTACTGTTCTGTAAGAAATGACCAACAGGATGATTTCAGAAAGGCCTGGAGAGACTTACACGAACTGATGCTGAGTGAAATGAGCAGGACCAGGAGATCATTATATACTTCAACAACAATACTAGATGATGACCAGTTCTGATGGATCAGGCCATCCTCAGCAACGAGATCAACCAAATCATTTCTAATGGAGCAGTAATGAACTGAACTAGCTATGCCCAGAAAAAGAACTCTGGGAGATGACTAAAAACCATTACATTGAATTCCCAATCCCTATATTTATGCCCACCTGCATTTTTGATTTCCTTCACAAGCTAATTGTACAATATTTCAAAGTCTGATTCTTTTTGTACAGCAAAATAACGTTTTGGTCATGTATACTTATTGTGTATCTAATTTATATTTTAATGTATTTAACATCTACTGATCATCCTGCCATCTAGGGGAGGGGGTGGGGGGGTAAGAGGTGAAAAATTGGAACAAGAGGTTTGGCAATTGTTAATGCTGTAAAGTTACCCATGCATATAACCTGTAAATAAAAGGCTATTAAATAAAAATAAAATAAAAAAATAATTAAAAAAAATGAAATAGTTGGTTTTTGAAGTCCCTTCTAAATATTGATCTGCAATCTCTTCAATTTATAGATCAGTCTATTGTTACATTAATTTTCCCTATTTATATAGGTCCTTTCTCTCCTCCAAAGTCTTCAATGTTTTCCTAGTATCTTCTGAATTAAGGTAAAACTCTTCATTTTGGTACTCAAGACTTGCATTTCTAATTTGGCAACACCTGGCAAAACCATTATTTTTGGCTTTATTTTAGGCTTGGTCTCTGTATTTTATAATTCAGTCAACCTGGAATATGTCATACTGTCTCATTGTAATCACTTTTCCATTTAAATGCAATGATACTAAATATTTGCTAATTATGTCCATATACCTAGAGAGGGGCTGCTAGGTGACACAGTGGATAGAAGAGTGGGTGTGGAGTCAGGAAGACTTGAGTTCAAATCCAGCCTCAAACACTAATTGTGTGATACTGGACAAGTCACTTAACTCAGTTTGTCTCATTTTCCTCATTAGTAAAATGAGCTGGAAAAGGAAATGGCAAACTGCTATAATATCTTTGCTAAGAAAACCCCAAAAGGGTGTCATAAAGAGTTGGATATGACTGAAAAAACAACTAAACAAAAACAAATATCTAGAGAGCAACCATTCAATGAACTGATTATTTTCATTGCAGTTTGAAAAACCATGGCAAGGGATTGAAATATGCTCTTTGGTAATAGGTCTGATTTAAACAATTTTTACTGTTTAAAAGTTAAAAAAAATTCATGATATATGATGTGATTTGGTAGTGTCAGAATTTGACAGTTTGCAAAACTACGGTTTTTCCCTAGAGAGTGGTGAACTAGATTCTTTAATTCATTTAGCTAAAGCTGAAATAAATCACTATGTTGTGAAGATAGAACAGTAAATGAAACATCTCCTACACTAAGAGTTTAACTCTCTTTTATGTTAGGATTATACAAAATTATAGGTACTAACATTTAAAAGGTGTGTTCTAGAAATATAGTAAACCAATCCATTCACTCAATAAGCATTTATTAAGCAACAGTTGTTTATAGAAGACTGTCCTAGGAACTTAGTATTATCGTTAGTGGATCCTAATAAAACATGTTTTCCATCTTGAAAGTGGACCTTCATTGGACCCTTTAGATCATATAACAACTCTGGTGCAAATTTCCCTTGTAAATGAATATACTTGCATGTCATATACCACTGAACATGAACATTCGTTTCAGAAATCAAAGCTAGAGTTAAAATTCATAGCTACCCTAGTTTCAGTACAGAGATCAGGGACTGAGCTGAACACTTGAGTGGGAAAGATATTCTAATACTTTATGACTTTTAGAAACTTGATTTTGTCAATGTGGGTGCCCCCTCCATTGATGCAGATTGCCATCTTTCTGTGATTTGCGGGATGGTTGCACCTTATAGCTAGCCTGGTGATGAGTTTGTCTGAATTGCGATTGGTTGCTCCTTAGATGACAGATATACAATCAACCATTGGGTCTCCTAGTACCATGTCCTTCTAGCTGGATAGTTCCTGCTAGAGCTTGTGCTTAACTGGAATAACCTACTGTAACCCTCACAAAGCCATGATGGTGGAGGGATGGGAAAGGTACAAATACAAAACCTTTCTAGAGCTGCTATTGATGTTATGTCTGCCTTCTGATCTCCATATAGTCATTTACACTATATGGCTCTTTCAGTGGGAAGATTTTTTTTTTGTGTACCACATCCTTTGGAGATCTGCATTCAATTCCTATCTTATGCATGTACCTTTAGGAAATAAGGTTTTAAATAATTTCTAATGGAGCAGTAATGAACTGAACTAGCTATACCCAGAAAAAGAACTCTGGGAGATGACTAAAAACCATTACATTGAATTCCCAATCCCTATATTTATGCACACCTGCATTTTTGATTTCCTTCACAAGCTAATTGTACAATAATTCAGAGTCTGATTCTTTTTGTACAGCAAAATAATGTTTTGGTCATGTATACTTATTGTGTATCTAAGTTATATTTTAATATATTTAACATCTACTGGTCATCCTGCCATTTAGGGGAGGGGGTGGGGGGGTAAGAGGTGAAAAATTGGAACAAGAGGTTTGGCAATTGTTAATGCTGTAAAGTTACCCATGTATATATCCTGTAAATAAAAGGCTATTAATTAAAAAAAAAAAGGAAATAAGGTTTTGTGGAAAGAGCAATGGGTTTGAATTCAGAGGATTGTAGGCTCACAGATTTAGTACTAAAAGACACTTTAGAGATCATGGAGACCAACTCCCTTATTTTTTTTTTTCAAACGAGGCTGGGAGACATTAAGGGACTTAACTAATGTCACACAACTAGTATTTGAGTCAGGAGTCAAACTCGGACCTTATTAAATCCAAACTCAGCATTCCTCTATCCACCATGACACCTCCTGGGTTTAAGTTTTAGCTCTATCAATTAAGCAATTAGTTGCCTTAGGTAAGTCACAGCTTTCACTGAAGGGCAGATCTGACCTCATTACCCATTAATGATAATCTTAGATTCCTAGAACTAGGACTTCTAGAAACTGATTAATAAAATGCTTGTTGAATGAATGGATTGGTTCATTACATTTCCAGAACATGTCTTTTAAATGTTAACACCTATAATTTTACTGACATAAAAGAGGGTTAAAATCTTAGTATAGAAAATGTTTCACTTATTGTTCTCTCTCTGGTGTTCAAAATATTTTAACTGCTTCTTTTCCCCAATCTTTGCAGCCTTCTGTCTTATCCCTCACCGTGAACCTGACCTTTTTGCTATTCCACAAACAAGACCCTCCCATTTTTTGGCTTTCAGCATCTTTCCCTCCAACTCCACTTTCCTTGCTTTCCTGGTTTCATTTAAATTCTCAACTTTTTCAGGAAACTTTTCCTTACTTTTGTTGACTTTTTCCCTCTGTCTGTTGACTATTTTCTATTTATCCTATAGGTAGCTTATTTGTATATTGTTGCTGTTGTTACTATAGTTATTTCCATTTTATCTTCTTTTTTTGCTTCTCTTTATAACCTTGGTGACTTGTCTATAGTGGGTGCTTAATAAATGTTTATTGACTGAACGACTAACCTTTCTGGGCTTCAGTTTCATTATACATGAGGAATATATTAGTGATCAATTATCTTTAAGGTCCTTTCCAGCTTTAGATTTATTATCCTTGGAGTTCAATTCTTCTGAACAAGTGAGAGATGGACATGTTGGAGTTATTTTTTTCTTTTCTTTTTTTTTCCACCTCTGATTTTATCAAAAAAAGAGACACAGTTATATCTATAATATGGCTATTGGTAGCTATTTATTTATTTTTAGGTTATACCAATCATTTTTTACATATTTCCATATGAGTCGTGTTAGAAGAGAAAAATCAGAACAAAAGGAAAATCCTCAAAAAAAGAAAAGAAGGGGAAAAAAAGTGAAATAGCATATTTTGATCTGCATTCAGTCTTCATGATTCTCTCTCTGGATGTGAGTAGCATTTTCCATTCAAAATTTGTTGGAATTGCCTTGGATCACTGAATTGCTGAAAAGAACCAAATCTATCATAGCTGATCTTCACATAATCTTGCTCTTGATGTGTACAGTGTTTTCCTGGTTTTGCTTGTTTCACTCAGCATCAGTTCATGTAAATCTTTCCCGGGATTTTCTAAAATCAGTCTGTTCATCATTTATTATAGAACAATAATATTCCAATACTTTACCATACCATAAATTATTCAGCTATTTCACAATTGATGGACATCCACTCATTTTCCCAATTCTTTGTCACCACAAAAAGAGCTGCTACAAACATTTTTGCATATGTGGCTCCTTTCCCCCCCCCCCTTTTTTTTATGATTTCTTTGGGATACAAACCCAGTAATGTCATTATTGGAACAAAGGCTATGCTCATTTTTATAGCCCTTTGGACATAATTTCATGTTGTTCTCCAGGATGGTTGGATCAGTTCAGAATTCTGTCAACAATGCATTAGTGTCCCAATTTTCCCATATCCCACATTGGAGTCATTTTCATATTAAATTCTAATGTTGAGTAAATTTTTTGAAGAAATGGGAACTGGGGGAAGTGGAAACAGGGTACCTAAGACTTTTGCACCATCCTATAGTTGAAAGACCAGCTGTGTTGGGAATAGATTGTAATGGTACTCTTTTCATGAGCTTATATTACTGTTGATGAAGATGAAGTTGGGATAGACTTGTGCTATGCAATCATATGCCATATAAAGTCAGGTTTGACCAGTCTGGTGTGTGACTCAGTTCTATACTTATATTACATTTTCTGTTATAGACTCCCAAAGAATGTGTTGTTTTGTTGATTTGTATACCACTCACTAGAAGGTGCCATTAGATACAGAATTTGGTGAAAATTTTCAAGCCTGTATTCTTGGTGAAAATATTTGCCTGAGGGTGGGGTTTTATTGTCTGGGACAACAATTTCATCCATATTGATGTTCTCAAAGTTTTTGAAAACAATTGTATATTAAGACTAGCATTAAGTCTGTTCAATAATTATTATCATTTTAGTCTTGTATACTTAGGGGATCCCATGATTTCATTAGTGTGGGTATTTTCTTCATCAGGGCAGATATCAACCTATACACTTTCTCTCATATGGTGTGATTCTTATCAATCTTTTCTTATATATTTCCAAAAGACAATCTGCTTAATGTGGAGAGATGAGGGGTGGACTTCTATTTCCTAGCTGTATGTGGGAAATTGATTCTACTAAAAATTTACAATTCTCATAAATAATGAATTTCATGCCTTCACCCAAAAACATTTTTCAAAGACGTGCCTAGATTCCCCAGTGACCACATATATAAATTTCTGTGCAGTCTTTGCCAAATAGCCATTCTTTTAGGTGATCTGCTGAAAAATCCAGCCTAGAAACTGATAAAACAAACCACCAAATAGACTTTTCTAGTACTCCTCTTTCAGTTATTATGGCCACATTCAAAATGGGTGAATAGCAATATATCTTTAGCACAGTGACTTTTAAAAACTGGGATCAAATCAACTTTAACACTCCCTCCCCATCTTTTCTTTCACTATTGCTAGTGTCTGTGCATAGAATTTCCATCAATTTAGCATTTTGTTCACTTTGTCAAAAAAAAAAATACATGAGATGTGAGAGTCTCTGTGGTAATCTGGAATGTATTTTTCTTAGACTTGATTTAGGATTAGAAATCTGGCAGCCTCTGACAGACTTGATTTAGGATTAGAAATCTGGCAGCCTCTGACAGATTCTGGGCCATATCTTACTATTCTTGAATGAGGACTAGTTATGTCTGTATCTAGGAGAATACTGTCCATCTAAATGAAAATGTGCCCACTTTCTTAATATTGCTAACAGATTTTTCCAATTAACCTATTAATATTAGCATCTGTCAGTAGATTTCTGTTGTTCTTTTAGAAATGAATTATGCAAGCACTTTCAAAATCTCTGTGAGCAATTTCATAATTAAGGTAAAGGAACATAGAATCCTTTTCCAAAAGAATTGCAATTTGAGAAGCCATCTCTGGGTTGACTGTTTCATTGTTACATTTGCTATAGACCTTTTACCCCAGGCAGCCTTTTTTACTGGTAACATTAATTACATCATAATGACTCACATCCCTATAGCACTTTAAAGTTTACAGAACACTTCTCAGTCATTGACCTTATGAAGTAGGGAGCACAAGTATTATTTTACAGATTAAGAACTTGAGGCTCAAAGAGATTTCATGACCTTCTCATCCTTTGGTTTGCCTAAGGGCAAAATACATTTCAGCTGTAAATTCATAACTACAACATGACTCCAAAAAATTCAGGTAATATTTTATAACAGTAAAGAAACAAACATGATAAACTATCACTTTATAAAGAACTATAAACATTTTTATATACTTGTTAATTCTCTTTTTTTGGCAAAGTGCTTTTTTGAAGACAGATAAATTCATGTCTATTCTATTAGGGTGATCTTTTTCCAGATAATACACATGCAAAAAAAAAAAAACTGTTAGATGTTTTTTTTTCTGGTCAACTTAAAATTTTTTTCTTTTCTTTTTTTTTAAAAAAATTTTATTTTTTTCAACTTTTTTTAAAAGAAGAATTAACAAAAGAGTCTTGCAGATCAATTATGCATACATATCTGGGCACTAAAATGACTTTGAAGATATTTTGAATATAAAATAAAAAAAACACTAACATATATTCTATGATATCATATAATGAATTACACAACTTATTTAAGATTAATTACTTAATTGATAATAAACTTAACAGGTACAAGAATTTCTTCAATGTTCATGCCCAAATATCCAGTCTTTTATGTGATTATTATGCTGGGGACTGGGCGTTAGGCAAGTTACTTCTCAGTGACACACTGATCAATAAAGTACAAAGCTAAGCCAAGAAGGCTCAGATATTCATTGAGAGGCTTGGCACATGGAGTGATATGCAAACATTACACCCAGCTCTGTTCTGTACTGATGGACTTACAATAGTATGTGATGGCAAGACATGGACACAGCTGGAAAGTAGCAGAGTAAGGGTTTTGAGCTACTCCTTTTGACTAAAAATCCATTATTGTTTCTTTTAGAAAAATTGTTTTCCAGCATTTCTTTTTTTTTTTTTTTTGGTCAAGTCCTCTTTACAACAACAGAGTGTATTGTGAACCCCCAGGAAATATAATAGACTACTCATAATACTTTTAGATTTATTTATTTGTTAAGATCATTTTAATGATTAGTACTAATATAATTTATTATTTAATTTATTTACAATATATCGGTTGTTTATTTATCAATTATAATAACTACAATGATAACTTTCTCCCTTAAAAGCCCCTGATGGTTTTGAATTGCTAAATAAACAAACCTATAATGCTATAAACATTCACATGCTTGTTGTCAGAGGAAAATTATATATATTTCTGGCAAACAGGGCAGTTATTTATTGCTTAATGTGCCATAGAAGAGTTTCTAGTGTGAATGCCTTGGATCATTGTTGTAAATGAACCAATATAGCAGACCATTATCTGATGTTATTTCTACTGAGAATCTTCATTTTTTGAATAATATTTTTCTAGTGTTTTTCACAACAACCCTATGATATAGGCAACATAAGTCATATTATGTCTATTTTGCAGAAAAACGAAACTGATATTCTAAGGGGGTTAAATGAGTTGACTGCCTATGTAAGTGTCTAAAGTAGAATTTGCACTCAGATCTCTCTTGATTCCAAGTCTAGCACTTTTTACATGAGGACATGACTGTAGCCTATGCCACGGTCAGCTAACTATGGACCAAAAATCAAATTCAGCTCACTGCCTGTTTTTGCATGGTCTCATGTTCTAAAATAAAGTTTTATTGTATTCTTAGTTTGGGGGCACACAAAAACAGGCTTTGGGGATGATTTAGATGTGGTTTGCTTACATCTAGTCTATTCTTCTTGCAATCATTTTGGTCCCATCTGTATCTTTACCATGGCCTGCCTATAACAAAATTGTGATTTGGGCCGTATTTCTTTGGAGTTGCAAGTCTGATCCTTTTTTAAAAATCTTTTTTTCCATTCTTTCTTGGCAGGTCTGTAACTAGAAATTTTGACTCTGGCGGCAAGCTGTAGTCTCAGGGCAAGTAGCAAAAATAGACCCTTAAATCTACTTTGTAATTCAGATTGTGAAAATTATACAAGAAATCATATAGACAAATTCAATTGAGTGGGAGGGACTAATTAGTTGTACCACAGTGGCCCACAGATGGGTTTTATTAACAATAATGTACACCACCTGGTAGTTTCTTATTTTAACTAATTATTCCTATTATGATCAGGAAGGCAGCATGGCAAAATAGAGAGCTGTTTTTCAAGATGACCTGCATTCAAGGCTCGCTTCTAATATATTGACCCTCTTCAGTAAGTCACTCAACCTCTTAGTATCCTAAAAAAGGTAGTTACTTTCACTGCTAAAGTGAGTTCCCCATATGAATAAATCCACAGATTCAGTTCCATTCTTAGTCAGTTAGGCGGGATAGTAGCTAGAGTATGGAATTGCCTAGTAGGAGTATCTGCCTTAGTCACTTAACAGCTTTTTGACCTTAGTCAATTCACTTACTGTGAACTTATTATATATTGAGGTACACAGCTTAGTTTCCTTATCTGTAAAATGGGGGTAATAATAGCATTTATGTTCCAGAGTTTCTATGAGGATAAAATAATATTTGTGCTTTGAAAATCTTAAAATTCTAATTTTAAAATCCTATTCCCCCCCTTAATACTTAATGTTAAGGTCAGTTGCTGAAGGAGAATGCTTTAAATTTTTTTGCCCCCCAAATTTAGGTATGGCAGCACAAAATCTGGTTATCTCACCCTAGCTATGATCCTAGTTGGAGACATTGGTACACTCTCATTTCCAACTAATTTAGATACTTGTTAAGCTTATACTCTATTTTTTTGGTATTAAAACCTGTTCTTAGAAAAGGAGGTAACAAACTCATCTGTACTGCAGTATAAGTAAGCAACTGATAAGATTTAATGTGTCACTATTCTCAGGAATATTTACATTTCAAAGGGAGATGAAAATTTATGTTATTTAATCGAATGAATAAGAAATTTATTGTGAAATTTCAAATATCATGCAACAAATGGTAAAGACATTTTTAAAGAGATAAGGGTGACCCTAAAAATCATATCACCTAATCCATCTTCCTGTTAAGATTGTACCTAATTATTGGTTCATATTAAGCATATAATGTAAAAATGTACCAGAAGAAAAACTGAGTATTCAATGTTATATTTGATCTTTATAGTGAAATGAACATTTTTCAATTTAAAAGCAAATGCTTCATTTCAAAAGGTTGAAAATTATGATATTTAAAAAAGAATCCCATTTGTTTAAATTTAAAGTACTAGAGGAATAAAAGATTTGTTGTATTGGGCCTAAAGCATTTTTCTTTGGTTCCATATTAGCTTGATAGTAACACTTGATTTTTCTGTAATCAGCTGGGAATGGAGTGTATCCATAAATAAGTTTTCAAGCTAAGAATCAAGTTTGCTCCTTTAAGGACTGAAATATTTTCTAAAATATGTTAAGACTGTGACTTCTTAAAAAGAGTATTATGTTGTGGAAATATGTATAGAAGAATTGCACACATTGAACTTATATTGGATTACTTGCTGTCTAGGGGAGGGGTGTGGAGAAGAGAGAGAAAAAATTTGGAATACAAGGTTTTGCAAGAGTGTATGTTGAAAACTTTGCATATATTTTGAAAATAAAAAGCTATTATTTTAAAAAGAGCATTATGAATATTATAGAACATTTTCTTGATGGTTAATGGAAATAATTATGAATGTTAATTAGTGATTGTGGTAGGCTATCACCTTCTGCTGTATTCTGAGATTATTATGAAAAGAACAGAGGTGGGCTGGCAAATATTTAACAACCAGATCTACAAATAAACACTTTAAAATTGAATCTGCATTTGTAGCACCTGATTCATCATTTTCTTAAAGTCCAGACAATCCACAAACAATAAATCAAGGCCTGATTTGTAGCATTTGCCCATGTCTGAGGTATAAATACTCTCACTGAATATTTATCAATCAGCTCTTGCTCCAACACAGCCCAGTTTATAGATAAGACTATTTCTCTAAATTAAATGATCCCAGATTGATATCCTTATGTTTGTTTTGTATAATTGTTCTATGTTCTTTTATTTGTACTTACCACTTATTCTTTAAGAGTTAAAAAATCATTTTTAACAAAAAACCAAAAAGAATATTTCTTTGTACACAGTGCAACATAAGAGGAGAATTCAATATAAAACTATGGATTTTTATATCAGATTGTTTCCTTAAAAACAAACAAACAAACAAACAAACCTATGTTATAAAGACCACACATTGTTTTCAAAACTACTCTGCTTTTCTGTGCTTCTGTTTTCTTTTGTTCAATGCTGTATATTTTTAAATTTTCCTCCTCCCTCCCTACTCTACCTTAGAAGAAGTTACAGTTTAACACAAATATGTATGCACGTTCATGTGTCTGTGTGTATGAATATAATACATAAAGCCATACTGTACATATTTCTATTTATCAGTTCCTTTTCTGAAGGTAGATAGAATCTTCTTTCATAAATCCTTTGTGATTGGCTTAAATATTTATGATACTCAAGATGAATTAGTTATTAAAAGTTGTTCTTAGGACAATATTTCTGTTACTATGTGTGATATTCTTTTGATCCTGCTCATTTCACTTTTTATTATTCCATGCAAATCTTTTTATGTTTTTCTAAAATCAACCACTCATCATTTCTTATAGCACAGTTATATTCCATCATAGTCATGTACCATAACTTGGTTAACCATTCTCGAACTGAAGGGTAGCTATTATTTTAGCCAATATAAAAGGTATAAGATGATATCTCAAAGTTCTTTTATTTTGCATTTTTAATCAGCAATGATTTAGAGCATTTTTATGTGACTATATATATATGCTATTAATTGTTCTCGCTCGCAATATGCTTACCTCTATCAATCTCATTTCCTCTTCCTAATTTAATCTTTTTCTTTAACGTGGTCTGGATAACCCAGTTACCATGTTTTTTAGAGTTATAACTAGAATAAAAGTAACTAGACTATCTGTGATGGGGTCCTGAGAAACCCAGCTAGGAATAAAATGTTTGAAGTTTCACAAAAAAGATTTTGAGCATACAAAGAGATGTCACAGAATTCTTTTTTCTTCTTGTTGTTATTTCTAGATTCTCATCTGTATTCCATATATCCAAAGATATCAGAAAATTACCGTTGTAGAAGTGAAGTATATCACAATGCATTTTTCTTGCTAATATAAGTCCTAGGGAAGACTTATTTGAGTCCTGGATAGGGCATGCCACTAAAATAATACTATAGTAGTGGCAGGAGATTGAAGTGGAAATGGAATGAATAATAGAAAGTCTCAGGGGACTTTTGTTTGATCTCATACTGTCTTATTGTAACCCACAGGTGTCACTATGGAACAAAGTTTGGCTGGACACTTATTCTTTTTCTTTTCTTTTAATTATTTTTATTTTTTCTCCCTCCTTTGATAGGAATTTGGAAAGAAGATTCCTCTCATTTCCCACATTTCTTCTTTCATAGGGTAGCTCTGTGCATGTGACTTTCTTTCACTTGGAAATTAGAGATTTGCTTTAGGTGTTTCTGGTCTGAGTAGCCACACTTGCTATAACAAAGGCTCAGTCTTTTTGAGCCCAAGTGTGAAAAGAAAGCCTCAGATCAAGTTTAAATTCTGGCTCTTGAGAAAGCTATTTTTTGTTGTTCAGTCATTTTCCAGTTGTGTCAGATTCTCCATGATTCCATTTGGGGTTTTCTTGGCAAAGATATTGCAGTGATTTGTCATTTCCTTTTCCAGCTCATTTTACAGATTAGGAAATTGAGGCAAAATATAGTTAAGTGTATGGCAGCTAGGTATCAAAGTAAAAAGAGCACAGGCTCTGAAGTCAGGAGGGCCTGAAATATGGCTTCAGACACTTGACACTTATTAGATGTGTGATTCTGGGCAAGTCTTTTAATCCCAATTGCCTCTCTCCCTCCTTCCCTCCCCCCAATAAGGTTAAGTGATTCATTCAAGGTCATTCAGTTAAGTGTTTAAGGCTATAGATGAACATAGGAAGATGAGTCTTTCTGATTCCAGGCTCTATCCCCTGAACTACCAAGCTGCCTCAAGAAAAGATATTAAAAATTATTAGTAAAAACAATAGCTACATGGTTCTCTAACACATATAGTTTTGGAGTTCCCAAATTAGAATCAAATCCTCACCATTAAGATAGGGATACTGATATCTTTCAATTTTTCCCTTTCCCAGATAGAATAAATAGAGAGACATTCAATGAAAGGCATTTAGAACCAATCTTAGATTTTTAGATGAAACAAAATCAGCTTAAATAGCTTAAAGAAACAGTGAGAAAAATCCTATAGAAGCATCCATTAGAAAATAGGCATAATGGGAGGGGGAGAGGGAATTGAAGAAACTAAAACCTTTTAGAGCTTTCTTTAGTTCTTAAAGGGAGAATTATAATTGGCAGCTTGGAGTCTTGAGTTTTTGCTCTGTAGAGTGAAAACTCTGCCTTTCTCCAACAACTACTTTGTTCTAATGCTGCAGCACTCGCTGTAAAATGCCAGGTGCTTTTGCCACTGCTACTGACTTTCCTCTCCTCTCTGATTCTCTCCTAAAGGCAGACTTTCTTCCCTGTTCTCTTGCGGAACAATTCCTGTGCTCCTAATTTGACTGAAGGATCCAGTCTCTCAGGACTGAGAGGGAATACAGGCCTTCCAGGACTACAACTCCCAGCTTGACTTTTCAAACTATTTCCTCTGCCCAAAGGGAAGTCTCATTGAAATCCATCTGGATGTTCTGTTGTACCATAAATCTTTAGGTCATTGTTGCAGCCCTTGCAAAAGCTAGATGGACAATTCGATGGAACAGAGAGTATATATGAAGTCTTTGTTCATGTCCTTATTATCTCTCACTATATGGGTGAAAAGTCTTGTGTTATATGGGGAAAGGAAACTGCAGAGACTGATGGTCAAAGGATATCAAATGGATAAATTGGAGATGAGTTAATTATATGCAGTGATGTGCTGATAAATATTTAACAAGTGGCTCCCCCAAATAAAAAAAAATACACTTTTTAGTTTAATTTGCATGTTAACATTTTCTCTATTACTTTCTTAAGCCTAGACAATCAATAAAATAACAAAGTAAGCTCCAATTTTTAGCATTTTCTTATTTCTCAATATTCAAACAGAACATTCAACAATCAGCTCTCAGGAGCCAACATGAACTAATTCTAGCTCACTCCTGGCTGAATCAGAGTAGTGTTAATGAAGGGTCAACATTTATGAAATTAGCTGTAATGCTTGAGTAGGAAGGAAAGTTTCCTGAATCTGTCTGTCTGTCTCTTTCCTCCATCATCTCCCTCCCTCCATCATCATCATCTCCCTTCATTATCATCATCTCCTTCCATTATCATCATCTCCCTCCATCATCTCCATCTCTATATCTGGAGCAAGTGATGGAGACATTCTCCACAGTAAGAGTAGTCAGGGAGAGAAGTTAATGACAAATACAATGTCTATTGATTAACTTCAGGTCTTCTTATGATTGGTTTAAGCACTTAAGGTCCTAATGAATTCAAAGATTGCAGACTCCAAATCCAGGCCTCTTTCTACCATACTCTTCTTCCTCTATGCGACCATTACCAAAGTCCATTTATATTAAGTTTTCAGAATCAAGACTAATAATTTTATCTTTTGACTCAATTTGCTTAGAGTATAAATTATACAGCTAGTTAGTGCTTATAAGAAACAAAATATCTTATCAAGAACTCATTGATGAATGAAGGAAAGATTTTACATTCTTGCAAGAATGGGTGCCTAGGTGAGTAGACACACCTTTGAAACTCCAAAGGCAGCATTTTATTTCCTGTCCTGAAGTACAAGTCCTTCCCCTGATGTCCCATTAATTGGATGTTACAAAAGTTACATGATGTGAGTTTACTCCTCATTACATAGCCAGTTCTTGCCCCAAAGGGGCTTCCATTTTAGAAGGGAGAAGCTAAAAGAGGAGGGCTAAAGGGAAAGAACAAAAGATTCTTTTCAAATCTCAGGCCATCATCCCTTATCACAAAAGTCGGTCCTTTCCCCCAAAGAACTTACGTTCTTTTGGGAGAAGGTAACCTCCACCCTTGATTATTTTTTTGATGTCCTTATGTGTTTCAGTTTTCTAATTTGTTTTATTTCTCCAACTTGAGTTTCATAACTGGAAACCAAATAAATGCCCATCCATTTTCACAGTGCCTCTCTGCTACCTGCTTACAAACAGTGAGCTGTTCACTTTTGTTTTCACCACCTAGTGACAGGGATGCCAACACATTTCCCTTTAAAGAGGAATCCTTTTAGGTACGGAGAACATGGGGGAGAAATATATGTTCCAGTGTGTCCCATTCTCTTGTTGTGTCTGTGTTGAACATTTCACCCAGAAAGCCTTAAGGAAAATCTCTCTGAACCTGTGACAACTGAGTTTCTTTTGTTTCTTTCCAGCTACTCATTCTATAATTATCTGAAGCCATCATTTTACTAAAATGTTTTCTTGACAGTTGCTGGTGACCTTCCGATGACCAAGTCCAATGATCTTTTTTCCTTCAGTTTTTGCCTTCTGTATCTCTCCAGTTATTGACAGAGTTGATTGATAAAGTTCCATTTTTCTAGATATTCTCTTCTCCCTTGATTTCCAAGACATTCAATTCCTTTATGTATCCCAACTCTGACAATTGCTCACTGTTTTCTTCTTTATCCTCTTTCAAAAAATGAAAACATACAAACCTGGATTTCCCTATTTTGGCCAGGTTGGAAGTGGAGGGTTTGATCTCACTACTGATGATCTTAGACTACCTTCCTATTTTCTACCTGGTCTGGTTCACCCCTTTCTTAAGGAACTTGATATATACACACATAAACATATATACACATGTGCATAAAGCTCATATTTGCAAACTTTAAAATGCTCTATGTTTTTTTGTTGATGTTGTCAACCCTTGCCCAGTCACAAATTTAATAAATGTCTGAGGTCAGAATTGAGGACACAAAGATGAATGTTCCTGATTTCAGGCTTAATACTCTATCCACTGTGCCACCTAGATACCTGCTATATGTTTTAGCTATGATTAGCATTACATTCATTTGTAATTTTGCAAAAAAGTGATTAAATTGTCCATATACTTTGACCAGGCAATCTCATCACTGAGCATATGCAAGAGTAGGATGGTAAATGTTTGACCGTATGCAAGGAAAAGAAAATGTACCTATGACACACTTGAAAATTTAATGTGCATTAACATTTTCTCATCACTTTCTTAAATCTAGTCAATCAACAAAACAATAAATCAAGCCCTGATTTTTTAGTGTTTGCTGGTTTCTAGGGTTGTAAATGCTCTCACTGAAAATTTAACAATTTGGCTCTTCTGAGCTAATATGAGCTGACTGGAACAACACACTCTTGGGTATATCCCCTCAAGAAATCAAAAACAAAAATAATGATCCAATATATACCAAAATATTCATAGCAGCACTCTTTGTGATATCAAAGAACTGTAATCAAAGTAGGAACTGACTGATTGGGGAATGTCTATAAAAACTTATAATAATGTGTCAGAGTATTATTGTGTAATAAATTATGAATATCAGGAAATCAGAGACGTGAATTGATGTAGAACAGAATAAAATTGAGGTAATAATACAACAATAGTTGCAACAATGTAAATAAAAGGCTTACTAAAAGGAAGTTGAACTTGGAGTAATAGAAAATTTTATGAAGATCATAAAGATCACAAATCTAGAGCTGGAAGGGGGTTCCAGAAGCCAATAAACCCAACCTCTTCATTTTATAGAGACAAAGAGGAAGAGGAAGGGGGGGCCTTTTATGTTCCTACCCAGAGCTGTCATCTCAGTAATAGTGTTCTGAAATTTACCAGTCTCTAATTTTTGATACTCCTTGTCACTCCCAACCAGTTTACTAGCTCAGTTGAATAGATCTTCAATAAATCATAGGTGGAAAACTTTAAGGGACCTTTGAGGGCATCTAGTTTAACCTCCTTTTCTTTGTTAAATAAAGAACTAAGAAATGAAAGCAGCTAACTGTCTCAATGGATGCTATATGTTTTAGCTATTATTATTATTGTATTCATTTGTAATTTTGCAAAAAAGTGATCAAATTGTCCATATATTTTGACCACGCAGTCTTATCATTGGGCATATGCAGGGGTATCATGGTAAATGTTTGATTGTATGCTAGGAAAAAAGTGATATGCTTGTGATGTGATTGATGTAGGCACCAAATGTTGGGGTTCAGTCATGTGAAGAATTCACAATGGTTATTCTCTTTGCCAAAAGGCAGGTTTATTTAGGAGAAAAGGTTATACTAAAAGAAAAGGATGCAATAGACATGGAAAAGAAATGGAATGGTAAATATGAAAGAGATTTGGGAGTGCAATAGTGTTACTAAGAAAAGAAATTCCATTGAAGGAATATGCCATGAAGTGAGAGTACTCCATTGATTGGCAGGCTATATCCATAGAGGAATTTAGTACCCTAAAAGAGTTAATTAGCTATAAGAAGGAGAAAGACACCATAAGGCAGAACCCATGTTGGACTAAATCAAAAGGAATTTGGCAAAGATGGCATGGACCAAAGACAGATTTATAGGGGAAATTTAACTTCAGGTATTTGACATAACTTGGATTTCTGACTGAACACAGCAAGGTAAGGCAACCCACAATCTCCACAGAAGATGGATTATAATATTGAACCAATCCACATCAGTGTCCTTCCCTGCTTGCCTCGGGGAATAATTTTATCAGTACTTCAGGCCCTCTCTCTGCTAATCCCACCTAACCCAGGACTTAACCACTTGGAGTCAGGAAAACTTGAGTATGAATCTGGCCTTAGACATCAACTGCATGATATTGGATAAAGCATTTAACCTGTCTGCCTCAGTTTTCTCTTGTACAGAATGTGGATAATGGTTGCCAATAATAGGTCCCAGCCCAAACCTCACTTGCTCTTTATTTGGGTTTTGATAGCTCAGAGTGATTGTAAATAGCAATTGTTTCTTTTCTGGCCAGAAATTCTGAGGGTCTTCCCTTGGCTGTTGATTCTTTTGTGGAGACCAAGTAGACCATTGTTTATATCATTCTTACCTAGATTGAAACTACTGAATGGGTGTTGTCTCAGACAAACTGGGATCTGGGAAAGACCTTATCATCATAATCAACTATGATAGACTTAGCTTTTCATAGCAATACGGTAATCCAGGACAATTCCAATAGACCTGGGATGGAAAATGTCATCCACTTCAGAGAAAGAAATGGACACTGAATGCCAGTCAAAGCATACTAATTTCACTTTTTTTTCCTTTTTCTTGATTTTTTCCCTTGTTCTGATTTTTCTTTCACAACATGACTAATATGGAAATATGTTTAAAATGATTGAATATATATGTATATATCTGACTCATATCATATTCTTGCTGTCTTGGGGAGGGAAGAGATAAAGAGAAAGGGAGAAAAAAATTTGGAACTGAAAATCTTCCAAAAATGAATGTTGAAAACTATCTTTACATATAATTGAGAAAAAAATAAAATGCTGTTAAATGAAAACAAAAAAAGACCTTATATTAAAAAGGCCAAGGTCTCCCATTGCATCCTGGATCATTGCCAGTCGTCCTGATCTATGTCTTGCCACTGGACTCTGGAGGAGAGAATGAGGCTGATGATTTTGCATAGTTCTTCCTCACTTAAATCCAATTCATTTGCCAGTCAAGACATTACCCTTATGATGTCATTGGTCTTCTTCCAAATTAAAAGATGAACAACAACTGCCTTTCAGGGTTGTTGTAAGGATCAAATGAGATAATAGTGAAGTGCTTTGTAAACCTTAAAATATATAAATGTTAGCTATTATCATACTACTGCTCCTGTTATGCTTCTATTCAGTTTAGCTCTGGGGATTTCCTAAAAGTGACTTTTATTTGGTATTGGTGAACAGTGAAGTGGAAGACAAAATTATAATCCTACCACTGATTTTTCTATTCATCAAGAACCTTTCTTTTTTTTTATATATTTTAGCATCTTCATCTGTAAAATGGGGATAAGCATAATGATAGATAATTTTGCATAATTTGCATTAAACTGGAGGGATATTAGGATATTATCTAAGAATGCTGAAAAGATTTTTTAAACCTCTGAAGGATAGTTGGTGATAAAATGGGGAACTCTGAATTTAAGTTCACCACACTGAATGGTGGCTGTGGGCAGGAGTTCTCAGACATCCTTTTTCTTTGAATTCTGTCCTGTTTGGCTATCTCTCATTCATTACTGCACTTTCCTGCTTTCTGCAGTCTCTCAGGTTTTCCTGAGAAGGAGCTGCTATTCCCCAGGGAGGAAAGTGCATTTTGCCAGCTACAGTATTAAATTGCAGAATTCCAAGGGGATTAACACAGCCAAACTGAGGGACAGAATGAACCAAAGTGTCACAAAGTAAATATTTCACATTTCATGTTAATTCATATCCTAAAACAAGTGTGAAGAATTGGGATTAAGTGAGAAACTTACATTTGGGGGATTCAAGTCAATTTTGTGCAAGGTTAAATTTGGAAAAAAATGTTTTGCTTTGGCCCTCCCTTTTCCTCTACAATTCTCTCCAGTCTGCTACATGTATAGGTGACTTTCCAATGACATTAATAAAGGTTTCAGATAAGGAGAAATTATGTGTCAAAAGAGAATAAGTCAAAGGTGAGTTGATTGTCTTTCACTTCCTGAGTTTTGTGGCTTGTACTAAAAATCAGGAAGTTTTGGAGCAGCAAAAATATATGATCTGATTTCACCTGAAAAAAAAAAAAAAGAAAGGACAGGGGACTAAGGATGAATGAACAGTAGATATACAGTATTTCTAGACTGACTAAATATGTAAATATGTCTCTCTTTTTCTTTTGAGAATAGGAACTGTTTACAATTTGCAGGACTTGGTATAGTGCTTTCTACATAGTAAGCTCTTAATACATAATTTTTCAATTTTTTAAAATTTTTCTTCCATTCTTCCTTCAATTCCTCACTCCCTTCCTTCCTTCTTTCTTTCTTTACCCCAAATCTCTGAATTGGCAAAAAAAAATCGATTGACTTTTCCTCAGTTATCCTAATGTTTGCAGTATTTACAGTATTGGACATCATGAATTACCCTTCATACAGACTATGCTCAATGGAACTCTCTGTTCCCTCATTTTATCCTGCTGTCTTCTTTCTTCATGAATTCACATAGACCCTGCTTCTTGTATTAAAATATAGTACTATTGATACTTCTTTTTTCCTTAAATGTCTAGCTCAGGTGTCACCAGGAAACAATTTTTAATGGTTCCAGATGGAAGTGGCTTTTCCCTTCTCAGGTTTTTGTTTGCTTGTTTTTAGCACTTTGTTTGGATTTTTCTCTTGACTCTATTCCATCTTACCATTTTATATCTATTTACTACATTGTTCACCCCCCTGGGTTGGAATATGCTTAAGCTAAACAGTTACTATATCCATTCTTATCTTATCCTCTATGTAATTTAGCATAGTCTCTTTTTTATTATTCCTTTTTTAAAAAGTTAATTTATTTTTAATGTATATTGCTTTATGAATCATGTTGAGAGGGAAAAATCAGAACAAAAGGGAAAAGTCATGGGAAAGAAAAAAGACAGAAAAAAGAAGTGAACATTGCATGTGTTGCTTTGCATTCAATCTTCATAGTTCTTTTTCTGGATGCAGATGGCATTTTATATCCAAAGTCTATTGGTTTCGCCTTGGATCACTGAACCACTGAGATGAATCAAATCTTACATAGTTGATCATTGCACATTCTTGTTGTTATTCTGTACTATGTATCCCTGGTTCTGCTTGTTTTGCTCAACATCAGTTCATGAAAATCTTTCCAGGTCTTTCTAAAATCGGCTTGTTCATCATTTTTTATAAAACAATAGTTTTGGGGTAGCTAGGTGGTGCAGTGGATAGAGCACCAGCCCTGAGTTCAGGAGGACCTGAGTTCAAATCTGGTCTCAGACACTTATCACTTCCTAGCTGTTAAGTTACTTAACCCCAGTTGCCTGGGGGCGGGGGGAAGGGGAAACAAAGCAAAGAACAATAGTCTTCTATTACCTTCATATGGCACAACTTGTTCAGCCATTCCCCAATTGATGGATATCTACTCATTTTCCAATTCTTTGCCATCACAAAAAGGGCTGCTACAAACATTTTTGCACATGTGAGTGTTTTTCTCTCTTTTATGATTTCTTTGGAATACAGACCCAGTAGTGGCACTGCTGGGTGAAAGGGTATGCACATTTGATAGCCCTTTGGGCATAATTCCAGATTGCTCTCCAGAATGGTTGGATTCGTTCACAACTCCACCAACAATGCATCAGTGTCCCAGTTTTCCCACATCCCCTCCAACACTTATTATCTTTTCCTGTCATTTTAGCCAATCTGAGAGGTATGAGGTGGTCCCTCAGTGCTATTTTAATTTGCATTTCTCTAATCAGTAGTGATTTAGAGCATTTTTCAAATGCAATTGATATTTTCCCAATTGTTTAGATTTGACTTTATTTGTATGATAAGTATGGTTCTTGGGTCTGTCTTGGCAAGTAGACCCCCAAGTATTTAATTTTGTCTATAGTTATTTTAAATGGAATTTCTCTTTCTGTCTCTTGTGCTGATGATTTTTGTGGATTTATTTTATATCCTGTAACTTTGCTAAAAGCTGTTAATTGTTTTGAGTAAGTTTTTTGGGTGATTTTCTAGGATTATCTAAGTATATCATCATATTATCTACAAAGAGTGAGAGTTTTATTTCCTTATTGCTTATTCTAATTCCTTTGATTTCTTTTTCTTTTCTTATTGCTAAAGCCAATGTTTCTAGTACAATATTGAATAATTGGGCATCCTTGTTGTCCCCCTGATTTTACTGGGAAGGCATTCAACTTCTCTCTATTTTAAATCATACTTGCTGTTTGTTTTAGCTACTGTCTATTATTTTAAGGAAAGTTCCCTTTATCGCTATGTTCTCTACTATTTTTAATAGGAATGGATGCTATATTTTGTCAAAAGCTTTTTCTGCATCTATTGAGATTATCAGATGATTTCTGTTGACTTTGTTATTGATATGGTCAATTATGATAACAGTTTTCTGGATATTGAATCAGCCCTGCTTCCCTGGTATAAATCCTACTTGGTCATAGTGTATTATCCTGCTGATAAATTGCTGTAATCTCTTTGCTAATATTTTATTTAAATTTTTTGCATCAATATTCATTTAGAGAGATTGGTCTGTAATTTTTTTTTCTGTTTTGGCTCTTCCTGGTTTAGGTATCAGTTCTATATTTGTGTCATATAAAGAATTTGGCAGTACACACATCTTTTTTATTTATTTTTCCAAATAGCTTACCTAATATTGGAATTAATTTTTCTTTAAATATTTGGTATAATTCACTCATAAATCCATCTGGCCCTGGAGATTTTTTCTTAGCAATTTCATTAATGGCTTGTCCAACTCCTTTTTTCAAAATGGGACTATATAAGTTATTTATTTCATCTTCTGTTATCTGAGCAATTTATATTTTTGCAAATATTTATCCATTTTGGTTAGATTGTCAGATTTGCTGCCATATAATTGGACAAAAGAGCTCTAATTGTTGCTTTAATTTCTTTGTCATTGGTGGTAAGTTCACCTTTTCATTGTTGATGCTGGTGATTTGGTTTTTCTTTCCTTTTTCCAAAAAAGCTAACCAAAGGTTTATCTATTTTCTTGTTTTTTTTTTTTTTTCATAAAACCAACTCTGTTTTATTTCTTAGTTTAATAGTTTTCTTTTTATTTTATTAATCTCTTCTTTGAGTTTCAGATTTCTAATTTGGTATTTAATTGGGAGGTTTTAATTTGTTCTTTTTCAAGCTTTTATAGTTGCATTCCCAATTCATTGATCTTTCTCTATTTTATCCATGTAGCTATTTTAGAGATACAACCAAAGCAGTTCTTAGGGGAAATTTTGTATCTCATAAATTTTGATATATTGTTTCATTATTGTTATTCTCTTGTATAAAATTATGGATTGTTTTGGTGATTTGTTGTTTGATCCTCTCAATTTTTAGAATTGTTATTTAATTTCCAATTGGTTTTTGTCCATTCTTCCTTGTTCCTTTATTAACTGTAATTTTTATTGCATTGTGGTCTGAAAAAGAAGCATTTATTATTCCTGCTTTTCTGCATTTGATTGTGAGATTTTTATGCCCTAATACATGGTTAGTTTTTGTGTATTTGCCATGTACTACCAGGAAAAATGTGTATTGCTTTTTATCTTTATTCATTTTTTTCCCAAAGGGATATCACATATAGGTTTCTAGGATCCTATTAACCTCCATAGTTTCTTTTTTGTTTATTTTGTTGTTAGATTTGTGGGATTGAGGTTGAAGTCCTCCACTAATATAGTTTTGCTGTCTATTTCTTCCTGTAACTGGCTTAATACCTTCTCCGGGAATTTGTATACTCTACCACTTAGTGCATATACATTTAATATTTTTGATACTTTATTGTTTACAATATCATTTATCAAGATATTTTTTCCCCTTTTCTCTTTTAATTAGATCTATTTTTACTTTTGCTTTGAGATTAAAATTGCTACCCCTGCTTTTTTAAATTTCAGCTGAAGCATAATCAATTCTATTCCAACCTTTTATCTTTGCTATATATGTGTCTCTCTGTGTCAAATGTGTTTTTTTAATAAACAATATATTGCAGGATTTTGTTTTTTAATTCATTCTGCTATTCGCTTCTATTTTGAATGTTCATCCCATTCACATTCACAGTAATGAGCAGAAGCTCTGTATTTCCCTCCATCCTATTTTCTCTCCTGTATATACTTTCTTTCTCTTTAGTAACACTTTGTTTTGTTTTTTGGACCTACCCCATTCACTACTTTATCTTCTATCACCATTTTCCCTTCTGTTACCCCTTTCCTAATATTTCTGCACTCCCTTTTATCTAACCCCTCTCTTTTCTTTCCTCTTTCTCCTTCTACTTCTTTATAGAGTTAGATAAATTTCTATACCCAATTGAATGATTAAGTTATTTCCCCTTACAGCTAAACTGATGAGATTGAGAGTCAGAAATTGTTCATCCTCCTTCCTTTTCCCCTTCAATCTTAATAGGTCTTTTGTACTTCTATATGTGATCTAATTTGTCTCATTATACCTTCCCCCTTTCCTCTTCTTCCAGTACAGACCTTTTCCCACCCCTTAATGTTTTTTTCTTTGATATCACCACACCAGAGTCTATTCATAACTGCACCCTCTGTCTGTGTGATGGTTTCCTCTGTCTACCCCAGAACAGATATTGTTTTCAAAAGTTATAGATATCATTTTCCCATCTAGGGATGTAAACATTTTAACCTTTAAATAATATACATATATATTTTCCTCTATTTATCTTTCTATGCTTCTCTTGAGTCCTATGTTTATAGATTAAATTTTCTGTTTAGTTCTGGTCGTCTGGCTCTATTTTCTAGATTGGCTGTTTTTCCAATGAGGTATTTTGCATTTTCTTCCATTTTTCATTCTTTTTAGTTTGTTTCACTGATTCTTGATGTCTCATAGTCATTAGCTCCATTGCTCCATTCTAGTTTTTAACATGTGATTTTCTTCAGGTAGCTTTTGTATCTCTTTTTCATTTGGTTAATTATATACTTTTTGAAGTATTATTTTCTTCAGTAGATTTTTTTTTTTTTGCATTTGGCCAATTGTATTTTTAAAAGAATTTCTTTCCTTTTCCAAGCTGTTGACTCTCTCTTGCCTTCATCTCATTTTTTTTTCATTTTTTCTTTTACTTCTCTTTTAAAATCTTTTATGAGCACTTCCAAGAAGCTTCTTTGGGCATGAGACCAATTCATATCACTCTTTGAGATTTCTTCTGTGGACATTTTGTCCTTGTCTGAGCTGGTGTTTTGGTCTTCCCTGTCACATGGTCCCTGTCCATGGTCAAAGTTCTTTTCTGTTTTTTACTATTTTTTTTCCTTTTCTTTTGGTATTTCCTCTCTTTTAGCTTTTATAGTTGAGCTTTGTTCCTGGGTTATAGGTGACGCTGTCCCCCAGCTTTCTGTGCAGCAAAACTTTGGCTTTGAGCACAGGGTCTCTTGTGTTCACAGGGAGTAATTTTAATTTTATTTGCTATTTTCAGGAAACAGCCTGGTTTCTAAGAATTTGGCTTCTGATTTGAGATTGAAGGCTGCCCCGCTAATCTACTGCTCTACTAACTCAGGATTGTGGGTCTCAGGTACTGATTTGCTGTGATTAAGACTCTCTCACTGCCTTTCCCAGACTCTAGTTGGGCTGAACACCCTTTTCACCCCAGTGAGATTGACCTTTTGTGAAGTTTGTCAGATCTATCTTGAACTGAAAAACGGCTTCATTCCATCAGAGTCTGTTCAGAGACTTGGTCTCATGAGGTTTTCAAAGAAAACTAGTTAGTTTTGAGGCAAACTAATTTCCCTGAATGTGTCTTAAACAGCATATCTGGGATGTTTAGTTTTGAATAACTCTTACTCCAGGCACCTCATAATATTTATAAATGATCACCACAAATGCTCCTCCCTTTCCCTATTTTCCCCTCCTTTTTCTTTTCTTTTTATCTTTCTTTTTCCTCTCCTCAAGATTTTATCAGTATGAGGAATTCTAATGATGAGCTTCCTCTACCAATGTATATTTGTAGGAATTTTTGAAGTATCTAAACATTGGCAACTTTTTAAGGAGTTTTTACATTGGCGATTTTCATGGGCATAGGTCATTTCCACACTGGGACTTCCTTACAGCAGTGAAATAATAGGTCCAGATAAATACAAATAGATGCAGTTACCATACAAAAATAAGCCTCTGATAAAAGTAATGGGAAGTCAGAACTGAATTCAACTCTTCTGAGTATATTTCCTATAGAAGGAAAATTCTGAATTTAGGAATGAAGTTATCATGAAATGTATTGGTAGTGGGAAGCTTTTCTCAGTGTTCTGGGCAGTGCATGAAAAGGACAAGAATATGAGAGGACAACAGGTAAGAAGACTAGATCTATTTATTTCTGATAAAATGAGTGGATTGGAGAGAAGGGAGCTGAGGGCTAAAGGCAGAGACAGACAAATGCAAGAAATTCTTCAAGGTTCTGTCTATTCTAAAGGGGATTAGTTTATTTTAAACTGTTCCTTATTTGTATTTCTTAAGTGTTTGCTTGTTAAGCAAGACTTTCTATTATAGAATACTTTAGATTGTGCTTTTTCTGTTGATTTATTTCTGGTATCTTTTATAAAATGTTTTTGTCAAATAACTTCTGCAAGGTAGGATATTGAGTATTCATATCCTACGCCCCCCCCCAAAAAAAAACCCAAAACCAAAACCACACCCAAACAAACAAAATTCAAACCATTTGTTTTCCCTTTTGCTTATTTCCCTAGAACAGGATTTCCATATAATGGATTTCCTTAATCAAATATTCTTGAACATAAAAATCTTTTGAGTTTCCTAAAATGTTTGTTGCTTAATGTATTGATATCAGATCAATGCTCATGGCCAATCTTTTCTCTTTTATCCATCACCAATTCCAGATTCATATCTTATTCACTTCCAATTAGATTACTCCTCCTCCTCTATTCTGTACCATTTCCTTACTGTTAATTCAGAAAATTATCTGTAAAAATTCTCTCTTGCTTATGACTAATTTTCATGTTTTCTTCAAACTATCCAATGGCAACACATCATCTTCCACAAAACTGTAGTAGCTTCTGATAGGAGGGGAGAAATTTCTGCAGTATTTGCAAATTCTACAAAAGGACACTCTATTGCTGCCTACCCCCTGCCCCTCCCTCCTTAGTTCCTCTGTCCTTCGAATCTTGTTGTACTCATTCAAATTTGCAGAGCTGTGATACCAATAGAAGCATCTACCTGTGTGAAGGGAATTGTAGGTAAGATCTAATATACATAATGTATGTATGTATATTTGCATACATACATAATTGTCTTTTAAAAACAGTAGGATGTCAGGGCTTATGGATAGTAGTCTTTGATTGTTTGCCTGTTCTTGGATGGCTCAGCCAAGACTGATTGGATACTTATAACTGAGCTAGAAGATGAAAGTTATACTGGGATTTCTGAAAAATATTCTTAAAGTGGAACATTGTGGGTATGGGAAGCCAGAGATAGAGCCAACTATTTTTGAGATTATCACCAGGTGGCAAACCCACCAAAGGATGTTGAGAACTACAAGTATAGATATACACTTTGGAAATATTGTAGGTTCAGTTTCAGACTTCCATAAGAAGTTTCAGTAATCAAGGGATGCAGGAACTTTCAATATTGAAACACTGATCCTCTATTCATTTGTGTATCATTACTATTTTGTAAAATAAGGTTTTATTTTTTCTAATTACATGTAAAGGTAAATTTTAATATTCATTTAAAATTTTTGAATTCCAAATTTTCTTCTGCTTTCCCTCACTTTCCCCCTCCCTAGGATAGTAAACAATATGATACAGGTTGTATAGAGTCATTACTTCTATGTCAGATTAGAGCTTCTTAATTTTTGTGTGTGTCATGAACCTTTTTGGCAGCTTGCTGAACCTTGTGTAGGTCCTTTCTTTGAACTAGACAGGCAGTTAAGTGGTATAATATCTAGAGAATTGTGTCTTGAGTCAGGAAAACCCAAGTTTAAGTCTAGCCTCAGATACTTACTAGCTATGTGACCTTGACAAATTATTTAAGATCTATTTGCCTCAGTTTCCTCAAGCATAAAATGGGGTTAGTAATAGTACCTATTTCCCAGGGTTCTGAGGATCAAATGAGGTAATATTTGTAAAGGACTAAATACAATGTTTGGCATATTTTGTGTGTGTGTGTGTGTGTGTGTGTATACAAACATAGGTGTATATATGCATATATATGCATACACACATATACATATATATACTTTTATATTTTCATCATCATTACTCATTTTTCTTCTTATATTCATAGTTGAAGAAAATGCTAAATGTCAGCTAGAAGTCAATGAAAATAATGATGAAAATTTTTTTATCATTCAAGTACATCTACAAATTCCTTGGGGGGGGTTCTCTGGACCCTGGGGGTAAGAGTTCCTGCTTTAGAAGCCCTGAATTCTGGGTTTCAGAGATAAAGTACTATCTTGATATTTTTCTATATGGCAACTTTCTTACTTAGGTGATGACTTTCTGTACCCTTGCTACCTGTCTAGTTGTGTCGTTATACTGTAAAGATCTTACCTAGACTTGGGCTATTATGTCCCTCTACTAAGCTGTAAGAAGTCAGGGGTTAGTCATCCAAAGAGAGGATATCAAAGGTGAGTTCATTATCTTCATTTTCCATGGTTTCAGACTTAGTCAAATAAATAAGAATTTTTGGAATAATAACATTGGTTGACTGCACCCAAGAGAAAAGAAACCCTTTCTTTTCAAAGACTTCAACAATGACTAAATTGCAGATAAATAAATTCTATGTCTCTAGACTGACTGAATATTTACAACTAGGCTAGGAGTTGTAAGTGCTCTGGAATTTCTGAAAAATACTCAGAGTGGAGAATTGTGGGTATGGGAAGCCAGAAGTGGAACTAACTATTGTTGAGATTATCACCAGTGTCAAATCCACCAAAGGGTGTTGAAAAGCATACCTTGGAGTTATTGTGGGTTTAGTTCCAGACCGCCATAATAAAACTAATTAAGACATGTGAATTTTTAGGTTTCCCAGTGGATATAAAAGTTATGTTTATACTATACTATACTATATATTATGTGTTTAAACTATACTGTAGTCTAGGTGTGTTATGTATGCACCTTAATTAAAACATTTTATTGCTAAAAACATTTTATTGTTATCATCTGAGCCTTCAGCAAATTATAATCTTTTTTTTTTTTTTTGCTGGGGAAAGGTCTTGCCTTTTAATAATGGCTGCTGGCTGAGTGTGGTGATGTTTGCTGAAGGCTGAAGCTGTGAGAATTTCTTAAAATAAGACAACAATGAAGTTTGCCAGTTTGCCATGACTCTTGCTTTAACTCAAACATTTAAAGAACATTGGAGGGTTATTATTTGGCCCAAATGTAATATTGTTGTGTCTTAAGGAGTATAGAGGCCTGAGGAGAGGGAGAGAGATGAAGGAACTGCTGGTGGGTGGACCTCTCAGAACATGTAAAACATTTATTGGTTATTTACTATCAGATATGGGCCCAGCTTATTCTACCCCAAAATAATTACGGTAGTAACATTAAAGATCACTCACAGATAACTATAACATGTATGATAATAGTGGGAAAAAGTTTGAAATATGATGAGAATTATCAAAATATATCATGGAAATACAATGTGAGCACATGCTGTTAGAAAAATTGTGCCAATGGACTCTCTCAATGGACAAAAACCTCAATTTGTAAGAAAACACCATAGTTTTGAAGCACAATAAAGTGAAGCACAATAAAACAAGGTATATACCTGTACAGAGAACAGATGAAATGGAATAAGAATCCAAATGCCAGGGAGACAGGGATAATATGTCAACTTTGGAAACCCTGGCTAAAGCAAGACAGGATGCCATTATAGCTATCCTGTAATGTGATTTAACATTTGTTTTTCCCTTAAAGAATCAGGGTATGGACTCCCTTGTCCTCCACCTGACTCCTTGATCTTGTAATCTTTTCAAGAATCTTTGATTTTTCTTTGTTTTCTTCTTGCCTTGTAAGATCATAGATTTAGATTTGGAAGGGATCGCAGAGCTAATCAAGTTCAAATATTTTAGTTTATAGATGAGGAAGCAGGCCCAGAGAGGTTATGACTTACCAAAGGTAACACAGTTAGTAATTGGTAGAACTGGGTCCCTTTTCTCTAAATTCTGTTGTGTTCTTTTCAGTGTGTGACATCTTCTGATACTCCCCCTTCTCATATATCCCTTCCTTTCTTCTTAGATCTTGCCTTATTCTGAGACAGATAGGGGAACTATGTAGGTCATGTGATTTTCAGTGACTTGGAAGATTCCCCTAAAGTCTATTGCTTGAAATTTACCTGAGAACTGAATTCCATTAGTTTAAGGCTTTTATCCCTTAATCCTGAGAGGAGAACACTTTAAGCTGTCATCATTAACCTATACTAGTGGGAATAAAGAATCTGAGAGTTGTTTCTAATAAGGAGGAGGGAAGAGAGAGAATACAGGGACATTTGGTAATTGAAGAGAGGGGAGGAAAAACCATGGAATAGGCCCATTGGAGGCAAGGAAAACAAAGTTCATTTATAAGACTTGACCTTGACTCCTGCTTGTCCTGCATTATTTCTTTCCTCCTTCAAAATATCTTTCTGAAAATCCCTTTTTATGTGTTGAATTTAAGTTCTTCATGTGTAGAAGTAAGGGGATCATTGTTCTTCCTTTACTCAATTATATCATATGTGTCACATGTTAAACAGCAAGAAACTCATGAAATAGTAAAATATCTTGTATGCCATTTTGTAGAATGGTTTATGTGTGTGTATTCAGTAGAGCATGATAAAAAATCATCATTTATGTCCTCTTTCTGGAGCCGTGGAAGTACAGAGTGAAAGGATTAGTACAATGAACATCAAGGGGAACCAGTTACTGATGAGACAAATACTCAAAGGCTCACCTTCTGTGTTTGCTTGAAGCTTCTTAAGAAGTAAGGCCTAGTCTTTCCCTCCCAATGTCGCACCCAAAGCCTTGTTCTCTGACATGTTTTTGTTCTTTTTATCTAAATTCAACTTTTTCAGAATGTCACAGAATTCAGCATACTCTCATCATTTATCTTAACTGACAGACTTGTCAGTGGTGGCATTGGGTGCTTCTCTTTCTCTCTCTCTCTCTCTCTCTCTCTCTCTCTCTCTCTCTCTCTCTGTCTCTCTCTGTCTCTCTCTGTCTCTCTCTATATATACATATATATTATATATGTAATATTTTTATAATATATATATTATTTTCTTTTCCCTTTGGCATTCTCCCCAAGAGCTAGAATGAGTATAGATTTTCTTAGCTGAGAAAGCTAGAAAAATATCAGCATTTTCTTCCCTCCCCAGTAGATGAACTTTAGAGGACAGACTGTGATCGGTAACAATTATTCCTACTTTGGACACAAGTATCTTTGTATAAGAGAAATACTGTACCTTTATATTTCTGACATATTTGTACAATGGATGATGGTTCCTGCTTCACTGCAAACTTAGAGAAAACTCCCTCTTTTCCTTGGTAACATGTTAGGGTGAGAGCCAAGGGAATTGAAGTGTAAAAATCAGACAGCATCTCTCTCTTGCTGCTGTCTGTCTACCTCCAGGACTGAAGCACACTGCTGAATACCTTCAGTATTTTAATGTCAGAAAATTGGCAAATATAGTCAAGGACGATGAGCAGCTGAAATTACAAAGGGCTTTTGGAGCATTGAGGGATGTTCTAATCCTTTTAGGACCAGCCAACCTTTTCTGTTTATTGCTTCATCTTATGTAAATGATTACAGTTCAAGAAGACCTAATATTTATCATATGGGACAGGATGATGGGTCAGGATTTTTTTTCTCTCTTCCTAGCTCACTTTTTCTTTTCCATTAGTAAATTTAGCATCAGTAAACATATCAACATTTGCTGTTTAAAGACATTTTCTCTATAAGTTTAGTAATCCTTGCTTTTAACTCCTAGTTCCAGGTTATAGCTATAATCAATGCAATCTTTTTTTTAAAAAATGGGCTATTGGAGTTATTGCTAAAGATTAGAAATCTTATGGAATGGTAGATATCACTGTAACTTTAAGGGAGGTTTGTTAAGCTTGGCAGAGCTTTACAAGTAAACATAAAAGTCTCAGAGTTCTATACTTCTTCTTACTTCCCATTTCTAGTCCCCTCCTCCATCTATCAAAAGGGATGTAAATTTACAATTCCATGACATTCCTCCAATTAAGCATAGTAGATGCTCACTAAATATTTGTTGATTCGATTGATTAAGCTCTGATTTAAGGGGAGTTGATACTTTCTCCTTTGCAAGGACAACTTTCCCTCAAATGCCAGGAAATAACTGAATTAAACATTTAACAGGAATGTAACAACTGAAAGAGGTATCAATTTTTAAAGCATAAGTAGATTTGAGGAATAATGTGGACCTTACCAATCAGTCAATTGATGAGCATTTATTGCACAGCTATTATGTGAATGCCACTGTGCAAATTGCTGGGGAAACAAAAGCAAAAATGAAATAGTCCTGACCCTCAAGCAGTTTATATTCTAAGGGAAAAAATAATGTGTATACATATAAGTAATTATAAAATATATGCACAGTAAATAGTAATCTCAAAAAGTGGTTTGCAATTATCAATAGAATTTCTTCAATGAATATTTATTTACTTAAAAAGCTTTGATTGAAAAATGGGACCCAGTGATTAAGGAAGATTCCGACCAAAACTTTATAGCAAAGCAGGGTTTCATAGAGTCTTTTACCAGTTTGGGGAATGAGCTAAGATAATAATTTGTAATTTTTCTTTTTCTAGCTTAGTTATCATGCAAACCACACCCCTCTCATTCCCCCATCCCTTCACATACTAGTGAAGCACTCATCATCTATGTTAAATGATCATCTGAAAGGGGAAAATTGTCATTGGTGGATGCAGTAGATAGATTGCCAGACCTGGAGTCAGGAAGACCCGAGTTCAAATTTTACCTCAGACATTTACTTTGTGACCCTATTTGCCTCAGTTTGCTCATTTGTAAAATGAGCTGGAAAAGGAAATAGCAAACCACTCTAGTATCTTTGCCAAGAAAACCTCAAAAAGGGATTATTGAAAAGTCAACACAACTGAGAATGACTAAACAACAAAAACAGAACAAAACTAAATCGTTTAGATGTGCGTTGACCAAGGTAGACAGTAAGACTAGCACTATACTATCCAACAGAGTCTAAGATTGAATCAGCTTGTTTGGCTTCCATAACTGATTCATACTCCTGCTTTGTATTTAGGCAAATGTTGTTCAGTTATTTTCAGTTGTGTTCAACTCTTTGTGACCCTGTTTGGGGTTTTCTTAGCAAAGACGCTGAAGTGGTTTGCCATTTTTTTCTTCAGCTCATTTTACAAATGAGGAAACTGAGGCAAACAGTGTTAAGTGATATGCTCAAGATCACACAACTACTAGTAAATGTCTGAGGCCAGATTTGAACTTGGGAAGAGGAGTCTTTTTGAGTCCAAGCCCACTACTCTATTCACCTACCTGCCCCATTTAGACAAATAATATCTAGAATGACTACCTAATTTTGTATGTGTGAAATTTTGAACCCAATTATGATAGCTTTATTTAATTCCATCTTATAAAATTTGATGCAACATTTTAGCCTAGGGCAAACTATAAACCAAGGGCTAAATCTACTTCTATTTTTTTTTAAAGGCCAATAAGCTAAGAATGCTTTTTTATATTTTTATATGCTAAAAATTATTTTAAAATGTAAGTATTATTCTTAGCTCATTGGCATAGTTTGCAGACCTCCAATCCTATTGATCTTTTTAAAGATCCTCATTCTGTATTATAATAATTTAGTTGTTTCTTATGTCAACTTGAAATTTGATAAGCATTGCCATTTATACCAAATCAGTTATAAAAATATTAAACAACAGAGTGAAGGATACATATTTGGGACACTCCATTAGAGACTCTTTTCCAAGCTGATTTTGAGCTATTAATGACTAATCTTAGGGCATGTTGATTCAATCAGTCCTAATCCTCCTATTTGTACTATTGTCTACCACATATCTTTTCATTTTGTCCACAAAAATAGAATGATGAATTTTACCAAGTGCTTCACTAAAATCTAGGTAAGCTATATCTATGATATTTTACAGACATCAAGGTGTCACAACAGAGAGAACATTGGATTTGGGATAAGGAAAACCTGAATTCAAATCCATTCTCTGATATTTGCTAACTGTGTGATCCTGAATAAGTCATTTAACCTCTATCTGTTTTAGTTTCCTATTCTGTCAAATAAAGATAATGATAGCACTTACCTTCCAGGATTGTTGTGAAGATATAATTAGATAATATCTGCGACATGCTTTGCAAACTTCAAAGTACCATATTAATGTTAGCTATATAATTATGATAATTATTATTTCTATGATTTACCAGTCTGACCAAAAAAGGAAATGAGATCAATCTATGGTGACTTGGTCTTGTGAAGCCATAATAGTTCTTTGTAATCATTACTTCCTTTTTTAGATGTTCACTAACCATCCCTTTAATAATTCACTCTAGAATTTTGCCAAGAATCAAAGCAAAGTCATTGACCTCTAGTTGTTTTCTCTTTTTAAGCAATTGAGACAATGTTTGTCCTTCACCAATTTGGTAGCTCTTCTCTATTCTCCATGATCTTTCAAAGATTATTGACAGTGGCTCAGCAGTATTTTAGTTCTTCTAGCATTTGAGCATTTATTTCATCTGGGCTTGGTAATTTGAATTTATCAGGTAGCTAAACACTTTCTTACTCTCTCTTAGTTTGAGAATCAACTCCCTATTAGAAAATTTTGTTATGTCTTATCCAAGTTAGAAATAATTCCTTGGCAGGCAGAAAGGAAGGATCCTAGGAGTAAAGCAACTTCACTGTCTCTCTGTATTAGTTATCATTGTCCCATCTACTCCAAGCATTGGCTTTATCTTTTAAAGATAAAGGAAAGAGATGGTGTTAGAATTCTGGGAAGATAGTAGAGTAGGTCCAGATTTTCTTCAGAAATAGACAGAAAATTGTCATGAAATGAATGTAGAGTTGCAAAAATGAACTTAAAATGTAAATGTTTTCTTTTTGAATTGGAGACAAAAAATTGGAGGACTGGGTAAAAGAGATGACTGAAACCATTGAGTTGATCACTTGAAACTTTTTGGATTGGCAATTCATTATGAGTGGTGTGGGATAGTGGAAAAAGCAACGAATTGAGAATCAAGAGACTTTCTCCTTCCTAGTTACATGACCTTGAGTTAGTGATTTTGATTCACTGGGCTTTAGTTTTCTCATCTATAAAATTTTGGACATGGATTATATAACTCATAAAGCCCATTTCCAAATAGAATATTCCAAAGTTTCTCTTAACTTTTCTTATAACTTATGCAACACAGTTTATTCAAGTTATATTTTCTATCATATTTACCAAGTATGTGTGAACAAGTCCATTATTATGTTCACCCTCCTTAATTTAAAAATGACAGCAACAATGACAAAAAAAAATGGTTGAAGTGTGTGAGAGAATCTCTCTTCATTAAGGAAAAAACAAACTTGTCTAGCCAAGGGACTTACAGAGAACACAGTTGTACATCCTGGCAAAGATCCAAGAACAGTAAGTCTTTGGAGGGGGGAGGCTCTACTGTTCATCTGCACCCTCTGGTGGCTTTTTAATGTCATGGTCACCAGCTTATGAGAACATCTTTGTTGGAGACTTTTTCATATACCTCCTTGGAGCAAGAAGCTCATAGCAGTGCCATTCAATTAAAGATGAGGTGAATGAGGACAATTGTTTGGGGAAAGAACCTGCTAAGCAAAATGATTAAATTCAGAATCAGGTAAAGAGGATTGCCAAAAAAACATCCATGTTGGAATCCCATCACTAGCAGTAGCCAATGATGGAGGTGTCAGAGTAAAGTGTGAATTTCACTTATTCTGTTATATGATATTGCAGTATGGAAGGTGAAGTAAATTGGAAAACTGAAACAATTTTTTTTGTTCTTGGCAGAAATTCACTCATTAGGACTATATCTTTTTACAAAGGGAGATTAGATAAATTAGAGATAAAGGAAAGTGGAACAGATGTTTCACTTCTGATAAGTATCATTCTATAAGGAAACTCAAGAGAGTATAAGGAAATGAATCACTGAAGAAAGTCTACAAGCCCATCCGCTTTATCTCGCATTTTGCACACGTTTTGAGAAGACAAGGAAATGCCACGCATTACAGAGAGCTGACTAAGCATAGTGCCACACCTGTGCCGGTGGACTAACATCCATAATGATACCAAAGACAATTCTGATTTTTCTTTCTTTGAATGTTTGCCAGAGCTAATGATGCTGGAAATTGCTTGGGAGCCTATGGAATTCTGAAAGGAAGAGATAGGGAATATGTCAAGGGGAAGAACAGGGGATGGTGGAAGAAGTTTGAGTAGAATCATAAATTTTTAAAGCTTGAAGAAGCCCTCAAGATGACAACAATGATGATAATTACAATGATAGTTTCTGTTTATATATACTTTCTGATAAGATGCTTTTCACAAAATAGAGGTAGGCTCTAAAATGAGAGTTGTATTAGATACAATTTAGTTTCATTTAGTTGTAAAATCTATAATCCTATAATTCTAGTGTGTCATTCCCATTCTATTATTAAACAAATTGAGACTTGGTGTAATGACAAGATTGAACGGCTAGATTTCAAAGTAGCTAGAACCAGAGCTCAAGCTTTCTGTTTTTAAATGTGGTACTCTTTCCTTCATGTTCTGCTGGAGATCATTTAGTCTTAACTCTCATTTTGTGGATGAGGAGCCTGAGCCCCTATCAATCAATTCACAAGCATTTATTAAATATATGCTACGTGCCATCCATTGTGCTGAGTACTGGGGATAGACAAATAAAAAGGCAACATACCCTGCCCTCAGGCAGCAAGAATGCCATCAGAGGTGAAAACATGTACATATGTATACACATATTTATGTACATACAAGCAGCAAACAAAATAGATATGAGATGATTTTGGTGGGGGAGAAATAAAGACTCAAAAATTGGAGGGGGGGAGAAATATAGACCTGGATTTCCTTATGGAATAGGATTTCCACCAACAGGGTGGAATATTTCCTAATCTCATTACAATAGACCCTGTATCTTTCTTGACTGGAAATGGCAATATATATTGGTTTTGACCACCAATTTCCCTGATTCCTGATTCGGGGAGACAGTTCAGCATTTATGTGACTTGTTCTGATGTTGCTGTTCGTAGAGATGTTGACTCTAAAGGATTCTTTCATGCTTATAGGCATCATTTTAGGACTTGTTTGAGATGAGAGGACCGATGACTTTCTAGTTGGAATGAGAAAAATGAATAAAGTGACATAATATTCAGAGGAGCTGGACAAAGTGATGTAAATTATGAAGTTATTTGGAAAAGTATGCATATGCTACTCATGGCAACATCGTGATTGTCAACTTACTTGGTTACAGAAAGTAATCTTGTTTTTACTGTGAAAACCACAATGGATTAGATATTGAATGGGAGAATATTAGGTTTGGGAAGAAATGGTTTCAGACAGAGATCAGTAAATCTTTTTTGTCTCTGGGTGCCACCTGAAGATGTGTAGTAATAGTTTGAGGAGTCAGAAACTGTAGTTGTTCAGTTGTTCATTTATGTCTGACTCTTCATGATCAAATTGTCCATGGTGTTTTCTTGGCAAAGTTATGGGAATGGTTTGACGTTTCTTTCTTTAACTCATTTTACAGATGAGGAAACTGAGGCAAACAGGGTTAAGTGACTTGCCCAAAGTCTCATATCAAACAAGTAAGTGTTTGAAATCAGATTTGAACTTAGGTCTTTTTTTTTTTTTTTTTTTTTTTTTTTTTTTTTACATGACCAAAACATTATTTTGCTGTACAAAAAGAATCAGACTCTGAAATATTGTACAATTAGCTTGTGAAGGAAATCAAAAATGCAGGTGGGCGTAAATATAGGGACTGGGAATTCAATGTAATGGTTTTTAGTCATCTCCCAGAGTTCTTTTTCTGGGCATAGCTGGTTCAGTTCATTACTGCTCCACTGGAAATGATTTGGTTGATCTCGTTGCTGAGGATGGCCTGGTCCATCAGAACTGGTCATCGTATAGTATTGTTGTTGAAGTATATAATGATCTCCTGGTCCTGCTCATTTCACTCAGCATCAGTTCGTGTAAGTCTCTCCAGGCCTTTCTGAAATTATCCTGTTGGTCATTTCTTACAGAACAGTAATATTCCATAATATTCATATACCACAATTCAGCCATTCTCCAACTGATGGACATCCATTCAGTTTCCAGTTTTTAGCCACTACAAAAAGGGCTGCCACAAACATTCGTGCACATACAGGTCCCTTTCCCTTCTTTATAATCTCTTTGGGATATAATCTCAGTATGAATTTAGGTCTTCTTGCTCCACCCCTGGTGCTCTATCCATTGAGCTACCTAGTAACCGAGGAAGTAGACTCTAAATCCTGTCTCTGTTCCTTAATATCTTTAGATAAGATGTTTAAGTTAGCTCTCAATTTCTAAAATGAGAGGTTAGGTCAGATGACTTCTGAGGAGAGCTTTCTTTCAGTGATAAATCTATGATTCTATGATAGGCTTAGATATCTGTGAAAGGCAGATAGGAACAGATAAAAAATCTGGTAAAGAATAAAAATGTTAGGGAGATAGAAAGAGAAAGGTACAGTTTGGAGAAAGCAAGAAAGAATGAAATTAGCTCAGTGCAAGGAAAGATATCATAGGTTACCTTCCATTGTTATCACTTATAAGTTTGGGCAAATTGAAGGTTAACATGTTTTAGGGAACTACTCTTAGTTGCTGGCAATTGAATGAATTTCTGGGGATTCAGACAATGTAGAAGAAAGCAGCTCCTTCAGCTGGGTATTAAAACAAACAAACCAACCTCTTCCTGTTCAAGTATATTCCATCTCTCCCAAAGCTGTTCTTTTGTCACTTCTTTTCATTTTTTTCACACAACTAATAGACTTAACCCTCCCCTCCCAACAATTACTACTATTGGGTGCACTGTCTCTGTCTCTCTTTGTCTCTGACTCTGTCTCTCTTTGCCTCTGACTCTGTCTGTCTCTCTGTCTGTCTGCTCAGAGATATGAAGGTTAAATAAACTTTTTGTCCATACTGTCATAGAAATTTGTCTAGTGAGTGGAGGGACAGAAATAAGATAAAAACAAAGGTGATTATGATAGAGAGTATTACATAATAAGTTCATAAGAGAGCAGTGAGGAAAAGGAAACCAAAGGAGGCCTAATGGGAAAAGTCTTTACCAGCTGGAAGGGGTCAGTGAAACCTTGGGGGCGGTGATATTTGAATTGGCTTTAAGGGTAGACAGGAATTCAATAAGTAAAGGGTAGGAAGGATGGTTCATTTATAGGAAACAGATTAAACAAAGACACAAAGATTGAAGGGTACAAGGGGTGTTTAGTAGGTAGAAAGGAGATAATATGAGAACAGGCTAGAAAGGTTTGAAAAGGCAGAATTATGGAGGAGCTTGAAAGCCAGGCAAAGGAATTGGAACTTCCCTTTAAAGGCAATAGGGACAGTGATGATTTTTGAGTTGAGAATTTCCACAATCTCTTTTGCCAGATTTTACCTAAATATTGTTAGGATAGTAAGTGGTAAAATCAATGGGACACTGAAAGTCAGTGTAGGCAACTAAGGTACATTGTGAAAAGTTGTATAACTTTTTGTTTGTAAAGGTGGCATTTATCTGGGGCAATTATGGACAAGAAAGGGAGGTTTCTGTTGCTGGCTATTGCTTTTGGGTAGAATTATTTTAGCCATGGAGGTTGTAGCTGATTTGAATCATCAGAACCAAGGAAGGTGTGTGGGCAATGCAGAAAGCTGTTCCCTTTGTTGGTATTTTCTATGCCCTTACCCTTTGGGAAGGCAGCATGAGGGCAATTGCAGTATATTTGTGTGCCTTTCCCACAAAAGTGTTTCATGTGTTATTGCTGTATTGGATGCCCACAAAGGCAAATGGTACACATGCATGCACAGAGGTGCTAGTGTGTGTGTGTGTGCATAAAGTGCTTGTCCATGTGTGTACCTTCCACCTGATCTCCTTCCCTCTTTCTTTCCCTCCCTCCCTTCCTCTCTTCTTCCTTCCTTCCCTTCTTCTCTCCTTTCCTCCTCTCTCCCTCTTCCCTTCCTTTATCGTTCCAAGCTCTTCACAATCAATAACGCTCCCATTTCCTGTATCTATTTTTCAGGTATTTTTTAACATGTAAAAAACATTTTTTGAGTATGTTCTTATTGGAGACTCACAACAACCCTAAGTCAATTAGTCAATAAGAACTTTTTAAATACCTACTATGTACCATGTACTATGCTGAGTGCCAGAGATAGAAAGAAAGGCAAAGGACACTAGACCTGGCCTTTAGGGAGTTCATGCTCTAATAGGAGCGATAATAAGCGAACAAATATATACAAATAAGCCATTTGTTGATAATATTTGTTTTATATATATAATGTTATATATGATGATATATAATAGATATTGTTTGTTACATATAATAGATACATAATTTGTTTATAATAAAAACATAATATATATATATAAATACAAACTTGTGTATATGTATGTGTGTATGATATATTTATATACACATCTATATCTATATAAAATTTGTTTATAATAAAAGAACAAATAGGAGGTGGTTAACAGAGGGAAGAAAATCGCATTAAGAGGAGTGGGTAAGATGTCCTGTTGAGAAGTCTTAGTCATTAGCTGGAACATGTAAGAAGTCAGGGAAGCCTAGAGAAGGATAAGGAGGAAAGATATTTCAGGCATGGGAGAAAGATAAACTGCCTGGAAGCAGAGTTGAACTGTCTTATTTGTGGGACAGCGAAGAAGCCAGTGTCACTTGTGGGGTGTAAGGTATAAGAAAATTGGAGAGATGGGAAGGTGGGTCATGAAGGACTTTGAATGCCAAACAGAGGATTTTGTATTAGATCCTGGAGGTGGTAGGGAGTCACTATCCCCAGTGGTGGGGATATTACTATTTCTAGTTTAGACATGACCGAGTAGGTGTCCCTGAAGCAGTGTAATAGGGTGAGAATGTTAATTTCTGAGGCAGCATGATCTGGACTGAAGTCCTGGACTCTAGGACCCTGGTCAGTTCACTTAAAGGAGAAACTGTCTATAAGAATTTATATGAATTGCTCAGATAGTTTTTGTCAGGTGGAATTAGAATCCAGGTCTTGCTGATTTCAGGTCCCAAAGTGCTCCATCCATTGTACCAAGCTGCCCACTCTAGGGTAGGGGACCAATTTCTTGCAAAGGTGAGTATGTGATGATATTGGTGGTCCATAAGCAGCCTGGGCTTATATATATGTTAAAGGTATGGACTTGACATTCTCTCACCCCTCCAGTACATGGTTGAGAGCCTCAGATGTTACAATCCCACCAGCACTATGGAAACGACTTAGTTCCCCCTTTACTCCAGAGGGGTGAGTGCAAGTGATTCACAGGCTTGGGCAGCAACTGCATGATTTGCCATCTGTGTCTCCTAGTAATGTCACAGTGCCTGCCCCTTCTGTCCTTTAAGCTTCCCGTCTCTAAAGGACAGCAAGAGCAGACAATGGCCTTTCTCTGCCAGTGAGAACTAGCTCTTACAACTCAGCCTTGAACTTTTGTAACATGCCAGACATGGATGGCTTTTGTTAAGGGAAAAGTAAGACTGCTGAGGAGTTGCTTCCAAACTCTTAAAGGCTAAGATTCAGTGAAAAGCTCCATTATTGAACCAGAAGACTATGTCTGGTTAGATTATACAACCCTCCCTGTATAAAAAAGGCCTTTGTGCATATCTATGAAAGTGATCTTTTTTTTTTTTTTTAATTGTCTCTAAGGGATATATTTGGGAACATACCCATTTATTTAGGTGGCCACCCAGTGTTATTTTCCTTATATTTTACCTTCATATCCTCTTATTTTGGATCTGAGCCACATGCTTCTGTAGGAAAGATCTTAATTTTTTTTTGCCCGGATATGATTTATTTAGGATGGAGAATTCCTTCTAACAATGTATATCAATAGCTGCTCTGCTATACAATATTTGAGGCATTTACAATTTAAGTGACTTAACCAGGGTTCTATACTCTATGTGTGAATATAGAACTTCAGTTCAAGTCATGCTGACTCTGACACTGATACTCTCACCCTATCATCACATTACCTCAGGAAAGCCTAGTCAGTCATTTGATCATTTTATTAAATTTAGGTATTCTGTTGCAAATAGGTAGGAAGCAAATGGTTTTGATGACTGCTGCTTTGTAATATAGTTTTACATTTGGTATTGCTAAGCCACCAACCTTTGTATTTTTTTTTCATTAAGTCCCCTGATGTTCTTGATTTTTTGTTCTTCCAGATGAATTTTGTTATTATTTTTTCTAATTCTATAAAATAATGTTTTGGTGGTTTGATATGGCACTGAACAAGTAGACCAATTTAGGCAAAAACATCATTTTTATTATATTAGCTTGGCCCAGCCATGAACAACCGATATTTTCCCAATAATTTCCAGTTTAGACCTGACTTTATTTGTGTGAGAAGTGTTTTGTTAGATGTCTTCATATAATTCTTGGGTTTGTCTTGGCAGGTAGACATTTTATTTTGTTTCCAGTAATTTTTAAATGGAATTTCTCTTTCTATCTCTTGCTTCTGGGCTTTGCCAGTAATATGTAGAAATGCAAATGATTTGTGTGGGTTTATTTTATACCTTGAAACTTTGCTAAAACTGTGAATTGTTTCCAGTAGGTTTTTGAATTAATTTCTAGGATTCTCTAAGTATATCATCATATTATCTGCAAAGAATGATAGTTTTATTTCCTCATTGCCTTTTCTAATTCCTTTAATTTCTTTTTCTTGTTGGATCTTTTTTCTTGTTTCACCCCTGATATTTTTGGGAATGTGTCTAGCTTCTCTTCATTACAAATAATGCTTGTTGTAGGTTTTAGATAAATACTGCTTATTATTTTAAGGAAAGCTCTCTCTTTTTTCTTTTGAACTTTTAAAAATTTTGTATTCTTTTGTTAAAACTTTTAATTTACAAAACATATGCATGGAGTATTTTTCAACTTTGACCCTTGCAAAACCTTGTGTTCCAAATTTCCCCCTTTTCCCCCATCCCCTCCCCTAGATGATAGATAATCACATACATGGTAAATATGTTAAAATATATGTTAAATTCAACATATGTGCATATATTTATATAGTTATCTTGCTGCACAAGAAAAATTAGATCAAGAAGGGAAAAAACTGAGAAAACAACAAAAAGAATGAAAATACAATGTTGTGGTCCATACTCGGTTCCCACAATCCTCTGGTGCAGATAGCGCTCTTCATCACAAGATTATTGGAACTGATCTGAATCATCTCATTGTTGAAAAGAGCCATGTCCATCAGAATTGATCATCATATAATCTTCTAGTTGCTGTGTACAATGATCTCCTGCTTCTGCTCATTTCACTTAGCATCAGTTCTTGTAAGTCTCTCCTGGTCTCTCTGAAATCATCCTGCTGGTTGTTTCTTATAGAACAATAATATTCCATAACATTCATATATAATAACTTATTCAGCCATTCTCCAACTTATGGACATATACTCAATTTCCAGTTTCTTGCCACTACAAAAAGAGCTGTCATAAAAGGGTCCCTTTCCCTCCTTTAAAATCTCTCTGGGATATATGCTCAGTAGAAACATTGCGGGATCAAAGGGTATTGCACAGTTTGATAACTTTTTGAGCATAGTTTTAAATTGCTCTCCAGAATGGCTGTATCTGTTCACAATTCCATCAACAATGTATTAGTGTCCCAGTTTTCTCACATCCCCTCCAACATTCATCATGATCTTTTCCTGACATTTTAGCCAATCTGATTGATGTGTAGTGGTTTCCCAAAGTTGTCTTAATTTATATTTCTCTGATCAATAGTAATTTAGAGCATCTTTTCAAATGACCAGGAATGGTTTTAATTTCTTCATCTGAAAATTGTCTGTTCATATCCTTTGACCATTTATTAATTGGAGAATGGCTTGAATTCTTATAAATTTGAGTCAATTCACTATATATTTTAGAAATGCCTTTATCAGAATCTTTGAATGTAAAAATGTTTTCCCGTTTTATTGCTTCCCTTCTAATCTTGTCTGCATTAGTTTTGTTGTTATAAAACCTTTTTAAGTTAAATGATCAAAATTATCTCTTTGGTGTTCAATAATGAGTTCCATTTCTTTTTTGGTCACAAATTCCTTCCTTCTCCATCTGATATGTCTAAATCATAAGCACATTTTCACCTTATCTTAGTATATGATGTTAGGTATGAATCAATTCCTAGTTTCTGCCATACTAGTTTTTTATTTTCCCAGCAGTTTTTGTCAAATAGTGAGTTCTTATCCTAAAAGCTGGGGTATTTGGGTTTGTCAAACACTAGATTACTATAGTTATTGACTATTTTGTTATGTGAACCTAACCTATTCCACTGATTGACTACTCTGTTTCTTGGCCAGTACCAAATGGTTTTGATGACCTCTGCTTTATAATATAGTTTTAGGTCTGACTAAGCCACCTTCATTGGCATTTTTTTTTCATTAGTTCCCTTGAAATTCTTGATCTTTTGTTCTTCCAGATAAACTTTATTATTTTTTTAGATCTGTAAAATAATTTCTTGGGAGTTTGATTGGTATAGCACTCAATAAGTAGATTAATGTAGGTAGTATTGTCATTTTTATTATATTCACTTGGCCTATCCATGAATACTTGGTATTTTTCCAATTGTTTAAATCTGACTTTATTTGTGTAGAAAGTGTTTTGTAGTTGTGTTCATACAGTTACTGACTTTCCTTTGGTAGGTAGACTCCCAAATATTTTATATTATCAATAATTATTTTAAATGGAATTTCTCTTTGTATCTCTTGCTGCTGGACTTTATTGGAAATATATAAAAATGCTGATGATTTCTGTGAATTTATTTTGTATCTTACCTTATTAAAGTTATGGATTTTTTCTAGTAGATTTTTAGTTCATTTTCTAGGGTTATCATAGTATCATCTGCAAAGAGTGATAATTTGGTTTTCTCATTACCTACTCTAATTCTTTTAATCTCTCTTTTTTTTTTTCTATTATTGCCAAAGTTAACATCTCTAATACAATACTGAATAGTAATGGTGATAGTGGGCAATCTTATTTCACCCCTGATCTTATTGGGAATGGTTCTAGTTTGTCTCTGTTTCATATGATGCTTGTTGATGCTATTTGCTACTTTAAGGAAAAGTCCATTTATTCTTATACTCTCTAGTGTTTTTAATATGAATGGTTGTTGGACTTTATCAAATGCTTTTTCTGCATCTATTGAGATAATCATATGATTTTTGTTAGTTTTGTTATTGATATAGTCAGTTATGCTAATAGTTTTCCTAATATTGAACTAGCCATGCATTCCTGGTATAAATCCTACTTGGTCATATCATATTATCTTGGGGATGACTGTCTAATCTCTTTGCTAATATTTTATTTAAGATTTTTGCATCAATATTCATTAGGAAAATTGGTCTATAATTCTCTTTTTCTGTTTTCTCCCTACCTGATTTAGGTATCAGTACCATATCTGTGTCATAAAAGGAATTTGGTAGGAGTCCTTTCCCTATTTTTTCAAATATATTATATAATATTGGAATTAACTGTTTTTTAAGTTTTTGGTAGAATTCACATGTAAATCCATCTGGTCCTGGAGATTTTTTCTTAGGGAGTTGATTAATAGCTTATTCTTTCTTTTTCTAAAATGGGACTATTTATTTTTTTCCTCTTCTGTTAATCTGGGTGATCTATATTTTTGTAGATATTCCTCTATTTCACTTAGATTATCAAATTTATTTGCATATAGTTGGGGGAAATAACTCCTAATTATTGCTCTAATAGGAAAGCTCTCTTTATCTCTGTACTCTTAAATGGGTGCTGTATTTTCTCAAAAGCTTTTTCTGCCTCTATTGAGATTATCATATGATTTCTGTTGGTTTTGTTAATGATATGGTCGATTATGGTAATAGTTTCCCTGATATTGAACTAGCCCTGCATTCTTGGTATAAATCACACTTAGTCATAGTGTATTATCCTGCTGATAAGTTGCTGTAATCTCTTTCTAATATTTTACTTAAATTTTTTTGCATCAATATTCATTAGGGAAATTGATCTGTAATTTTCTTTCTCTGTTTTGGCTCTTACTGGTTTAGGTATCAATGCTATATTTGTGTCATAGGAGGAATTTGGCAGGACTTCTTCTTTACCTGTTTTCCTGAATAGTTTGCATAGTATTGGAATTAATTGTTGTTTAATGTTTGATAGAATTCACTTGTAAATCCATCTGGCCTGGAGATTTTTTCTTAGGGAATTCATGAATGACTTGTTCAATTTCTTTTTCTAAAATGGGACTATTTATTTTGTCTTCTGTTAACCCTGGAATTTTATATTTTTGTAAATATTCATCCATTTTGGTTAGACTGTCAAACTTGCTGCCATACAGTTGGGCATAATAGCTCCTAATTATTGATTTAATTTCTTTTTCATTGGTGGTAAGTTCACCCTTTTCATTTTTGATGCTGGTGATTTGATTTTTTTCCTTTCTTTTTTCTTCTGATCAAATTAACCAAAGGTTTATTCATTTTGTTGTTTTTTTTCCCCACAAGACCAACTCTTAGTTTAATTTATTAGTTCAATAGTTTTCTTTGTTTCCATTTTATTAATCTCTCCTTTGAGTTTCATAATTTCTGATTTGGTATTTAATTGCGGATTTTTAATTTGTTCTTTTTCTAGCTTTTTTTTTTTAGTTGCACACCCAATTCATTCATCTCTTCTTTCTCTATTTTATACATGTAATTATAAAAATTTCCCCTAAGGATTGCTTTGGTTACAATTTTGATATATTGTCTCATTATTGTCATTCTGGAAATTAAATAATTTAATTCTAAAGGATAAGTCAGTCAAACAACAGTCATAGAAACAATAATTTTATCCAAGATGATGTTTTCTTTCTAGAATTTTTTTTTTTTTTTGCATTTGGCCAATTGTGTTTTCTAAGGAATTGATTTCTCAGTGGATATTTTTTGCATTTGGCTTACTGTATTTTTTTAAAAACTATTCATTTTTCCCCCTCATCTTTCAAATTTATTTAAAGAAACAGAATATGGAAAAAACATAAAAAGAATACAAAACAAAAAAAGAACACTGTCATATGTCTAACAGAACATCAGGGAGGATTCAAAATATATAATAACAAATACCAGTTCAACAAAGCATAAGTAATAGTAAAATAAATTATATTCATGAATGTCCATCTTTTCTTTACTTCCTTGTAAATTGTTCTTTTGTTCTCTGCTGTGCACCTTTTTAAAAACTTTATTCCCCCCCCCTCCTTTTATCTCTCTTACCCTTAAGCAGGCTATGATTAAGAAAGGATTTATTTATATATAATATGGAGATATATACACACACATACATACAGACACACATAGCCCCACACATACAGACACACACATCTTTCCCATGCCTTCTGACTCTTAGCTTTAATTCTGTTCCTAACTTGCCTTGCTGTTACTTAGCCTTCCTCTACCCATGGGTCCCACCTATGTCTTTTTCCTGCACCTTTTGCTTCACTGTCCACCCATCCCTTCCCCCTTATTTATAGATTTTGGAAGGTACTATACTCTTCATAGTATATATGTAGTATTGCCTATTTAACCCATTCCCAATGTGAATGGATTTTCAGAATTATGAACCCTCCTCTCAATTCTAATATTGCTGCCCCTCATTTGTATGCCATAATTACTATTTTTTTTATCTTAAGTGCCCCAATCTATCTTTTGAACTGCCCTATTGCTGTCAATTTTAAATATGCTATATATTTCCCATGTTAAAAAAAAAACATAAACCATTTGTCCATGTTAAATTTCTCAAAACTGATCTTTGATATTGGCTCTTATATGTTAAATTTTCTAGTAAGTTCAGGTTTGGTTGATAGAAAATCCTGAAAATTTTCAAGTTCATTGAATGTCCATTTTTCACGTCCATTTTTAATAAATCCATGTTTTTTTTGGGTCAAAGTTCTCTGACCTGTAATATAGTTAAGTTGCTGCCCTACTAACCTCACAGAGTTATTATATAGCTCAAGTTAATATATATGAGATTACTTTGGAAAGTGGCAGTTAGTTTAGTGGCTAAGGAGCTTGGTCTGGAGTCAGAAAGATTTGACTTCAAATCTGGCCTTAGATACCTACTTTGTGCCCTTAGGTAAGTCACTTAATCTCTGTTTACTTTCATCCACTGAAGAAAGAAAAGGCAAACCACTCAGGATAGCAAGGTTCAAGTGGTCATGAAGAGTTGGGTGTGATTGAATGACTGAACAGCAACAACTTTTAAAAGCATAAAAGTTGTACATTTTAAAACCATAACAAATTATTATTTTAATAAATTAATAGAGAGGTTGTATGATGGATATTAAAGAACTGGTTTTATAGCTAGGAATATGGGAATTCAATTTTTACCTTAGACATATATTGAGACTAACAAGTTATGTAAACTGTCAGTGCTTCAGTCAATGTCCTAAGAGTAAAAGGAAATTGTAGACTGGTTGTCCATTGGTTTTAATTGAGGGAGTTTTTCACTAGGAGTTCTTGTTACAAACAAATTTCAGGTCCAATCCAAAAACAAAAACAAAAAACCATTAGAATCAAGAATTATAAATTTAGAGCTAGAAGGAAGCCTAGAATTCCTCTAGTCCAACTTTCTCATTTTATCAGTAAGAGAAGTTGCGTCCCAGGAAGGTAGCAGTCATAATGTAGAATATATCAAAAATCTTTTAGGTGTAGGTTTTCCAGGAATTTATTTGAGTCTATATTTTCCTTTTGTCTATCTTCCTGTTAGACTTATTCAGAACTGAGAGAGGGACATTGAAATCTCCTGCTATAATTGTATTATTGTCATAGCTGTCAGTTTCTTCAAATATCACTATTTTTTTAACTTTTATTTTTACCTCTATCTACTTGTGTACTTGGAAGAAATCTCATCTTTCTTGTTGTTGTCCTTGCTTGCTGTGTATTTGTTTATTTTTCTTGTAACTCTTTTGTCTTGGGTATTTGAAAAGCAAATAATTTCAGGTTGTGATCTGGTTTTCTCTCTAGGGAAGCTTTGAATGTCCCCCTTTTTATTAAAATTTCCATCTTATTTTTCATCAATAGTTAGGCTTATATTTTCAAGGCATGTCACCTTGGGTTTCATCTTAAACTTTTTGATCTTCAGAATACATTATTCCATTACCTCCTACAGTTTCTGATGGATACAGAATAGTTTGATTTTATTTGAATTTCCTTTTCTTTAAATTTGAAGGCATTGCTCCTGGTTCCTTGCAAAATTTGTTTGTCATTGGAATTGTTAAATTCAACCACTGCGTCTTGGAGTTTGCAGTTTAGGATATTTTCTGTGGAGGTGCCCTGTGGATTCTTTTGATTGGCACTTTGTTTTCTATGTTCAGAAGTTCAAAGCATTTTTCTTGTATTATTTCTTATCTGGTTGTGTTCAGGTTTTTTGACTTGTCATATTCTTCTGGGAGAACTACATTGGGTAGGTTGTCACTATGCATACTGTTTTTGAGATCAATGCATTTTGTTTGCAGAAAGGTCATGTTTTCTTTCAATGTTATTCTTTTTTGCTTTTCTTTTTCCAGATTGTCCTTCACTTCTTTGTATTTGCATTCCCAATTAATTATTGTTTTTTGTTTCTTTCTTTTTTCTTTTGAGGTGCAACTCAGGATTCAAGTATTTTCATTCTGCTAATTATTTTTCCTTTGCAAGCCATAAAATCTGCTTTAATAATTTGTTTCTTTTCTTTTAAACCTTTCAGGAATATTCTGTTATAGTTCCATGTTCTCTTAGGAATCCATAGGGCAACTGTGTCATCAGATGTTGATTCATTTTCTTTTAACTTGCAACATTTATTCCTAAGTATCTGGACTCTTTTAGTTGATCAATGGCCCATATTCTCTTGTTACTAATATTTTTCTTCTCTACTTAACTCAATTAAATACTTTGAGTATTTCTTCTCCTGAGATCTTTGGTAGTATCAGTCTCTCTCTTCCCTCTTCCCCCCATTCCCCCCCCCCCGCCCCAGATTTTTCTATCACTCACTCTCTGACTCCTTTCTCGTGGGTGGTTTTCCTGGGGATTGGACCTCAAAACTCTCAATCTCTTCCAATTCTGGGCAATTTTCAGATCACTTTCTTCACACTTTGCCCCATGTGTCTTTTATGGGGACAGACATGTCCTTAACTGGATACTGAGCTCTTCCTTTTAGATTTAGTGAAATGCCATGTTACAACACATATGTTGTACTCCAGTTTTCTTAGATCCTCCATTTTTTGGGCTGAACTCTTTTGTAGCACAATGCTGTCTCAGTGCTGACCCAGCCAGAATAAGTTTCTGCCATTTAATTTTCTTTGAGAAACAAAGATGGGATGTAGACTTTAATTCTTTTGGAAGCCTAAGGGTTCTAGGTGTGGTGGTAAGACAGATGATGTTGAGTGAATAAACTGTTAGTTTAGGGATTAGCTTTCTCTGCTGTTAATTCATTGAACTGTGTTGGAGATTTTGGTATCCCATAATGAGGAGAAAGCAGAAGTTGCTTTATCTCTGGAACATAATTTCTATTTTGAAGGAATTTCAGAAATTCTGAGGATTGAAGAAAATAATCTAGTTCTTCATCTTGTTCACATGATTTTTAAAATTATATTATCAATGAGAAAATGATGATAATAATAAATACACTGCTTTTTTTAGTGGTATTTTACTTTCCTAGATTTTCAGATGTGGAAGAGGAATTAGTAATCCTCTATTCTAATACCTATCATTTTACCAATGAGCAAATTGACATCAAGAAAAGTGAAGTAATTTCCCCAAAGTCACATAGCAAATTAGTTAGTTCATAGAGCTCTTATAACAATCCTAGTGTCCTGTATTCTTTTTTTTTAAACCATTCTTTCCACCATACCACATTGCCTTTTCTGGTGAGCAATGAACTGAATAGAATTGTATGCATTGCCTAGAGAGCACCAGCTTACTGAGCTTTTCAGTTTTCTACATTAAAGAGAACTGCTAGCTAATACAATATCATGATATTTTCTTAATGTCCTTTTAAGGGTAACTGTGAGTTAAATGGTCTTGTCAATGCTTCAACAATTTGAGAACAGAAGAGAAGAGAATTGACTGGCAGGAAAGTAGTGAGGACCACAAGGACAGCAGTTAGCAGAAAATTGGTTTCATGTGGTACAGATGTTCCTGAATGGACCAGCATTATTAAAATCTGTGGTCCAGTATTGTGAGTTACTCTTAAAACTATGTGGGTTTTTCTCACTTATCTGTTTCCATGCTACTTTCTGCAAATGTGTGCTTATTCTTCTCCACAGGTACTAATAGTAGAGAAAAGTGACTCTGGTTAGAATTAATTTTAGACTATGATATGCTGATTATTTCTACACTTGGTTATATTGATAATTTGTGATAGATTCATTGTTATTACTTTTGCCTTATTGTTAAGTAGATGGTTAAGTTTAAGATCTAATAGTATCATTATCATTGTGAATTTTGGGCAAATGGAATTTTACCAATTGATGCTCAGTATAATAGTGAGTATGGGGGAATATATTTTCCCTGGAACAGGGAGAGAATTTGAGTATGGTTGTCTGTGGTGCTGTCCATCTTTGAGAACTGAAATCTACTGTGTGTGTGTGTGTGTGTGTGTGTGTGTGTAAGAGAGAGAGAGAGAGAGAGAGAGAGAGAGAGAGGAGGAGGAGGAGGAGGAGAGAGAGAGAGGAGAGGGAGAGAGGAGGAGGAGAGGGAGAGAGGAGGAGGAGAGAGGAAGAAAGGGAGAGAGGAGAGGGAGAGAGGAAGAAAGGAAGAGAGGGAGGGAGGGAGAGAAGAGGAGAGAGGGAGGGAGGGAGAGAAGAGGAGAGAGGGAGGGAGGGAGAGAAGAGGAGAGAGGGAGGGAGGGAGAGAAGAGGAGAGAGGGAGGGAGGGGGAGAGAGGAAGAGAGGGAGAGAAGAGAAGAGGAGGGAGGGGGAGAGGGGAGAGAGAGAGAGAGAGAGAGAGAGAGAGAGAGAGGAAGAGCAGGGATGGGGAAGGAGGAGGAAGAAGATCAGAAGAAGGAGAAGGAGGGAGAATCATACCCCCATGTGAGGGGTTATACTGTTGGTACTGTTGGGATACAGGCAGGATACCCTCTTACATATGTGTACACACACACACACACATATACACACACATACACACATCATCATTCACATTGCTCTCTAGAAACTTGTAATCTGTTAGGTCAGTCAGTCAACTAACATTTATTAGGCACCTACTATGTGTCAGGTTCTTTGATAAATGGAGAAGATGACATGTATATATGTATATAAGCATAATACAAAAGAGCTTATAAGTACCTTGAAAATTTAGAGTTGGAGTAGACTTCCAATGGAGTGTAGGGTAGGGGAGAAAAAGAGTCAGATAAATCTTTTATCCTGGACCTTTAAGGGTACAGTTTACTACATGAATTGTAGGTATCAGAAAAAACTAGAGGAGGAGATATTTTTGTTCTTCTGTCATTCTCATTTTATAGCACGCGGGTAATTGTTTCTGCTTGCCTTTGTGTAGGCAATAACATGACATCCATACCTGGTAATTAAATTATGTAGTTCCTTCATTTACATTGATAATAGTATTTTTAAAGATTCAAAGTGGTGGTCTAACAAGAAAAGACCTGAGTTCCAGTCCTGTCTCTGATATGAGTGGCTATGTGATCTTGGATAAGCCTCTTAACCTTGAAGTGCTCCAGGCAAGTTTCTAATTCTTTAAAAATCATAAAAATCACTAATCTGCATTAATAAAGGGGTTTTCCTCTTTGCAAACTCCCCACTTTGATCAAATTTATGATTAGAATGTGCTGCCCTCCCAGAAGTAGGGCATGTATTGGAGCAATAATTCTAGATTATAAAAGTGTGAATTGTACCAGTGGTACAAGGGCAGTGAAACAAACTCCCCAATGGAGATCCTCTTCCCTACCAAAGGGAAAGGTCCCCACTCAGAAGCAAAATATGGACAGAATTAAATCCTCCAAATTGTACCAAATTATTGGTTGTGAACACTGGTGTATTGTGGGATGACTAGCTAAGCGCTGTAGTTTTTCATTAATAATGAATGATTTGCTGTATTCTAATCCTGTTAAGCATACAGTTTCTCTGGAAATGTATTAGTCGCAGTGTGTGTGTTTGTGAATTAAGCCCTTGGTGTATCAGGTTTATGAGCCTAATTGTCTATTCAAAGGGCTATCACTTTATCATGTCATGAAAATTAAAAAGGCCCCCTTTGTTTGAGTGTTTTGTTAATCTTCTGACTGTTATTTTTTTCCTTCTTCTTTCTAATTTTCTCTTCACTGAGCTTTATTATGATTTAAATGCAACCGAAGCAAATCCTATCACTAAATTGCAATTGATTATTACAATAACACTGATAATTGCATATAGGTATTAGGAAATAATACACTTGGGACTCTTGCAGGGAGATGAAAGAAGTGGCTCCAGATTATGCCATGGGAAGGCAAAGTGCTAAAATCATCAGAATAATGCATTTTCACATGGAAATGGGTTAAAGATTTAGTGACTTATGTTTCATGGACACATGAGTGATTCCCCCTACAATTATCTTATGGATCCCAAAGTGACATTTAACAAGAAATTATGAACAATTCATTTTGAAAGCACAATTAATATCAGATACTTATAGTTGATTTTAAACACATTTAAACTCTTCAAAAAGACACCTTCAACTTTTCTTTTTTTAAAAAAAATTTTTGTATAAGTCAAAATGACAACTTTCAGATTTAACATTTTTTTGTTGCCTAGTCTCATTCCCTGAGGAGTATTCATGGGAATGGTTTACCTAAATTATTTTTGGTTGCATTTGAACACAAAAAGAATTCTTCTGTCCTTTGGAGATTAAAAAAAAAAATCTCCCTTCCTTTTTTGTTTAGATAACTTAAAGGTAGCTTTGTTTTTAGACTTCAGACTTGGCATACTGACTAAAGACTAGCAGTTTTACTTTGTTGGAAGGAATTTGCCTTTGAAAAAAAACAAAGTTTGGGGAGTCAGAAAATTGCATACTCAGTACCCATGTCTATTTTTTCCCTTTAACCTTCCAGAGTCATTTTGAGATAAGTTTGTGTGAATTTTGAATGGGGACAGTAGACAGTAGGATAATAACTTAAATATGCACATGAAGAAGAAATTACTTAAATAGTGTGAATCTAACTGGATCATATAACATAGAATCCAGTTTCACAAAACTGGCTAGCATTCTAAAACAAAAGGACACTTCAGAATCATCCAGCCCAATTTAACTTCTAGACTTCTTTATAGATGAAAAAAATGGGGACTTGAAAGATGACATGTTTAGTCCAAGATTAGGTAATAAGTAACACTGGTATCCAGTTCTGGGCACTCTGCTTCCAAACTCAGTGCCCTTATCATGTCATACAATTCAACAAACATTTCAGAAAAATACATAAAGATAAGTATTATCTCTTTTAAAGTTCTTACCTTGGGAGAGTAAAAACTTATAATAAAAAGAATAACTATCATTTATGTAGCCCTTCAAGATTTGAAAAATGCTTTTACATTTGCCATTTTTTTTAGTTCTTATAAGAACTCAGCTAGGTAGGTGTTATAATAATATATTCTCCAATTTATGGATTAGAAAACTGAGGCAGACAAAAGATAAGTGACTTGACTAGAATCACACAGCTAGTATTATCTGAGTTTACATTTGAACTCAGGTCTTCCAGACTCCAAATATTACATTATATCCACCGTGGCATCTAGCTGCCTATCCAAACATTTGCCTTTGTTCAAAGTGTTTTAGGAGTTCTTTTAGAACTTTTTTTTTCCCAGAGAAGAAGGTATATTCTCTTGCCTTTCCCAACTGGTCTCTTTGTTTTTAATTTCTCCTTTCTAAGACATCCAGTGAACTACGTTCCAGATCTGGAATCAAAGGATCCCAATTCGGCGACTGAAACTTCTTTGGGATTCATTTTCCTCATCTGTAAAAAAGCGGGTCAGATTAAATTATCTTGGAGATGTCTTAGCATTCTAAATTTATGACTTTATGATCTACCTTCCACACAGATGACAAAATGATATTTCTAAGACTAAGATCTAATCATACCACTCATTTCTTCCAAAACCTTAAAATCTTTCCTATTGGCTTTCAGATAAAATAGAAAATTATTATTTCAAACCCTCCCAAATCTGACTTCTAACTATCTTTCTCTCCTTCTTTCACAGTCTTCTTTATGAATATCATATCCCAACCACAATGGACAATAGACTCTTCTTCAAACTTGTTCTATTTCCTTCCTCTGTACTTTTGCAAGGAGACTTCCTCAGGGCTTAGTTTGTGCAATGTACAATGCTTTTGACTGTTGGGGACAGTAGGGCAAAATTGTCAACTTTACTAGCTCCACCTGGCCCTTTCAGCCTTCTTCCTCAGTTGATTTGCATGACATTCAAGGGGATGCCCCATGGGCACCTACATTTCAGCTCCACTTTATTTTCTAGATGTAGTGCCTGGAAAGATTTAAAGTCAACCCAGGCTATTAGCCTATGGCTATATTAAAAGGTAAAAAGGAATTTCAGACCTTTGCTCATATAAGAAGTTAGAATGAGAGAATCCATATAGCTGTAGCAGCAGCTGGAGAAAAGTAGTTTAAAAGACAAATACTTAAGAGTTTCTTCTCTATTATCTGAGTAGAAGTGATGGATCCAAAACTATGAAATAGCACAACAGCCCTTGAATTATAAGCAAACATTGTACAACATGTTTTGAACAACTGTTGACATTTTGAGAATCCACATAGAATTATAAAAGAAGATCTCCTTCTATGGGTGAAGATCATAGTAGCTGATCATCAGCAAAAACAAACAAAAAAAGCCCAAAACAGTTCAGAAGAGATACCCAACAGAAAGCAGCAGCAACAGAAATCCTCAGTAAAGAAAGTAGAATAGCAGAATATATCAACAGTTAGGAGGTGGGGTGTAGGAAGGAACAAGCAACAGCAGAGACATGAGTTTTACTAGTTACAAATGTATCCCCATCATGTATGTTTCATCTATGAACATAACTGGAATGTAATGACATCCTCTGCTAATTATGAGTCATACATGGAAGAATATTCTTCCTTTAAAATGAGAAGGTACCACTATTGCAGGGATATCTTAATGTGAACAATGTATCCTCTGGTTGACTAATAAAAGAAAAACATTGGTGGAGGCTACTGACCTATGGATTTTAGTGGATGCTCAAACCCACAACAGACTTCGAACATGAGTTGACATTTTGAGGGTATACATATGAATTCCAGGTTCTATACATAGAATGATTTCTATCCTTATCTCTATTTTTCAGAATCTGTCTCTCTTCCAGGCTCAGATTGTCTTCTCTGTGAAAGCATTACTTGATTCATCCACTTGGTAGTCTTCTCTAATGCCCCAATTTACCTTCTACTATACTAATTTGCCTACTTTATTCTATACTCCCAGTAGATAAAAGGTTTGCTGGGCCTGGAATTGTTTCATTTTTGACTTTATGTTTAATATATATTTGTTATTAATATATAGCAATAATATATTATTGATCAACTTTGATTTTAAGAAAATCAGTTGTATATGTTATATATATGTTAATATATATCAATAATATGTTATTGATAAACTTTGATTTTAAGAAAACATGTATAGAATATGGAAGCAAAGTCAGAGAATAGAGAATGAATATTCTGATGGTAGTAAAGAAACTCTCTTAAAGATGTTGATTTGTCCTAAAGACAAGAAGAAGACATTTTATTTATGTTGGACAAAGGAAAAAGAAAGATCAGAGAATCTCCCTCCTTTCCTCTCTCTTTCCCTCCCTCCCTTCCTCCTTCCTTCCCTCTCTACTTTCCTTCCTTCCTACCTTTCTCTTCCTTCCTTCCTACCTTTCTTTCTTCCTTCCTTTCTACTTAACTGTTCTTCTCTCTTTACCTCTGTCCTTTCCCCCTTCCCTTCATCCCCCTCTCTCTTTCATTACTATCCTTGTAGAAAAGAGAAATAAAGTTAATCAAGATTTCAGCAAAGTTTAGATCTCTCCTTGTAGGCAGATGGAAAGATGTGGAAAAGATGGTATTGAACTTAGATGACTTTTAAACTAGATCTACATGGCTTAATGTTAACTTGTATTGAGATCAGTGTTAGAGAACCCAGAGATTTATCCTTTGCTCTCTGTTGTTTAATATTTTGATCAATGGCTTTGGCTGAGGGTCATATATACTAATGTCAGTTTGAGAAGGACAGCTAATGCAATGGATATCAGGGTTGGGATCTAAAATGGAGACAATAATATAGACCAAGACAAATTTATTAAGATGAAATTTAATAAGAATAACACTTGTTTCAAATTGTTTCAGAAATCAACTTGTTGTATTGCATTTTAAGGTTTGTAGGTCTCTTCTCACAGCAACTCAGACTATTATCTCTCTTTTATAAATGAGGAAAGCAAAGCCGAGAAAGGTCAAGGGATTTAATTAGGTTGTCCAACCAGAGTCTGAGGTGGAATTTGAACTCAGATTTAAAGATACCAAGTCCATAATACTAACAGTTAGCTAGCATTTATTAAAGCACCTTAAGGTTTACAAGGAACTTTGAAAATATTATCTTATTTTAGTGTTTGTTCTTTTCAGTCATGTCTGATTCTTTGTGACCCCATTTGGAGTTTTCTTGGCAAACATACTGGAGTGCTTGGTCATTTCCTTCTCTAGATCATTTTACAAATAAGAAACTGATGCAAACTTGTAAGTGTCAAGGCCAGGTTTAAACACAGGAAGATGAATCTTTCTGACTTCAGGCCTGTACTTTTACCTTCTGTACCACTTTGCTGTCTTAACCCTGGGATATAGGTGTTATTATCATCGCAATTTTAGATTTAAGTAAATTGAGAAAGATATAAATGAAGTGGCTTGCTTAGGTAAGTCTCTGAGGCTGGGTTTGAATTCAGGTCTTCATAATTAGGTCTAGCACTCTTCACTGTACCAATATTTGTTAAGTATAAATGGAAAAGATGTGGCTTGAGACCAGTTCATGTGAAAAAGATCTGACCATTTCTGTGGATTCAGGAGTCAATATCAAGAGTCAGCTCAGGTACCACTTTCTGTGAGAGATCTTTTATCATCTCCCTCACATCTTGTGCTTTCTTTTTAAGGTTTCTTTTATGTGGTTTTGCATATATCTTGATTCATGAATGTTGCTTCCTCTGATGAATGTCAACTCCTCAAGGGCAAGATAATTTTGCTTTTGTCTTTATACCTCTAGCCCTCAGAAAACTGCTTAGTACATAGTAGTTGCTTAACACATGCTTGTTGATTATTTGATCAGTATTAGTTAATCAGGTGACATAGAAGTCCCCAAACTGAATCTGATTCCAGGCCATAGTCAAAGTGATATGGCTTCTGGAGTAGTCATTGTGTTGTTCTATATTTGCACTGGGTAGACTGCATTGGGGATATTATGTTCAATTTTGGGCCTCCCATTTTAGGAAAGACCATTAGTAAGTTAGAGCACTTCCCAAGGAAGAAGACCAGAATGGTGACAGGGCTGGAGACTGTGTCATATGAGAATTGGTCAAAGGAATTGGAAATGTTTATCTTGAAAAAAACAAGTCTTATATTACACACTTTTGGATCATTTTTCCCCACTTTATTGATTAGTTGTGCTAATTTTTTTCCTTTCTTCTTTTCCCTTCAAAAATACTATTTATTATATGGAATGGTTCTGTAGGAGGGGAAAGGAGAAGGATACTGGGAAAAACTATGATGATGTAATAAAAAAGACATCAATAAAATTTATTTTTTAAAAAAGAAGTGTTCGGGGAGACATAATTTTATTAAAGACATAGCTTTGTAAGAGAATTTAAAGACTTGTCACGTAAAAAAGGAATTAGATTTTTTTTCTCCTTTGCCTTAGAGAGCAGAACTAGAAGAAATAGGTAGAATTTATAAAGAAACAAATTTTGGTTTGATCTCAAGGAAAAAAAAAACAAAGAAGACAACTGCTTAACTAGTAGAGAGCTCTCTAAATTAGGACTGGGCTACCTCAATGGGTTTCCCCTCACTTGAAGGTCTTTAAGCAAAAGTTGAAATGACCATTTGTCAGGTGTGCTGTGGTGAGGATTATTTCTTGAGTATGAATTGTAATATTTGGTCATTGAGGTCCAACTATTGTATTCTGTTACTTTGTCATCTTCCAAACTAAATCACAGAACTTTGTACTTGAGGACTTCAATGTGAAGGTAGGGAGAAGGGACAATCATGAAAATATGGTTTGAGATTAAGTTAGGAAAGAGGCTGTAGGTCTTGATTCATCAGAAGCTTCATGCTTATTACTATGAATGGAGCTACTCTATCTATGCTCTAATTCCATTATATCCTATGTGCTATAGGAGGAAATAAAAATAACATTCATGAAAAATGGCATGTCAAGAAGAGCAGACAGATCTGAATATACTTGTTGGAGGTGACACAATTTTATTTATTTATTTTTTATTTTTCCCCCAATTGTATTTTATTTTTTAAAATTCATGCAAAGATAATTCATAACATTTACCTTTACAAAGCCTTGTGTTCCATTTTTTCTCCTTTCCTTCCTTCACTCCCTCCTCAAAACAGCAAGCAATCTGATATAAATTAAACATGAGCAATTCTTTAAACATATTTGTAATGTGCAAGAAAAATCAGATCAAAAGGGAAAAAAAACATGAGAAAGGAAAAACAAAACAAGGAAACAACAACAAAAATGTGAAAATATTATGCTTTGATCCACATTCAGTCTTTATAGTACTCTTTTTGCATGTGGATGACTCTTTTCATTCCAAATCTATTGGAATTGCCTTGAAGACGACATAGCTTGAAAACTGATTCCAGAGTGCTTTTAAAATTATCTCAAAGAGAAGAAAATCCCAAAAGAATGGGAAAGGACATAGACAGTATTAATTCTTCTCCCCACAAAGGATTACCATAAAGATATAAGATATCATAAAGATACCCCAATGCATGGCATGCCCACTTGCTTATTATTATAAAATATTTTTGAGTGTAGTCAAATGTTTCATTGAGGTTATCTTTGAAGAAAACATGAGAAGTGACTGGACAAGTTTTCACATATGCTTCTCTATACTAGCCCATGTTTTCAATATATATACTTTACCTGAGTGCTGTAGAAAATACAAGATCCTACTTTATGTAGATTTGTTGATAATGAAAATTTAGTGTTTGACTTGGAAAACAAAATGCAATCTTAAGAATTGTCTTTGGGGCAGCTAGATGGCACTGTGAATAGAACACAAGTCCTGAATTCAGGAGGATCTGAGTTCAAAGCTGGTCTCAGACACTTAACACTCCCTAGTTGTGTAATCGCTTAATCCCAATTGCCTCAAAACAAAAAACCAAACCAAAACAAACAAAAGAATTGTCTTCCACACATGCATATATGATATTCCTTCATCAAAATCCATAGTCTTCAAAAATCTTCTGTTTTTTTTTTCTCCCCAAGAACAAGCTATAGTTGATAACTATTGATACCTTGGCCTATATACCCCTTCCCTTTCCCACAATAATATGAAACAGTAAAGTTCAGTGACTAGAAAAACCCTGACAAAAATATTTGTTTCAGGCCTAGCTTTGCTTTAGCCAGACTGACTATTATGGTATTAAGCAGGGTGTTCATTACAGGACTATAGAAACTAGGGACCATAGATGTATCATGCCATATTGTTCATATAGGTGTGTATCATTGTTTATTGTTCATATGTGAGAGTTTGTATAACTTCCTTGGAGTCTCTCATTTTGGGTTGACATAGAGAGCTAACATGTCTATGTTTTCTTGAGAGAATGGAATTCCCTTAGTAGGGGACTTAGTAGTCCATAGTTTGTGGTCTGTAGTCCGAACCTGGTGGACCAATCAAGCTAGAATCAAAGATCAAACAAACTCAAACATATGTGGGAAGGTATCAAAAGAATATTAGAAGGAAACAATATAGACACTGGGAAAAATCTGAAACAAAACCAGGGACAGTCTATGGTCATTAATAGGAGACTTCATTATACTTATTCAGTCAGTCAATAAGCATTTACTATGTCCTTTGTCTCAAGCAATGAATAAGTCACAGAGGAGAAAAAGACAAAAATGTGATAATACATATCCATGTAAGGACATACAAGATATAAAGAAAGAAAAACAAAGACAAATACACACCAGCAAATAGGTCAGAGGTCTGATGTATAGGGAATGGGGCTGGTGAACTCTGATCTCGTACAACAAGATTTCATGTTTGATACTTCTCTTTTTTGAGCCGCCCAGGACCTTTTGGTGTACTACCTCATGAACATCTCTTCAAGGCTGGAGTTTCATCAGTCAGATTACTAGCAGAAGCCGTTAATGGAACTTGATCCCAGATCAGAATAAATCAGCTTTTGTCTGAAAAAATACCTCTGATGTTCCCCCAACTGTTACTGCTTAAGCATAACTGGGAAAAGAAGGAAGAACTTTTCTAGTCTGCTCTACCCTCTTTAGGCACCATGCTAAGATACAACAGCTCATCTACCTGGCTGTTGCTGGCCTCGGGGATTCTCCACTGTGGTAAGATGTTATTGCTGAGACAATGCAGTTACAACAATTTAGTCTTATGTAAATGCATGTCATCTTCCTTATACATTTTAAAAAATGCATCTAAGAGAATTGAACTGATTGTATATTACCCTCTGGCCCATTTTTGCTAGTTTGAATCCTTTCTAGTATTCTTCTCCATTTCAGTGCAGTTTTAATTCCTAAATAAAGGTGTTTTTCAATGACATTCTTAAAAATTCATGAAGTATTTCTTTCCTATTTGTTGTCTTCTTCTTGTAGTATGTGCAATGAGTCTCCATCTTCATGAGATAATAGCTTAGCAAAGGTCTTACAGTTCAGTTTCTGAAAACTGTTTCTCTTTGTTAAATAAAGGTTTACCATAACCCACAGCAAGGAAGAAGAAAAAATACCATTAAATATCAGAATGCAAAAGTGTTTCCTGGATTTATATTCCATAAGAAAACATAATTATATTTTTCTCCAAAATAGTGATGCTTATTTTGTTTCCTTTCTCAAATTTGCTGCTTTGCATTTTGTCTTATCTAGAAAACAACCAGTTTAGCACAACAATTCACAGAAAAAAAAGGCATTCTATCTTCTGTGCTTTTCCTTAATCCAAATGATCTACTCTATTTGCTCTCTCCAGGGGGGAAATATTTGTGTGCGTTTTTTTTTTTTTTGAATAGGTAGTAATATTTTATACAGATGGAAATCTAGAAACGGTCTCACTTAAAAATTAGTTTTCATAACATATTTGAAATTACTGTCTGTTCAGCATGGTGGTCCCTCCTACCCACTGTCAGTTCAGTTCTGATGGAGGGTAATATTGAGAGCCCTGGGGAAGTAATTCTCATTTTGCTTCTTTCAGTAAGAGCAGTGCTATTCACTAATCCCTGTTAGCACACTCCAACTGAATGTTTCTACCAAAGGGAGAAAAGAAAACACTTTATTGACTGAATGTTTGAGTTCTGGGAATTCCGGCTGAACTTGTTAGTTTGGATGGCAACATTAAAGCAATTGATACCAATTTACTTGATTCTGCTATGTGGGGTCACCAACTCAACTTAACATGTAATTCAAGTGTTAGGGACTTTAAAAATTTTATTTATTTATTTAAAAATTCATTTAGAAAAATGGTGAGTTCTAAATTATTTTATTTCCCTTCCTCCAACCCCTCCCCAACCCATTAAGAAGGCAAGCAAAATGATATCAATTATACATTTGAGATCATATAAAACATTTTCATATTTGCCATATTGACCTCTAGAAAGCAAGAAAAATAAAGTGAAAAAAGTATGCTTCAATCTGCACTCAGAGTTCATCAGTTCTGTCTCTGGGGATAGATAACATTTTCTATCAGGGATCTGTTAGAATTGGATTGTTGTATTGATCAAAGTAACCAAGTCTTTCACAGTTGATCATTGTTACAATACTGCTATTACTAAACATAATCTTCTGGTTCTGCTCACTTCACTTTGTATCAGTTCATGTAAGTCTTCTCAGGTTTTTCTGAAGCCATTTCTCTTGTCATTTCTTATAGTATGATAGTATTCCATCAAAATCATGTAACACAATATATTCAGCCATTCATGTTGTGTTCTCTTAAATATAACATGTAGCTTCTGGTCCAGGAATTTTAGGAACAGATTTAGCATGAAATATTTTTTAAAAACAAACTTCAGATTTCAGTGTTTTTTTTTAGGTAAAAGTAATCTTAAAAGTATTCTTTAATAAATCAAGACATTTTGGTATCTCTTTTTAACCCAGGTTTCTGTGGCTTTCATCTTTGTTCCTTTGTTAACTTGGTAATTATAGTTTTCTTTTAGGGGTCAGTGTAGAAGGGATTGACTCCAACTATATTTACTTTGGCTTTGAGGAAAAAACATTAGATAAAGGATGGAGGTCCAATAGAAGGTAAGCTGTTTGGGTTCAAGGACTTTATTTTCGTCATTGTGTCCTCAGTATCCAGCACAGTATTTGCCTCATATTAGATGTTTAATAAATGGTTGTTGAGTGAATGAAAGAAATCCTGTGGTGTCACATTTCACTTCACATTGGTGTTTAATTGCTATTAATCTCTATAGTATGTTGAATTCCACATAAATTATTATTCTACAACTCCTGACTTCTTTTAAGGAGAAGCCCACCTGTGTTTAGGTTGATTTTAGAAAGGAGGGATATATAGTTTTATAAAGTGGTTTTATTTTTTTAAAACTCATCTCACATTATATTGTCTTGCCTAGGAAATGGCACATGATTTGATATTTGAACACAAGTGAATAGAGAAGTTGCGGGAAAAGTACATTTCTAATTGACTTAGAATTAGAAAACTGGGATTCATGTCCTAATATTGCATTAATTAGATAAGTGATGATGATTTATCATCTACCTTTCCAAATTCTAGTTTCTTTATCTGTAAAATGTTGATAATTAGTAACTGCTCTATCTACCTCAAAGATTATTTGGGGATATATATATATATATATATATATATATATATATATATATATATATATGTTTTTGAAAGCATTCTGTAAACTTAATGCAAGTATAGGAATTCAGTTGATGAACATTGGTAGATACAGGGACTGGATGCACAATTTCATAGGCATAGGGAGCTACCAAATAAGGGAACTACCTCTGTTGATGTAGATCAACACCTTTTCTATAGCTCAGAATCTTATATAACTGATTAAGACTGAGAAGTTAAGTGACCTGCTGTATCACATAGTCAGTATGAGGCTGTGGTTGAACTCTAATTTTTCTGGTTATAAGGCTGGCTCTCTATTCATTGTATTACTCTATCTTTCATTAAAGTAATAACAATAATAGGATCATAGGATCATTAGAGTCTTAAGGGATCTTAAGAGATCATCTATTCTTATCTCCTTACTTTACAGATGAGGAAATTGATGTTCAAAGAAATAAAGGGACTTAGATTACATAGGTGGTAAGTAAAGAAACTGAGATTTAAACTCAAATCCAACACTTTACCCACTACCAAGATGATTAGCAATAATATAATAATAATAATAATAATAATAATAATAATAATAATCTAAGAATATAGCAAAAAAAGAAGGGATCAGAATAGTGAAAATAATCTTTATTCTGGTCATGATTCTACAGTCAAAGTGATAAAAGAAAACCATATTATTTTCTTTTTTTTGTTAGCCATTTAAAAGAAATAGATTTCCTAACTTATTAGTAAATAAGATGGCTATTTCTAACAATACAATGAAAATGAAATTGGGGGTTGGGACTACCCCCCAATGTGCCCAACTGCCCAATGCACATTGCCTAATGTCCTGGGCTCTGCAGAACCTTCAAGAAATTAACACACTCACAAAATATGTTTTTCTTGCTCATTAACTTGATAAAGCCCACTGATTTTTTGGAATCACTGCAGCAAGTTGTAAATGATGTATGAAATGAAAAATCTCTCCTCACCCAGTGAACAGGGAAAGAACTGACAATGCTTTGTCATTGCTTGCGGGCTAGGGTGTTTGCTGTAATATTTAAACTCTGTGATAGTCAAATTACACTGTGACCTCAAGAAAACCCCTAGATAAGAACAGGATTAGTATACATATGGACCCTATATTGTGAGCTTTCCTTCTCCCTTTGTATATTTCATTATGTATTTGAAAAGAATATATCTGACCTGATCATGGCATGTTTAGAAGTATGGCTAAGAGAGTATATGTGACCTGTCATCTTCTTGCTGGGATCATGAATGATCTTTCTTCTGATTAGAATCCAGGGTTGTTCTTCAAGGACTTTGGTGGGTCTGAGAGCCTGTCCTTTTGCTTTTGAGATTAGCATTTTGGCTTAAATGGAGACACATCTTGCTGTCTGTTACTCTCTATTATGGTTCAAGTGATGCTGTTATTATAATCAGGCCATTCTTGATCAAATATCTATGGAGAGCTAGCAGTGTGCTAGAAACTGTGGGGGATAAAAGAGCAATCAAAGACATAGTTTTTGCCCATAAGGCATTTATGTTATAGCTTGGAAGACAAGAGGAATGCATACATGATAATAATGAGCTTATTTAATCATCACACAATATTTAAGGTTATAACTGCACAGGAAATGCTGCTAGGTATTGTTCAAAGCCATTTAAGCAGACCTGGTCTCCTCTGTTACTGTGATCCTCACTTCAACTATTTCTTTTTCAATTTTTATAATTAGGACATTTTTACTAATATTCTCTGATGCCTCATCATAGCATGGAGATGACCCTGGGTTCTCAAAGGCTGTACCAGCTAGCTGAGTACAGGTTATGAGGCTGGTCAGCTTCCTGCATTGGCCAGGGATCGGTTCTGTCTGTTTTCTGAGGATCAGTCCAGCCAAGTTCTAAGAGACTTTATCAAAAGTTTGGGCAGGTAATATTTTTTTTGGCATAATAATTTATGAAGACCATCTACTAAGATGTAGAGGGTTTGTTATCTGCTTCGGTGGAGGATGAGCCAACATTGATAAAATATTAAGCCTTTCAAGTGATTGAGTATTGAAATAAATAGATTAAAGGAGATTATGACATCTTCTAGAAATTAGTGCTATCTATTATTGAGTTGTGATTGACTATGTCTTTGTATATATGTGTCAATGTGAGTTGGGGTATAGATTGTTGTTTAATCATATCCAACTCTTTGTGACCTTATTACATATAGCACGCCAGCATTGTACATGGGCATTTCTTGGCAAGGACACTTCTCTAGTGGATTAAAACAAACAGAGGTTAAGTGGTCACAAAACAGTAACAACAGCAATAGCTAGTAATCTGAGGTTATATTTAAACTCAGGTCTTCCTGATTCCAGACTCAGTGCTCGATCCATTCAGCATAGGATTTGTACACAGAATAGGATTGATCCCCTTAGAGAGCTTTTTCTTTCCTTATAGAGACTGTAGGATCTCAGGAATTTACTATTCAGAAATGTGCAGTATAAAACTTGACCAATCTCTTCATCATTTTTCCTTAGCACTAGTATTAATGTGTGTGTAGGATGGGGTGAGGTGGAGTGGGGACTAGAGTAGGGAACCAAATAAGGATAAACAACAGGGTACAACCTTCCTTCACATTTTCCCTTGTGTTTAGTTCTAATGCCCTGCCAAGGTTGCAAATTGAAGGCTTCTGACTGCCATTGTATTACATTGAACCCAAGTCTCTCTAGCTAGTCTTCCACATGTATCAGTTCTCTCAAACACACTCTGCTCTACTTGACCACACTCTGAGCCTCTATTCTGAGTCCTTCTGCTAATTTGCCAATCAACCAACCTCATGCTAATTCTCTTTCCACAAAATTCAGGACCCAAATACCTAATGTTGGTTTCAAGGATAGATCCTGATATCACTGCCATACATCTGCAAATTCTCAGGAAATTGCATTTCAGCACAACCTCTAGAGAACAGCTATTCTGATTTTCAATCCAGGTATCCTTACACTCTAACAACCTTAATATCAACAGCATTTATAAACTGCTTACTATGTACTAGACTCTGCTAAGTGACAGGAAGGAAGAAGAAGGCAAACAAAAACAGCTTGAAGAGGTTACATTCTATTAGGAGAGAGAATATGCAAACAACTATGTACATGTAATATACATGCAGTAAAAACGGGAGGGAACACCAGAAAGAAGGGGAAAAGGATTGGGAACTGGGAAGGTTTCCTAGAAAAGTAGAATTTGAGCTTAATCTCAAAGGAAGCCAGGAGGTGGAGATCAGAGTGTAGCTGTAGTATAATAGTAATGATGGTGATCTTTGTCCTCTGATCTATAGGTTGTACACTGGGTTTATTAAAAAATGGCAGAAGGAGTGCAGCCTTTATCATTTTATATGAGAACAAAGAAAATCTATAATACAGCCGTTGGAAAGAAGTGCCCGGCTTTTTGCTCTCATATACCCTGATGTGTGTAGTCTTAAAGCAGAATTGTGGCTAAAGGTGACATCTTCCTGTGATGACTTTTATCATTGCAGTGTAGACAGATATTGCATCAAGCAGTTAGGAAGGTCAGCAATGACACCAGGGATGTGGTTCTCCACTTACTCTTTGCATACTAGCTTGGGTTCTAAAAGCACTATTTGGATTTTTTTGGGAGGGAGAAGTGAAACTTAGGTGAATGATCTCATGAATGCTTCATATATAGACCAGGGATTGATTCTATCGTTTCCTGAGTACAATCTAGCTAAATTCTCATTGTTAATGTCTAGTTCCAATGAAGAGGTCACTGTGAAAGATGGTGTTTACTGATATAAATTTCATTAATGAACTCATAGGGGGAATCAAAGTATGTTTCTATGACCAAAATTCCTGACCATATCAAGGATGATTTAGTAATGACAGTCAAATTAATGCTCAATATGGATTACCACACATTTGGACTTCATATTGTCTGTCTTTCTTTTGTTCTCTCCCTCCCTCCTTCCTTCTCTCTCCCTCTCCCTCTCTTTCTTTTTTTCTCTCTCTTTGTTCTTCTTCTCTTTCTTTTCCTCCCCCCCTCCCCTGTCCTTCTCTCTCCTAAGAGAGGTGGAATAATTGGATTGATTGTGTCAAGGTTAATTGGGTGGTTATGTGTATATGTGGTTTGAGTCTTCTATATAAAAAATGTCAATAGATCAGGAACCTCTTAAAGCAATTATCAATACATTGAATGTGAACTAAAACATTCTATATTATAGGAGTAATATCCTATAAGCCTCAGTTGCTCTGAAGAATACTAGAAAGACATTAATTGTCAGGTTTAGACTAGGCAAAAAAGCATTTCAAGATTTGCAGGTGAAAACTCATTTTTTTTCTATTTCAGTGAATACATAAACTATATTCTTTTCCTTCCAGATAATTCTGGACCAGATCATCAAGTGCCTTCCCAGTTTTGACCAATAGAAATAGAAACAGTATATCTTACCTATGATGATTTGACTGGTCACTAAAATTACATTGTCGAAGAATGCTCATTGTTCTAAAAGATAATTTGCATTCTTTCTTGGGGGTTTGTAAATCCATCTCTTGGCTTGTCTTAAGTTGTCAATCAGAGGTAAGGTTAGGATTATAAGGTTTTGAATTATATTGACCTTAAAACAAATCTAGTCTAGCCCTGTCATTTAATAGAGGAGGAAAAGGAAATCAGTTAGTGAAATGACTTGTCCGAAATCATCACACAGCACATAATGATGATGGTGATAATTACATCAGCAAACATTTATAGAGTACTTTAAAGTTTAAAAATAGCAGAACAGTAGCAGAGTCAAGATTCAGTTTCAAGTCTGAATCCTGAGTCAAATACAGAGCCTTTTCCACTCCTGTTTGAATGATCAAAGGAGAAAAGGGGCATGCAATAGTGTTAGTAGTCCTACCTCAGTAACAAATTGAAAGTTTACAGAAGGAAAAGAATGTTCTTGTTGTAGCCTTTGGATATTATAAAAAGGTTTTTTTTAATCTACATCATCTTTATTTAGGATGGAGTGTTTTGTATATTTGTAATAGATATACCAGCAAGAGCAAAAACTCTGATCAGATCATAGATTTCTTGCCAAAGATTTCTGTGCTGCTTAGATGCCTCTCATTACTTGGAATGGTCATGCATTTTGGTTAACATTTTTTTCTCCCAGGGACATTCTGATGCAATGTGGCATGCTGGTTGCTTTTTACTAGTTTAAATCTGCCTCATAAGACTGGGTCATCCAGAGCAAAACGCATTCTATGTTTTTGTGTGCATGTGTTGACAAACTTGTCCTCTGAAAGGACAGATTTTAGGATCAGCAGTAAATGTAACACATTAAAATGAAAAGCTAACATCTTCCATGCAAATCCACTGCTTGGTCTGGATTAATGAATGCAACTCGAAGTTGATTTTTTAGGGAATTCATTGTAGCACAAGCTAAAGTTGACCTCTAATCAATAAAGACTTTGAGTGGAATGATAAAAATGTAGATATTTGTTTAATATGAGACATCAAGGTGGCACAATGGATAAAAGACCAGGTTTGAAGTCAGGGAAACTCATTCCTAAATTCAAATCTGGTCTCTCATGCTTACTAGCTATATGAACCTGGGCATCACTTAACCCTGTTTGCCTCAGTCCCCTCATCTGTAAAAATAGCTAGAGAAGGAAATGGTAAACCATTCCAGTGTCTTTGCCAAGAAAACCCCAAATAGGGTCACAAGGAATTGTATATGTCTGAAAAGAAATTAATAACAACAAGATATGTGTTCTACCCAGTCTAGTCTGAAGTAAGCCTACAGAGAAGCACAGGGAAAGAGCACTGTGTTTGGAGTCATTTGATGCAGGTTCAAATTCATGGTCTGCTACTTAATATTAAGTGGATGTCTTTTAGCCTCTTTGGGTCTCAGTTCATATATAAAATGAAAGGAATGGAATCGAAAAACTCCAAGATTCTTTCCTGAGAATTAGTTTCTAGAGAAATTCACTGGGTTTATCTCAGAGACTCATCATAAGGAGACTTCAAAGATCATTTAGTCCAATTCCTTGCCTTCAGGCAGGATGGAATTGAACCATCCAGGGACAAAAAAAAAAGTCATTCTATTTTCAAGATCTTCAGGGAAAGAAATTTTATTACCTCTATAATAATCCATAGAATAGAATGTACATTTCTAGGTCCATCATAATTCCATTTCCCTTTGTTCCATTTTAGTGGGGAATTGTATTTTATTTTTTTGCTGAGACAATTGAGGTTAAGTGACTTGCCCAGGGTCACACAGCTAGGAAGTATTAAGTGTCTGAGGCTGGATTTGAAATCAGATCCTTTTGACTTCAGGGCCAGTGCTCTATCTACTGTGCTAGCTAGCTTCCCCTTTAGTGGAGAATTTTAAAAACATTCACCACAAAGTATATGTTCAAGCCATTTTGAAATACTTTTTCAGTTTTATTTTAAAAAAAATTTTCTCCTTTAAAATTTTTCCTCATAGCTCTTATTCTTTTACTCAAATTATTTTAATTCTCTTTTGTTATAGGATCACAGATCCAGAGTGAGAAGGTATCATATAGTTGACTGAGTCCAGTGCTTCTCAAAGGGTGGTTCTAAGGATCCTAGGAGGTCTCTGAAACCCTTTTAAAGGACTTACAAATTCAAAATTAGTTTTTATTTCTAACATGCTAAGTATCTATAAATATAATCCACATAAACAAAAAGTCTTTGAATAGATTCTCAATAATTTTTCAATAGTGTGAAGATAATGAGAACAGAAGTTTGAGAACCATTCATGTAGCCCAATCCCCTTAATTTACTGATGAAAAGACTAAGAGAACTCTTCTAGACTTCTTCTTAAGTTCTTCATATTATTTGAAAGCATGAAACATCATATTGTTCACAAATATACCTCATGATTAAAAACAGATGTTTTTCTGCTTGACATAGTGGCACACACTGTAAACTCCCTATTATTGACGAGCCCAAAACTGCTGGTTTGTTTGAGTTCTAGAATTCAGAATTGTAATAAAGCTGAAGGAGAAAATGATTTTCAAATGATTTCAACACTGGTAAATATTACAGAGAAATCTACGATAATAGGAATGGAAAAAAAGATGTCTGAGTTTAGTAATAAAGGAATATCCATTGACTTCTAAGAGTAACATTTCAGCACAGGGATGAAGCAGAAACTACATTTCAGGGGATAAGGGTAAGAATAGGGTGGAGAAGATGTGATTAAACATTTTTTGGACATTTTTTTCATCCCTTATAGTTCCTAGTCTAATGTGTCTATACCATCTTACAAGGGGAAAATGGACAAAATTTGTTCCACTAAAGATAAATCTTTGTTCTTATTGCTCTGGGGTCTTGGATCATATTTTTGCCCCCTACAAGTGATGAGGCCAATGGATGTGGATAATCAAGGTCAATAAGAAACAAAGACCCTTCTGGGGAAAAGAAGGGATGTTTTGAGTTATGTTCCAAGAAAGAAAATAAGAGTTCTGTCAGGATTGAGCCAAAAGTTCATTGGGTTGTCAATTCATATCGATTCAGTAGATTTCTTTATTTTTTTCTTTTTTGATAGGGTTGATAAACAGGTAGATCAGAGAAATGTATACATTATTTAATTAGATTATTGTAAAGTATTTGATAAAATATCTCATTCTGTTCTTGGGGAGAACCCTTTTTTTCTTCTTAACGTCCCTTTCATCCTCCCAGGCATTCAGGCTTATAACCTCTGTGTCATCTTCAACTCTGTAATCTAATTGTTAGGACATCTATCCTGACATCAAGTCTAGATTTAGCCTTTTGCAATTTCTACCCACATCTAAGCACTTGTCAAGTACTGTTGTTTCTTCCTTTACAATATTTCTTATATATACCTCTTTCTGTCCTCTGACATTTCAACCATTCTGTGCAGACTTTCATTACTTCATGCCTGGACTATTGCAATAACTTTCTGATTGGTCTTCATTGAAGTCTTCTTCTCTGTAATCTACCCTCCATTCGGCTGTCCTAAAACAAAGGTCTGCCCGTGTTGCTACTTCTTCACTAAACTCTAGTGGCTCTTTATTTCATCCAAGATCAAATATGATATCCTCAGTTTGGTTTTCAATGCTCTTTATCATCCAGTCTCTTCATATCTTTCCAGTCTTCTTATATTTTGCACATACTTTGTAAATCATTGACACTGGCCTCTTTGGTCTTCCTTCAGCGTAATGCTCCATCTTTCCATTGAGTGTTTTCACTGACTCTTCTTATAGCTGCTTCTTAGTTTCTCAGGCTTTCTTTAAGTCTCAGCTAAAATCCCACTTTCTTCTAGAAGCCTTTCTCAGTCCACCATGGTTTTAGTGCCTTCTCTCTGAGATTAACCCTAATTTATCTTGTATTTATATTGTTTGGATATGGTTGTTTGCATACATTTCCTCCATTAGACTGTGATCTCCTTAAGAACAAAGACCTTTTTTGGTCTTTCATTGTAGCCCTTGACTTAGCACAGTGCATTGCATTTAATAAATTAGTTGACCAACTGGAGAAGAAAAAATGTAGCTTAGAAAGTTAGAAGCAGAAGGATTCTGAACTGCTAGAATGGTTGGACTCAGAAACTAATCATTAAAACTTCAATGTCAGTTTGATAGAGAGTCTTCAATAGAGTTCCCAAGAGGTCTGTGTTCATGAAATACACAGTGAAGCTTGGTGAAAGTCCAAATTGTATCAGATATCATTTGAAGCAAATTGGAATTTCTAATCTAGAATTGAGAAAACTCAGTAGATATGATAGCTAGGTGTCAGCTGTTGGAAGGGCTCTCAGAAAGAATAGAGATTAGACTTCTGTTTGAATGACTTCTTCTGTTGTGCCTCCAGAAACAGGAGTCAGGTGGAAGTTGCAAAAGGCTCATTTAAACATGATTTTAGGCATTTGTGTGCTAAAGTTCAAAGCTATCCAGTAAAGGAATGGGTTGCTTTGAAAGGTGTTAGGTTCCCCCTCCTAGTAGGTCTCCAAGTAGAGAGTGGCTTTTTATTTGTTTGATATAATATGATTTCAAGTATGGGTTGGACTAGAGGATGACTGAGATCTCTTCCAATGCTCAAATTCTGGGGTTCTGTGAGGTGAGAGGAGAGAGGAGAGAGAAACCAGGTGGTTTCAAAAGCATATGAACTCAGCCTAAATATGGGAGGATCAAAGCACTATAGAGGGATATGGCAAATGCTGGCAAGGTTTTAGTTTGGTTCAGATGGCCTCCCTTCCTAAGGCAGCTTCCATTTGTGTCAATGGTCTGAAAACATACTCTTTCTTACTCTCATGAAATGACATTGTGGTTTAACTGAATACAATCTCCTTTCCCTTTTCTAAATTCTGTAGTACAAAGTGTATAGTCAAATAAAGAACAACTTAACTTTATTGGAATATGTTGGAATCCTGTTATAAATAATGGGTAAGTAAGAGACTGACATTGTGGTTTAACGAATATAATCTCCTTTCCCTTTTCTAAATTCTGTAGTACAAAGTGTATAGTCAAATCAAGAATAACAATTTTATTGGAATATGTTGGAATCCTGTTATAAATGATGGGTAAGTAAGAGAATGAAATATCTTTTGGAACAATTGGCAGGATGATTTGAGATTCCTGGAGAGACTTACATGAACTGATGCTAAGTGACCTGAGTAGAACCAATAGAACATTTTACACAGCAATAGAGCTTTTCAACAGTGAGGTAATTTAGGTCAGTTCCAATGGTCTTGTAATGAAGAGAGCCATATGTACCCAGAGAGAAGACTGTGGGACTGAGTATGGATCACAAACATATATTTTCACTTTTTTTGTTGTTTGCTTGCATTTTGTTTTCTTTCTCAATTTTTTTTTCCTTTTTGATTTGATTTTTCTTGTACAGCAGGATAATTGTGGAAATATGTATGGAAGAATTGTACACGGTTAACATATATTGGATTACTTACCATCTACAGAAGGGGGTGAAGAGAAGGGAGGGGAAAAAACTTTTAAAACACAAGGTTTTTTAAGGGTGAATGTTGAAAGTTATTTATGCATATATTTTGAGAATAAAAAAGCTAAAGCTTTTTAATTTTCAAAACATATGCATGGATAATTTTTTCATGGGCCTTTTCCCCCTCCCTTTCCTAGATGGCAAGTAATCCAATATATGTTAAACATGGTAAAAATATATGTTAAATCTAACATGCATACATACATAATTATCTTGCTGCACAAGGAAATCAAATCAAAAAGAAAAAATGAGAAAAAATAAAATGCAAGCAAACAAAAACAAAAAGAGTGAAAATGCTATATTGTGTTCCACACTCAGTTCTCACAGTCATTTCCTTGGGTGTAGATGCCGCTCTTAATCACAAGATCATTGGAACTGGCCTGATCTGCTCATTTCACTTAACATCAGTTCGTGTAAGTCTCTCCAGGCCTCTCTGAAATTATCCTGCTGGTCGTGTCATACAGAACAATAATATTCCATAACATTCATATATCATAACTTATTCAGCCGTTCTCCAATTGATGGGCATCCACTCAGTTTCCAGTTTCTTGCCACTACAGAAAGGGTTGCTACAAACATTTCCCTCCTTTAAGATCTCTTTGAGACATAAGTCCAGTAGAAACACCGCTGGATCAAAGGGTATGTACAGTTTGATAACTTTTGGGGCATAGTTGCCCAAATTGCTCTGTAGAATGGTTGGATTACTTACTGTGGATTACTTACAGTGGATTACAACTCCTCTGACAATGTATTAGTGTCCCAGTTTTCCCACATCCCCTCCAACATTCATCATTATCTTTTCCTGTCATCTTAGCCAATCTGATATCTCAGAGTTGTTTTAATTTGCATTTTTCTGATCAATAATGATTTAGAGCACCTTTTCATATGACTAAAAATGGCTTAAATTCTTCACCTGAAAATTGTCTGTTCAGATCCTTTGACCATTTATCAACTGGAGAATGGCTTGAATTCTTATAAATTTAAGTCAATTCTCTATATATTTTAGAAATGAGGTATTTATCAGAACTTTTGAATGTAAAAATGTTTTCCCAGTTTATTGCTTCTCTTCTAATTTTGTCTGCATTAGTTTTGTTTGTACAAAACTTTTTAACCAATTATAATTGAAATTATTTATTTTATGTTAAGTAATGAATTCCAGTTCTTCTTTGGCCACAAATTCCTTCCTTCTCCACAGATCTGAGAGGTAAACTATTGTTTTTCTAATTTGTTTATAATACCACTCTTTATGTCTAAATCATGAACTCCTTTTGACCTTATTTTGGTGTATGGTATTAAGTATGGGTCAATGCCTAGTTTCTGCCATACTAGTTTCCAATTTTCTCAGCAGTTTTTATCCCAAAATATAGTGTTTGTCAAACACTAGATTACTATAGTCATTGATTAGAAAATAAAAAGTTTTAATTAAAAATGAAATGTCTTCTGTGTACTCCCTATTGTTACTCTTCCTTGTTTTTCTGACATAGTAGCTGTATATTTAGAGTTACTTCAGCTTTTCCCATCTTTGATATGGGGATAATATTACCTGCTCCACATGCTTTGTAGGCTCTTTGTGAGAATCAAATGAGACTATATGCCAAGGGTATTGCATGTTCTACCAAATTATACAAATATTCATTATTGGGGCATGTGGTGCAGTGGTTAGAGTGCTAGGCTTTGAGTCAGGAAGGACTGAATTCAATATATTGTTATATGAGACTCCCTCCAAAAGTTAATGCTATTCTTAGCTATAGTTACAGGGAAATGATATGTAACAGCATGAAAAGCAATGATTCTTCTGTATTTTCTCTGTTCTGCTCTGGTGGCAATACATGTAGACCACATTGAGTTTTGGGTGCTAAGAAAATAACTAAGTGGGAATACATAAATGGTAAGACTACTGGAGCCAGCCAAGGGTCTGTTAAAGAAACTTGGGATTTTTAGAAGGCTTAGGGGAAAGTGATAGCTTTCTTAAAGTATTTGAAAGATTGTCATGTGGAAAAAGATTCTATGTATTTTGCTCATTTTTCAGAGAGTAGGACAGGAACAACAAGCAAAAACTTCAATTAGACATAAGGAAAAATTCCTAATCACCAGAATGTTCCCAGAGTAAAATGGATAACTTTGGCAGGGCACTGTTTTACAACATTATCCCTTGCTCTCACTTCTCTTCCAATTTTTCCCCATCTCCTTCCACTCCCTCCCCTAGATGGCAAGCAGTCCTATATATGTTAAATATGTCGCAGTATATCCTAGATACAATATATGTGTGCAGAACCAAACAGTTCTCTTGTTGCACAGGGAGAATTGTATTCATAAGGTAAAAATAACCCAGGAAGAAAAACAAAAATGCAAACAGTTTACATTCATTTCCCAGTGTTCTTTCTTTGGGTGTAGCTGCTTCTGTCCATCATTGATCAATTGAAACTGAGTTAGGTCTCTTTGTCAAAGAAATCCACTTCCATCAGAAAACATCTTCATACAGTATTGTTGTTGATGTATATAACGATCTCCTGGTTCTCCTCATTTCACTCAGCATCAGTTCATCTAAGTCTCTCCAAGCCTCTCTGTATTCTTCCTGCTGGTCATTTCTTACAGAACAATAATATTCCATAACATTCATATACCACAGTTTACCCAACCATTCTCCAATTGATGGGCATCCATTCATTTTCCAGTTTCTAGCCACTACAAAGAGGGCTGCCACAAACATTTTGGCACATACAGGTCCCTTTCCCTTCTTTAGTATCTCTTTGGAGTATAAGCCCAGTAGTAGCACTGCTGGGTCAAAGGGTATGCACAGTTTGATAACTTTTTGGGCATAATTCCAGATTGCTCTCCAGAGTGGTTGGATTTGTTCACAACTCCACCAACAATGCATCAGTGCCCCACTTTTCCCGCATCCCCTCCAACATTCATCATTATTTTTTCCTGTCATCTTAGCCAATCTGACAGTTGTGTAGTGGTACCTCAGAGTTGTCTTAATTTGCATTCTCTGATTAATAGTGATTTGGAACACTTTCATATGAGTGGTAATAGTTCCAATTTCATCTTCTGAAAATTGTTTGTTCATAAGAATGGATAACTTTGGAAGATCATATTGTGTTTTTCATCAGCAAATAAATTTAGGCAAAGGCTGGATAATTGTAAGTCATATGATGGTCAAGATATAAGTTTGCTTAGATGTTTTCTTCCAGCTTTGAGATTTTGTGATTTTGTGAACCAAGAACAATATGGTAGGATGTGCAGTAGTTTTGGAATCAGACAGCCTTAGTTCAAATCTTGCCTCTATTATTTAATTCTTGTGTGGCTTTGTTTACTTTTCCGGCCCTTATTTTCCTTATCTATAAAATGATAGTGAGGGACTATATATATATATATATATATATATATATATATATATATATAGCACAGGCTCATTATGTTGGATAAAACAAAAACCCTCTGAGTTCTTTAAAAAATAACGCTGTACTGAATGAAACAAAGATGTTAAAGTTGGAATAAAACAGAGGAATGCTTGTTTATTGTATACTTATTTAGATAGTTATTACTAAGTACAGCTTCCAAAACACCTAGTTAATCATTAGTGAGTAGTTTAGGCACCAGGAGAATTTGGTTCCATAAATCGATTTTGATGTTGATTGTACTTTTTGAAGTTTAAGCACCGATGGGAAATTGCTTTCTTTAAAGCCTAGCATTCCAGAAAATGGGTAGCAGGCAAAGTGACAGACTAGATGAGGTGACATCATACCTTTTCAGTCTCATAACAGGTCTTTTCTTTAGTTTTTTTTTAATTTAAAGATTGTTTAGATGTGAAAAAATGAGTCATCAACTTTGATCTTTTCTGCTTTCCTTGGAGTGCCAAGAATTTCCCTTTCTCTTCTCTGTGGTGTACTCACTGATAATCATTATTGCTCTATTAAAAGATATATGGGGAAAATGGCACAGTCTCCTATGATCTTGAACATATGTATCCCTGAGGCAGTGCATTAAATTTGAGGTTAAATATAATACACAGGGAGTTACTCACAAAGTTGCTAATCTTTTTTGCATTTCACTAACATTTTTATATCTAAAATAACAGTAAATTTATAATATTATTTTTTCTTTTTTTCTGTTTTTTTTTTTAGTTTTAGTCCCTCTTGTTTGCATGTTTGTCTTATTTCCTTCTTTCTCCTCCCATTAAATCATTTTTGATAATCAGATCCATCACTTTAGTTAATAATCCTTCCCTTCACCTTCATTCAGTTTTCTAAGAAATATTTGTATTTTTCCAATTAAGTTATTTAAATCAAAGTGCAGATGGATACACTGGCAAAAATTCCAATTATTCCCACCCATCACAATGTTCTATTTTCTCCAGGAAAACTTTTTCTTAGAATTTCAATCCTTACCCAGTTTGAATTATATCTAAATTATAGTTCTTAGAAGTAAGGAAATAGATCTCAAATAGTTTTTACAACTATATTTCATATTTAGCTCATGCTGAGCCAGATTCTACTAGTATCTCCTTAGCTGCAAATCAAGAGACTTTAGAATATGCATTTTTTTCTTTTGAGTTTTAAAGAATTATTTACTAAGTTGCTGCTGATAGTATGTTATTTAGTCACTAGGGAATCTACTTCATTCTATACCAATCTACTTGGAAGTGAGTTGTAACCTACAGGACAGTCGGGCTGCAAGTGTGATTAAATCATGTGTAAATACCAGTAATCCTGTTTTCTTGGACTGCCAGGTCTGGTCCAATTTTGAAAGTCCAATGGGAATTCTTTAGGTAAATATACAACCCTGAAGATCACTGCATAAAAGAGAACTGTTATATTAAGCAGGATGCCATATTTAATTTTAATATTAGCCTATGAGATTAGCAGAGATGGAATTTACTTTAGGAAAGGGAATTGACAAAGGTCACCCGGGGGGAAAATCTTTTTGATAGATTTTGCAGTTTCTGCATAGGTAATGATTCTATATTTCTTCTCTTATTCCTTGTTGTTAAATAATGATTCTAAGGGATATTAAAAGCTGGGGCAGTGAAAATGGAGACACTGAGGGCTTCAAAATTTGGACCTGGGAACTGGCCTCCTTTCCCTTTTCCCCCACCAAATTTCTTAAAAATTTTTTTTATTGATCTTTTTATTTCCCAATATCACAAACTTTCCACTGAACCCTTCTCTGTAATCAAGGAAGAAAAGTTAAAACAAACTGACATATCAACCACGTGTGACAATATGAATAACATTCCAAATCTACAATCTCTCTGATCATTGCATTTTTCTAAATTCTATTGTCTTTTGTATTGCTTTCCTTTATCGCCAGGCACATATTAGTGTGAATAATGAAGTCTGTGAAATGGTTGCATTTTTTTTTTGAATTCTCATTGCATAGTTCCATTGGGTTGAAGCTAATTATAATATTTTACATGATGATAACTTTGAGGAGTGTGAATTATAACATGTGCCACCACTTCACAAGACTCATTATTTGTACTAATCTGGACCTACCTACATTATTGTTGTCATAGTATAGATTTTTCTTGGTTCTGCTTTCTTCACTTTAAACCAATTATTCACGCAGGTCTTCCTACATTTATTGGAATCTTTCATATTCAATATTTCTAATTATGCAATATATCTTATTATATTCCCTATTCCCCAATGAATAAATGGCCATTTCATTTTCAACGTTTTATTATGAAAAAAGTGCTATTATGAATATTTTGGGACATACTCTACATTCCTGGTGTATATATGTATATATGAAGGGATATATTCACTAATGATAATGATGGGTTAAAGGGGTTCATCATTCAAGTCACATTTCTTGCAGAATTGAAAATTATTTTAGAATGGCAGATCCAATCCATAGCTCCACCAAGAATGTATTAATTTCTCTCTCCATACGTACATATATTATATAAACAAATACACATATATACACATACATATACATACATTTTTTTAAAGTACCTATTCTGTGTCAGGCACTGTGCCAAGCATTGGGATTACAAAGAGGGACAAAAGATAGCTTCTTGTCTTTAAGGAGCTCACATGGATTATCCAATTTCTTGAATAATGAAAAAGGATTCTGAGATGAAAACCAGAATATTGTAGTGAAAACAAGGCTGGGTTTGAAGTCGACATCTGGATTCAAATCCTACTTAATCTATTTTTTGACCAGGGCATAGTCACATAGGCTTGAATTTTGTTATCTGCAAATTAAGATATACTATCTGTATCTTGGGGTTGGTGTGAAAAAAATCTTCTATCATCCCTCGTGCTCTTTAAGTGTGTTATTTGTTTATTATTTTATCTCTTTGGACGTTTTCTGACCTCCCTAGCCTTATTTTCAATCTCTCATGCCCTTGTTCTCTAGACTCTTGAGTCTGTACATAGTGATGGTCCCCAGATAGGGTTTAATCAAATAAAGGCTGCAGATCTGGGAAGCTAGGTTGGCTAAGGCAGCCTCGTTTCCCTGCACCAGCTGATGATCAGATCATTTTATCATCGCTATGATCGATCTTCTGTCTTACCAGGCACTGAAAATACAATTCCTATTACTGTAATGGCCATTATATTACATAAACATCTGGTGTGACTTATCTCCTCCTGGTGACTTCAGGCTCTGTGATCTAGCCAGCCTGCTCTGTGTTGATTCACGCCTATTGGAATAAAACCTCAGGGGTTCACATGCCTACTTCAAATGGCCTCCTGAGCTTGTTAAGTCAGTATCAGTAAGAGACAAATCTTGAACAGTAGGCTTCCATGTAGCTTAGCTTTATTATTACCTGGAATCTGTATTCACAATCCCATCTTAGAATCCTAAAGCAGCTTTCAGCTATTGTTAACAAAAAGGTTCGAAAGCACCAAGGAATTTAAGAAGAATCGGCATACCTGTATTCTAATCCTGCTATACCACTTATCTCTGTGACTTCAGGTAAAAATTATATTGTCTCTGGGTTTGAGTTAGTCTTCTTTAAAAATGAAAGTCCACCATCACCACCACCAACTAAGTAATAGCTTCATCTGTGGAAGGAGGCTGGATAAGGTGACCTTTTTCCATTTGAAGTCTCTGATCCTATAAAAACAATCTAATTGGATTGCATCATTGTTGTTCAATTATTTTCAGTCGTGGCCAAAACTTTGTGTCCCCATTTGGGGTTTTCTTGGCAAAAATACTGCAGTGGTTGCCATTTCCTTCTTCAGCTCACTTTATAGATGAAGAAACTGAGGCAAACTGAGTTAAATGATTTGTCTAATGTCACACAGCTGGAAGCATCTGAAGTGAAATTTGAACACAATTCTTCCTGACTCCAGGCCTGGCACTATTCACTGCACCATCTAGCTGCTCTGCATTGCATCATAGCATCCCTATTATACATATACAAAATCCTTTCTGCCCTGTAGATCCCCCAACCCTTACCTAGATAACATAATTTTAAGTTTTTTTTGGAATTTAGTGTCTGTGTTACAGTTAGTTGTGGCACCCAGAGAAGACTGTTGGCTTATTTTCTCTTGATTTAAGCAGCCTAGTTCTGTTCTTCTTCAGTTACACTTCTTCCTCAGAATCCAGCCCAAAGAATAGACCTTGAGGCTCCTTAAGAGTTACATCTATAAAGGTAGTGAGCACACGTTGTTCCTTCGTTTGTTATCTTTTACTTGAGTGCTACTCTGTCCAGAATAAACTGTACCACCTGTCCTTTTCCTTGCCCTCACCTCTAACTTGCCCTTGGCAGATAGTCTAGGCATTTTCCCCTAAAATGGAGAGGACACAGATTTTCATGAGTTTTTGATAGAACTCCTGAAGTGTGATGCTTAGCCAGGAGCCCAAGATGAATATATTATGTAGCAGTTATCAGCAACAATTTCTACTCTCCAGTAATATGATCTATTCAAGAGTTACTCCCTCAGGCCCTGAGACTTAACACAGATACACATTTACCTTTTAGCAAACTTTACACTCATAAATATACCTCTTTCCACCAATTTGGAACCCCATTCAGACCTGAGTAGCTTAAGAGAAATGTTACCTTTGCCATAATAAAGAATTTATAAGTGTAGAATTCTTAGGTTCTCTTGATTTTCAAAATCTGATTAATCCCTGACTGTTTCCTGTCATAGTCAATCCTATTCACAGCCTCCTATTCACAGAATCAGAGATTTAGATATATAATGGACTTCAGAGACTCCAGAAGAGAAAAGGGAAGTGCTGAGAATTGAAGGGATTCAACCAGTATCATACCTGAAGAAAATGGCATCTGAACCAATGTCCTCTGTCTTTAAATCCTAAGAAATCTGTTGACAATTTATTATGGTCTGGTTGTTCTAATGGCATCAATATCATGTGTGCTGAGTTTCTATGGGTGGAGTACCTTTTTTCCTCTGAGAATTTTTCCTCCATTCCTTTGAGATAATATAAGGAGCCAGAGCATACATTTACTATACAGTTTCCATCAATGAACTGGGTAATCATTATAATCCAGAAAAATGAACTCTCCTTAAAAACAGGGATTAATTATTTCATCCTTTTCTTGGTGTCCTAGCACAGTGCTGTTTACATTTATTGTTGTTCACGAACAATCATTTTTCTGTAGGGTATGACTCTTTGTGATTCCATTTAGTTTTTTCTTAGCAGAGATACTGGGATGGCTTGCATTTCTTTCTCCATCTCATCTTACAGAGAAACTGAGACAGACAGAATTAAAGTGACTTGCTTAAAGTAACACAACTAATAAGTACCTGAGATTGAATTTGAACTCAGCAATATTATTCTTCTTGACTTCAGGCTCAGCATTGTATCCACTGCACCACTTAACTGGTACATATTTAGTACTTAATATGTTTATTGAACTGAGTTGAATATTGAAGAATGGTGACTTCAAAGCTTTTGACAACTGGTTTTGTGAAAAGAAAAATCATAGAAAGTATCTTTAAGAAAGTGTCTTATATTGCAACTGTATCCAGTGTCTTTCTTGCCCTCCCAGCCTTTGAGGGGTATTGTAAATGCTACAGTATTCTGAGGCATCTTGCCATTGGCCCTCAACATAGGATACAATGCCAAAGTTTTAACGTCATATGAGAAATCAAGATTATTTAATGGTAGTTGACATGAACTACTCTGATTGTTCCTGGGCTTTCCTCCAATGGATTTTGAATGGTCTACTCTGTTAACTTGGTCCTTATTACTACAAAACCTGAACTCTACATTCTTGAATCTACAAACAGTATGTCAATGAGCCCTTCCTTCCGCAGTCTGAGCAGGGTTTGCCGTGTCTGAATTGATTAGTGGAGTGGGCAGCATATAAATTTCTGTGTCTTGACTACCTTGTAGGCAAGAACTCTCTCACTGCCTGGGTGTCATGGACAACATTTACATCAGAAATTGTCCTTTTCATTTCTGTGATGTACAGTGATTTAGTCACAATGGTGAGGATTTTGTTTTTGGCCATCAAATGTTGTTCAGTTTAAAGATGTCATTTTAGGGCTTTGTGAAATGATACTATACCATAACATGTTATTTAGACTATCTCCAACATGGCAGTGCAGAAATGGATGGTGCAGTCATTGCAATATATGCGGCAAGCTGACAATGTTCTAGTGCTATCTGGAGTTTTGAACATATCAAAGCAAGGACAATTTTGTCTAGTATCTGAAAGCTCTACATATTGCTAATGAGAAATCAAAATCTGTCACAGTAGATAGTTGTGGTCGGTTCACATAGTTGGAGGCCCATCTTTCTAGTAACAATTTTACATATTTCTATAGCACCAGAAAGGAAATACATATCTTGGCAACCACTACCTTGGATCCTTTTGGGGAGATTTTTCCACAAAGTAGTGACTTTAGGTTTTGATAGCAAGTGTTAGTGGAAAGAACCTAGACTCAATTTCTTAATGATGCTTAATTAACTGTGTGATTATGGACAAGGTATTCCATCACTAGGAATTTTCATTTCATTGACTGTAACACTGAGGTAAATGTTAGAAAGTTAGATAATAGTGAACTGTTACTATAATTTTGAATGTACTCTTATCATAGGAGAAGTTGGTTCCATAGCATTTGGTGACTAGCCTCTCCTTTTTCTTATTTTCTGAGTGAATGTTCTATTTCCTTAGAGAGTATCTTCTTTGTTCTCAGAGAAAGTGGACTTCTCTTGTAGGGATCCCACTTCTCTGGACATCTTTGGATACCTAACAGGATCTGGGAATGGTTCTTGAGTGAGACATATTATTGGAGGATAAAAGCTGCTGCCATTGCTTGCTATGTAATACTATAGTCTCAGGCTCATGTAATAAGCATTACTTCTGAGGTACCACTCATGTTCACAACTAAAAGAAGGAAATTTCTTATATAATTTGCTCACCAGGCAAGAAATAACTAGTGTTTGAAATATAAATTGTTGAAGAGCGCCTGATGTTGTTGATTTAAAAAAATATGATATTAATAACCTCAAAAATTTATCAGATTTCTTGCTGTTACTCTGGGTTGCAAATTACCCAGAACAAACAAAATATTGATGTGGTTTCATTTTGTGGAAGAGATCATTTGCTGCTGTTGACACTATTGACTTGAAATGTCTGCTCTTGACCAGATGCAACCTAATGGGCTGGTTTCTCATTCTTCAGTGACTTCTATTTTGTGTCATACATGTCACATTGCCTTCTTCTCTTGTGTTTTTAATTTTATGTTGTTTAATAATAGATTCTATTTTTAGGAAATGTGCAAATATGTTACTTCAGTGATTATTAGAAAAAAATATTATAGTTGCTGTTGGTATGGGGAAGGCTAGTAAAATGAAATGGGATCAGGAATACTAAAGCACAAAAGGAAGTATAGTAAAAAAAATAGTGCCAAGAACTGACAAATTGTTGTAGCAGAACAGTTTAATTAATCCCCCCAAAAGAAGCCATGGTTTTCAGAGGGAACTGGGAAGTAAAAGAATGTGTTACTGATTCATCTATAGTATGGTGGAGATTTCTTGAAGTTTAAAGAACAGTGAGAAGACCAGTTAAAAAAAAAAAACTCAAAACAACTATTAATCACTGCCAAGAAGAAAAAAACAATTGTTATGATCAAGATAATACAGATATTGGATAATTAGAAAAATAGTATCCACAAAATTAATTTGTCATTTAATACTTATTGAAAACAACATATATACAATATAGAATATTGCATATTATTTAATAATATAAGTACACATATAAATAGTATGTAGAACTATATAATATAAATAATTATACAATAAAATATAATACTACATATAATATTAAACAATATAAAATATAAATAAATTGTCAGAAGGAAACCAGGTGAGTCTAAAAGATCTGGACCTGTTTATCATCAGACTATAGTATGAAAAATGTTTGAGGGATTAAAATTTTTCTAATTATCCCCAGAGAGAGAATAATAAACTCTTTTAAATGTATTGATACATTGAAGAGCAGAAGTATAAATGGAATTACAAAAATAATCCCAAATGGAATATAAACTTGTATAATGTCATGCAAAATGAAAAGTTAAGAAATTTACCTAAAATATGAAGCTGAACATGCTTCTGTGGCCAAGAATTCATCTAAATTAAATCCCATTGAAAATTTGAAGGTTACAATCAGTGTTAGACTTGGAGAAAATGGACTATTCATGAAAGACATGTTTAATATCCAAAGTGATGAGTATGGTTTCTATGATGATGATTTTAAAAAATGTAATAAAACCTATGATGCCCATGCCAAATTCTGTAAAATAATTGATTATAGCAAAATGACATACATATTAAAAGACATTTTTAAAATATGAAAACAATTATTTTACTTTATCCTAATTAATTTATATATACACCATTCTAGGTGATATAGAAGCAATAAGGACTCTTATTATTCCATGTGGGAGGTCCCATTTACTGTCAGAAGAATATTATACTTCTGTTTATTATCCTTGAACTTGATTGTGTCAGGAGAGAAGAGAAGCATAATTTCTCTATATCAGAATATCAGGCTTCTAATTATGCCCCCTAATCGTGATTCTAAGAAATGGTCTTGTGTTCCAAGGTAGAGGCCATATTCAAATGCTTGCTAGAATATTACTGTATGGTCTTCAGTATCGGGTTTTACTATTCTTTCTCTTTATTGCTAGAAGGGGTATTGTTTCAGTATCTAAAACAGGAAAGGGACAAAATGACCTTCAATTTTATTACTTCATTATTTGAAAAATTAATATATATTAAATCTCATCTTAGAATCACATAGTAGCCTTTAAATATGGTAATTCAAAAGATCCAAAGTGCTAAAGGACACAAAAGAACAATGTCATCAGAAAGAGTATCAGTTTCCCTAATTTGCATATATAAGAAAGCTTTAGAATCTCTTCTCAATGAAATAGTAAAAGAGTTTGCTTACGTTATGGTTCCAATCTCCATATACATGTGTATATATACACATCTATATCTTTTAAAATCCATCTAGATTGATTGATCTATCTGTTCCATCCCATACCAATTTCCCCCATTTATCAAACTGAGGTTTCATTCATATCATATACCCTGTTCCTAAAGTCCTTAATAACTTTGACTCTGACACTCTCAAGAGACTGGACTTAAAGGAATCAGTACAAATGACTTTCAACATTCCTTCTAATACCATTGGAAATCTCCTAAGTACTTCAGCAAGAATATTCATGCCTAGGTTTTCATTATTTGACTCTTTTGGCACTTGAAATATAGTTGCATGTTTATGGCTATGTTCATGTGTCTTCTGAAAGTCATGGGAGTATTGCACAGAATTAAGAACAGTTGACTATTCAGAGATACTTAATGGGACAGAGGCAGCAGAATTTAAGGCTGGGATGAAGAATCTTAAGCCATAGATCTGATGGAACTTTGGCTGGGTTTTTTAACCAGCTGACTGGAAGTAGCAGAGACCACACAAGATAATATTATACTGGTGACAGCACTTTAGCCAAGAGTCTAATTCTCCTCTTTCTCCCACAGACTATTGTTTTTTTTTTCCTTTCAAAACTGGTCCTCTGAGAGGCAATAAGAGCAGTTAAAGAACTGCTAAAGTAATAAGCACATTGATTTTTGAAAGCTTTTAAAAATCCATTTTATTTTTTTGAGAAAGGTAGAGAGAAGTTATTTACTATCATATATTTTTATCTCCCACTATGCCAAAATTAGAATTTATTTTGGTAAAAGGCTAAGAAATAAGAAATAAATTTCAATCAATCAAGAAGCATTTATTAAGCACTTACTATATATTGACCACCGGGAATAAAAATGGCAAAAAATAAAATAGTTTCTGCCCATAAGGAGTTTACCTTTTGTTGAGAGACAACATTTAAGTATATGAATATACAGGGCTATTTTACAAGGATAAATACAGATATATTTTCTCAGAGGAGCTAATCTGGCACATCCAGGATGTAAAATCAGGACTAGAAAAATTAAATAATCCACTCTTCTAAAATGTAGGAAAATATCTTCATAATATATATATATATATATATATATATATAAGACAAAAAGACTAATCAGTAGTTGACAAAGGTGACCTGATTTTTAAGAATACCCCAAAATGTCTTTGTTTAGGGATGACAACCCAATGATGACAGAGTTACAGTGAAATTCCAATGTGGCAATCCATAGGGAAGGAGTGAAAGTGGTTATGCCTTGTTAAAAATAAATGGCCTTTAAGGATTTCTTTTCTTTATTACTTACAATGAGGCATAAAAAGAAGGGAAAAAGAAAATTAAAAAAAGAAGCATTTGCCAGAAGTAGAATGAACAAAATGGCATTATAATAATGATTATAATATAATGATTTGGTTAGTTTATGTCAATATGTTGACTACAAAAATTAATTTTTATTAACATGTCATATTAACTAGAAGAATGGTTACTGAGTGATGGCTGGAACTAATTAATTCATGGGTGATTGTTTTACTGTCTTAAATTATTTTATTTATCCTGGCTGACCACAGGATCAAATCCAATAATGAAGACTGTGTCAAGAGAAAAACTGAACTTCTAATTTAAAGATGCTTAATTTAGTGCCTTAGTTATATTCAGAATAGGGCAAGGTCTACTTGACCAGCCTTCAGGCATTTGCTAAGTTCTTCTAAGTACTCTTAAAGTCTTTGGTAGTACCTCAGAGTATTTGAAGTGTTAGAAATATGCTGTAGATAAATTGTTCTTTCTCTCAAATTACTTACTTATTCTGCTTACCTTGTCTGTGTCAGAAAAGAAGGAAAAGTTTCCCAAACTTTCTGCTTTCTATTCTAGCAGAAGAAAAATCTCTGTAAGCATGGAGTCCACCAGAAATTCCTTTGATCCTTCTGTTTATTCAGGGTCCTCCACCCTAATAATTTTGACATTGTACCTCTTATAAAGTTGTTAAAGGCAGTTGTTACATTTTAAATGGATCCACAAAATGAAGGAAATATTGGTCTTCTCTAGTACAATTTATTCTGTGATTAGCAATGGCCAAAGGGATTCTTTCTGAAATTTTTGCTTGATGGCTGAGAATTTAGTCCAGAAAACACAAGACTGAAAGAAATGGGTTCTAGCTCCAGGGAAGGAAAAGCATTTGGTTTCCTTGTATTTATATTCCCAGTATTTAGCTAAGTTTCTGGTGTAGAGTAAGTATTTAATAATTTGACTGTTTTTCTCTATTTAGGAGAGTCTTAGGGAACTACAAGTAGATCCCTTTGTCATGTCATAAATATTTATTAAGTACTTACAACAAAGACACTTAATTTTTTTGGAATTTATTTGTAAAATGAGGTGGTTTGATCCTATAATTCATTTATACCAGCTTGCAGAACCTTTTTCTCCTCTTCCTCTTCCTCCTCTTCTTCCTCTGGAGGCAGGAAGATTTGGATTTAAATTCTATCATTGATTGATAGTAGCTATGTTATGATAGCAAGCTATGTAGCTTTTGTGATCATCAGATTCATCATCTATAAAATGGAGAAAATAATGCTTATTCTATTTCTCTCACCAGATGGTGGTACATAAAGAATGCAAAATATTTTATAAACCCTATTATATGGAAGAGGGGCAAAACATTCAGTTCACTGGACTCATTATGGTTCGTCTTTTGAATGTATTGTGACTAGGAAATATTTGTCCTTTCCTTGGCACATTAAAACTAGTCATGGTCTATGTTAATACACCAATCTTTCAGCCTTAAAATGTTCTTTCACATCTCAAATTGTGCTCAATAAATTCTTGTTAAATAAGGTTTTTTTCCTCGTTCCCAACAATGTATAGACAAATGTAGTAAAACTATTTTAACTATATGATACATTGTGATTGGAAACTTTTTCTTCATGTAGATACAGTTATTAAAATTTGTCAGTGATATCAATAGACAATGCAAAATAATTTAAAAAGAAAAAAGAAAAGGCTTCTGCTCTAAGACTGTTGTTTCAAGATTATAAATGACAGCATTGCTATTACATATATAACCCTGTGGATGAAATATAAATGGAAAATAATTCCTAGATCTCTTTGCACTCTGGTAGAGAAAAATGTAATATATTTAGAATGTTAAATGTTAGAGGAAATGTCGAGATAGGTGCTTATTTATAATATTTTTATTGTTATAACTATTAGCTTTTTCTATGTTAATTATAGAAGGATTTTCAGAAAACTTCTTTCTTGTTTTATTATAGTAACATTGGGATAAAACCCCTAAAATTTTGAAATCATATAGAGGAGAATATATTAATGTTAACAACTTTTAATAAATGTATTTCTATACTCAACATAAATAGAGACTGAAGGTAAAAAGAGGAAGAGAATTTCACTTTAGTTGAGACTATTTTTGGCTATTTTTGAAGTGTCTCTCTCTCTATATACACACACATACACACTTACATATACAAATCTTATCCAAACGTAAAACATAACTCCAATATCAAACAGATTGATGATATTGCCTCTTTCTTTCTCCAAAGAGTATTTATTTCCCCTGAAGTCCTTTTTGTAGTTAAGGTATTTCTCATGTAGTTATCAAAGTGAGCTATAATTGTATTTTTCTTCAGGATTTAAATGTAAATCTGCCTATAATGTTATACATGAATATTCATGAATATGAATGAATACCACAAGAAAGGTTTAACACAATTCAAGAATGGTTTTCTATAATCATTAGTACCCAAAGAAGTTGTCCCTAGGTTGATAGAGCTTAGAATCAAATGGGACTTTAGAGGTCATGGTTATCATGAGGGAGAGAGAGGAGATAACATATGTGAGACAAGTCAAATCACCAATACTGATGAGGTTCAGAGTCCCTGGGGTTGGCAGGAAAAGCCTGAAGTATTGATAAAATTAGTCCCCGAGGCAAACAGGGAAGGGTACTAATGGGGATCAGTTTAACTTTATAGTCCTACCCCCTATGGAGGTCTTGAGTAACCCCACCTTAATGTATTCAAGCAGAAAGCCAAGTTAAGCTAAACTCCTGAGGTCAAATTTCCTCTACAAATCTGTCATGGCCCACAGCATCTTTGCTGAATCCTTTTGGGTTGGCTTGCCTCTTGGTGTCTTTCTTCTCCCCCTTCCTCATGCCTCATGTTGTCTTTCTCCATCTTATAGTAACTATCTCTTTTAGAGTGTTAAACTCCTCAATGTTAAACTAGCCTGCTAGTCAATGGAATACTCCCACCTCATGGTATATTCCTTTTCTCCTAATTAATTGAGTTCCACCAGGAAACTTGTCTTTTCCATTGTTAAAACCACTTTTCTGTCTAACTATACTAAATCTATTTCAAATTTACCATTCCTGGTGTCTTATTTTATCTCTTCATTTTATCTCTCTCTCCTCATAAATAAATCTACCTTTTGCCAAAGATAATGGCTCTTGTGAATTTGTCAAATGACTGAACCTCAACATTTGTGCCAAACCCCAACATTTGATGCCAATTGCTTTTTAAATTTCATCATTTGGTGCTGAATCTCAAACACATCAATACCACTTTTATAACTATCCCTCCTCAGACCCTGATGGAGATAACCTAGGAGTCTGAACACAAGAGTCCTGGAAATAGCAGTATCATCTAAATCCACCCAGGAAGGGGTAGACATGATTGAAGGAAGGAATCATTGTAGAGAAAGGGACTGTGGGCCCACTCAGCAGCAACAACTACTGGCCAATTGTTGGCAACATGCAAATTGAGCCCTAGGAATGGTAGCAATTTTATCCCGTTATCACCTTCTAGTTCTGCTTTTTTTTTTTTTTTTTTTTTTAAAGCATGATCCTTATCCAGCAAAGAAAGATGGATGGTTATAGTATTGGTGGCTGCTACCTGTGCTTCAGGTAAAGCATATTGTGACAATGGGCTCCCCCCTATCTCCTCAAGTGCTCTAAATAGTGTTCTATTTAGCCTATTCAGTCTGATTCAGTTCAACAAACATCAAGTACCTCTTATTCCTCCACCTTGGAGGAATTTTATTGAAAGTACTTTAAATGCCAAATAACATTCTTCATCAGTTAAATGGAAGGAGAACAAGAGAACCTTTTGCAAAGTTTTTTCTTTATTGGACCTTAACTAACATGGGGGCAAATAGGGACTGGTCCTAGGAGACTGACATATAAAGGTAGGTGTCATGCTCTCATGTTTCTTTTCCAGGGGAATGCAAATACTTCTGTAAGATACTCTGGGTAGACTGTATTCAACATAGCTTTATACCCTTCTTTATCCCCATGCTTGTCCTTTCTATTGTCATGTCTTGCAAGCAAATCTTCTCATATATATATTAAGGCAGGGGTTGACTCTACTCCAATTAAATACATACAGCCAAGATTTCTCTGAAATTAGTCAACCAATCATAGGTGTAACTGTGTGTTTAGTTTTAGAATCTGAATAGTTTAGTTTGAGAAGAGTGAAGTGCTTTAATCATTTTATGAAAGTACATAATGACACATAGGATATAGTTGACTTTGCCTCTGCTTGCCTTAATCCACTAGAGAAGGAAATGGCTAACTACTCCAGTATTAGTGAGGTTGGACCAGTAGGAGACTACAAATCAAAGGAGATGGATATATGAAGGAGAAAATAAACACAGACTCTGTGAGGCACAGACTCTTGGAGTATTGAAGAGAGTTACATCTATAGAGAATTTTATGAGGACTCTACAAAGAGAGGAAGATTTCAGTAACTAGCAGCAATGATTTTTATCTTTTAGTCATATGTGCTTTCTAAGTGTGCAAGGGAGAGTAGGCCCCAGACTTCTGGGGAGATATTTTGTGGTTTGTCATTGTGGTTGTGGTTGTCATTGCAGTTGTGTCTGGCTTTTTGTGACCCCATTTTGGAGGTGTTCTTGGAAAAGTTACTGAAGTAGTTTATCATTTCTTTTTTCAAATCATTTTACAAATGAGGAGCAGAGGCAAACATGGTTAAGTGACTTACCTAGGTTCACCTAGCTAGTCCAAGTAAGTCATAAAGCAAGTCACCTAGCTTGTCACGAAGATTGTAAATCTAGTATACTCTATCCACTGTGTTATCTAGCTGCCACATTAATACTGTACCACACAGTCACATAAATATATACCCTTTCTAAAAATTAATTAAACCTGATTGACTAATAAACAATGGAGAGCACATTGGATGGGGGGCTCATGAGTGATACTATTAGAAATTCTAACCCTTTACAGTTACCCTTAAAACGCCAAAGAGAGAAGTAGTCTTTTTCCTTTGATAACCCAATCTATTAATTCATCCAGTGTTAGAAGAGTGAGAGTCTTGAGAGGGTGCTACTTAGAATTGCTCAAAACAGGAAAAAAATAATTTAAAAATCTGAGGACTCGAGAAGCTAAAAAGTTGACAGCATTGTTCTTGCAGTGATAATTCTTTTTCCTTTTTGTAGGAACTTGGAATAATAATTGCACTTTAACTTATGGAACCCATGTACCTCTGAAGGGGGAAAAATCACCTTCCTTCTTCTTGAGTGGATTTAGAAATCGGTAGGCATATAGCAATGGGAGCTAAGGACTTTGCCATCCTTCCAGGAGCCCTTGATGGCTCAGACAATCCCAGCAAGTGCTCTTTGAGAGACACAGAGAGAAAAAAGAAGTTAGGATAAATTTAGTTTTCTTTTGAAGTTAATAACCTTCTAAAAGGGCTTTTGGTAAAACAGAGAGACACCTTAACAACATTTAACATTTCCCCCCTTTCAAATAGGTTTCTTTCCCTCTCAGATGATAAAATCTGAAGAATTCTTCATCTTTAGAAGTAGCAGGTCTGTGTGAGTCATGGTATCAGCTGATCATGGGGTTATCCTAGCCAAGCTGGCACCCTGTGGAGGGAGAGGGAGGTGAAACATCGTTTCTAATCCTTGTTGCTCCTCTCCTCTTAATTTGGTATTTCTTATGCAAAGTGAAGGAAATTATTTGCTTTCCTTGATTTTTTTCACCCATCCTAAACAGAAAGGAAGTCAGCGGATATATTTAAAAATATTCCTCTCTAGAAATAAGAACATGCTTTTTGAATTAGTTTTGTCTCTTGTTTCAAAGGGAAAAATCAAGGAAGAGAAGAGACTTTATAATGCTCTATATCTTCTACTAAGCATGAGTAATTCAGAAAGGGAAACTATTCACATTCTCTCTCTCATATTCTCTCTTTCTCTTTTTCTCATTCTCTTTTTACCTTTCTCTATCTCATTCTCTCTTTCTTCTCTCTCTCTCTCTCTCTCTCTCTCTCTCTCTCTCTCTCTCTCTCTCTTATTTTTTCTCACTGTCTTCAAAACTATTCATGTAGATTTTTGAATGAATCTGAAAACACTATAAAATTTGTATTCTCAAATAATGCATCAAGCATATCTGGGGTTCTGTTGATATCCATGGAAAAAAAGCCATAGACACTTAACCAGAAATTGATGATCACAAAAATGTTTAATCATTCTTATTTGATAGAGTATAAATTCTAGTTAGAGTCAGTTAGGTGGCTTAGTGGACAGAGTGCTGGGTCTGAAGTAAGAAAGACCTGAGTTCAAAAATAGTCTCAGACAGTGATTAGCTATATGATTCTAGGTGTGTCACTTTGCCTCTGCTTGCCTTAATCCACTGAAGAAGGAAATGGCAAACTACTATCTTTGTCAAGAAAATCCCGTGGACAGTATTGGCATCCTATGGTTCACAGAATCACAAAAGATCAGACATCACACTGAACAATAATAAAGTAGTTTGGAAAGTAGCCACTTTAATGTTTGGATAGAACATCTAGAAATGTTGAGCTGATGATTTTATACATTTTTTGTTGTTTTCCTGATCTAGTGGAAAAATCCTTGACTTTGAATGAGAAAATTTGCCTTCAAATCTAAGCTTAGATTTTTCCAAGCTGTGGGACCCGAGTCTCTGAAATGGGGTAAGAATTTCTGCACTAAATCTCACTTCCTATCATTTTATTATTATTATTATTATTATTATTATTATTATTTGGGTGAGGAAGGGAATACAAAAATCTCAAGAGGATATATAAATATAAACTTTTGTTTGTTGTCGTTTGGTCGTTTTCAGTTGTGTTCAACTCTTTGGGGTTTTCTTGGTAAAGATACTGGAGTGATTTGCCATTTCCCTCTTCAGCTCATTTTACAGATGGGGAAATAGAGGCAAACTGGGTTAAGTGACTTGCCCTTATGCTACCTAGCTGTCCCCAAATATGTTATTACTATTATATAAATTTTGTTTATTGCCTCATTGTGTATGAAGTTTTGTGGGACGCCAATTTATATTCTAGAGCTATGTTCCTAAAAGACAATGTCACTGGGATAGCTAGATGGCACAGTGCATAGAGCACTCGTCCTAGAGTCAGAGTTCAAATCTCACCTCAGAAACTTAACACTTACTAGCTGTGTGATCCTGGACAAGTCATTTGACTCTAATTGCCTTGCAAAAAAAACCTTTAAAACAAAACAAACAACCCCCCAAAGACAATGCCACTGAGAATATGCATTGATTCAAACTTGCGAAGACCTAAAGAATAAATATATCCATAAAAGATCACATATTTAGTTTTCTATTGTGTTTTGCTACTTTGTAGCTATGGATCAGGATTTTTACGACATTTATGCTGTGACAAATTACTGGCTGAAGCTAAGAGTTCTTAGAATGTTATTTAAGAATGTAAGCTATTTGGGAATAGGGACTGTTTTATCTTTATATCCCCAGCTTCTAATAAAGTACCTATAGCATAGTAGGAGCTTAATAATGCTTGTTGGTTGGTTGTATGTTTTCTACTACTTAATCAATAGAAAGCTTTGACAAAGAAGGGCCTCCCAGTAGAAAGATTTCTAGAATAAAAAAACCTCCATTTATAATAGTGCAGTACTATTTTTATATGTTTTCTTCCCTAAGAATTTGAAAGACGAATCATGGAAGTGTAAACTACACATTCTTGAAGTTATGAATTTGTTTCCATTTCACAGAGAAACAATATCTGAACACAGATTAAAAAGGATTCATAAAACCTCACTTATTTTTCACTATTAAAGTCATAAGAATTACTCCTGCATCTCTTTCTGTGGAGATTTAAATTCATGTATCTTATCATACATTATCAATATGGTTGATTTCTTTTCTTTTCCAGCTCCATTATCTACCAGTGTAAAATGCTGTCCTGAGTCTCATAATTTTCTCCTATGTATTGATTCCCTTGGAGAGATCATCCCCAACATGGTTTCAATTGTTACTTGACTGTTGATGTCACTCTAGTCTACAAAAACCAAACCAAACCAAACCTGAAAACAAAACAAAGAACTAAAAACCTTAGTGTTTGAAAGAACCTCAGAATCCTTCTACTCCAACCCCTCACAGAACAAAAATCCTCTCTATTTCATATACTACAAGTGGTCATTTAGTCTTTGCTTGAAGACCAGTGAAGGACCTACTTACTACTTCTTTATGTAATCCACTGTATGTTTGGACATCTGTACTTATTAGAAGCCCTTATATTTGGGCTTCTTAAACTTTTTTTTTTTTTTTTTGGTATGTATGTCATGGATCCTTTTGGCATTCTGATGAAGCCTAAAGATCCCTTCTTGGAAGAACATTTTTGAATGTACAGAATGAAATTTATAGGGTTACAAAAGAAACCAATTTTAATGAAATATGATTTGCAGGCAGGAAGCTTGTGAGAATGTGTGATATAATAGATTATCTAATCACTACAATAATTTCAAAGTAATGATTAGCATAACTTAAATTTTAAGATATCAACCATGATTTGAACAAAAGTATCTGTTATTTCTATGAATAACAAAGTCACAGGTGAGGCTCATACTATTGTGATTTCTTGTCCACATTTTTAATGGAAGGAAATGATGAATTTCAGTATCATCTGACCATTTATGCAAAACTCTCTTCATTAGGAAAACAATTATTTAATGCATGAAAGGCAGAGTTGGTAAGGACATTTAGAGGAGAGCTTCTAGATTTTTCTGAATTTCAACTTTGAGAGAGGGCACAAAATGTTCCAGGTTCTCTTTAAGGACACATGATTGCAGGGAGAGAAAGATTCTCAGAGGAAACCACTTTATAGAAAAACTGGCACCTCAATAATATCCTAATCCTAGGCTATCACCCTAGACACTTTGGGAAATTTCCTCTTGAATAAGGTCAAATATTCTTTCTATTGGTTGAGCTGAGATGTCTCCCAGACATTTGGAAAACTAACTCATTTTATGTATTGTCTTGTATTTGCTGATCTGCATAACTTTTTTGATTCCCGTTTGCTATCAGGTTGGATAAATGAATTTATTTGCTCTGTGTCATGGTCAGTGTGTAATTGACATTTAGAGGGAAAGAAGTCAAATCTTTGAACATGGCCTTGACATGCTTCTTTCTCATTAAAGGGATAATGATGAAGAGCACAGTTTGAACCTAAAAATTATTTTCCCTAGAATTACAGTATTTAAAAGGCAGGTAAATGTAATTTTAGCCTAGAACCTCCCACCTGAGGAAAGAAGAGTTGCTAATGTAGTAGTTCTTGCCAGGAATCAATGTCTTTTTTGGAGAAGGGAGGCCAGAAGATACTCTAGTGAAATACATTCATGCTTTCCTGTGAACCATATCCAGGCAAACATACGTACACACATACTTGTCTGGGCAACATATACTTTACATCAGACATGTAATTTTTTTTTCTAATCTGAGATCATGGACCTTTTGAAATCCAAGGTAGCCCTCTTGGGGATCCATGAACTACAGGTAAAGAACTCTTGCTTTGCATCAAAGCTAATTTTTTCTCTTTGAACTTTTATATGTTATACTTTGTTCCATCTTTGGTACCAAAAATATCAAATTTATTATCTTTTCTATGTATCAGCCTATAAAATACTTGGAAAACAGTTATTTTTTTCCTTCTAAATTTTCTCTTCTTTTAGCTAAACAAACAAGAGTTCTTTCAAACTCATTGTATGAAACTGAGAACCCTCCCAATCTTAGTTGTCCTCTTCCAGCTGCCATTGAGCGTATCAATATTCTTCTTAAAATATGGTACCTCTAACTGAACACAATACTCCAGATGTGATCTGTTCAGGGCAATGCAAAGTGAGATGATCATCTTCCAAATACCAGATATTCACTTGGTTTTTTGGCAGCTAAATGAAACCGTTGATTTATATTCAAAGTGCCTTCAGCTAAAACCTCCAGATATTTTTGAGATGAACTGCTGTTTAGCCACCCTTCCCCATTTTTATGATGATGATAATGCTGATAATAGCTAACATTTATTTAGCACCTATGTACCAGTTGTATTGGTACTAGGCACTGTGCTAAGTATTTTTCTACAAGTATTATTTTATTTTATTTTCATAGCAACCCTGCAAGTTAGGTAATGTTATCTCCATTTTATAATTGAGGAAACTGAAGCAAGCAGAGGTTAAATGACTTGCCCAGGGTCATATAGCTATTGAGTTTAGATATGAACTCAGCCCCTCATGACTGCAGGTCCAGAACTTTATCCATCTCACTATTTAGACTTTACTATTGCAAAGTAGAAATTTTGAACTCAAGGATAAGACTTTATTTTTATCTTTAAAGCTCACCAGAATTGGACAAATATTATAACTTATCATGGCATTTCTTAATCCTTACTGCTCTCCTGTAGGTTAGTCATCCCTTTCCATTTATGTCCATTAATCCTACCTGCCACCTCTGCCTTTTTCCATATCACTAATAAAAATATTAATTGCATGGGACCATAGAACAGTGTACTGGAGACTTCCTTCCAAACTGATATGACTATTAATGATTACTCTTTCTTCTCAATCATTCAACCTGTATAATCTACCTAATTGTATTATCATCCATCCTTCATTTTTATACCTACCCCAAAAAAAGATCATCACGAGAAATTTCAATGAACACTCAGAGTGACATCTTCTTCAAAAGACCTTTCCTAATTGCTTCACTTATTAACACTGCACCTCTCCCAGCCAATCATTGTGCTTTTATTGCATCCATCCTGTGTGTATTACTTCTCTGTGAACATGTGGTATGACCTAGTAGAATGTAAGCTCCTTGAGGGTGGAGACTATCTCATTTTTGCATTTGTATTCCTGGGATCTTGGATGGTATTTGGCACAATAATAAGCACTTAATAAATGCCTCAATTTGTGGATTATTTATACACGGTATTTACTTTTCTTTTTTATTTTAGCCATGCCAACTAAAAAGTCATTGTCATTTCTAAAAAAAAAATATAATTAAGAATCAAGCACTTGTAGTCTATAGTTAATTACTGCCCCATTTCTCTGGTCAGGAGTCCTGTCTTTTCTTTCCCACAATATAATTGGACAAAAACATACGACCCTAATTTGTTACCCTTTATTTTCCATCTTTTGGGGTCAATTTTTGTTTCAATCATTAAAAATCCTTACTATCGTTCCATTGTAACTGTCCTCCCTCTCATGGAGAAAAAACTCTTATTACAAATATGTATGGTTGGTCAATCAAAACAAATTTCCATTTTGACTATATCTAAGTTTTCCCCTCTGCCTTCTTCCCTCACTCCTCCCCCACCTCCCTTCCCCACCCAATTTTCCCCCTTTAGTTGTAAAAGACTTAAGACTCTGTGATAGGAGGTAGTAATTTCATTATTTCATCATTAGTCCTGTGGAATTGTGGTTGGTCATTACACTGATTAGAGTTTGCAATTAATTTAATATTATTTCCATATTGTTTTCATTGTATAAATTATTCTAATTTTGTTCACTTTGCTTTGCATTAGAATCTTTCATCAGTCGTCCCAGATTTCTCTCAAACTATCCTTTTAGTCATTTCTTATTACACAATACTTTGCCATCATATTTATATACCAAACCTTGTTCAGTCATTCCCTAATTGATGGGTGGCTACTTCTTTGCCACCTTAAAAAAAGCTATAAATATTTTTGCATATCTTAGAGAGTTTTTTCTGCTTAAAATTAATTTCTCCTTTAAGCTATCTTCTTTCTAATTCTCTCTCTCTTCTTCTCTTTCCCTTCTATTTTTGAATGAAATGTATTTCTGTACCCAACATTGTGTGTGTAGTCTTCCATCTTTTAACCATTTCAGATCAGAGGTTTTTGTCAGCTGAGAATTTCTCCCTTTTTTGTATAGATGCTTATTTATATATATTGACTATGTGAAATATTTTTTTCTTTAACTTTTCTCTCTTTCTTTCAAGTATATTCCTCCTTCTTCATTATTGTCTTGAAATAATTAAGCCAGAATGAAATTACTCCCATGTATTGGTGATTTAGATTCCCTCTATGATCTCCAATGATGATAGAGTTCAGAGGGGGCACAAGTAAAATCTCCTTATATTAAAATGTCAGCAGTTTGTTCTTGTTTGGTACTTTATCATTGTTCACCTGTGTTTACTTTTAATATTTCTCTAACTCTTGTTTTTGAACTTCAAAATTTTTACACAGTCCTGATCTTTCCATCAGGGATGTTTGGAAGTCCTCTATTTCATCAAAAATCCACTTTTTTCCTGTAACATTTTATTCACTTTTTCTGGGTGAGTTACTTTTGAATGTTATTCTCAAATATTTTGCCTTTTAGAATACCATTTTCCAAATTCTTTTCTCCTTTATTATGGAGGCTACTATATCATGGGTAATCCTGACTATGATCCTTTGATATTTACATTGCATTGCTTCTGTCTGACTGCTTGCAAAATTTTTTCTTTGACCTGGAAACTCTGAATTTTGAATATTATGTTCTTAGGAATTTTTATCTTGAAGTTTATTGCAGATGGTAACGAGGGGGAGGGATCCTTTTTATTTATACTTTGCTCTCTGCTCCTAAGATGGTTCTTTTAAGATGTCTTGAAATATAATATGTTGACTCCATTTTTTTTTGGTCATGGTGTTCAGATAATCCAGTTACTCTCTTTTTTTTAAAATAGTATTCCCTCCTGCCAGTTACATCTCAAGAAGATTTTTAGCATTCATTTTTACAAGATTTTGAATTTCAAATTTTTTCTCTCTCTTTCCCCATCCTCCTCTTCTGAAGATAGTAGGTAATTTGATATAGTTTACACATGTGTTATCATGTAAAATATATTTCCAGAGTAGTCACAGATGTGAAAGAAGAAACAGATCAAAAGAAAAAAAAACACAAACAATTACAGATAAGTGGAAAAGCACAAAAATGTTTTTATCTGCATTTTGAGTCCATCAATTCTTTATCTGGTTGTGGGTAGTATTTTCCTTCATGAGATCTTTGTACTTATCTGGGACTTTTTGTGTTGCTGAGAAGAGCTAAGTCAATCATAGTTGATTATCACACAGTATTGCTAATATTGTATACAATATTTTCTTGGTTCTATGCATTTTACTTTGTATGAGTTAATTTATGTCTTTCCAGATTTTTCTGAAATCTGCCTGTTCATTTCTTATTGCACAATACTATTCCATTATATTCATATGCTAAAGGTTGCTCAGCTGTTCCCCAGTTGATGGATACCTCCTCAGTTTCCAATATTTTTCCAGCACAAAAAGGGCTGGTATAAATATTTTTACATATGTAGTTCCTTTTCCCCCTTTTTATGATCTCTGGGATATGGATCTAGTAGTGGTTTTGCTAGGTCAAAGTGTGTGCAAAATTTGGTTGCTCTTTGCTCAGACTTCCAAATTCTTTCTCCATTCTGGAGCGCAAAATTATAGAACAGTATCCTTAATGAATATTGATGCAATTTTTAAAACAAAATACTAGCAAGGTGATTATAGCAATATATCACAAGGATTATATACTATGACCAGGTGAGATTGTATTTCCTCACTTTTCTTTCTTTTTTTAAATTAATATATTTTTAATTTTCATTGACAAGTATATTTATATACGTGCATAAAGATACATATATAAACAGTAACAACCAATAAACCAAAACAAGCAATAACAAAAATGCAAAAATGAATGGAATAAAGAAGTGATTGCAAATGATTGTATATGCAACTTCACTCTTCTGTTATTTACTGATTTCAACTACCTTTTATGCATTGCACATCTTCCCGAATCAGAATGTAAGTTCCTTGAGGAACTATCTTTCTGTTTGCTTCTTTTTATATCTTCTGTGCTTATTATAAGGCTTGGCATATAATGTGTATATGAACTTTTATATGATAGTAACAAAGTCATTGGTATATTTAACATGAATTTATCCTTTTCATTTATGTGGTTATCTATATGCTTTTGATTCTGCTTTTGTCACTGCATCACTTCATATACTTTCCTATATTTCTTCGAAATCTTTATATTTGTCCTTTCTTGTGGAGTAATAACATTCCATTACATTCATATGTCACCTCAATTTTTAGCTATTCCTTTGACCTTGGGTTCATAGTTTTACTAGTTGTTTACTAGTTATTTTCCTCTAAAGAATAATGAGCAAGTGAGATTTATATCAGAAAAGCACAGTTGGTTCAATGTTAGGAAAACCATCAGCATAATTTACCATATCAATAAGAATACCTAAGAAAATCAAATTATTATCTCAACAGATATTTAAAAAGCTTTTGAGAAGATATAGCACTATTTCCTATTAAAAACACTAGAGAGCAGAGGAATAAAGGGAGTATTCCTTAAAAAGATTAGCAGTATCTATGTAAAATCTTTTGTATCTTTTAGCCAAGCTATTTATTATGCTTCTATAACATTTACTTCTTTTCTATTTTTCCTCAATGCTCTCACTTCATTTATAAAAATATTCATTATAACTCTAAAAAAACTCTCAACCCTTGCTTTATCTCTTCCAGAAATCCTAGTTAAATTTGTGAAAAAGCTTTGTGTTTTTTTTTCCTGAGGCTTTGCTTGTAGATGTTGTAAAGTCATTCTTTTCTTTGGGGTCTGTGTCTTAAGCTTCTCTGGCACTACGATACCTCTTTATGGTAGAATTTTTTTTTCTTGTTTGTTCATTTTTCTAGACAACTTCTTGACTTTGACTTGATATTAAGACTGAGTTCCTCAGTATTTTTGTAGGGAAGCTTTAGGTTTATTTTTTGCTGCTTTGTCAGCAGTATTAAAAGTTGTCATTCCAGGATTTCAAGGATAGTTTTGGGATCTGCAACTTTGTGGTGCAAACGTAGTTTAATACACCATAAAACTGATTACTTCCACTTATTCTGCCTTACAAATTCCTCACCTGGCTTTTGATATGAGTAACAGTAAATGTTGTTGGAGTAAGTCTCCTATTTGGCAGTTAGAAAACTCTCTTCAGAGCATTACTGTTGTTCATCCTTTGTTCTTAATGGGACCAGTGACATCCTGACTTGTATGTCTGGTTCAGAGTGGCAGAATTGTAGGCACTTTTTTGGTCTGGGATTTTTGCCCTAATAAATCCTTGATGGCCTAGTCTAGACAATGAATCTGAGACCCAGCTCTGTTCCTGCAGTCTGAACCACAGTACTATTGCTTGCTTCTGAACTTTGTCCTTTACCAGTATCTTCTATTTTCTTTGTTAAGTTGTCTAAACTGGTTGCACTATTGCATAATATTCTTCCCTTAAGGCAAAAATTGTTACATAAATATTGGTTGCTTGAGTTAAATTGATTGGCTTACAGTCCCACTGGTAACCTATACTGCTCTCATGAAGTCTCTTGAAAAGTCATAATCCATCTCCTATATTTGTGTCTAGCTTTTTCCCATGCCTGAATGTGTATCTTCTCCTTCTATTAGAATTGTTGGTTCTGTCAAAACTCATCTCAAGCTCCTTCTTGATTCTCCCCAGATGTTAAGACTCCCCCCTTCCCAAAGTGACTTTGTTTTTTATAATTTGTATATATTTTATATTCCAAATGTGTATACATGTTGTTATCACCAAACTGAAAGATGCTCCTTGGGAAGAGAATTATTTCGTTCTTGCTACTTGGTCTTAGCACAGTGGCTGGCACATAGTAAGTGTTTAATAAATGCCTTCTGAATGATTGAGCACTATATTTTATCCCCTTATCTTCCAGTCAATTTTATTTTCACATTTATTTTCTATTTTTTAGTTTCCTTCAAAATTAGGTGTAAAAACTGTAACCAGATCACTGAGCTATGTCTCCACATGTGAAATATCCCTCATTCCAGTCCCAGAAGATTTTGTGTGTGCCAAGTTTGCAATTAATGTGGAAAAAATTTTTTTGATTAGAAAATGTTTGATCTGTATGTGAAATGTGCTGTTAGAAAGCACAAGGGTATACAAGTCTGAAATAACCTTAGGTGAAAATAAGTAAATTAATTAGCATACAGTAGATGCGCATTGTTAAGTGAGAATGCAATACCTCCTGCAGGGATTAGAGTTAAACAAGATGATTGATAAATTGTTATATTCTCTCAGTGTCACTCAGTGATATAATCATGGCTTTTGTAAATATTTAGTCAAGAGAGCAATCCAGCTGTTCCCAGCCAGGTTTCATCCCGTTTCAGCCAATGCTGAGAGCCTCTGATTTCTCTCTCGTGCTGGTTAAGCGTTGAGTAAGCACACATTTTATGAGCCTCTAAATACTCATAATAGTAAATAGTGAGAGTTGTGGTAATAATAGCAATAGCCAAAGTAATTATAAGGAAGGCTATCTCTGATGGTCAAAAATAAGAAGGAGCAGGTTATTTTTTTCATTTCTATTATTATTATTATAAGACAACCTCCTTCCTTTTATAAGTTACTGTGAGCAGGTGGTGAAGCCATCCATTTCCATTGGTGTGGCTGCAGAGGACTTGATCTTGGACAAAACTTTGAGGTGATTGGACTTTCATATTATGAATGACTTTAATTTTAAGCCTCTGATCCTTTCTTGACAAGCAATCAAAAAAGAGATTTTCCCCTTACTTATTTTATGTTATTTTTCCTATCATCTTGCTACTTTTTGAAAATTCTCTTAATTTAAACTAGGACATTCCTTACTTTTCTATGAGGTCATGTTATTTTTATTTCCTTAAAGGTTTAGCATGCTCTGGGGGTTATGGAAGTTGTCTTGGTAAGGAGGGAGAGAGAGATAGTGGTGTTTGTTTCAAAGGGCAAAGATGGTATTATTTTACTATGAAGTCCTGAATAGAGCGGAAGACAGACCACTCTTGTTAGATGTTTTCTTTCCTACTGGGAATTTCAACAAACACTGAAAAAGCAAGGGTTGGAGAGGCAGTCATGAGACCAATTTGATTGGAGGTCTAAAAAATACTGAGTATTTTGGTTTCTTAAGTTGATTTAGGGTATCAAATTAGATGTATAAAAGGTACATCTAAGGGTGAGTTCAACTATAGAATCATAGAATCTTGAAATTGGAAATAATATTAGAGATCATCTAAGTTCAGCTCCCTCATTGTAGGAGATGAGAGGAATATGAGGTCCAGCGTATTTGAGTGATCTGCTCAGGGATATACTCCTGAATTTTTTTTAAAGAAGGCTAAATAAGTCTGTTATAATGTGTTTATATCCATGCAGTTATTTTCTCCCTCTACTTTAGATTAATAAGCAGGATATTTTAGGACTAGGGATTAAATAGGCATACATGATTCTAAGAATCTAATAGGCCCAAAGAAATTATAAAAGAGGAAAAAGGACCCATATTACAAAAATGTTTCTAGCAGCCTTTTTTTTTGTAGTGGCAAGAAACAGGAAATTGAGTGGATGCCTATAAGTTAGGGAATGGCTAAATAAATGATGTAGTGTATATAATGTAAATATGTTCATATATAATGGAATATTATTGTTCAATAAGAAATGATAAGCAGGCTGATTTCTGAAAAGCCTGAAAAGAATTATAAGTGATACTAAGTGAAGTGAGTAGAACTAAGAGAACATTGTACACAGTGACAACAAGATTATGTGATGATCAACTACGATGGACTTGACTCTTTTCAGCAATGAGGTGATTCACAACAGTTCTAATGAAATTGTGATGGAAAGTGCCATCTGCATCCAGATGAAGATTAAATGTGGATGAAAGCATAACATTTTCACCTTTTGTTATTGTTATTTATTTGTTTTGTTTTTCTATCTTGTGTTTTTTCCCTTTTGATCTGATTTTTCTTGTATAATATAACAAATATGGAAATATGTTTACAAGAACTGCACATGTTTAACCTATATCAGATTGCTTGCTGTTTTGGAGAGGGGAAGGAGGAGAGAGAGGGAGAAAAATCTGGAACACAGGGTGTTAGAATCCTAGTGTTAACTCAATGGAATTGATAGAAACAATGCTTATGAGCTTGGGTTTACACCTTTGGAGTTCACACCTTTGGGAGAATTTACACATTAGAGCTCATTTTGTGAATTCACACCTCCCATAATCCCACTCTTGGAGGAGGAGTCAACCTTTGATTTTACACCTCTAAAAGAGCATAAAAAGAGCTGAGTTAGTAAGGTGAGTTCAGTTCAGAAGATTGACAGAGCCAGAAGTCAGTTCGGAAGATTGCCAGGAGTTGGAGTTGAGTTAGAGGTAGATTCTGGCAGAGGCAAAAGACTAGCAACGAGAGCTCTCGGAACCAAAGAAAGCTAACTGGGCTATTTTGGAAGAAACAATAAAGAACTGGATTTTTAACTCCTGGCTGTATTTGAGATGATTATTACTTGGAACTGAAACTAAGGCTGCTTTCAGAAACCTTCCCAAGAAACCTGCTCACAGAGAACCATCATATATTTTAGAAAAAGAGGAGAAGACCACAACAAGGTTTTACAAAGTTGAATGTTGAAAACTATCTTTGCGTGTATTTGGAAAAGTAAAACATTATAAAAATGAAAACAATTTATAACATGCCCTCAAAAAAAGAGAACTTAATGAGCTTAATGGTATATATGTATCTGATGAACATAAAATATGAGCATTCAGTACTTTCTCACCTTCACATCTTTGCTTTGTCTGGTCCCCTGGTCTGGGATGCTCCTCCTTTCTTTTGCCTAACAGGTTCCTTAGGACTAAAGCAAATCTTACCTCATCTAAAGTGACTTCTACTTCCTCTGAACTCTGCCAGCACTGCTTGCCTATATCTCATTAGGCACTCACAAATTATGGATATATATTATTTGCTATCTTTTCATTTTTAGATGTCATCTTTTCAAGCACCAGACAACTTGTTGATTGGCTGGGAGATGAAATACCCTTCCTTGTCCATAGACACACATGAAAAAAATAAGAGAAAATAAGATACGGAAAGGTTGAATAACCACTTGGGTTAAATACCTTACTGAGAGATCTAGAACATCCCTGGTGGCTCCCAAAGAGGATGACCATGAGGATTTTAGGAGCTAGTAATGGTTTAGTAGAAAAAGCCTTGGCTTTGGAGTCAGATAATTTGGGTTCAAATGTCTTTACTAACTTCACTTTAGCTTTCTCAGGACCTCAGTTTCCCCAAATGTAAAATGTAGGGATTGAACTACTGTCTAAGGTAGTACTGCTGGGCGCGATACTAATTTCTGCTTCTAGGGCTATAATCACACTGGAGAATTTGGGGGGAATGGCTCATTTTTTTGAGAGCCTTCCCAAGTTATTTAAAGTTTCTTGTGCCTTATAACTATTCCTGGGATCTCATTAGTATAAAATTCCTGTAGAACATTGACTCTGTTCCAATGTCAATATAAAGCGTGTGTATATGATCCAAACCAAAGTCTGTCAGTTTGGAATGGGCACATAGTGATTATGTGTAAGATTAAAATTAAATCTGTGATGATTCATAGCTTTCACAGTTGATAAATGGTCATTCAATCTTTAGAGGAAGAAAAGGAACAAGCATTCATATACTGCCTACTGGGTGATAGGCATTATATCAAAACACTTGACAAATTTATCTCATTTGATCCTCGTAACTGTTATGAAAACTTTAGATCAGGGATTCAACAACAACAACAACAAAGGTTAAGTGACTTGCTACTAAGTATCAAGGGAACATTTGAACTTGGGTCTTCCTGACTCTGATCCCAGCACTGTATCTAATGTACCACCTAGAGGACTGATGAACTCTCATAAGGATATATACACTGCTTCCTGAAATAATCCTTTTCACTTTTTGGTAGTTCTCATTGTAAGAACAATTTACCTTATATGAGCTTAAATTTGCTTTCCAATAACATACTCTCATTCCTCCCCCAACTCCAATCCATCCCCTCCTAAATAATTTCTCTAAACTAAACTCCTTCATTTCTACCTATGCTCAATAGAATGAATGTAAATAACCTTCTTGAAAGAGTAGATAAATTTTTTTTGGCATTTTTATCCCCTTATCTAACAGTTCCTTGAACTGTTTCTTACATAATTATTCTACTTTGGGACTTCCTCTGTATTCTCTGCTATGACCTAAATAACTCATTACCTTGCAAGATTCTTGATACTATAGTAACTCACTGTCCTGCAAGATCCTTGTTACTTCATTTCATGAATATGGCATGAATTTCAGTTCTCTCACTCTCTTGAGAATTCTCTTCTAGATGTGTTCCCAAAGATTGTTAGATAAATTTTAGAATGATCTTATCTCCCCAGACTATTAGCCCTTTTGGACTTAGTGACCATGCAGAAGGAGCACTGGATTCATCCATTGCTCTGGTTTTTCAGAATAAATCCAATCTTTCTTCCACATAATAACCTTTCAAGTACCTGAACACAATGATCGCATTCCTTCCTAAGTTGTCTCTTCTTGAGGCATATTGAAAATCTTGAGTTCTTCAACCTCTGATTAATAATGTAATCTCCTTAAGAGCAGGATCTATCATTTTATTTTACTTTTTGGCCATTGTATCACCAAGACCCAATAGTGTCTAGAACAATTCTCACTTAGCTGCTCTCTGTCGGGACTTCTCTCGCTTCTTTATGATACTGCAAGAAGCTCATTCTTTGGAAAATGTCCTCACCCATTGCTTTAGTTTCCCAGCTTATCACCATCCCCTCTGATTGGAGAGTAGAGTCATGAAGTGGAAAACCTCCATTTAATGTTTGTCTGAAAATATATGTCTTATTCTATATCTCGAGTTCATCAGAGAATTCATCTCAGAATATCTCATTTCTTACATGCATATACTACATACTTCTCTTCCTTTTCCTTCATGCCCTACTTGGATACTTTCCCTGCTAACTCTTCATTCCTGCTTTTCAGCTTCCTTTTGTATTGTTTTCTCTTATTAGATTGTAAGCTTCTTGAGGGTAGTAGGCATTATTTTTCTATTTTTGTTTTTACTTGAATAATAATACGTGGTTAATACTGACAGTTTTAGCTTTACAAGTGGACCATTCCACAGACCTTGCTCCTGATGTAGGGAAAGTGGGGAGAGAGACAGGAGGGGGAATCACAATAGTGCAAGGGGTGGGGGCTGGCACATGATTCAAAGGGAATCAGAGAAGCTGAGGGCCAAAGCAAATCTGGGTGATCAAATGGATGGAAATAATCTTGATTGGCTCCCCACTCTTCCTGACTCCAAGTCCTATACCCCATCCATTATTCCACACTGCCTCTATTTTCACATCAAGCATATCATACCTTTAGCTAAGAGTAAAGCTGGTGCTTCCAGGGAGTCAGAACACGGAACCAAAATGCCAAGTTTCTTGCAGTATAGGTACAGAATGTGTGCCAGCACATGCTTTAACTGGACCTGTGATGTCATTGGCCTGTATGTTTCTGTCACTGCACGCATCAGACCTTGTCCTAGCTCTTTCATCCTGTGTAATTCTCTAACAAATCCTTCCATGAATCCTTCATAAAGACAGGATTTTTTCAATATGTTGTGTTCTTTATGTAACGTAAGCAAGGGATGCAACATCACAGAACCCAGCAGGCCCACTAGCTGGACAAAATCCTGTCAAATACAAGGTTGAGGTGAATGAAAATGCATATAGATTGTAATTGAATGAAAATCTAGTTATAAGACCAGGCTCCTAGGAATTACAGTTTGGGGTGCTCTCTCTCCAGCCCCATCAGCACTAACATTTCAGTAATAACAGACAGCTAAGGGGAAGTCAAGAGATCCTGTCTGATGTTCATCTGCTTTCATGCCTTCATTTATGCAGACTTTCTCTTCCAAATTAGCATTGACTAAACATCATAAATATTTAATATTGCAGGGTGGGATAGGGCATCAGAATCTCATTTAGGTTTTTCTTGAACCTATTATGTTACAGAATTCTTATTAAGTTATTTCAGTCATGTTTGCTTCTTTGTGGCTTCATTTGGGATTTTCTTGGTAAGGATATTGGAGTGGTTTGCCATTTCCTTCTCAAACTTATTTTATGGATAAGGAAACTGAGGGACATGAGATCAAGTGGCTTGCTCAGGATCACAGAGCTAGGAAGTGTCTCAGGCTAGATTTGAATTCATGAAGATGAGTCTTCCTGATTGCAAGCTCAGTGCTCTATTCACTGAACCATCTAGCTGACCCTTTTTTCCTTTGTTATCCACTCTGTCCATCTATACTACCTTGTATAAGGATCTTCAAAAAGGTTGTATGTTATTCTAAGGTGTTCTGGTCTGGATTCTCAAACCTAAAACCTGAGGCTTTGAGCATTATGCAACCAGTCAAGTTATACTATGTACTCCTTTATCTTTTGTTTAGATGAACATAACAAAAGAACAGCAAGTCTTCATGAAGGGACACACAGTTTTATACTGACCAATAACTGTTTTCATCTCACAAATTAATAATGTATAATAACAATGACTCATCTTAATATAGGCATTTATGATTAACAGCAACAAATGTGAAGGAGATTGTAGGTTATGCAGGTATAATTATATCCATTTAAAGGATGAGGAAACTGGGTTTCAGCAAGATGAACTGATTTTTCCAAATTCAAACAGTGAATAAATTTTCAGACTCAAGTTTCCTTACTTCTAATTCAGTGCCCTATTCAATCACCTCTACTCCAGACTGTAGAGTAAAAAACCCTTTTTGACATTACCCCAATTTAGTATTTTCTCTGAACTGATATTTTTGTGTCTGAAACCCGTGACATTCTCTGTGTTGCTAATATATGGGATTCCTAGAGTTTTTTTTTTTTTTTTTTGGCCACCTTTGGTGAAGTTTGCAACCATTTTTTAGAAGTGCTTTTCAAATATTTCCATAATTTGCTATGGAATGAGTTTTTTCCATCCACTATTCTGTTTTTTACAAGTTCAAGATCTTGCTACTGATTGATAAAAAAATAAGTGCAGGAAGGGGTCTCTGCAGAGGCATTTTAATAACTATTTAACAACCAGTTTTTATGGAACTGGTTCTTCTTATGAATCTGATATTATTCAATAATATAAATATATTTTTAATGCATTTCTGAATTTCTAACCTTTTTTCTTGTATTTTCTGTGGCTTCCACAAAACTCCCAATGGGGAAAGTTGCAGTGTGAAAGAGATAACTGGAAAGTCTTCCTAATCTGAAACCTGAATCCTGTCCATTATGGCCCTGAGTTGCCAGTAATCTGGGTAAAGGATAACAAGTAGCTCATTCAAGTGTTCGACTAATTTCCATGAGACATTAAAAGAACCAGAGCAAGGCCTCCAGCATATTGGATAAATCCTTTATGGAGATTTTGTGGAAATACCTAGACAAGAATTTCACTGGATAAGAGAAAAGAGGAAGAGAATAAATATTTACATAGCATCTACTATGGGCTAAGAACTGTGGTAAGCATTTAAAATATTTATTTTTTATTTTAACGATATTTTTTTCCAATTACATATAAAGATAGTTATCAACATTCATTTTTGTAAAATTTTCAATTCTAATTTTCTCTCTCCTTCCCTCACTTCCTTCTTTTCAAGAGGGGGAAGCAATCTGATACAGGTTACACATGCCAGCCATTCTAAACATATTTCCATATTAATCATATTGTGAAAGAAAAATCAGAACAACAGGAATTAACCACGAGAAAGGAAAAAAAAATGAAAAAAAGGTGAAAATAGTATGCTTTAATCTACATTTAGTTTTCAGGGTTCTTTCTCTGAATGTGGATGGCATTTTCCATCCCAAGTCTATTGGAATTGTTTTGGATCTCCTCATTGCTGAGAAGAGCTAAGTTAGTCATAGTTGGTCATCACACAGTCTTGCTTTTACTTTGTACAGAGTTCTCCTGGTTCTGCTTATTTCACTCAGCATTAGTTCATGTAAATTTTCCCAGGCTTTTCTGAAATCAGCCTGTCATCATTTCTTATAGAACACCATTACATTTATATATCATAACTTGTTCAACTATTCCCCACTGATGGGCATCCATTCAATGTTTAATTCCTTTGCCATCACAAAAGGGCTTGTTTTAAGCATTTTAAAGTGAAGATTAATTTAAAAAATGTCAATGGTGGGAGTATCAGTACTAATGTGAACAGGAATACATTGGAATGTCATGGTATTAAAACTCTACTCTTAGATTGTAAACAACCTGAAAGCAGAATCATCTATGTACAACATTATTATAGACATAGGTTATCTCTCTCCCTAAATTTTGATGTGTAAAACTGGTTTGGGGATACCTAGATGGCACAGTGGATAAATCATTGGCCTTGGAGTCAGAAGAATATGAGTTCAAATCCAGCCTCAGATACTTAACCCTTCTTAGTTGTAGGACCCTGGGCAAGTTACTTAACTCCAATTCCCTGATCAAAACAAACAAAAACAGTTTGTGGCTTATAAGCAATGTTATTTTTTCAACATATGGCTATTGTGTTTTTTTCCTTTTTTCAGAAGAAATATTTGACAGGTCCATTGGCTTTTGTTAGAACTAATAGGGTAATTCCTTTTCTTTTTTAATAGTTTTTTGAATAAGATAAATCATATAGTGTTGAAGTTACCAATGATCATAAGGTCATATTTCACATTTAGAATTGGGAAGCTTTAGATATCACTGAATTCAATATCTTCATTTATCTGAAAATGGAACCGAAATCCAGAGAGGTGGATTTTTCCAAAATCACACATCCTGTTGTGACTGAGCCAGTACTAGCATCCTGTTCTGATAAAAGGGTATTTACATAAGATGCAACATCAAGAGGAAGGATCATAGAAGGTCTGAAGTATTTCAGCAAAGCACTTGACAAAACTTTAAGTACCATATAAATGTTAGCTATTATTATGACTGATCCACTTCCTTTTGGGGTTGTATATATGTGGGGTGACATGTTTTATATCACCCTTTGGGTACACATTATCTTTGGGAATGTGCTGTGGAATCAAGAACATTGTTCTTTTTTCATTCCAGTAGGGTTACCATCTGGTAGTGGCCAGTAAATGTTGTCTAGCAATGATGAATATGGAGCAAGAGCAAATGGCTCTGATGAAAGTAGGCTTCTCAGTACAGATTCAAGGAGCTTTTAGTTTAGCCCCATGCGGGTAGAACTGCTTTAGGTCTGTTTCGTTGAGCATCACTGAATTTAGGACTGTGAAGAGGAGTTCACCTGAGCTTTCTCTCCTATCCTTTGGGAGCTGTAGTTGATTTTGGCTCGGATTTTGGAAACAAAGTGATTGTCACAGGTATCTACCTAGAGACCTGAGTGGGATGTGAGCAGAAAAATGGAAGGAAGTGTGACAGTCACATGAATTGGTCGTGCCATGCTCTGAAGAGCAAATAAAGTAGAAAAGCCCGGACCCTAATCAACTGCAATAATTAGATATACTCTGATGCTTTCCTTTTTTCTTTCTTAAAAACAAACAAACAAACCTAAAAAACTATAAATTGTTCACTCCTGGCCTATGCAATTCCATCAGTTTGGACTGTGAGTTATTCTCTGATTCTGACTAACGCTTTCTTAACCATTGAATAGACTTTGATCAGAGGTCATCCAGAAACAAAAGCAAAAACAAAAGCCAAAAACCAAAATAAAAATACTTGAAACAAAACGAAAAAAGAGCCTTTGCTGATACTAGGTGTTCTGCTTAATAGGAAAGAGGAAAACAAAGCCTTGACAAGTGTAGGACCATAGACAGTTATCAAGCACCCCTTCATCTTGGATCTTTGCACTTCTTCACTTTATGCATTTTCCATCTTTCTGAATTGATGGGGAACCAGGGTCCTTCCCAGGACATACTACATCCCTGGGTACCCTCCTTGTGCTAGGGGTCTCTTCTCTTATGTTCCCTGGATACACTGAGCCAAGAGGAGTAGATATGCTCCTCATTGCCCTTTGCCACTGTCCCCCAGAAACCTCTTTTGCTATGTCATCCATTCTGCCTATCTATACTATTTCATTCAGATTCCTGAGACAGATTTGTTGATGCTGAGATTATTATTTTGCTTAAGGAATTAGCATTGATCTCTGTTTCCCTTTCTACCTTAGCTCAATTCCTGCCCTTGTAATTAAAGATTTAAAAACACATTTAAGGACACCTAGGTGGCACACTGGGTTGAGCACTGGTTCTGAAATTAGGAGGCCTTGAATTCAAATATTGCCTTATAAACTTACTAGTTGTATGACTCTGGGCAAGTCACTTAACCTTGTTTGCCTCAATTTTCTCATCAGGGAAGGAATCTGGGAAGGAAATGGCAAACCACTCGAGTATCTTTGCCAAGAAAACCCCAAAAGGGGTCATGAAGAATCGGGCACAACACTTCCCTACATTAGCAAATCTTTATGGGGCTCTACCATCCCCTCAGATTATTGCCTATATCTCTTTGACCTTTCACAGTCTGTTCTTTAGAGAAGGCTGTCTATGCATGCTGGCACAATCAGATTTAAGGCACGGGTGTCCTGATTTCTACATCACTTCTCTCTCTGCTAGACCATATTGCCTTTATGATTCTATTTGCTGGTAATGAAACTTACTCTTTCTTTTCTCAGCATGAATAAGACAAATTGATTCAAAGAAAGTAGACTCTTTTGTCCATGTCGGTGTGGGTGATTGTGAGTGATCCAGGATGATTCAATTTAATGCAATAAACTTGTATTAAGCACTTACTACATGGCTCTGTGCTAGATAGGAACGGGGAATTAGATCAAGCTCCTTGAAAGCAAATTTTCCATTCTGTATATATTCAGAGTTCAGCACATAGTTGATGCTTACTAAATGCTTCTGATTGACTGACTGGGGTGACCAAGAAATTGTAACTCTTGTTAGACCATGTGTATCAGAATCAGAAACTGCATCACAAGGAGCAATTTTCCTGATGCAAAAGCTCCCATTGCCATCTCCACAGGGTATTTATTATCAGAGTAGACATTTAGATATTGGCCTGTGGGTTTAGCTTTTACTTTGTTAGAGGAATTGGGACAGGTATCAGTTGGATGCCTTTAATTTTCTATCTATCCTGCTGAATATGGATTGAACTCATCTGCTCTTCTGCTACATAATTTTGTGGCTTGAACAAATCGCTTAAATGATCTGAGCCTCAGTTTCTCTATCTAAAAAAATGGGTTCATAATTCCTTGCTTTCTTTAGCTCATAGAGTTGTTATAAGAACCCAATGTAAAAAAGAAAGAAAATGGACTTCTGACGCATAAATTATGCTACAAGTGTGAGGCAGTGACATCTATCATCTTGTCATTCCTTCCCCTTATCTATCTTCTTACCTCCCCTAATAGAGGCAACTGATAGTTCATTAGATAGAGCATTGGGCCCAGAGTAAAAAAAAAAACTTGAGTTCAAATTCTATTTCAGATCCTAGCTGTTGAGATCTTGGATTCTTCTGCTACAATTTCCTAAAATGTAAAATGGGGATAATAGTAACATAACATCAGAGTTCATGTGAGCCTCAAATGAGACAACATATGTAAAAAAATAAGCACCATGCCTGATATATAGTAGTTGTTATAGAAATCAAAACTTCTTAAACTGTCACGACCCTATGTGGAATTATATAACTGAACGTGGGGGTCCTAAAAATTTGCCAGTGGTAAAAGATATCAAATATTCCATCAAGATTAAATTCTTTATGTAAAAATAAACAAGCTCATCTATCTCATTAGTATGCATCTTTAATAAGTGGTAAAATTACATGTATACCAAAAATTATTTTAAAATAAATTTCTTTATGATTTATTATGAGCAAATATTTGATTTGCGTACCTATTTTATATACCTATATACCTGAGATCATATAAAATTTTATTGGACAAAAAGTGATCACCAGTAGAAAAAGTTTAAGAAGTCCTGATATAAATAACTTGACTCTCCTCCCACCCCATTCCCTACCTCTGCCTAGAAGAGTCATACACCTGAAAGACATGACCAGTGGGTTTGCGTTATGGCTCAGAACATTGGTTCTTGATCTCGTAGCTGTAAACTTATTTTAAAAAATTTGTTTCAATACAATTAATTTTCCTTTGTGATTCTGTGCATATTATTTTATTCATTTAAAATATTCTTTGGAGGAATAACTATATAACTCACTAGACAGCCAAAGGGTACATGATTATTTTTTTTAAAAAGGTCAAGACTCTCTGATTTAGAATTAATCCATCAAAAAATTCTTTCACCCCAAACCACCATGGGTTCAAAACAATAGGGAGTTCATTCTCCCTCAACATTAGTTATATTTCAGTGGGAAATCACCATTAAAAGGGCACAAATGTGTTCTTTTGCTTTGCTTAGATAAGGATGCAAGGAAGTGCTATCTCAAATTTGAAGGGAATTATTTCTCAAGCGCTTCCCACAAGAATATAAGAGACTTCTTTTATTGCCCTGGTCAGGTATTTTCTGGTAATATGAATTTCTCTCTTACTTTCCATGAATAAAGCATCCTTTAGTCATCTATTATCCTCTGACTGTTGTCTAATGTTGCAGGTCTCATCATTCCTCCACTGGCCCACCCTAGGGCTGAATATGAGTGAAACAAAATGATCTGCTCACAGGATGGGACAATGGCACTTTGTAATTCCATAAAACACTTTGAGACTCTCAAAAGGTGCTATATACATCAATAAATAATAATAATTTTCACTCTCTATTCTTTGTAATACGCTCTTAGAAGGTTGAAAATAAAATTTCTTTCTTTATTGATTTTGTCCTTCTACATTTGGCAAACATTGATTTTTTCCCTTTCCTAATGGAGCAGAAGCCAACATAGCTGTATTTCATTTACTTCTCTCTCCTTACCTCAGCATCATAGATGATGTTCGAAGGAATATAAACAGCTCCTAGAGATAGCCGTAGTAGTTGTTTAACTAAAAGGGGCCTCAAATAGCTTTCTTTATCTTGTTGTCAAATATATTCAGGGTGGGTTTCAGGAAAAATAATAGAAAGTATCATCTGAGGGACATTTCCTAAGATTTTAATGATAACAATAGACATTCAGATAGTGCTTTAAAGTTGAAAAGCACTTTGAGGGCCTTATCTCATTTTAGGCTTAGAACCACAATTGCACAAGGATGGATTCTACAGGTATTGTTATCCTGATTTTTACCTACAAGAGAACAGAGTATCCAAGAGCCCAAGATGATACAAGTAGCATCAGAAATGGGATTTAAAGCTGTCTCCCTGACTTTAAGCCTAGAACTCAAACCATGATGCTATATAGTTGCTGTGTGTGTATGTGTGTGTGTGTGTGTGTGTGTGTGTGTGTGTGTGTGTTTATATGGTAAGGGTGTGTATCTCTCTCTTTGTAGAATAGAGGATGTGACAAATTTGGAAAGTTTGTTGTAGCTGAATTGTAGTACCAAAGGACCTGGATTCAAATTTTTTCCCTACTATTGTCCATCTGACCATGGACAATTTAACTTCTCTGGGACTTATTTTCTTGTTCCACCAAATAATGGGGTTTGAAGAGATGGCTCTAAAGTCCCTTCCAATTCTGTCTATGATTCTAAGATTACTTTAGCAGCTAGAGACATTAGAGGTAAGAATACCTGCTAGAATCTATTAGGTCTAGGTTAAAGGTGATGAGATAATGAACATTAAAGTCATTGTGATGGGACTTAAAGAAATGCAAGAGAAATTATGGAAGCAGAATTGGCCACTGATTGGATGTGAGGGAAAGGGACAAGTAGAAAAGTACTGTGTTGTGGATTTTGTGGAGCCTGATTGATTTGGAGCACAGTACTTATACATGATAATTATTTCATAAATATCTGATTTTGTCCACTCATATAAATAAAATAGCCAAAAATGCCCTAAGTAACACATGGAATAAAGCAGACAGTTAACCATCCTGAGGTGTCAGGAGTCTATATCTCAATAGGAAATGGATCAACTTTGCAGAAAGGGACTTGACCCAGGACAAAGCTAAGAGTGGACACTGAGTTTAGGTTGGAGTAGCATTCCTTTATTTTTTCTGTCACCCCTTACCCATGATTTTTTGTGCAAGAAATCTATGCAATGAGATACTTAAAATTTGTTAAAGGGGGCTGGTAGGAACTTGTCTGAGATAATAGGCTAGCTGCGCAGTTGTCAAGACACTTTCTGTTCAAAATTATTTTGTATCTATTTTTTTTTGTGTGGAAATGTCATCTTCTCCATCCTCTTCTCCCCCCAACCCCTGCAATACTATAATGTCAATTCCTTTAAAGTCTCAACCATTTAAAAATCATCTTTGAATTTCTGGTGCCTTTTCACATAGTAGGCACTTAATGAATATTTCTCGAATTGAATTTTATCTGAGCTCTGGGAGATGTAGGCTGACCACATCTTCAGTGCTCAGTCAATATTTTGTAATTGATTGGTTAATTGAAAAGAAGGGAGCTGGAACAAAAAAGACTGCCTAGAATCTCACAAGTTTGCTTTGAGATTTGGAAAAGAAAGTGCATGACTCTTTTAGCTACTTTTTATTCATCCTTTTACATACCAGTTAGTTTGCCTCTCCTCCATATTCAACTTGAGAATAGTGCAAAGAAAATAACTGGAGGATATCTCTGGAAACGGAAATTAAAATTAGTGGATTTGCTCTATCTAGAAGGACTAGGATTTGAGTCTGGACTCTTTTGCTTGCTAATATGTAGCCTTAGGCAATTTATTTAGTCCCGATTAATTTCTCCATTAATTTCAGTTTTCTCATCTGCAACTTGATGATACTCGCTGTCAAAACGATCTACCTAAAGAATAGTATGAACGTGTCACCCTCTCCTCTCAACCCCCAATTCAAAAAACTCCAGTGGTTCCCAATCATCGCCGGGATCAAATATAAAACCCTTTGACATTCAAAGAGTTTCATGACCTTCTCCCACCTTACTTTTCCAATCCTCTTTTATCTTACTCTTTCCTCCTCTTTCCCTGTGTCTCCTTCCTCGCTCCTGTGTTTCTATCCACTTACACTGACCCTACTGCTATTCCTTGAATAAGAAGTCACTCCAATTTTCCAAGTCCAGGAGTTTTCATTGACTGCCCACTATGCCTAAAATCCTCTTGCTGCTCATCTCCACCTCCTGGCTACTCCAGCTTCCTTCATTTCCCAGCTAAAAACAAATCACCCTTTTTATCAGAAGCCTTTCCCAGTCCCCTCAGTGCTAAGCGCCTTTGCTGTTGATTATTTCCATTTAACCTACAGCAATTATTTGCATATAATTGTTAGTATGCAGTCTCCCCTATTAGCCTGTGTGAGAGCAAGAATTGTATTTTTTCCTTTCCTTGTGCTCAGCACTGTACCTGGCACATAGCAGGCACTTAATAATGACTGGCTGACTGATACTACTTGTCTGACGGGACTATTGGGAGAATTAAAAGAGATAACAAATGTGATTTTTTAAAAAAAATGACAAAACACAATAGTAATAATAATAATAGTAGTAGTAAGAAAGCATTCTTAGCTGGTTTCTGCTGAGATCTAGAATGTTTTGACTTTGTTCAATATTCTGGCCTCCTTTTCTTTGGTTGCTTTCTTAGAGGATGTTTCCTCTCCATGGCCATCCTTTAAACTGTGTCACAGGAATTCAGAATTTCTTTTGAAGCTGACTCGTCCCTCACATGGGATTAAAACCCCATGGTTTTGCCTCTGTCTATGTAGTGATTTTAGGCAATTATCCTGATGATGAAGATCAAAAGCATTTTCACCTGAAAAACCCAGATAACTGAGACAAAAGGGTCTATTTTGGGTTTGATTCATCTGTTCTCTCTCTTTTGGCGTGTGCAGACACAACCCTACCCAGTCAGAGGTCTGGGGCACTTTGGATAAATCTGAATGGCCCCAGCTTAGGAGACAGCAGCCACAAGCTTACTACCCAAGGGGAAATAAACAAGCATTAGTTAGCTGTTGTCTGATTCTTTACATTTCTTTTTAAAACAATAACACCACACATATACACTAAGACAAAAATGTGAATACATTTATCCTGAGTTCCTGGAACTCCTAGATTAAAAAAAAAAGTGTGTAGCTTATATATTCATTTTTACAGAGACAAATCTGTTGAAGAATTAAAAAGCAAATTTGACTTTGCTCTATAAACAAGACGGGAGGTGGTAGAGGGGGTGGTGATGGTGGTGGATGAAATTTTCTCGTTTGCTAAATATACAGCTTCTTAGTTTGAGACATAAATAAGAACGTTTGCCTAAGTAGGTCAGATTTGAGCTTGGGCTTTTCAAAAAGACTTGAAAGCAGCACCGTGAATACCCACTTCAAAGCCAGGATCCATTTTTGTGCTCACATTTTGTTCCTGAGAAGTTTCCCATCTGTTCGAATGTCATGGCTGCACCACCGTAGCATGTCCTCAGTCTTTCTGACTGGCACCTCCTAGACTTTCCTTTCTCATGTGGCAGGTAAAGGAGATAATTGGAAGACCTCCAGAGCCAATATGGGGAGGGTAAAGAAAGGGGGAGAATTCCACAGGAACAAATGGGAGGGGACAAAAGATGCATGTCCTCTCTCTTGCTGTGCCAACCTGTGTGATTGGTTGTGAGAAGCTGAAAGAGAGGAGCATGCATTTTGAAATGCTTCTCCTGGGGCTGAGCCTGAAATTAAAAAGCAATGTTGGGAGAGATTAGTGAAGTTCAGTTCACTCTTGTCTGGGCACAAGTGCAGTTCTGAATTCGGGATTCTGACAGATTTAAACCCTTTTTTCATCAGCGCTAGTACAACATGATCTGCCTGTCACTTTCTCGGATGATGGCTTTCTGACTCCTTCCAGGAGCTCTGCAAGGGGAGGAAGCTTTCTCACTAATGTGTCACTCAACCCACCCACCCAGACACCCACTGCTTGTTTGAAGCTGGCAAAAAAAAAATCTTGATTTTTATATAGCCCTGAGAAATTGCCTCCCCTCCTCTTCCACCCCCAACACAAATGATATATAGGATGTGATATGACTATCTAGTTATTTTTAAAAATCTGAGGACTTGGGTGATATAGGTTATAAATGAACTTTCCGTTATTTTCTCAAGATACAGTGCTAACCAATAAAAGTGAATGTAGTTTTTCTTTCCCCATATTAACTGGAATCAGTAGACTGCTGATGGTGCTTTTAGAAGCACATATAAGAATCATTTCACTCTGCCCCTTGAAATGAAACCATGGCTGGTATGAAACTATTTTCTGTAATAGCAATACTACCCAATTCACTCCCAACTCTTTCTCGGATTGCAACCAATATATCTCGAGATAGTGTCCAAATCATCCAGGTGGCTCAGTATAAAGCTCTTTAAGAATGAAGACGCCTGCAAGGAGTTTTGTGACAATATCATGGAAGCCCTCTTAATACAGAGTATCCGAGCCACAAATGCCAGTGCCAACAGTGAGTGGCTTTATATCAGGCAGTCTGGTTGCCTCTCTGGGTATTAGCACCTTGTCATTAGTGGTTTTCACCAGAAATGGCTTAGGAAGAAGATAACTGTAGCAAAGTAAGTATTGTCCACGAGGCCCATTTTTTTGTGTAATGGAAAGATGAATGAATGAAAAAACCTTTATGAACGGCTTCCTATGAATGAAGTGGTAGGGTTACAGACAGAAAAGCAACCCAGTCTTGTTCTCAAGAAGTTCACCTTCTAAAAGGATCTGATAACATATAACTACAGGTCAGATTGCCCTGTGGTTCTTAGGATGCGGAGGCAAAGCCAATGTCATTTCTACTAATAAAGCAATATCTAGGTGCTCATACTGTCATGAGATCTGTACTTTAGTGCTGACTTGGCTCCTGAATGACTTTGGTCAAATTGGTTTGCTGTTGTGTGAAGTCCATATCCTGGTCTTTAAAATGAGGTAGTTGAAATGGATTATTTTTAAAGTTTTCTCCTAGCTCTTAGGTTCAATGATTTTATTCCTTCTGATCCTGACCTAAGGGGAGCTTAGGGAGCATGTATGACCAATGAAGGCTAGCAAGGCTTAAGAGATAGAGAGCAATGAATTTAATTTGGTGGCATGTGGAAACTCGACTTTCTTTTCAAAGATATGAATCCAATTTCCTTGCCAGGAAATGTTTTGCTTGAATTATCTGGATGATTGTTTTAAGCCTTTTACTTTGAATGAGGAGGATGTAAAGATGCAGAATGAAAGGAAGGTCAGGAAAGGAATATGAATAATGAGAGTAACTGCCATTTATGTAACTCTTTGAAGTGCGCAAAATACTTTACGTATATTATCTCATTTGGATCTTACACCAACCAGTAAGGGAGGAACAACAGGTATCTTTATGACCATTTTGCTGATGAGAAGACTGAAACTCAGAGTTTAAGTGGCTCTCCCAGGGTTACACAGCTTGTGAGTTGTTTAAAACAGGATTAGATCCTTAATTAATGGGTTTGTCATTAACTAGCTGTTTGACCTTGATCAAGATATTTCTCAGAGCCTCAGCTTTTTCATCTATAAAAAGAGAGGGTTGGGTTAGAAGGCTTCTAAGGTCTCTCCCTGAGTGCTCAGACTTTGTATTTCTAATTATCTTCAATCATGTTTGCTGTCCAGATTCACGGGACACCTGTTAATTCTGCATTTCACCAGGTGTTGAGTCCACTTGATACAATATTGTGCCTAGAGGCATCCAGTTGGCAAGTGAGATTTTGGTGACAGAGAAAGATGCTGACTAGTGAAGAGTTGCTCTCTGTGCCCAGCTGTGATATGTTAGATTAAAGGCCCCTCATTTTCTTTGCCTTGTCTGCATCTCTGGCAGACACAGGAAATATGGGAAAGATGTTTGTTACTCTTGAGCACTCTTGCTCTAAATGTGTAGTGTACAGTAAGTACAGCCCTGTTGATTGTACATCAATTTGATGGACTAACTATAGAACAGTAATTAAACCAAAGAGAACATTCTGGAGCACTTATTGCCACTTGCTGTCTGTTTAATTCCCAAGAGTCCTGCAATAAATAGAACTATAAGTTTAATTAATATCTACCAGTCTTACTGTTCATTTAGGATAGGCTATGCTGGACCAGTGATCATGTATATTACAATTAATATGGTGCACATTTGTAGAATCTATGTTTTAGTACACAAATTATAACATTTTCTATGCTTAAGTGCCTTAAATGCCTTTTGTTCATCACTTATCATCGTTGCTTCTAATTTCACATGTAAACATTTCCTTCTCAACTATAAGGCCCATGAGGGCAAAGACTATGCCCTAGTCTCCTTCACGTTCTTCCCAGTGCTAATTAGCATTTTTTATTCCAAATCCACAAAGACCCTACTGTGTGTGAGGCACTGTGATGAATCAAATGATTTATCATGAATTCATTACCAACCTTGTCACTTTTGGGTACATTTGAGGTTTATTGGACCTGCTGGCAATTTCCTCCTGACTTTTGCCTTTAATACGGCAATAGATCTCAAGATAGCATCCCAATTATCTGGGTGATTCAGTGTAAAACTCTCTAAAAATTTAAGTACCTATGAGGAAATTCTATGACACCATCACAGGGATACATGAATACCTGGATTGCATAATTGTTTCAGTTCACTGCAACTAAAAAAAAAAATTTTTTTTTTTTTGTGGGGTGGGGTTGGGGTTAGAGATTTAAACAAAGAAAACAAATTGGTCAGTCGTGCTGAAAGCAAAAGACCTGTTTATTTGACCTGCTTTAACTCAGACATGGGAGGGTGCTTAGCTTTCGACATCTATGGGAGATGGGGGAGTTTCTGTGGGGAACAAGAGAAGGAATCATAGCCAAGAGACAACTGGATCTCTGGAAGGGCAGATACAGCCTCAACTTAGCCACTTATTCCTTTGGTTAGGTGTTCTTTAGGTCACAGAAAATGAGAGGCAGGTAATAAATGAGCCAGTGAATGGCTTCCTTTGGCCTTGGAAGTCAGGCTAGGCCATACTTTCAAGCTTACTTTGTAGTTCAGTATAGACATGTCAGAGTAATTTCCACATAATAAGGCTCTTTCCTGATGTGAAAGTAGGAAAGTTTTTTTTTTTTTTTTTTTTTTTTTTAACAGGAAGGGATAATAGGACCTCACTGAGACATATCTGATTAGATTCCTGCCTCTGATGTCACAGTGCATGCATCATCTGGGAAGCAGAAAAGAGTAGGTGAGTGTTCCTCTCCCACCCCCAGAATTAAGGTAGGGTGAGGGAACCAACTAAGAAGAAAGGGATATATCTCAAACAGACACAACCTGTCACAAAAAGTCTAGGTCTGGGAAATAAGAGTTTTTTTTTCTTTTTCTGGACTCCCATAATTATAAAAGGAAACATTTTCAAGCAGTTATAGTTTTCATGTTATACTTGTAGACAAGGGCACCTATACTCATATCGTGTGATTTTAAAAAAAATTCTTAATAAAATCAGTAGGGTGAGTTTAAAAATATGTTATTATGTATTATAATTATCATGATAGGATATATAAATGCATTTATATATTATATATGTTACCATAAAAGATAATTTTGCTTTTTGTAGGAGAAACCATTAAGACCTGTATTTTTTATCCCTTTCTTTCCTATTCTCACTGTTTTGTATACTATAAGTATTTAATGATTACTTATGAGTTGACTAGTTGATGCCCTCAGATATTCAGCAGCATAGTCAGACACCCACAGTCAAAGACATATCCATCCATACGTTACAGTTTTCTTTTTCTCTTCTCTCTTTTAGCTCCCACTTTTGTCTGAGACCTTGGGCTTGATGCTGTAGTTCAGTTTCAGAGACAGTCTTGTAGGATTATAGATCTTGAGTTAGAAGGAACTTCTGAGATTATCAAGTTCAATGCTCTCCTTTTATAGATGATGAAACTCAGTCAAAATGGTTCAGTGACTTATCCAGGCTCACACAGCTCATAGGTGCCTGAGACTGGATTTGAATCTGGTTTTTCCTGATTCAGTTCAGCTCTGTTTATTTTACTGCTTAGCTGCCTGGATTGATGCTTATGAAGTTAATTCACTCAGTGATCTATTTTAATTCATAATGGAAGGATGCTTAGCTTGAGATATCTATGGTGAGGTAGGGAGACTCTGTTGGGGAACAAGGCAAGGGATCATAGCAAAGAGGCAATTAGAGTTGGAGAGAATTTTAGAGATTGTATAGCCCGATTCATCAGTTTATATAGGATAAAATGGAGCTCTTGAGAAGTTAAGTTGCTTGCCCAAGGTCGTCGTCGTCGTCGTCATCATCATCATCATCATCAGAGCTCACATTTATATAGTGCCTCAAAATTAAAAAAAAACTCTTGAACAAAATATCTTTTTCTCTCCTACTTCCCTGTCCCTTTGAAAAAGAAAGAAAAACAAAATTTTTTATTGTTCTTACTCTGAGTCCATCATCTCTCCATCTGGAGATGGGCAACATGTTTTACCATGAATACTCTGGAATTGTAGTGCCTCAAAGGTTTTTGATTTTTAATTTTTAACAAAATTCTTTCCCCCACAATAACTCTTTTGAGGTAGGAAATATGAGGATTATCATGTCCATTTTGCTGATGGAAGAACTTGCTCATAGTTACATGACCAGTAAGTAAAAGAGGTGAGATTTGAATTTAGGATATTTATTTATTACTGTATTTACTTTTTTATTTTTAAATGTTTTATTTCTCCAATTACATGTAAGACAATTTTTAACATTCAAAATCTTTTTGAGTTCCAAATTTCTTCCCTCTCTTCCTTTCTTCTGTCTCTGAGACAGTAAGCAATTTGATATAGATTATATATCTACAATCATGCAAAATATATTTCCATATTAGTCATGTCATGAAAGAGGACACAGACTAACTCCCCTTCTCCCACAAAAACATAGTGAAAAATCATATGCTTCAATTGCATTCAGACTTCATCAGTTCTTTCTCTAGAGTTTGTTCATTAGCATTTTTTATCATAAGTCTTTTGGAATTGTCTTAAACCATCCTATTGTTGAGAATATCTAAGTGACTCACAACTGATCATTGTAAAGTATAGATGTAATTGTATACAATATTCTCCTGGTTCCTCTCACTTTATCTTGCATCTGTTTGTGTAAGTCTTTACAGGTTTTTTCTGAAATCATCTTGTTTGTCATTTCTTATAGTACAATAGTATACCATTACAATCATATGCCACATGTTGTTCAGCCATTCCCCAAATGATGGATGTTAAGTTTAGGATTTCTAACTCCATAATAATGATTGATATAGCTCTTCAAAGTTTGAAAAGTGCCTTATGCACATTATTTTGCCTGAGCCTCATAAAAACTCTATTAAGTGTCATTTCCATTTTGGAGATGAGAAAAATGAGTTTCAGAGAACTAAAATGACTTGTCTCTGGTCCCAAAACTAATAAATGTTAGAGGTGGGACATGAGCATGGGACTTCCTGATTTTGAGTCCAATAATCTATTATGCATTAAAGATGCTACCTATTATCTTTATCAATTCATCTACAATCCCCTAGTTACAAAATTGGGGCTTTAGAAAGGTAGTGTTTACTGACATAGTAGCTATTTTTTTTAACTAATTGCAAAAGCATCATCACCAGGTTTGGGAATGTGTAGCTCTGTTCACTTTCTGTTGGTGGTAGCAAGAATCTTGACTTATTAGAAGCAAGGTTTCTATGAATAAATAAAAATATACATTTTGCATAAAGTACTCATATTTCCCTCAAACAAAAATAGAGATGCCATGGTTTGAAAAGAAGAAGAACAACAACAATTTTTGTTGTTTAGTTCATGGGGACAATGGGAAAGATATTTAAAATTAAGACTATCCCAGAAAATTAAAGATCTATAGTTAGCATAATTATAAACATTTGGCTCTGAAATTCAAAACTTCATGTATGTTCAGAATCATTTTTCCCCCTTCTTCTTCAAAGGACTTATAGCAGGAAAGGGACATAGAGCTTATGGGCTCTTCTGCTCTGTTACCTACCTCCATGAAAGGATGAGGAGGCAGACTCAGAGTAGTTATGTGCTTTATCAAAGTCACACAGAACTGGGAGATGAATCCAGCTTCTCTGACTGCAGAACCAGGGCTCTTTTCCACTCTATCATTAGAGCCTTTCTTATAGCAGTTTAACAGGTAGTCCTGGCTCATATCTGAGGGCTTAGCCTAGGGCTGAGCCCTGATTCTATGCCAGAGAAACCAAGGAAAACATTCTGGCTTTCTGCCTAGAAGATCAAAAGGCAATTGAAACTGAATCCCAGAAGTGTGATTATATAATATGAAAGAGGAAAGGGAAAAAAAGGGGGTGGGGTGGGGTTAGGTTGAATTTAAATAAAAAAGAAATAAAACCAAACCAAATCATACCAAATCCGAAAAACCCAGAGAGGCAAGAAAAAAGCCAAGAAGGGTAAGGGAAAAGAGCTGTCAGAATTTCAGGACAGTGAATCAATATTCCAAGGTAAACACACAAATACTATGTAGACATTAAAAATGATGATATTTGATATCCCAACCTTAGCAGAGGTCATGGTTGCTTTTTTATTCTAGGATGCTACAAGGATTGCTAAAGCCAGAAAAGGGAACCAAATCCAAAGCTTGTGTCTGGATTAAAAAGCATGTGATGTTCAAGGGAAACTAAGGGGAGGACTGGCAAAAGCCTCTCATCAAGGAGCATTCAAGAGTATCCAGCCTTTCCGTCATCATGAATTCCTCAAGGCTTTGGGACCAAAGAAAGGCTATTTAGTCACAAGCAGAAAAGAAACATGTTCCTGTGTATTTATTTACATTGAGCCTTTCCAGAACATTTCATAAGACCTAAGAAAATATTCCAAAAGCAAAATGGTTGTTGGAACATGTGTGTTAAACCTGCTCCTCAGAAGTGAACTGATATAATGACAAGTTATATTGATCCACACATTTCTTCTTTGATCTGGCTTGTACAATAGTTGAGTGTAACCTTCAATCAGACTTCTGTCAAAAGAATGATAATAAAAGTGAAGAGTAAAAAGAGAACAGGTGATGGTTAAAATAAAAATCAAAACCCATCTTTATTTGAATGAGAAGAAATATATAGACATGCTCTCATGGTAAATGCACATCTTAAAATGACAATTTCACGTCGTTTTTTTACTTGTAAAGATATAAACATAAAAATTAAAAATGTGTATATGTGTATTTAAATGTATACATGTACAAATACATATGGATGCATATATATATATATGTATATGTCATAAGAATTGTGTTAGACTTTTTGTGACTTCTTCAGGGGTTTTCTTGACAAAGATAGTGAAGTAGTTTGCCACTTTCTTCCCTTCAGTTGTTTTAGTTGTGGCCAAGTCTTTGTCTTTGGGATTTTCTTGACAAAGATACTAGAAGTATTTTCCACATAGTAAGCTAAGGAAAGTTCCTTCCTTCCCTCCCTTTGCCTTGCTCACCTTATTTTCCCATTCTGAAATTTCCTTCTATGTGTGTCCTGAGACCCCTTTTTCTCATTTGATGGTTTTTTTGTGGTCCTTATTATAGGTACAATAATTCCTAGTTACAGCTCTGTCCAGAGTGGTTAAAAGATTTGTCTAAATTTATCCATTTCTCTGAGTACAGATGAGATTGTAGATGCTGACTCAAAGCAATTTAGAACTATCATCTCACAACAGATAACCTAAGAGGTCAGAGATTTTAGGGTATTAAGGCAATTAAACACTGAATTTCTCTTTCAATATAATAAGCACTTTCACTTTATAATAACAGTGAGCATTTACATGATATTTTAAAGTTTACTCAGCACTTTACAAACATTATTTTATTCTATCAATAATTCTGAGAGCTATTATTATAGCCATATTGCAGATAAGGAAGTTGAGGCAAATGGAGATGAAAGTGACTTGCTCAGAATTATACAGCCACTTAGAATCTGAGGCAGAATTGCAAAACAGGTCTTCCCAGTACCAAGTCCTGTTCTTTGACCCCTGTGACATTGGTGGCCTCAAATTTTTTCCTTAATAGGGATTTCATTTATTGAGATATGAATAGGTTCAACTGTATTAAATAATAATCAATCAATGAATAATTGACTTTATTAAGTACCTTACAGATTGTGGGGTGGCTTAAGGAAAATTCTTCTGTGACAGTTTGTATGGAGTATGTGTTTTAGACTTTGATTGTTTATATCTAAATACTGTATTGCTGTGGAGCAGCTAGGGGATGCAGTGGGTAGAGAAATGGCCCTGAAGTCAGGAAAATTCATCTACCTGAGTTCAGATTTGGCTTCAGACACTTACTAGCTGTGTAATCCTGGACAAGTCACTTAGCCTGTTGGCCTCAGTTTTCTCATCTGTAAAATGAACTGAGGAAGGAAATAGCAAACAGTTCTACTAACTTTGCCAAGAAAACCCCAAATGGGGTCACAAAGAGTCAGATATTACTGAACAACACTATTGCTCTGAATGTAATCTGCATTCTGTTCACCTCTTCACTTACTTTCCTTTGTACTCTGAATCTGGCTTATGTAAAACTTGAGTGTAACTCATAATTAATGTGTGTTTACAGTTTCTTCCCCTTTCAGGAAGATCTCATATTATAGGCAAGATCTGCATTTGTCCCAACATATTATGGCTATCAATATAATTAGATTATGGCAAGGTCAGCTTGATTATTCTGGTCATCATTTGGTTTACTTGGAGCCCACGAACTGTATAATTAGTTGTGAAAAAAATAAAAATTATCTTACTACTATTTTTGCCATACCATCCCACTCTGTGATAATGTTAAACTGTGCACATTTTCTCCCTAGACAGAATATAAACACAGTGAAGGCAATAACTGTTTAATTTTGTCTTTGCATCCCCATGTCAAGCACAATGACTGGTGTATAGTAAATATTTAATAAATGTTTAGTGACTGATTACTTGATTTTATTGGTATTATCTAAGTCTATACATATAAAATAAAAGAGAAAATTGAAGCAATAACTTGAATAATACCAACAAATAAAAAAATTCTCTTTGCCTCATTTATCTGTAAAAATTTAAGGAAGGAGAGGTAATGATCCTAAGAGGTAATTTCTTTAATTCACTCTTTCATCTAGTAGGTACAACCATATCTGTAAATATTATGGCTCACATCCTTAGGCACTTGTTTATTTCTTGACAGAATGTTTCTTTGCAATTCTTAAGGTAGAGATGTTACCCTCCTACTCTCCCCTTGCAATTAAAGGATGAGAATTTAAGCTGAATGATACTCATTTTATTCCATAAATAGGATTTCTATTAAAAAAAACCACTTTAGATGAAATACAACCTGATTTCAAACATTTCACCCACAGGGACTCATACTAGAAAACTAATATTACACCTAAAAATGTAAATCCTACAGATAGGGGAAAAAAAGCCTATTGTTTTTTTTTTTCTCCCTTCTTTCCTTTGTGGGAGGTGTTAGAGTTACAAAGGAATTTAAGCTCTAACTAGAAAGGCTTAGGGTAGAAATCTTTGTACAACAGATAAAAATGAGGCTGGAGTAAATCTACTGCTACCTACCTTTAGCAAGATTTAGATAACTTGGAGAGGATCCAAAGGAGGGTAGTGAAAATGATTAAAGGTTTGGGAAATAAAGCTTCTGAGCAAACACTAAAGGAATTTGGAGTTATATAGCTTGGAAGAGAGGATGTTGAAGGTAGAATTAATAATTGTCTTCAGGTATATGAAGGGACAAAAGGTGGGTGTTGGTGAATAGCTATTTTTGGTGTCCACTGAGGGTAACGTAAGATGGACTTGGACTTAAACTTTGGCAGAAAGATTTAAATTCGATATTATAACTTTCTGACTCTCCTGGATTCTTGCCATGGAGGAGTCCCACTCTCACACAGAATTCAGAGTGAGGCAGGTCCAGCCTGATACCTCTAGGAGAGGGCTTATTAATGGGAATACCTAAGGGAACTTCATTTCACCTGTGACATGGTCCTGCAGCAAGGATTCTCAGGGGATGGTCACATGCAGATTCTAAGATGTGAACAACAGGTGACACTGTCAGACAGACCTTGAGATAATATGCTGTTTCAGCACATTTTCCCCTTCTTGTCTTTTATCTCTCTTTACCCTTGAAACAACCCTATGAGGTAGGTAGAAGGGAAAGAATATAGATCTTAGAAAAAAATCTCTGGAGAACGAGGCTATTCTACTTACCTCATAGGCTTGTTAAAAGGGTCAAATGAGGTGGAAAGATATGGAAATACTTTGGTAGTAAGGCCTCAAATTGTTGTATTATTGTTATGTCTACATTATAATCGTGATGAGGAAGATGAGAAGATTGACATACTTGAATTACTATAGAGTTACCTTTATGCGTTTCCCTCAAGATTTGGAAATGTTATGGAAACATTATCCTAATGGCACTTTCTATTTAAAAGGCATTTAGCCTATCAATAAAAAAAATCACATTATAGCACCTGGATGCCTCTCTTTTGCTTAGGCATATCTCAGTCTGGCATGGAAACTCCACTAGAAGACTTTATTCATAAAATATAATGTATTTCCTATGCAGTGAGGAAATAGAAGGAATCAAGGATCTTAATGGATCTGTTGATGAATGAGACTGACTATATATGATAGCATGATATAGAAAAATGATCAAGACTCTAGTAAAGTTTTTGTAATTGCTATTGTTTTTTTAAGACTCAGCCCAAATCAGCCCAATTACTTCTTTCTATGATCCTTTTCTGATTTCTGCCAGCCAGAAGTGACATCTCTGTTTTCTGAAGAGCTATTGTGGTAGAGTAGGGAAAACATGGATCTGAAATCAGGAGACCTGTCTTTTGACTTCTACTAGCTATGTGACTGTGAGCAAGACATTTAAAAATTATTTTTTGTTTTATTTTTAGATCTATATTCTTTCCCTTCTACTTCCTCCCCTTCTCTTACTTGAGAAAGAAAGATAAACAAAACCCCTGTTATGAACATTTATAGTCAAATAAATTCCTGCATTGGCCACATCCAAAAGAAAAGTATATCTCTCTCTGGTTTCAGAGTCCATCATCTCTCTATTAGGAAGTAGGGTGTTGTTATTGTTCAGTCATATCTTCAAGACCCCATTTTTGGCATTTTCTTGGCAAAGATACTGGAGTGATTTGACATTTCCTTCTCCCCATCATTTTACAGATGAGGAAATTGAGGTAAGTCAGGTTAAGTGACTTGCCCAGGACCACACAATTAATAAGTTTCTGAGGCTGGATTTGAATGCATGAAGATTAGTATTCCCGACTACAGGCCCACCTAACTGCCCTAGGAGGTGGATGGTATATTTCATACTTTTGTCCTTTAGAATTGCCTTTTAGAATAGAAGATTGTGTTGCTCTGAGTTCTTAAGACTTTCAAAGCCATTTGTCTTACATTGTGGTTATTGTAAAAATTTCCTGGTTTTGCTCTATTAATTCTGCATCAATTCATCCAAGTCTTCTTGGGTAAGTCACTTATTCTGTCTAGCTCTTTTCCTTGCTAAGTAGAGATTCTTATACTACAAACCTTGTAGATTTATTATAAAGAAAATGTTTGAAATGACAAATAAATAAGAATATTTCTTGGACCTCTCTCACACACTATACCATGTATTATAATTATTTGTCTACATCTATTCCTTGTTTCCCTATGTGACTGTAGAGCAGGCACTATGTCTTTCAGTATCTTCCCCAGTGCCTTACACATAATGCAGAGTTTCCAAGAACCTTAAATTTAATAGCTAAAATTGCACTAAAGCTTTTGGGACATTCTGTACATGCTTGATTTAATGTTTGTTAAGATGAACATATGGCAATTGGAAAGTAAATAAATAAAAAGTAAGAGTGGGATAAAGGCTTGTGGTGCACGATGGGATGGAGAAGAAACCAATCAATCATCTGCAAAGCCTTGCCAATTTACTATCACAATTTCTTTCACATTTATCCTTTTCTCTCTATTCACATGGCCTTGACTTAAGTTCCCTTGTTTTCTCGTAACTGGACAACTGAAATAACTGCTAAATTAATCTCTCTACTTCCAAGCTTTCACTCATCTAATCTGTCTTCAATATAGTAACCAAATTGATAGTCTTAAAATTCAGATCTGACCATTTCATCTTACTATTCAAAATTTGCCAATGACTCTCTCCCTATTGCCTCTAAAATAAAGTACTAAATCTTTAGACTGCCATTTAAAACCCTCCACAATTTGGCTCTAATCTGCCTTTCCAGGCTTTTTTTTTGCTCCCCTTTATGCATTCTATGTTTTAGCCAGACTGGTCTACTAGTTACTCCTTGCACAGAACATCTACTCTCTGACATTTGTGATTTTGCAAAAATGGTCTACCCGAGTATGGAAATGCATGCTCTCCTCACCTTGACCTTATAAAATCTCTAGATTCCCTCAAAGCAGAGCTCAGGTAATTTGCTTCCATCAGGTCTCTTAGCTTGTTGGAATTACTTTGTACTATTTTATTTTAAAATACTTTATATATAGTATAATAATATAAATAATATACATTGTATAATGGAACCACTGAATATAAAATAAAATAAAATTACACATTAAATCCCATTTGGCTTTTAAAACCTTTTGTAATTTAGCCCCTTCTTACCTTACCAATTTTCATATACTTTATTCTCCTTCATTTATTTCATTATCCAGCAACACCTGTGTTCCTCCTCTCTGTACCTCATACTCTATTATCCTCCTCACACCTGGAATGCTCTCTCTTCTGCCCATTTATCTCCCGGCTGCTCTGGCTTCCAATTCAATTCAATAGACATTTATTAAGTGCCTAAAGAGTGCCAGACACTGTACTAAACATTAGAAATTGTTGTTGTTTAGTCACTTAAGTCATGTATGACTCTTTATGACATCATTTGGGATTTTCTTGGTAAAGGTACTAGATTGGTTTGCCATTTCCTTTTCCAGCTCATTTTATAGATGAGGAAACTGAAACTAATAGGGTAAAGTGACTTGTCCAGGATCACACAGCTAGTAAGTGTCTGAAGCCAGATTTGTACTCATGACTTCAAGCTCTGAACTCTATGCAATGTAGGGTCCAGCTCCACCTAGCATTAGAGATAATAATTAATAAAAAGAAAGACGATCCCTGCCCTGAACTATGACTTTATAACTTAAAGAGGGATAAAATGTACAAAAGGAGAAAGGATGTCTAGGGAAAGGGATTTGGGTAGATTTCCTTCAAGACTTAACTTAAATTTCATTTTCTACAAGAGGTCTTCCTTTGTACACTTTTGCCTTTTCTTTCATCCCTTATTTCTGGTGTCTTTCCTCTGGGATTACCTGCCATTTACATTGTATATGTCTTGTTTGCATGCTTTTGCCTAATTGGAATGTGAACTCTTTGAGGATAGGAAAAATATTTTTGCATGTCTTTATAACTTTAGCATTTGGCATCTAGCAAGTGCTTAAGAAATTTTGTTGATTTGTTTGATCCTATATACTCTGTATTGACTTTCTTGTATGTTCTGTTCTTTCTATTTCTATCTTATCTTTGATACCATACCAATATTTGTGATTTCCCCTTTCTAGAAGGTGCCCTCTTATGTATAATACAGTTACAAATGTAGAGACATCTTATTTAAATGAATATGGGCACTTTTAGATTATGCAAATAGCTGTTTATGACCATGTCAGCCAGTAATTTTCACTTGTTCTCTCTCCAACCCTTATCCCACAATAGCATTATGGACAGGTGGAATTTTCTCTCCATTCCGAGTTGTTAGTAGAAGTGCTGAGAAACAGCATAGTAGCAGAAATCTGGGCTCAAAGACAATATCTGGGCTTAATTGGGTGTCATCTCTGAATAGGTGCAGACCCCTTGAAGACCTTAGCTTAAAAAGTTGTCTCTCACTGCACCCAGAGCCATCTCTAGTCATCCTGATCCTTATCTGGTCACTAGACCCAGATGGCTCTGGAGGAGAAAGTTAGGCAAGTGAATTTGCACAGCCCTCCCTCACTTAAATCCAATTCACTTGCATCTTATGGAATCATCTCTCTAATGTGAGGGTCATTTTTGAGAACAAAGGACAAAAAAAAATTTAAAAGTAAAAAAGGGGCAGCTGGATAGATGTCACAATGGATAGAATACTGACTCTGGAGTTAGGAGCAACGGAGTTCAAATCCAGCCTCAGATACTTAACACTTCCTAGCTGTGTGACTCTGGCCAAGTCCTTTAACTCCAATTGCCTTGGAGGGAAAATGAGAAAAAAAAAAAAAAGAGAGAAGGACAAACAACTTCAAGAAGAAGGATCTCTGACAGGTACTGACCCTAAGCAAATCACTTAACCTTTCAGAACTCCCAGTTAGAACATTGCAGAATAGATGTAGATCTGTCTCAGTAAAGGGAGTTTCCTCACTGGGAGTTCCTTACATCAATAAAATCAAGAGTTTCATCCTGCCAAAAAATAGAAGTACTAATGAGGAGTGAAACGGGCAGATTCCAGGTAGCACAAGGAGTAGAAGGCAAGGGTCTGAATAATTTCTGCCTTTTACATGTTGCTATAGAAGATCTATTAGGAAAATATTTTGCCTGATTGCCCAATTTTTCTATCTGGATGTGTTCCCTCTCACTGAACTCTTCAGGCTTTAGGCCAGTCCCAAAGGGCTCCTAGAGGCATAAACCCTTAGGCTTTCAGATCAGGGCTTTATGTAGATCATGAACTGTGGGCAGTTTTCCTGTTTTTGTCCTTTCTTTTCCAAATTGGCTCTGTTTGATTGTTAGATAAGACTTATTTGAACCGTTTCCCACACAGGAGGCTTGCTCTAAGGCAGGTAGAAGAACTCAGCTTGATTATATGTTTCAAATGCTTTCCTGGGACTTTTGGCTGGAAATTTTTTCCTTGTTTTGACATAACAGTGATATGTGAACTTCTTAAAGATAGGGGTTAGGAATGAATGGCAGTGCAGTTCAGTGGAAAGAAGGTTGGATTTGGAATCCAGAGTACTTCAGCTCTAAACCCAGTTCCTACATTTACTACTTGTGCGACCTATACCATGTATTTTGGAGAAACCTAACAACATAAGTACTTATTCTGTACGATTCAGAGCCAACATTTCCAATACAAATGCTACCATGTTATGAAAACTTGATGTAGGCAATTCAGTTCTGAGTTTCAGTTCTGTAAAAAGGAAGCTGTTGAAATAGATGACTTCTGAGGTTCTTTCAGCTTAAATTCATGATTCTTTTTTAGAATCAGTCTCAGCATTTCATTGGAAGAAAGAGGGTAACCTAGGTTCTTAGCCCTTTTCTCCCTACCTTCCACAAGTGATTATACAGCCTCCACTTGAAAGTCTCCCATGATAGATAGCAACCCTTTGAGAAGGAGTCTATCTCAACATCGGGAATTTATAATTATATATATATATATATATATATATATATATATATATATATATATATATTTCAGCTAAGATGGGACAGATGTTTAGAAAACAGCCTTCTGTTTCTGTTCAAGGAAAATGTTTAGAGAGTATTGTCAAAGTTATGGAAAGCCAAGGTTTGATTATAATTTTACAGCAGATCACTGAACTTTTAGAAACTGTTAAGAACATATGTCCTTGTTTCTCTCTGGAAAAAGAATTGGATTTAGACGAGTGGAAATTAGTAGGAAAGGATCTTTGTCAATTCTACAATAAAAATGGACCTCACTCAATTTCCAAAGACATACTTAATATATATAATTTAATACAACTGACTTTAGGAAATTATTTAAGTGTTAGAATAAGGAAAAAGAAGAAACAGCATATATATAAAGTTATAGTTATAGTTATAACAGTTTTTTTTCTTGAGATGAATTGGAACCTACCTCCTTGCAAAAGTTCTGTCTATGTCCTGATTCTGCCCTGAACATGAAAGTTTTGGTGGCTGTGTTCTGCTTACTCCTTCCCAACAGTAGGTAGGCAGCAATGTATCTCAAATGAACTCCTTTTTTAAGACAACTGAAACAAACAGAAATGTTTGGACCCATATAACATTTTAGGCATACTAGCACTGCCAACATTAGCTACCCAACTTTGGCTAGCTTTTCTGAAACATCTGTAGTTAGTTTGAAGTCACCACACAGTCATTCCAACTGCATCGGACTAAATTAAAGCAGAGATTTTGTGCTTCCTTCTTTTATTCATTGTTGTCCATGACTGTTTATTCCTTCTAAAAAAAAAGAAAAGAAAAAGATTTTTTTTCTGTGTTGTAGACATTTCGCGCTACCTACAAAAGAATGTTTGAGCAGTTCTTTGATGGTCAATAAAAGAGAAGCCACTTTGCTAGGTTCCATACTTAAATGTAAAATAAACATAGCAAAAAGGGCCAGAAGTGATGGGTATATAATGAATAGATTACAAAGAAACACCTAATTCCTGCCATTTCTAATTAAACATATCAGTGACCCATATTATTTTCAGATAATTGCAGTAGATCTTCAGGTTGCTGATGGGAAGCCAGTGTGAACCTGGCTGCTTTAAGGAGCCTATGAGATGAATAAAAAGAACAGGTAATTTTTGTGGCTCTTAAGTCATTGGTTCTGATTATTTTTCCTTCAAGGTGGGAAAGAGTAAGTATTGATTATTAGGTTGTCAGTTTCGACCCACCAAGGAAAATGAAAAAGGAAATGAAATAAATTGCAGATATTTAAAGCATAAGTGAATAATGGCAGTCAGTTGGTTTTATAACGTGGTGGTATTTGAATTGGATATGTTGGCACTGAATCATACAAAATATGTATTTATGCATTAGATTTCTCCAAAATTCATGGTACAAGTTTTTAACAAGATGCAGGAAAAATAAACTGCAACTCTGATTTTTTTTTATTCTTAGGTTGCTCGTGACAGTGATTCAGTATGGCCCTATACTCAATGTGATTCATGTAAAAGGTATATACAGTAAGTATTGAGTTTGAAAGGAGTTATCAACCATCTCTAGAAACATTGCTCTCTGAATGAATGAGACCCTCTGTGTGGCCGTCATCATCGCCATCATCAACGATAAGCGTTTATTGAGCACCTCCTATGTGCTTAATTATTTTTTGGGGCACATTCACGCCACGATACCAATACATAAAGAGATTATGTTTGATTTATAAGCATGTTAAATATTCTAATTCAATTGTGGAAGATTTTTCTTATGCCGTCCTTATGTACACAGTGTGATCTCAGCACACACATAGATTAAAGACTGTTTATATGCTTTTGTATATGATTATGTATCATGTAGATGCAAAAATGTCATAATTTCCAAATGAGACATCTGGGGCTAGATTCACAGACTATATAACTCTTTGAAAGGAACCTCCTATCTATTTCTGTGTATTCCTTCTTTTGTGTACTACCTGTCATTTTCTGAGTCTCTTCTTTCAAAGAGCTTACTCTTGTAAGAGAATTCCTTCATAGCATTACAAAGGATAAGAGTTATGTTTTTATATTTGGTTTGAAGAGAAGCCTACCTAAATCTCTTCATGAGATGGATCCATTATACACAGTCATAATATTAATGATCAGAAAATCTCAACAGCAACATTAATAATATATGTTGATCTGGACCTGTAATTTTATACTGTAACATACTTAAATAGATGTGTGGTGTCCTGAATGCAAGTATTCCCTTCTGCAATACAGATTGCAACCTATTCATGTCTGCCCATCCTTTAGGACTATTGTTCATATACTTCAATAATTTTTCCATAGGGGATCTATGCATCTCAAGGAAGATAAGAGTCTGTAGACTATCTCTACATTGTCCCTTGTTCTCACTACTTTTTTTTTTGAGTGGGTCTTTCTTTGATTACATTCTTCTTCTTTTTTTTTCCCTGAGGCAATTGGGGTTAAGTGACTTGCCTAGGGTCACATAGCTAGGAAGTGTTCAGTGTCTGAATCCAGATTTGAACTCAGATCCTCCTGACTTCAGGGCTGGTGCTCTATCCATTAGGCTACCTAGCTACCCCTAAATCACATTTTTTATATCACTTTTCCTTTGTAATTCTCCAAGTATGATATCACAGCTTCCTCATGCCCACCATGTACCTCTTGTCGTTTGATTGCATCTCAGTTTCAGTTCATTGGAGAATAGCATTTTGTAATTCTCAGCTGTGTGACATAACAAAATGGTTTTTTGTTTCAGGGAAGAATATGGGGTTATTAAAAGAACTTTGTACTTTACAAAAGATAGCCTAGTTCATTTTCTAACTTATTTTCCATTCTGGGCTTGTCATTCTCCATTTGTCCAATATACTGATAAGTTCAGAAATTGTTAATGCAAATACATATACGCATTTATCTATAAACGTTTATGTACATGAACAAACATGTATGTTAGATATATGTCTTTCTGTCCTTCTATCTCTCTATAACTTGTTTTTTCTTATGTGGTTGATAAGCATTCTTTATTCTCTTGGTTTTTCCTGGGCAGCTGGTTAATCCAAACTCTTTAATTATAGATCTCATTTAGGAGGCTAAGCAAAATTCTGGGGTTTAATCTAATTATTCAATGCTGTCTACAAACACAAATATCTGGAAGATCTCACCATCCCTAAGACTTGGGCCCAGTATGAGAGGAGAAGATGCCATTGGTAAGCATATATTGCTTTGTTTTATTTCTTGCCTGACATTAATGATCTGAGGGTAGTCAAACAAGGTTATCCCTTCTACATCTTTCAAGAAATATCATTTTTTTTGTAAGTGTGGGAGATACCTTTTTGGAACACAAATGTCAAAGTACTATTTTGTTCTACCAAATAAAATGGCTTTTAAAAGAAAATAGTTAACAGGCAATAAGTACAATAGGATCTTATATTATATTTTTGAGTCAATTGTGGGTTGGGAAAAATATGGAATGACACTTGTCTATTCCTTTCAAATACCCTTCACAAGAATTCTTCCAAATTTTGTAAAGATGAAATAATAATAAATAAAACATAACTAACATTTATATAGCACTTACATATGCCAAGCACTGTGCTAAATGTTTTATAATTATTATCTCATTGGTCTTGACAACTCTAGGAGAAAGGTGCTATTATTATTATTATCCCTACTTTACATTTGAGGAAACTGAGACAGAGTTTAAGTGACCTTTCCAATGTCACATAACTAGTAAGGATCTGAGGCAGGTCTTTTTGACCCCAGGCCCATTGCTCTATCTACTATTCTACCTAGTTCCCCCTAATAATAATAAGCACATTGGTCACTTTTTAGGGAACTAATCTTATTTGGACCTTCTTTAGTAAGTTTATTTGCTCCACATATTTTATAAGAATTAATTCTTCAATGTCACCAACATTCTGTGGTCTCCAGCATAGATCTCTCCTCTGTATAATTGATCTTAATATAGCTAATATAATTCACTTTTGCTGTCTTCAGTTTCTCTCCAGCTTCCTTGAGAATCACAACTGGAATTGTCATGTTTAAGCTCAAATGTGGCAAGAGATCGTACGGCCTTGATGGTGAAAAAGATTTGTTATAAAAATTCTAATGATTAATTTTCATCTTTCATCTATCATCCTTCCAGTTTCATCATTAAATGTTCTCAGGATGATTTTGCTTTGTTGAGTATCTCACCCAAGTTTCTCTGAACTATTTTTCTCTCCTTTTCTTCTTGTCGCTTTATGAATTTTTATTCTAAATAAGTGCTGTTCTTGCTTGTCATAGCTTTCTGCTTGGCAAGTAGATTGTGTTTACTGATTGAGACAGATTTCAGATTCTTTTGGTATCCTTTTTGTTGGCTGTTGATTTATGTCAGTTAAATATACGTTAAACTGCTGAAATTGGTGTTGATGTCCTTTCCTCCATCCATTTCCCTCTTTTGGGGGGTATCACTAATTTGTTAAATAGGTCAAGATGGAGTTGCTTTAATTGAATGTTTTCTCTTTCCCCTCCTAGTAGTAAATTAAGAATAGAGAGCTTAATTGAAATAGGCAATAGGGTGTGTACACACCACTTGTCACCCTCCTCAATAAAATAACTTCAAATACCTATTTTTTCTTTCTTTTATTCTTTCTTTTAGCTTCAGATCAGTTTTGATCTTCGCTGTCAGAAATCATTGGTCCATCTCTACATAGATAACTGATTCAAGAATTCTTCTAAATCACTAATGATTAATTTCTTGTTTATTAAAACATTCATTTTTTTGTAATGTTAAATAGAAGAGTAGTAAAAAGGGAACTAACTGAAAAGATAAAGAGAATGAAATAGGCTGCTGAATCAATCACCCCAACAATCAAGTTGACCATAATAAGGCTATGTTGAAATGGAAGCAAAAGAACATTGGATCCATATGAATTTTTATTGCAATGCTTCAAAATATGCCTGACCACAATGAAGCAGGTTCAAAACCCAGCTTGTTCTACTAATATATGTTGTTACTTTTCAAGACCTTAGTGGATAGTGCTCATTAATTGTGCTATCTCTACAAACCAAACAATAATGCGCTCTTTCCCCTCCTCTCCTCTTCCTGATCCTGTTAACCAGTTGGCTACTCTTTTTTTGCTGCATCTTTTTAAACTGAAATAGGTCCTTAGACAAATAAGTACAGTGTAATGGATAAACATTTAGTGAGTATTTTTTCCCCTAATGGAATAACAGAAAGAAATAGAAAAAAAGGCCTGGAAGATCATCTAATCTAACTATCATTTTAGAATTTAGAAAACTGAGACTCTGAGAGGATAAATGCATGGAATAAGTAGCAGAATTACTTTTCAAACCAAGGTCTTTTAACTACAAATCCATAATTCTTCTCTAGGCGGCTTAGTGGTGCAGTATATGGAATGCCAGGCCTGGAATCAGAAAGTGTTGAGTTTAATCTGGCCTCATACACTTCTCAGTTGTGTGGTCCTAGTCAAGTCACTTAATCCTATTTACCTCAGCATATTCATCCACAGAATGATCTAGAGAAGGAAATGGCAAACTACTCCAGTAAACCTGCCCAACCTCCCCAAATAGGGTCATGAAGAGCTGGTTGTGACTAAATGATTGAAAACAACAAAACTTCTGGGCAATCCCTTAACCTTTGTCTCCCTTAGTTTCCTTATCTGATTCTAAGGTTTTTGTAAGAGACATTATTTGTAAAGTGCTTTGCAAATCTTTATGCTGCTTCTCTTGTGTTTCTATTGATTGGCTGAACTTTAAACTACTTTCTAAACTTCAATTTTTTCCTTCCTTATTGGATATGTTTAAATTTCCTCTATTTGGTATTTTTTTTTGAAATATCCTCACTATGGAATACATTTCTCCTACTTTTCTATATTCTATGAGTCCATACTTTGAAGCTTACATTGATGTAATAATCATATAGAGAGAACTGAGCTATCTGTCATGTCATCTCCAAGATTTCAGAATATTCTACTGGGAATGAAGAACAATAAAAAGTTGCAGTATCTCAACTGTAATCAAGGGAAATTCAACCTGCGGTATGCAAACGGGAGCATGGAGTTGTAAGAGAAAAATAAACAAGCAGATCTTCCTGGTGTCAGACTAATCACATTTTTTACTACAGCATTATCATGGGGCTTCAATATGTATACTTGTTTTGCTGTATAGCTTTCTGTCCTGGGAATTGTTACTTCTGTGTCTGAAGTCATTTTGGGATATTAAGGGTTATGGCAGATTGATCTACAGATAACTGAGGCTTTATTGTATATCCAAATTTGTGACTCTAGAAACAGACTCTAACAATTCCCAGAGTAAAAAATTCGCAGAAGAACAGAACAAAAGAAATTCATGGTGGAAAATGAAGAGGGGTAATGTTTGTATGGCAAGAGTAAGACATAAACCCGTGGACAGCATGCATGATACAGTGTTACCCTAGAAATGTCAAGAGAACTTGAGAAGAGCCCTGAGAATGTTTGGTGCGCTCTTTGGTGACCTTATGGGATGACATGGAGAAGCATGTAAGACAGACTTATATGGATGTGCTGTGATCTGCATCATTGGGGAGAATAGCATTGTAAATCCGTTGGAGATAACTTTTGGGATAATGGATAACTCTCTCTCTATGTCTGTTTCTGTCTTTTTGTCTTTGTCTCTCTGTTTCTCTCTTTCTTTCTGTGTGTGTGTGTGTGTGTGTGTGTGAGAGAGAGAGAGAGAGAGAGAGAGAGAGAGAGAGAGAGAGAGAAAGAGAGAGAAAAGAGAGTAGACAAAATAGAGGAGAGAGAGAGAAAGAGAGAGAAGACAGACAGAAAGATAGAGTGAGGGGGGGAAAGAGAGAGAGAGATACAGAGAGAGCAACAGACAGAGATTGAGAAATACTGAGATAGATTGAGATAGAAAGAAATAGTCAGGGAGAAAGAGAGGTGGGGGAAAGATAGGAGAAGGGAGGGAAAAAGGAAGTGGGGGAGAGAGAGAGAGAGAGAGAGAGAGAGAGAGAGAGAGAGAGAGAGAGAGAGAGAGAGAGAAAGAGAACACGAACAGGAAAGAGAATAGGAGAGTGAGAGATGGAATTTGAATCTCAACACCAGCTCTCTAAGTGATAGACCATACTGTCTAATACCTATATCTATGCTTATTTTTCTGAATAACCAAAGGAAATCATCTAGAGATCTCTTCTATACAGGATTTATGGAAAGACATAGACATGCATTGCTGAGAATGAGAAAGTGTGGATGACTTATGCCTTGCATGGATGAAGGGGAATACACAGACTAATGAAATTACAGATCCTTCAAGATATCAAAATTTATATATATTTTTTAGCAGATTTGTCTCTCAGATTAAGTTCTTGATGTTCAGCTGATGCTAGAATTGCTATTGGACTATCAACAGGGATACAAAGTATATAAACATATAGGCTCACATGTGCATATGTATATTTAACAAAATACTAAAGCATATGCACATACATATGTAAATGTATATACAAATGTAATGTAGGTGTATGTACATACACAGTGATACTTTGGCAGGTCCATGATTTCTGCTGGTGTGAGTGCTTCTTTCTCTAATGTAGATCACAGCCTTTCCAGGGTTTCTTATTTGTATCTTTCTAGAAGTCCTTCAAAAGAGGTTTCATTCAACCTTTTAAGATCCTCTATGTTCCTGGGATAATGTTCTGGAATGACTGTTTTCTCTCATTCTTCCTATCTGATTGACCTCTTCCTTTTATGATCTTACATCCCCTTGACAATGTTTTGATGCCATTTCTGATACCCAAACCATTATTGGTAATATGCTGCAGCCTATTATTTCCCATGTGTATTTTTTTCTCTTGACCTTTGAATTCTTTTCACTTTGAATCTTCCTATATCAATAAAATTTAGCAGAAAGAACATTGGACTTGGTCCAAATTACATTTTTATAATTTAACATTTCTGTGTCTATAGGCAAGGCATTTTACTACTCAGATTGTGAGTTTTCTCATCTTTAAAATGGATTTAATAGTTGTAGCAGATACCTCAGGGAAAGGTAATAACAGTGAAGTGGACCAAGAGCTGGGCCCAGAAGATCTAGGTTTGAGTCCATCTGTAACACATATCCTGGTTGTGTGACCCTGGGCAAGTGGCTCAATCTCTTAGTGCCCCAGGCAACTTTCTCAGATGATAAATTACAGAGAAGGTGCTAATTTACACTGAGGAGGCTCTTCCCTGGGAATTCCCTATGCTAATAAAATCCTATTTCCAGTCCATATCTAGATACATATGGATTTATTTTGATTTTATGTGTGATCTCATCAACGTAGGGATACAGATTAGTACCTGTTGCCTGGGGCACAGAGTTTAAGTGACTTAACTAAATTCTTTTTTTTTTTTTACTCTTAAAAAAATTAATACTATTTTATTTTTTCCAATTACATGTAAAATATTTTTCAACATTTACTTTTATAAGATTTCAAGTTCCATATTTTTCTCCCCTTTTTTCCCTTCCCCTTCCCTAGACAGTAAGCCACTTGATATAGGCTGTACATATCATCATTTAACTAAATTCTTATAGCTAATTTGAGTCAGATGTAAGACTTGAACTTGAGTCTTCATAGTTCTAAGGCCAGTTTTCTACTAGTATGCTCTTCTACTCCTACTACTTTACTCCTACTACTATTAATCCTATAACACTACTACTAGTACTACTACAACTACTAACATTCCTACTATTACTGCTACTACTTTACTCTTATTACATTATTACTCCTCCTACTATTACAACTACTATTATTACTATTACAAAGCTACCATTACTACAACACCACTATTATTACTACTAATACTTATTACTTTTATGAAGACTAGAGCTATAATTTCAGTAGTACAGAGAAGTTCTAGGTGAGGAAATACCCTTTATCATTGTATACTTGTAACTTTTCTGCAATTTATAATTTGTCCAAAGCATATGTCAAGTTCAAATAGGAATGATTTCTGTAAATCACATATTGGCTCACAAAGCCATAAATTAAACTGGTCTAAGTTATATTATGTTTTTAATTCTTTTGTTAAAAATTTAACAATTGCATATTTAATATAGTTTATTATGCAGTTCCATAATGCAGGCCATGAATTTGACAGCTCTGGTCTAGCGCACTGAGAAATTAAGTCATTTGAACAGAGTCACACAACTAGTATATGTCAGAACTAGAACTTGAACCTGGATCTTCTTGGTCTCAAGGCTAGTTCTTTTTCTACTATGTCTATGCTCTTGTTATTATTGTATTATCATATTTTTGCATTACTAATATAGAATTGCCAGAAACATTGAACTCACCACAGTTTCTACAATCAAATTCAACTTGGTATCCCTGTTTTGATTGTTAATATGCAAACTGCTGTACTATTTATTTCAACAGACTACATGTAACTTGAATTTATCTGGACAACATGTGGTTTTCATTCACTTTGTTTTTTTCCAATGTGGATGACTGGACTGTTTGCTTTTATATTGCTGTGGATATCAGTGAGAAGACTTTATAAATCATGTTTTCCTGTTTTTTACATTACTTGAGGTCAGTACTTAGTGGATCACTAAACAAAATATCTCCATAGTTGCAGTGGTCAAAGTCCAGCCTAATTTTTAATGTATCCATAGCAGACATTGTTTGAGGGAAGCCTTCAAGACTGTGTTTTGTTTCTTATATCCTTTACTCCTCTGAGTGTACTGTATGCTGGCAAAATTTATGGTCTGCTATAAAAAACAAATCACCTGTGAAAACTTGGCTATTCTTTTCTCATTCCTTTACACACACTTTTTCTGTGTTCTTAGAACTCTTGTTTTCCTTCAAAGCTCAACCCAACCACCATTTTCTATGTAAGGCTTTTCTTCATCCTGTCACCTGCTAGTTATTTCTATTTCTTTATTTCCTTCATCATCTTCATTAAGATTTTTAAAAATAAGAAAACAAATTGGCAGTGGTCAAATTTTGGGTTCTTTTTTTAGGCAGGGGTTAATAGTTGCATGTTAGAGTTTTCACTGCTTTATGATCCTCTCCCCTTTGAAATATCCTGAAAGTTAATCTTATTTCATTGAATCTTTCAAAAGTTGTTCATTTAAAAAATGTCATAGTATTAATAATTCTCTTGATTCTGTTCACTTCAGTCTTCATCAGTTCATATAAATCTTCCCATGTTTCCCTAAAACTTTCCATTTCATCATTTCTTCCAACATAGTAGCATTGCAGAGGATAAATGACAAAAATATAAGTACCTATGTCCTGACACAGAGCTGATAAGCTTAAATATGAAGAATGGGAAAGACTTTATTTTTGGACATGGCCAGTTTGGCAATGTATTTTGCTTTATTATTCATATTTCTTACAAAGAATTTTTTAAGGGTTGAAAGTAGGAGGGAGAGTTATTAAAAATGATTTGGAAATGTATCCCCAAGACCATATTTTTTTCTAGCATAGATGTATTTAAACATGTATTTTCTAGAATCTATTTCTGATTTTTGAGTATATCCTTTAGGTATCATTAATTCTTCTTAACATTATATATAAAGCCTAGGCATTGTAGAATAAAAATGCACTACTCTGATCAACAATGACATTAGAACAGTTAATTTAAGGAGCAAGGATTGCCTTTATCTATAATGTAGTTTCCCAGTATAACTTTAAATGCATATAAAGGAGAGAGAAGGGAAGTTGTAGTCCTTATTTACATTTATTTTAAGGTCTTAAATGCTTTAGAAAGACATCATGATATAGTGGAAGGTTAGCTTTGATATTAAGAAGAGTTAGATTCAGATCCTGCTTCTGATACATACTAGCTTTGTGACTGCAAAAGTCACTTAACCCTATTAACTTCCTAAGCAACTCCCTACAAACAAATAAATTAACAACCAATGAAATTTTCATATGGGAAGTTTTTTAAACTTATGAAATCGCAGAGAGGTTCACAGACCCTTTCCCCCAATTAAATATTTTGATATTGAGTTTGTGTTTCTTTAGTTTGTGATTAAGGGTCTTACTGTTACTTATGATTGATTAATCAAGATATACCATATTAAGCCTGAGAAAGTAGCAAAAAGTTCCAGAGACAGAGTTTCTGGGAGGTTTTGGGGAACTCTTGATACAATAAAAATGATTGTAGATCAATTCTCTTTTGTGCCTGCTGCCCTTGTTTTATCTACCCATGATCCCAAAATGATTTGGCTTAGCTAGATCTTTTGCCAAGTTCTCTGCAGATTCATTCTCTCCTCCCCTGCTTTTAATGATTTTGTCTTCTTTTATCTGCCTCTAAAATGTTTTGTGAGTGGTCTGGTAGTCTAAATCAGCACTGCCCTCAGATGCCACATCTGCTTGGCAAGAAGTTAAAGTGTTTGCTGACTGAAGTGGTTTCTTGGATCTTTTTGTCTGCCCAAAGGAGACCTTTGATTACGTCCTTTCATTTACCTACAATTTCTTTCTATGTCCTTAGAATCCTTAGTTTCCTTCAAAGTTTGCCTCAACCATATATAAAGCCTTTCTTTATTCCTTCAACTGCTAGGCTCACCTCCCAAAATTATTTTACATTTATTTTGCATTATTTTCATGTGGGTGTTGGATCGCTTTATAGAATATAAGCTCCTTGAGTGCGGGAACTGTTTAATTTTTGTCTTTGTATCCTCAACTACTTCTGATATTGTCTTAATTTTGGATTTCAGTCCTTTTAGTCAAGTTTGAGTCTTTGTGACCCCATTTTTTAAAATAATGATTTTTCTTCTCTAGCTCATTTTTACAAATGAGGAAACTGAGGCAAACCGAATTAAGTGACTTTCCAAGGGGCACACAGCTAGTAAGTGTCCAAGGCCAGATTTGGACTTAATTCTAGACTCCAAGTCTGGCACTCTATTCCACTGTGCCACCTATGCCTTTATTGTCTTTATACACCCTCAGAATTACTTAGCTTAGTTGGATCTCTTGCCAAGATTTTTTAAAATTAGTTTTACCTTTTCCTGCTTCTGTATGCTCTGTGAGATGATATCACTCATATTCATCTACCATTCTTTTTTTGTAATATTTTACAAATGAGTTTATATTCTGAACTGCTATTGCTTTTGGCCATTACTTCCCTCTTGGCAAGCAAATCAAATGTATGCTGACTAAGGTCATTACCGGGCTTTTTGGTTTTCTTGTGGCAATTGGTTTACATTGGTTAAACTTCAATATACTTTTCTTATAATTTGCTCTCTATTTCTGATATTGATGATTTATTTTTTTCATGATCAGTTATTTAAATAGTTTCAAACTGATTTGTTCTAATTGTGTGCTAGATTTTTTCTCATGATTATTATTTGTTATATTTCTTTACTAATTTTGATTCTTTCTCTAAGTAATCATTATTCAGACTATACTTAGCTGATTTGGGAATGACTCTGACATAGGTAATGAATCCTCTTTTGTTTTTTAAAAATATAATTTCATTTTTTGGTGATTTATTTAGTGCCACCATGTCTGATGCTTCCCCTGAACTTCAATCTCATGTTACAATTATCTTTTGGACATTTCAAACTGGATGGTTCCAGTGATATCTCAAACTAAAGCTGTTCCAAATAGAATTCACCATTTCTTCCTCCTCAACCCTCCCCCCTCTTCCAATATTTTCTTTTCCTATCAAAAGTACCTCTATTTTTCTTAGTCTTCCAAGTTTGCAACTTTAGCATTATCTTTGATTCCTCACTTTTCCCTGCCCCACATATCCAATTGGTTGCCAATTCTTGCCTCCACAACAAATTTCTAATATCTCTCACATGTCCTCTTTTCTCTTGCTTTTAACAGCTAACACATTGATTTCAGTCAGCATCATCTTCTGCCCAGATAATTGCAATGGCCTCCTAATTGATCTGCTTCAATTCTCTCTTTCCTTCTATCCATCCTTCATATTTCTCCCTAAAATCATTATCCTTAAGTATAGAATTAACTAGGTCAATTTCCTACTCAAAACTATAGTGGTCCTTGTCATCTCTGGAAACAAGTACAAAATTTTGTTTCTATTTAACTTTTAAAGCTCTTCACAGTCATGCTGCCATTCTATCTTTTCAATCTCATTCTCTCTTCATTCTATGATCCAGCCAAACTCTCCATTCTTCATATATGACACTTCATTTCCCCTTTTTAATACCTTTCTACAAGCCTGGAATATATTCTTTTTCTCACATCTACCAAGGAGAATTCCTCTCTTCCTTTGCAGATCAAGTACTACCTTCTCCATGAAACCATCCCTAATTCTCTCAATTGCTAATACTCCAGTGTATATTTAATCATTTTATATTTATTTGGAAATATTCCCTTTATAATTGTAATGAGGAGAAGGAAGCTGTTGTAATTCTCCATGTAGAAGAAATTGGTTAATTTGTTTTTAGGAACACGTAGATATGCCTTGTTCTCCAATACTTCTATATCCCCATATGAGGAGGAGGTGGAATTTAATGAGTCGACGACTTTTCTGGAAACAAAGACCAATCTTTTTAATACCAATATTATCTGGTGTTTCTGTGGGGCTGTGAGACATAGAATATAAATATCTATAAAGAACTGAAAATGAGTATCTCTCAGTGGTCAATGGAGAGACACATGGTAAATGGTAACAGCAATATTGTTTTAAGAATAACTTTGAGCACTAAAGTAATTTTGACTATTACAAATATTCATATGAACTACAAAGGACATATGAAGGAAGATATTATCTGCATCCAGAGAAAGAAGTGATAAATAGAAGTATCTATAGAACAATGGTAGCCATCTCCAGGGGAGGGGAGAGGGAAGAACAAAAAGAAAAAAAAATCACATGACAACTTTATTATATATTTAAAAGGAATAGCAAGTTGTACATATAGATTTGCAATTTCATGTGCAATCATCTTTTATAAAATTATATCAGGTTTATAAATGTTTGTTTTATAGCATAAACTAAAAATTAAAAAATATAAATAGATGATTATATGTCTCTATATAAATATTTATACACATCTATATAACTATAACAATTTTTATAATACATATATACAAAATATGTATTATATATATATAATCTGTGAAGGATTTTGAAGTTTCAAAGAGGAATAAAAGATATCATGAGGGAAATATATGATAGGTAGAGAAAATGCATTAGTCCTGTGGTGAGGGTAAGGGTTGACAGGCACATAGTGTTTTACTGATATCCCTGTGACCCCATAATGTCAGAAGAAAAATCTCCAGGACATTGGATATACTCTTGTGATGTACTTATCGAATGAAATGGACAAGTGTTATATAGGATGGGCTGACGGATTGTTTTTGGAATCATCAAAGAAAAACAAATTGATGAGATCTCACAGGTCATGTAAATATTTGATGATCTCCAACTCTGCTACTAATTACTCCTATGACTTTAAGCAAAATCATTTCTTCACCTCTCTGAATCCATTGTTTTCTTCTCTGATAATGAAATGTGAAGGGTTTGGATTAAATGAACTTGTCGTTCCCTTAAATCTCCATTGGAATATCAGCTTCTCTATAAGAGTTTTTTTCTGGTCCTTTTCCCCAATTTGTCCTCTCTATAGTTTGTTTGTATATAGCTGCTTATCTATCATTTTCCCCATTATATTTTGAGCTCTTTGAAAACAAGGACTGACTCTTGCCTTTTTTTTTTTTGTATCCTAGAGTTAGTATTGTATCTGTCACATAGTAGGCACTCAGTAGATATTTATTGACAAAGTGACAGATTTTTAAGGTCCTTTCAGATATGATATAGGGTTCTATAATGCTGAAATTTTCTTCCTAATCTCCCTTTGTCTGAACAAATGTTTGGGAGGAGTGACAACAACATAGTCTGCAAGTAGACTGTAGGCAAGACTGTCAGAGGGTCTAGCATGACTGAGCCTTTGAACAATGAGGAGATGGATGTTGCTGTTTAGACGTGGGAGAAAATTGAATTGTAGTCAGGGTGATAAGGGATGTTTTTCTCTGGAAAAATGAAGCTCTCCCTGGCAAGAAGGCCACCCGGAAAGGGAGAAACTTTTCTGCAGTTGCTGCTAAGAGAAAGTAGATGGGAGAAGCTAGGGGAGGACTTTTAGTGAACAACTCAACGTATAAACATGGATTACTTTACACTGTGTGAGGTAGTGAGAGAGCTTAGGAGGAAGAAAGAAAAATAGACCTTTAGAGAAGAAGGGTGTGTGATTTCCTGAATCAGCATCTGTAAGTAAAATTCAAGCCTCAGGGATAAGGGAGCCTAAAAATAATGCAAACATGCCTTTTCCCCCTCTCTCATTCATGCCTGAAACATGGGCATTTCTCAACAGTTGAGGAGTCATTAGGAATTCAACCATTCCATTAATAAACATTTATTAAGAAGTTAATATATCAGGCAAGATGCTGGAAATTCAAAGGCATAAATGAGATAAACTCTGACTTCAAGGAATTCACTTATTTTCATTTAGGAATGAGGATGGGGTGGGAAGGTTGAGTTCAACCTGAAACAGGTATGTACAAAATAAATACAAAATGATTTCTAAAGACTGGGGGATGCTAAAAACTGAGGAAAAGCCTCTTAAAGGAGGCAAAATAACCTGCATTTTACAACTCTCTTCTCTAAATACCTCAAAATATATGGTTGATTTTTAAAAGCATTTATCTTGCCGAACTAGCCACTGTTTTATTTTTAACTTTAAGAGAGACCTTAGTTCACAAATAACCAGGGTTACATAGAAAATTAATTTGAAGGTCTCCTGGCTCACAGGGAATATTTTTCACTATCACATGATGGGATCCAGCTTGGCAGAGTAAGCTGTTGTTCCCTAGGGGAACCCTGAATAGTAGGTGTATTGAAGGTCAGTACAGGGATATACAAGTAACCACACTATGACCAAGTCTACACAGTCATCTTTTTTTAATTTTTCCAGTGAAAGACCATTTTAAAATCTAGAATTATTTAAATTGGGCTTGATTAATATGAAATTTAGCAGAGAGTTGGCTAATGCCACAGCTTGCAGAGCTTATGTGTCTATTTTTAAAGTGTTATTGATGATTGTTGTTTTAATATCACAGTTACTTCCCCTCCTTTCCCTCCCCATCCTCACATGGAGTCCTCCCTCCTAAAAACAACAAATTTAACAAAAACAACAGACATAGTGATTGTATTAGATAATGAATCACATTCCACATCTGTAGTTACCAATCTCTCCAATGAGAATAGAGAGGTATATTTTTCTATCAGCTCACCAGGATCAAGGTTAATCAAGATTTGATTATTTTTATTGTTAATATATATATATATATATATATATATATATACATATATATGTGTACACACATATAAAATTGTAGTTATTGTGCATGTTGTTTTGCTTCTTCTTACCTAACTACATCATTTGATGTCTTCCTGTTTCTCAGAATTTCTCTTATATGTCATTTCTCATAGTGCAGTATTGTTCCTTTAGATCTATACACCATAATTTGTTCATTCATGTCTCATTTTCTGTGCATCCACTTTGTTTCCAAAACAAAGTTTTTTTTCTATTGTAAAGAATTTTTTTTTCTATTGTAAAGAATATTTAGTGTATACACGGGGCATTCTTTTTTGCATTTATTTTCCCTGGAGTAGACTTTATGTTAAGGGTTCCCTACCACTTTGTGTCCCTGTTTCTCTTGACTTATATAATATGAAAGAAAACAGAAAAAAGAGACAAAATATTTCATAAGGAAAACTTTGTTGGATTCATAAAATGTTTTATGTTGTTAAATGATAATCAGAACAGTCAATCAAATTAGTGAGATCATTAATTCTGTTTCTTATCAACCATCCAATTTTGTTTTTGGTGTAGTTTTTGAAATATCCTATTCAATCTTCAGTTTATTTCATGCTTTGGTTTTGATTGAAAACAGGACTGAGAATATTCTGACTCTAATGATAAGTTATTGTAAGCAGAATTAAAGCCTTAGTAACAAGTGAATAAACTTCTACAAAGGATATGCCAAAAATTTTGTGGCTTTTTTGATTGGAAATCAGTTGGGAGATTCTGGTTAATGAGGAGATCATTTAATTCATCTGTTACTGGGCCACTGTTGCTGATTTTTTTCTACCTCAATATGATAATAGTTTCATAACCAAGCTTAATTCACTAGGTTTTTTTTTTCCCACCAAGAAGTATTCCTTCAACTGTCTTTCAGATTTTTCATATGTGTTATCCTTGTCCTCCCTTTTCCACCTTGCTTCTGCCTCCTCAACATTCTTTTTCTAATTCAAACTTCCCCCATACCCTTGCCAGTGACTACTATTTTGGAATATTTCAATATATAGTTATTTGCCAACTATTTCCATACCCCTTTGACAAAGCTTCATGGACCTCCTGGAGTTATATGTGCTCTAAGATGGGAACCTCTGCTTTATGTCCATTTTAAAACTAATGCTGCATCTATCTCTTTATGTGATGACTCATGATACATGATTTTCACATCTGGCAACCAAGATCATTCAGAGCATTAATTATTTAATGCTCTGGGCAATGTAAATAGCTAACCTGAATAATCCAGGTACACTTAAATTTTTAGATTTTTTTTTATCTTTAGTCTAAATAAGTGTCAAATCTTGTCATAAGATGAAAAAAAAAAAACAATCATATCTGTCCAAGATGAGAGAAATTTGACTCAAGAGCATTTTACATGAAAAAGAAGTTGAAGTTTAGTTAATTACAAATTCAATATGACCTAATGGTAGTATATTAAAAAAATCTAAATAGTGAGCACAATCTTAGACTGCATATATAGAAGTATCCAAATTGTGGTTGCTCCAGGTTCCCATATATTCCACTTTTGGTATGAGAGCTGCAATGAAAAAAGGTCAGCACTTCCAGAGGATCTGCAGTTTCTCCAAGCAGAGGAAAGCAGGCGAAGAGATAAAACTGTGAAAAGCAGGACTATCCACAGAACAGATTCTTAACCTTTCTTGCATTTGTTAGCCCATTTGACATTCTAGTCAAGTCTATGGATCCTTTTTCAGAAATTTTTTCAGTGCATAAAATGAAATACAAAAAACTACAAAGGAAAGCAAAGATTATTAAAAATAAACAAACAAACAAACAAATATATTTCCCAGCCAAGATCATTGATTACATGAAATCTATTCAGAGACACTCTATATTAAGATATTCATTTTTAGGTAAAAAGCAGCCCAGGAATAGACTATCTAGCATGGTCCACTTGCCTACACTTTTTTCCTCCTGCTCCCAAATATTTTCCTCACATATTGTCACTAAGCGTTCATTTCACTTTTTAAAAAAAGTAATATGTAAAAAATCCATCAACTAGGTTTTGTTTAGGGTTTGAGAAGCACTTTAAAAAAATACCACATATAGATAAAAAGATTAGGGGTTATTAGTCATTTTTAATTCAGGTGTGACTTAATTGAACTCCATTACTTTTCTCCTCAACCGAGTGGAGTTTAGGTATTCCTGAGGGAAATGGGCAGTTTGATTTAAGTGAGTAATTCCGGATAGTCTGAAGATTGTGTGTGTGTGTGTGTGTGTGTGTGTGTGTGTGTGTGTGTGTGTGTGTGTAGGGTTGAGGGAGTGAGCAGCACAGCAACAAGAAAAGGCGAAGATTAAAAGGAGATGGCACCAAAAAAAAATAGGAGATATATAGTAATCTACTAATTACAAACTTTCTCAGAATAATTTACCTAAGGCTGTCATTGTATTAGGAAAGAAGCTGTGAATCCCTCCTTCCCCCTATTCTTCGCCCCCACCAAATTTCGCTTCCTTGTCTCAAGACCCAGGATTTAGGCTAGCCTTAGCACTATGTTCAGCTACATTAAGCACTTAATAGATTTTGGTGGGATATCCTGGAAACCTAACCACCATGGAGCATTTTGATGAGGAAATGCATTTGCAATTTCAAAAAGCCATTTTACAAAATTTTGGAACACAGCCAGTTTGTCAGCTGGATATGACCTCTATTCTCTCTTCCACTTGCTGAATTCTAGAAATCTAGTCCCTGTAAGGGGGCAAGAAGGAGGCTTATTAGCCTAGATCAATTCTCTAGCAAAAGAAATCCTCAGAGAGGCACAACTGGTTGCATAGCAACATGTCTCGGTTCCCCATGTTCTATGGAGCTTTGTGCATCCCCAGTCTGTTTGCCGGGTGCTCAGTTTCAATGTGTGCTCATCCATCCCTAGGTTACTCTTTCAGCTTATATGTCACTATGTTATTTTTCTGTTCCTCTGGCTTTGACATTTGTCCCTCTGGCATCTGCACTGACATAGTTTGGTTCCACTAAGGACTGTATTCTTGGCCTCTAGTGGCCTATTGTTGAATCACCTTCTGATTCTATCAATACAGGAAAGAGATTTCAGCACTGGGTGGTCTGTTAACCCTTTACTCTCCACCATCCAGTGATGGTGTGTGATGGCCCCATTGTGGGCTGTACTATTCAGAACTTGCTTAGTAAATACCCTTTCTTTTCTTTTTTTTTAAAAATGGTATTTATTTTCCAAATATATTTTCCACATTCATTTTTTTTAAAACTTTGTTTTAAATCTAAATTTTTCTCCTTCCTTCCCTAACTTTCCCTTCCTCAAGACAGAAAGCAATTTTATATGCAATCCTTTCAAATATATTTCCATAATAAATATCCTTTCTAAAAGCTAATAAAGTCTGGGTAAGAATAACTGAAAACCACCCTGGTGAGTGATGATACTAAAAATACCAAACCCTCATAGTTTCCTCTAGAACTTTTAGGGAGGCAGTCAGTCAGTCATCCTCTGCCAACATGGCTCACCAATTCAAATGTGTGTTGGGGAATATCCCCAGAAAGGGAGGAAAATCCTGCAGTAGTATTATACCTTTCTTCTTTCTGCATCCCTTGCCTTGCACTGCTATATCAGAGATGCTGAGGGATTGGTCATTCAGTTTTATTATTTTTTAAAAATTATTAAAATTTTAATTTATAGAATAAAGCAAACATTTCCATAGCATAGTATAATTTTAAAAAAGATGATTGCACATGAAACTGCAAATCTAGTGTGTGCAACTTGCGATTCCTTTTAGATACATAATAAATATATCATGCAAATTTTTTTCTCCTTTTTTTTCTTCCCCATTCTCATTCCTCCCTAGAGATCTACAATTATGCAGAATATATACATACAAAAATATGTTTGTATATACATATGTTTATATATACACACATATATTTGTATATACATATGTTTATATATACATATAAATACATACACATATAAAATCATTCTACACATATTTTAATTTATCAATTCTTTCTCTGGATGAAGATTGCATCTTCCTTTATATGTCTTTTGTAGTTAATTTAGGTATTTATAATAATCAAAATGACTTTGTTAAAACAATATTTCTATTACTGTATAAAATATTTATTTTAATAAAAGACTTCTTGTAGAAAATACCTTAATTCAAGAAGTCCTAATGGTGGTTAAGTGGGAACTTGCAAGATAGGTTTGTAAACTGAAAAACTTTAGTAAGCTATCTCCTCAAAATATGTCTCTGATTAAGCGCTGTTGTAGATCAGTTGAAGAATCTTGCATGATTTTAGAATGTATGGGACAGACACCTTGAGTGAGGAGAGCCTTCAAGGATATTTTTTGTTTTTGCCAACCCCAAATGGCTTATTGAAATCCATAAATAGTAAACTTAGTAGGATTTTGTATTTTTGTAACCCTCTTTCAGGCATTTTTGTTATTGAGGTAGATATTGATTTATGAAAATCTACCTGTTCCTTTCTTAAGTTTTCACTAAGGCTACTGGAAGAGCCAATATAATAAGAATGATAAAAATTGTAACTAATACTTGGATAATACTTAAAGATTTGTAAAGTGCTTTACATATATAATCTCATCTGATCCTTGTAATGGAATGAATTCTGGAAATGACCTGATAAATTCTGATAAAAGACCTCAGGTCAAATCGCAGCTCTATATGACTGTCTGTAATGTTTGGCAAATCATATGATTTTCATGTACCTCATTTTCTTTTTCTCTCAGAATGGGGGAGTTGGATTAAATTATCTCTCTGGTTCCTTCCAGTTCTGGAACAATGTTCCTTTATAGTTGATTGTGCAAATACAAATAGCCTTCACTTTTACAGACAATTCAAAAATTCGGTATCTTGATTGTAGCCAGACAACTAATATTTAACCCTAGAGCTCAAGGCTTCAAGACTTCTAAGTACAAGGAAGAAGTTTAAGGCTTCTTCCTACTATACCATGATGTCTCTTAAGCTATAGCATTAGGAGCTGCCTACTTTGTTAATCAACTAGGCAAGCAAGCATTTAAATGTTTATTTTATTTTATTTTATTTTATTTTTTGTGTGTGTGCAAGGTATTGTACAAGATACCTACTGCACCTATAACCATATAGGTTTAAAACAGACCCTCCTTTCAAGAATCTTGTTACTTATCTAGGAGAAACAACTCATACAGGTGCAATTAGTATAGACTGATAGTGGGAGGTCCTTATCTCAAATCTGCTCTGACAAATTGGGTCTTCAGAGTATAGCTGGCTATATCTTCCCTTCAAAGTACAGGGGTCCTCAAACTTTTTAAATAGGGGGCCAGTTCACTGTCCCTCAGACTGTTGGAGAGCCGGACTATAGTAAAAACAAAAACTTTGTTTTGTGGGCCTTTAAATAAAGAAACTTCATAGCCCTGGGTGAGGGGGTTAAATGTCCTCAGCTGCCGCATCTGGCCCGTGGGCTGTAGTTTGAGGACCTCTGTTAGGGTATTCCTTATCGTGTTCTCCTGAAAAAATAGCACCTCACTTCTGGAATTCTCCCTAATATAAACTGATGATTGTAATTAGTGTCTTTCCAATATTGTCTCAGGATACTAAAAAGATACAGAAAGACCCAAAGTATCTCTCTGACCCAGGGAAACATTGTCTCCTTTACACCTCTAATTCTAAAGAGAATGTGCTTAAACTTAAAATGATTGTTATGAAGCCTTCACTTCACCAATTTCATTTCCAAATTTAGCATAGCTGATAGAGTTGCTTCTCTGATTGCAGGACAGTGGGTTATGGTGATAATCAGATTTACTGGGTCCTGTAGGCTACTCCCCAGGACTGGATTTCTCATTCACTTCAATGCCAGCCTCCAATTTCTTATGAGACTTTCCTAGAATTTACAAATAGAGAGGAAAGAAGATACATATAGGAAATTTGAGGCACAGGTTTACTTAGGGAAAGAAGGGAGGAAATATTTATTAAGAACCTATTTTCTACTAAATGCTTTACAAATGACTAATTGAGCCCTCACAATAGCCATGTGGTGGAGGTATTATTATTATTATTATTATCCCCAGATTCTACTTGAAGAAATTGAAGCAGACTGGGGTTAAGGGATTTGCCCAGCATCATTTAGTCTTGTAACTGTTTGAGGATGGATTTGAACTCACATCTTCTTGACTCCAACCCCAGGACTGTTCCTCTGGAACTCAGCAGTAAGGAAGCACTCTCAGTTTCAGTTGAGCAACCAGCCACAGGACTTTTCTTCACTGCACAGTAAGCATCCAAAAACCATTAGGGTATTTCTGAGCATGCTCTGAAGTGGGAAGCCAGATTTTTCCATTCTGTGTCATTGAAAATTTCTGGAAGCAGGCCCTCCATATGGGGCTTCAAAGGGATTAGCCTTAGGCAGAACCCTGTGTGCATGCTCTGATGTCTGAGTCTTTATTGTCTAGATCCCTAGTTACATAGGCATATAAAAATAATAAAGATAATTTTGAATGGAAGGTATAGGGGGAAAACTTCATGTAATGGTGCCATTTGAAATGAGCCTTGAAGAAAAGGGATTGTGTTAAGTAGAAAGATTGTATTCTAGGCATGGACAACAGCCAATAGAAAGATATGGAAATGGGAATTGACTTTATAATTAGTAAATTCAATTCAAGAGACATTTATTAAGTGCCTCCTATGTTGCAGGCTATAAAGTGGCTGAGGATATAAAGTTAAAAAAAGAAAGAAAGAAAAACATTTCTTATCTTCAAAGAGTTTACATTCAACTGGAAAAGAGAAAAAAGGATACAGCATGTACATTTCAGTTTGAAATTCAAAGTACAACATTGCTAAAGGTATGGTTAGACAGCCACCATTCTGAAAAAGATCTGGGGTTCTTATTTTATTGAAACTTAATATAATTCATCAGTGTGATACCAACTGGACATATCAGGGAAGATATTATAGAGAAAGGAACCCATAAACTGAACCTTTACCAAAAAATAAGGCTTCTAAGAGATGGATATGAAGAGGAAGTATATGCTAGGCATAGATTATGAAATTCATAGACATGAGAGATGGAATGCTGAATATGAAGAACAGTCATTAGTCCAAATTGGCTGGAAGATAGAACACATGATGGAGAAGAATGGGAAATTAGTCAAGTCTTAGATTATTCATTTGATTGGCAGGGGCACAGATAATCCATAAAATGTACCGTAGCTTGATGGGGTCACATCAGAGGTTGGTTCTATTTTCCTAGAATGTAACTTCCTGGAGGGCAGAGCTTTATTATTTTTTTCTTCTTTTTTCTTTCTTTTTGTTTTTGGTAGTATAGTGCCAAATATATGGCAGGCCCTGAAATAAGTTTCAAATCAATTAATCACAAGTATCATATTCCAAAGTGACCAGAAAGAGGGACTGATGTTCAGAAAACCCATTTGCTCTCATTAATAAAACAATCTTATCCATATTAAAGTAATAGGAGATGGAGGGATGGAAAAGGTTCTATTAGTATGGTCCAGCTGGGGACCTCTAAGATGATTCCTCCCTTCACTGTGCTCATGAATAATTAAACAAATTGGTGTGACACCAGGGAATAAGCTGTAAAGTGTCACAAAATGCCAGAAACAAAATCCATCCAAAGTGCTCTTTTTCTTCCTGAGGAAAAACCTAAAAGAACTTTTTTCTGATTACCTGACAGTCCATTTAATCCCCAGGAAACATTCCTTTGTTATAGTTTCAAGGAGAATTACTTGAAATAATCCTTTGTGCAATGTGCCTGGTTCTATTTTAGTTTTAAATCGTGTCCCCTTTCTTTTTGAATTTGTTATAAAAAAAAGACATCTAATCAATGCCCAAGTGGAAGTGGTATGGCCAAGTCTGAGTTTCTTTCTCTCCAGGATGAAGTTACCTTTTGTATGGAGCCCCTTTTTAAAGAGACTTAAAAGACTTCTGGGCTTGAGCAAGAATTAATAAAAAAAACACCCAAACCCCAAACCTGAATGTTATAATTAAACTGTACAGATTTAGCCATCGTTCTTATAGTACATTACCAAAAGAAGGAATGGTGTTTTTTTTTTTTTTTTGACTAGCTCCATATCAGTGGGCTTGTCTTCAGGGCCTTTTGCTACCTGTGACCCAGATTCAGAAGGGGCTTTATTCTTTCTTTCTGGGCCAAATATCTAGAAGGATTTTGAAAAGCATTTGGTTAAAAAAAAACAGGGGAGAGAAAACTGGTCCTCTTAATAAATGAACAATTATCTTATTGCTTTTAAGGCAAGAGGCCAGTTTTAGGAAAAGAAATGGAACCCTAGAGGTTTGAGAGGGGAGTATTATACCAGAAATGAGGGTGCCCCACTTTTTGACCACCGAAGCAGTCTCAGATTCTGGCTTGGAATTAACTTCCAAACATGAAGGATAAGAAGAATCATTGAGGCAATTTTCATTTAAGAGATAGAACACTATTTTAATTTAGGAGATGAGGCAAGTATCTTTGGCTTATGCTGTTCTTGGCACTTAACGGGATGAAGACGAGAACCTTTGTAGCCTGGCTACATATCATAGGTTTAGAGATGGAGGGAATTTAGAGGACATTTAATCCAGTTTTCTCATTTTATGGGTCAGGATATTGAGGTTTAGAGAGATTGAGACCTCCCTACAGTTACATTGGCAGGAAGTGACAAACAGGATCTGAAACCAGGAACTTTTGACTCCAAATTCACCACCTTTCCCAGAGCTAAAAGCTGCATAGAGATCAACAGGATTTAGGTCTCAAGCTTTAAGGAACTTTGACTTTAGAATGAAAAAAATCTGACTCTTTTGTTTGGGTATGGTAATTTAAGGTAAGATGAAAAATAAGAGAGTGAACTGGGCCAAACTACCTAATGAGATAGTTCTATCATGATCAGTACAAATTTTAAAAAGAAAAGCAGGGTCCATTTGTTGTGAGAAAAGCAGTTTTTCCTTCCTAGGTCACTGCCAGTGATCCCATAATAAAATATGACAGGAAAAAAATAATGGAGCTGCTGCTAGTATGTACCTTCTTTATCAGAAGATCGGTGGACTCATGTTTGTTAGCCAGAGACTGGCTAGATGTGTGTAAATATAGATATGTCTTTTACCTTTTTTTTTCTGTCTATCTCTCTGTTTCTGTCTTTCTCTTTTTTCTCTCCTTCCCTTTCTTCTTCCTTCCCTCCTTCCCTCCCTTTCTCTCTCCTCTCTCTCTCTCTCAACTTTTTCTTTTTGTTTTTATTGGTGAAAGAGCATTATTATGAGGAGAGATGCATAATAAAAATAGGTGTGACTCATTATTCATCATTTTGTCCACTCCAATCCAATGTAATTTAATAAGCATTTATTAAGAATTTATAATATGCACAGCATTAGGTTAGACAATGGGGATATAATGACAAAATACAAAACCAGTCTAATAAAACAATTAGAAAGTCAAAAATTTATTCTACTCTTGGTTCAATCCAAATCCAAATTCAGAAATGAATTAATAAGTGACATTTATACAAAAACTCAGTTCACTGCTTAGTCATTTTATTTTTTCATCCTCTTTTAAGAATATGTTGCTTTTCTCCTCCTCCCCTGGGAGATGGAAATTCCATTTGATCTTTAAAAAGTAGTATAAGGTGAAACTACAGAGTAAATTTTTTTAAGTACTACAACAGACACATTTTTTTTTTTCTTGCAGAGCTGCCAAAAGGTAAGATTTGTGCAAAAATCTAAATGAAAAGTATATTCAATTGCTTAGGCTTTTAAAAAAAAAATGATAGTTTTTTTTTAAAAGCAAATAGGAAGAAAATGGTAGAATCCATGACTGAATTTTTAAACAAATGCCTAGTTAAAAATAATATCCAATTTGGCCTCTACCAGAGCATGGAGGGAATAACAAAAGGTAGCTAATGTGGAATGCACTAAATGCTTGTGTCAAGTTGCCAGCACATTATCTTTGGATCTTTAACCAAGGAGGACTTCACTTGCAGAAATGGCTCTTGACAAAGTTAAGTGGTCCCATATATTGTTTGGGAAATTGCCCTTATTTTGTGCTCTTCTTGTTCCAGTAATGGAACCCATGAGCAGTAGATAATTGCAGCAGCCTCATCTATCAAATAATATTAGAAGTCAACAGCTATAATCTGAACCACTTGCTTTACACAGCTCTTCTCTGTATTTTTGGTTCAAATTGTCAGTTGTTACCTGTAAGTGTCCCCATTCCCTGTGGTTGATAAAAGTTAAAAGATTTAAGGAAATCAGGAGGAGTGCAGTGGAAGGGCTTAAGCAATGGCTTACATGGCCAGCCCAGGACACCCGATGATAACAGCTCACTGAATAGGGAAAAAATCATAGCTCTTTTGCTAGCATTATATGTTACTGTCACAAGTGCATGAGGATTGGAGGAGGAAGGGTATTTTTTAGGGATAGTCAGGGAAGTTAAAAACTAAGTTTAAGGGGGTCAGAAGTAAACCTCTGATTAGTGGAAGACAAACACTGATATCGAATTCCAGCATTCAGAACAGTGTGTGTTCATATCGTACGCCACAATTACCTACAGCAAAGTTGCCTACAAATTGACTTCTACTACAGTAGTTGTAGAATCATGGGTTTCATAGGATTTAGAAATTCAAGATCAGTAAATCCTACCCTTTCATTTGTCCAATATGTTGTCTGGCTGAAGGTCACCTGGGGGGTAACTAGCAGAACTGAAATTCGGAGCCACACCCTGTGAAAGGACCCATAGCTGATGCTTTTCAATCAATTAACAATCATTTATTAAGGACATATTATATTCCAAGCACTATATTAAGTTCTGGGATATAGAGAAAAAGCAAAAACATTCCCTGACCTCAAAGATTTTACATTAGAATGAAGTGAGACATGCATATAAATACTTCTATAAAAGAGATGAAAACAGGAGATGGACGTTGACCTTGGAGGGAAAGGCACTAGTTAGTTTGGGAGTGTGTACTGTGTGAGTAGGTCAGGAAAGACTTCCTGTGAAAAATGACACTTCTGTTGTATCTTGAAAGAAGATTTCCATGAGGAGCATAACATCCTACAGTCCAGTGGGACCTTGAAATCATGTGGATGAATCCAACTGGTTGGATTCAATAATTTAATTAGACTCAAAAAAGGTATCCACTGTGTGGCTATAAAGAGGAAATCGAACTCTGGTCCTGCCCTGGAAGAAAAGACATGGAGTAGTACAGTAGAAATAATAATGTTCTCAAGATGGAGAAGAACAAAGTTGCAATCCTTGCTCTGCCATGTCCTCATGGGTGGCCCTGGGCAAATGAATTCACATCTCTGGATCCTACTTTCTTCTTTTTTAAAATAAAGGAATTTCAAGAAGTTATCAAATTGTGCACATCCTTTGATCCAGCAGTGTTTCTACTGGGCCTGTATCCCAAAGAGATTTATAAAAAAGGGAAAAGGACCCACATGGGCAAAAATGTTTGTGGCAGGTCTCTTTGTGGTGGCAAGAAACAAAACTGAGTGAATGCCCATTAATTGGAGAATGGCTGAATAAATTGTGGTATATAAATATTATGGAATATTATTGTTCTGAAAGAAATGACCAGCAGGATGATTTCAGAGAGTCCTTACATGAACTGATGCTGATTGAAATGAGCAGAACATGGCAACATCAATATTATATGACTGTCAATTCTGATGGATGTGGTTCTTTCCAATAATGAGATGGACTGATACTAGTTCAATGGTCTTGTGATGGAGAGAGCCATCTACACCCAGAGAAGGGACTATGGGAACTACATGTGAATCACAGCATAACATTCTCACTCTTTTTGATGTTGTTCTCTTGCATTTTGTTTTCTTACTCATTTTCTTTCCTTTTTGATCTGATTTTTCTTGTGCAACAAGAGAATTGTATACATATGTTTACACATATTGGATTTAACATATATTTTAACATGTATAACATATATTGGATTGCTTGCCATTTAGGGGAGGGGATGGGAGGAAGGAGGGGAAAATCTGAAATACAAGGTCACTGTTGAAATATTGTCCATGCATATGTTTTGAAAATAAAAAAAAATTAATTAAAAAATAAAATGAAGGAAATGGATTAAATGAACTCTAGGTTTCCATCCAGCTCTAACATTTGATGAATCTCCTTTTATTGCAATCTCCATAATTAATAATGAGAGACACTGGCAAAGGACCTTCCCACCTGAGTTGCCACATCAAGGAAGGCACTGTTCTGTGAGCAAAGCAGAATCACAATAACTCAAAAGAAAAATGAGATATGCAAATTTAGAGACATTTCACCCCAAGTGTTCCTGTGTTGGTCTGATGATCAGTCATAATTGGACACATCTTGACTCTGACATAGTGATGTCATTTTGGTCTTCTTCAAGAATGAAAGACCATAATCAACCCAGTCCCTACTTGAACCTTGACAGTGCTAGGGTCCTTTCTCCCTTTTAAGGTCCTCTTTTCTGTTTTTTTTTTCTTTTTTTATTATAACTTTTTATTTATAAGATATATGTATGGGTAATTTTACAGCATTGACAATTGCCAAACCTTTTGTTCCAATTTTTCCCCTCCTTCCCCCTCATCTTCCCCCCCCCCCCCCCCGATGGCAGGTTGACCAATACATGTTAAGTATATTAAAGTATAAATTAAATACAATATAAGCATACATGTCCTAACAGTTATTTTGCTGTACAAAAAGAATCGGAGTTTGAAATAGTGTACTATTAGCCTGTGAAGGAAATAAAATAACCATTACATAGAATAGTTCATAGTCATCTCCCAGAGTTCTTTCACTGGATGTAGCTGGTTCAATTCATTACTGCTCTATTGGAGCTGATTTGGTTCATCTCATTGCTGAAGATGGCCATGTCCATCAGAATTGATCATCATATAGTATTGTTGTTGAAGTATATAATGATCTCCTGGTCATGCTCATTTCACTCAGCATCAGTTCATGTCAATCTCTATAGGCCTCTCTAAAATCCTCCTGCTGTTCATTTCTATTCTGTTTTTGAAAGCTTTTCTTTGTATTGAACTGTAACTTTCACCTAGTTCTGCCTTTTAGCGTCCCAGAAAATCCTAACTACTAGGCAGAATAATTCTAACCCCTTTTCCTCCTGGTGGTTCTTCAGTTATTTGAAGTCAGTCAATTAGTCAATCAACAGTTGTTTATTTGAAAACAATAATCGTGGAGAATTTTCCTTTCCCTTACCCCCATCCTATTCTCCTCTTCTCTCAGTTTTAGCCTTAGATCTTTTATTAGTTTCTTAGTGTGTTTTCAGTAGCATCCAAAGTTGGGAAAACTTAATGGAGCAATTAGAACTTGTATTGGACCTTGAAGTACTGAAAGTCCAGTGCCTTCTTTCTGAGACTGCTTCCAAGTTATCCTGTATATAAAGCATTTGTGTATAATGGTTTACACCTTGTCCCATTAAATTAGGATTTCTTTGAGAGCAAGGAGTATTTCGTGTCTCTTAATGTCCCTAGTAGCAACTGAACAAAAAAAAATGTCCCCAGTGCTTAGCTTAGCACATGGCACGTAGTAAGTGCTCGATAAATGTTAATTGATTGGTTCATTGAAGCACTTAATAAATAAGCACTTAACGAATAAAGAAATGCTTATTGACTTCATTTGATTTTTGTTCATTGGGGAAGAAAGGCAGCAAATGTTTTCAGAGGGGAGCAGCAACAGGAGAGCCAGTGATGGGAGATTCTTTGGATGTCTAGTTATAAAGTGATAGATATGGCCATTTACTTCAGGCACAACAGTTTCCTACTTAGCTTGCAGAGACAGATCACCCAAGCACACAGAGATGGCCATTTACCAGAACATTTTTTTTAATACTTCTCATTGTTCTGAAGTGGGTTGATACTCTAATGAATCGGGAGAGGGCACTGGAAATTCGTGCAAAATACTGGGGTATCTATCCATGTGGACATAGTGATGTCGTTGTCTTGGGTGTTCTAATGACCAGAGTGCTCACTGATTATCTGCTCTTGGTTCCTTCAAGCTGTGAATTTGTGGTTCTACATCTTATAATAAAGCTACATTTGCTCTCACCAGAGACTTTTTAAAAGTGGAGTCACTTAGCATTGGTGGACACAACTAAGTCCTACCAAAATAAGCAAAGCTACTCTGAGAAGTAAAAGTGGATTAGTAAGGTGGAGTCACACTGGAGAAAATCCCCCATTGGTGCTATGTGGTCAAATATCCAAGCCCACACTGACCTCTTTGTATTAATGTATAATAGATAATTTAGTTTTTATAATCAGAGCATCATTGATTGACAGCTTTGAAGGAACTTGAGAAGTCCTCTATTTTACAGATGAAAAAACCAAGGCCCAGAGAGATAGAGCATTTGCTGAAGATCAGGTAGATAGTAAGGTTCAGAACTGAATTTGAAGCCAAGTCTTTGGACTTGCTCTTTCCACAGCAGCACATTGTCTCAGTGTGTCGTATACCCTTGTGGTGGTTGTTGGCTTACCATCTTATTTTTGTGAATGTTGTCTTCCAAAAACAGTAGCTTCTTAAAGTCAGAGATAATAAATAAATTCTATTTTGTGGTATCTCCTAGAATGCCTAGTTGGTAGATAAGAAATATTTGTTTTTTTAAAAAAATCAAAGCAAATGGTCAACCCAGCTCAGTTATCCCATTAGACAATGAACTACTTTTTTTTTTTTTTTTTGTCAACCCAGTGCATAGTACTGTGTCAGGAATATAGTAAGTGCTTAATAAATGCTTGTTGAATCAATTAATGCTTGAGTCCTTTGTCTTTAGTGAAAACATTTTGGATAATTTAATGACTATCTACTGTTTATATTCTCTGTCAGATCTTTCTTAACTTGTATGTGCTCAAAAGTTTTTTTCTACTGAAGGGTCTGGTAGCCTCTTAATGAAAAACTATCTTGGGCTGTGACAGTAACCAGTTCTATATATATTCTATATGTACCAAACATGGCACCTTGGGCTACCCATCTGGATTTTTGCTCCTCATTACTTGGATAAGACAAGAAACAGGATTATCAAGCATGTGCTTAAAGGGAGGTCACTATCTAGTTCTGCTTGCGGGATAGTAAATCCCTGGAATTCATCAGGACCAAGGACCAGGTTCATGGGTGATCTCTGATACAGAACCAGTGTATAGTTGGTGGTTCTTGGATGTTGAGTTACAAGGATTGTTAACTCCATGATCTTCTCATTTCTTTTCTCTCTCACGAATGGTATTTCAAAAAAATATATGCACACAGTTTGACTATTGTAAAACATTTACAAATATAGCTAGAAATGTGATAATTTGTATGTCTGTGTAAAACATTTACAAATATAGCTAGAAATGTGATAATTTGTATGTCTATGGTCTTAGTGTCATGTCATATGATGACACTAATTATAATATGGGCAAAACCTGTATAAATTCCAAATGCTGGAATCACATCCAATGTAAATGGATTTGCACGTCTCTATTTTCTAACTAGTAAAATGGGAATAATGATACTTACTCTACTTGATTCTCAGGGTGGTTGTGAAGAAAGCTTTTGGAAAACCTCAAAGTACCATGTAAGTATGAGCTATTAAGGTGACTGGTTTTACTAGAACTAGGTGTCTTTGTCTTTGGAACACTGAGTCTGGAATCAGGAAGACTAAAATTCAAATTCAGCTGTGTGATCCTGAACCTGTCTGCCTCAGTTTCCTCAACTGTTTTATGAGGATAACAATAGCATGTTGATCTCAGTTTTGTGAAGAAAGAATGAGATGATATTTTTAATGCCAATCTTAAAGCATTTTATAAATATTAGCAGCACTACTAGTAGTAGTAGTAGTAATAGAAATAAAATGAGACTAAGGTATTTGTGTATAGATATTAAAGTATGAATATGCAACCAAACCACTATCCTTTCTGACCATTTTGAGATTATGTAATCAGCTGAGAGACAGTCCCAGGGTTCCTCAAACTATGGCCCGGGCCAGATGAGGCAGCTGAGAACGATTATCCCCCTCACCTAGAGCTATGAAGTTTCTTTATTTAAAGGCCCACAAAACAAAGTTTTTGTTTTTACTATAGTCCGGCCCTCCAACAGTCTGACGGACAGTGAACTGGCCTCCTATTTAAAAAGTGTGAGGACCCCTATGACCTAATGGATAATGTGCTGGGTTTGGCAACAGGAAGATCTGAGTTCAAATTCTGTCTGTGATACCTACTATCTGTTTGACACTGGATAAGTCATATTAAACTCTACATACCTCTTGCCATTCCCAAGGACTTGTCTATTAAGTCAAAGATTTTTGGTGGTTGGAGGGAATGATTACCAATGAAATCACCAATCTTTCACGTCTTGAAAGTTTGAGTCACAGATTCTGCAAATACCCATTTACCTAGACGGTAGGTAGAGCAGGGAAGGATTATAAGGAGCCTTTTTATGTTTTGTGTGTAATATTACACACAGACACACAAGCTGGTTGTGAACTTCAGCTTTCTTAAGATGTGTGGTTTAATTATCTAATATCCTAATTTTAATTAATAAGTAATAAATATATACTTTCTAACATGATGCTACATTACCTTGGTGCCCCTATAATAAATTTGGAGACCTTACGGAATGTGTTACAAGGTCAAAGCAGGTTGTATTTTCTAAAATTATAATATTATCACAGATCTCAGGCAGGCAGTTGTTTTGTACCACAGATTATAAATTCTGATGATGTTGGCTTTAGGATTGTGATACACAGGTCATTTTCTTCTTTCCCCACCTTCTCTTTTTTATTTTCTCTGTTACTCCTTTTTGATTCCTCTGATCTTTGGATGAGATTGTTTTGAGGTAGAGAGGAAAATATTCATATTTACTTGTCTTTCTTCATTATCTTAATTGTATGCATCTGCTGCTGGTTATTAGTACATTGAATGCCCTTCTTTTTAGGCAATATATGTGGTTAAAATAATGTGTCTGGAGTGTTTGTAGCTGGCCAAATGCCTTCACTGTCCAAGCTAAAGCTGTATACACTTGTATATGTGAATAATCTCCTGGCAATAATTGTTCAATATGACAGCTTCTCCCAGGTATTTGAATGATGCAACTTGTTCAAGTTTAATGCTATCTATTATGAACTCGACTTCATGCTGTTAATAGCTGGAAGGCATTGATTTTGTTTTCTTTTCTTCTATCTCAAGCCCATACATTTTGCTTGCATTATTGACTGTTCTGATCATTTCATGCATCATCTCTTTGGAAGATGTATAAGTCAATGTCATCTGTGGAACTTAAGTTGTTTATTAGGCTGCCATGTAGGTTTACACCTTTATGAAAATCATCTCATGTGGTCAATGTCAGATGTTTCAAACAATTGTTGAGTACGTCTGATGAAAAGGGACAACCTTGCAGGGTGTCAACATGAGGGGAGAAAAGTTCATTTAATTATTTATTTGGGTCACAAGTCATACTTGACTGGATGCACTTTTTAATGAGACTAATTAACTTCTTCAGCATGTGAAATGAGTTCAGAAGTACTATGATTATAGCATGGCACAAACTAGATTGCACATCTGAAAGATTGCATTTGTGCGCTCTATTTTACAGAGCAGTTTGCATTGTAAGTAAGCACTACATATGCCAGAGAAACCACATTGGGATATATATAAGAATATCCCTGATAGGTGGGTCCACATTGGACTTTAAATTAATTTCACACTAAATATGAAGGTAAAAATGGGTAAGTGAGTTTGAAAAATCTATCTGTCAGTTTCCACAATGTACCAGCTCACTTCCAGGAGATTGGGTTGCACTTTTGGCTCAATAAAAAACCTTTCCCTGCTTAAGTATGGAGCAATGCATTAATAGGCTTTCTTAAGTTTTCACTCTTAATTTCCACTTGCTCAGAAAACAGATTTTGGTTATATTAAGTATTTTTATAACTACTTTCTCTACTTCTTGGAAGTCATGTATAGCATTCTTGCTTATGGTTTTGATATATGCAAAAAGGCATTTCAATTCACATAGAGGCCAATCAGTTCTCTGCTTGGTCAAGAAAGTAAAGTGGCCAGAGATAAACTGGTTTGTTTGTGGTACCTATATTCATAGAATATCACGTCAGTGGTTTTGTATTTGGTTGAGAATTCTGCTATTGAGTAGAAATTACTACTGACCAACAAAGCCAAGGAGCCTGATGCTATTGGCAAGAGACTAATGGATGTGATGAGAAAGCTGGTAGTTCAGTGGATAGATCACTGGGTCTGTAGTCAGGAGGGTCTGAGTTCAAATTCAGCCTCAGATACTTCATTGGAGAAAAAAAATGACAAATCATTCCAGTACTTTTACCAAGAAAATTCCATGGATAGATACTGTCCATGGGGTCACAAAGAGTCAAACAGAACTAAACAACAACAACAACAATCAATGTGATAAAAATTCAGTCAATTGTTAAAAAATTAGTTGTTAGTTAGCTTCCTAAGCTTTTCAATCAGTTGTTTTAGCATTACATAAATACAAATTAATTTTTTCTTATCTTTTTAAAAATAGTATTTTATTTTTCCCAATTCCAAGTTTTATATTCATTATTATTATTTTTAAAATTTTTAGTTCTAAGTTTTCTCCCTGTATTCCTCAATTTCTCCCTAATATAAAAACAATATAATATAGGTTATATATATACAGTCATATGAAACATATTTCTATATTGATCATGTTGTAAAAGAAGAAACATACCAAAAAAAGCATGACAAAAATAAAGTGAAAAATAGTATGCTTTGATCTTCATTCAAACTCCATTTGTTCTTTCTCTGGAGGTGGATAGCATTTTTCATCAAGAGTCATTTACAATGTTCTGGGATCTTTGCTGATTCTCAGCTTAAGTCATTGCAGTTGATCATCATACAATGTTGTTACTGTGTACAATATCCTCTTGGTTCTGTTTACTTCACTTTGCATCGGTTCATGTATGTCTTTCTAGGTTTTTCTGAAATTATTCTGCTTATCATTTCTTATAGCATAATTATATTCCATTACAATCATATATTGCAACTTGTTTAGCCATTCCCCACTTCCTGGGCATACTTTTGATTTCCAATTCTTTGCCACCACAAAAAAAAGTACTGCTATGAATATATTTGTATAAATAAATCCTTCTCCTTAAAAAAATCTCCTTGGGATATAGACTATATAGTGGTATTGCTGGATCAAAAGCTATGCACAGTTTGATTGCCCTTTGGGTATTGCTCCCTAGAATAGTTGGATTAATTTATAACTCCATCAACATTGCATTAGTGTCCCAATTTTTTCATGTCCCTTGGAACATTTATCAATTTCTTTTTTTTATCATTTTAGACATTCTGATAGATGTGAGGTGGTACCCTCAGAGCTTTTTTTTTTTTTAATTTGCATTTCTCTAATAGTAATTTAGAGCATTTTTTTCCATGTGACTATAAGTAGCTTTGCTTTTTTCATTTGAAAACTGCCTGTTCATATTCTTGGGTCATTTATCAATTGAGGAATGACTTTGTTAAAAAATAAATTTGACTCGGTTCTCTATATAGTTTAGAAATGAGGCCTTTGTCAGGAACATTTATTTTGAATTCCCCATCCCTACTCCATTTTCTGGTTTTCTTCTAATTTTGTTCGCATTAGTTTTGTTTGTGCAAAACTTTTCTATATAATCAAAATTATTTATATCTTGTAATGCTTTCTATATCTTCTTTGATCCTAAATTCTTCTCTTATCCATAAATCTGACAGATAAATCATTCCACATTCTCTTAATTTGCTTATAGCATCATCCTTTATGTGTATACCCATTTTAACCTTATTTTGGTATCTGGTGTGAGATGTTGGTCTATACTAGTTTCTGTCATACTGTTTATTATTTTTCTCAGCAATTTTGTCAAAAAATGACAAAAAGCTTTGATCTTTGGGTTCATTGTCTACTTTATTTACACTGGTAATGTAATTTGTCCCTAATCTATTCCACTGATTTATCATTCTATTTCTTAGCCACCACCAGATTGTATTGATATATATTCTAAAACTTTTATAATACAGTTTGAGATCTGGTATGGCTAGACTACAGTCTTTTGCATTTTTCATCAATTCCCTTGATATCCTTGAGTTTTTATTTTTTCCAGATAAATTTTATTTTTTCTAGTTCTATTAGATTATTTTTGATAGTTTTATATGTATGACACTGATGACAGATTTAGATATTTATCTTATATTGGTTAGGCCCTACCCATATTTTTTCAATTCTTTAGATCTGACTTTATTTGTGTGAAGTGTTTTATAATGTTCAGATAGTCCTTGGGTTGGTCTTGGCAAGTAGACCCCAATTATATTTTCTACGGTTATTTTAAATGGAATTTCTTTTTCTATCTGCTTCTGGGCTTTGTGGGTTATATGTTGTTGCACTGATGATTTTTTTGGGTTTATTTTATATGCTACAACTTTGCTAAAGTTGTTAATTATTTCAAATAGTTTTTTAGTTGATTTCCTAGGATTTCTAAGTAAAACATCATATTACCTTCAAAGAGTAATAGTTTTATTTCCTTACTGCCTATTCTAGTCCTTTAATTTCTTTTTTTCTCTTACTGCTGTAGCTAACATTTCTAGTACAATATTAAATAATAGAGATGATAATGGGCATCTTTGCTTCACCCCTGATTTTATTGGGAGGGTTTCTAGCTTATTCATATTCCAGACAATGCTTTTAGACAAATAATACTTAACATTTTAAGGAAAGTTTTATTTATTTCTATCTTTCTTAGTGTTTTTTTAAAAATAGAAATGGGTGCTGTATTTTATGAAAGGTTTTTTCTACATTTATTGAGAAATGATTTCTCTTGGTTTTGTTATTGATAGTCTATTATGCTGATAGTTTTCCTAATCTTGAACTAGCCTTGCCTGCCTGTATTCCTGATATAAATTGTACCTGGTCATAGTATATGATCTTCATGATATGTTGCTGTTATCTCTTTGCTTGTATTTTATTAAACATTTTTTGCATCAATATTCATTAGGGCAATTGGTCTATACTTTTCTTTCTCTGTTTTGGCTCTTTCTGGTTTGGGCATCAGCCCCACATTTAATAGGACTCCTTAATTAAAGAAATGGAATAGGCAATAAAGAAACAAAACTATCATTCTTTGCAGATGATATGATGTTATACTTAGAAGACCTATTTTTATGTAGGTGCCATGTACTGTTGGAAAAAAAGGTATATTCTTTTTTATTCCCATTCAGTTTTCTCCAGAGATTTATCATATCTAATTTTCCCAGAATTTTATTCACCTACTTAATTTCTTTCTTGTTTATATTTTGATTAGATTCATCTACTTCTGGAAGGGGAATGTCGAGGTGCTCAACTAGTATAATTTTGTTATCTTCCCCCCCCCGTAACTCATTCAACTTCTTAAAAAATCTAGATGCTATTTCATTTGGTGCATGTATATTATATAGTATTTATATGACTTCATTGTCTGTGGTATCTTTCAGGAAGATATAGTTTCTTAATCTCTAGTAATTGTATCATTTTTGCTTTTGTTCTATGTGAGATCATGATTGTTATTCCTGTTTTCTTTGCTTCAGTAGAAGCATAATAGTTTCTGTTCCAGCCCCTTATCATTACCCTATATCATTATGTATACATCTTTGCTTTATATGTGTTTCTTGAAAATAAAATATTATGGGATTCTGGTTTTTAAGCCATTCTGCTATGTGCTTCCATTTTGTGAGGTAGTTCATCTCATTCACATTTAAATTTATGATAACTATATATTTCTCTCCACGCTATTCTTATTTTGCTTGTTCCAGTCCTTTCTTACGCCTCAGTTTTTCTCTCCTCACAAGTGTTTTACTTCTAATCATCACTTTCCCCAATATACTCTCCCTTTCAACAGTTCCCCCTCTCTATTATCCCTGTTTCTTTTTACTTCTTTATAGTGTAAGGTATTTCTATATCCAACTGAGTGTATATGTTATTCTCTCTTTGAATCAATTTTGATGGGAATAAGATTCAAGCTTTGCCTGCCACTTCCCTCCTCATTTTCTTCTCTACTGCAACAATTCTTTTATGTGAGATAATTTAGCTCATTTATTCTCCCCCATCTTCCAGTATAATTTTCTTTCTCACCTCTTTATTTTTTGGGGGGCAGACATCGTAACAAAGTCATTTTGTAGCCACATCCTCTGTCTATATATAGTCCTTCTAATTGATCTTATAGTAACAAATTGTTAAGAGTTACAAATATTATATTTCCATATACAAATATAAACAGTTTAACATTATTGAATTTCTTATGTTTTCTCTTTCTTGTCTTTTTTTGAACCTTTTTTATATCTTCTCAAATCTTACATTTAGAGGTCAAATTTTTTATTTAATTCTTGTCTTTTATTAGAAATGCTTGAAGTCCTCTTTTTTTTTTTTTTTTTTTTTTTTTTTGTTACCTATCCATTTTGTTCCTTGAAAAATTATGTTCAATTTTCCTGGGTAGGTGACTTTTTGTTGTAATCCCAACTCCTTTGCCTTTCAGTATATCATATTCCACGGCTTCTAGTTCTTCAATGTTAAACCTGCTAACTACTATGAAATTCTGCTGTAGCTCCATATTTGAATTGTTTCTTTTTGACAGATTGCAATATTTTGTCCTTAATCTATGAGCTCTGGAATTTGGCTATGATGTTTCTGAAATTTTCATTTTGGTATCTCTTTTAGGCAGTGGTCCACTGGTAAATTCTTTCAATTCTATTTTGCTCTCTGATTCATCAAGCACTTTTAATAAATTTTGGAAAAATGTCATGGAGGCTTTTTTAAAATTATGGTTTTCACATAATTAAATAATTTTTCTTCTTATTTCTTCTTTTTCTTCTTCCTTTTATCTTTTTAATTTGTTTATTTTGATGTCTTATAGAGCCATTAGTTTTCACTTCTTCAATTCTCATTTTTAAGGAATTATTTTCTACAGTGAGCTTATATATATATATATATATATATATATATATATATATATACACACACACACACACACACACACACACACACACACATATGTTTTCATGTGGGCATTTTATTTTATAGGGAGTAATTTTCCTTGATAAATTTTTGTATATCTTTTTCTATGCTACTGACTGCTTTTTTCATGATTCTCTTATATTACTCTTATTCCCCCCACCCCAATTTTTCTTCTACTTCTCTAATATATTTTAAAAATATTTTAAGCCCTTCTAGAAATTCTTTTTGGACTAGAGAACAATTACATTTTTCTTTGAGGCTTCACATGAAGCTATTTTGATACTATTATCCTTTTCTAAGCTTATCCTATGATCCTCCCCAACATCAGAATAATTTTCTATAGTCAAACTCTTTTTTTTTCTTCTCATTTTTTGACTTTTTTTGTGACTTGGTGTTTTTATATGAGAGTTGGGCTCTGTCCCACGCTTTTTAAATTGGGGCTCTGAGTCTTATGCTGATTTTCACTGGAATTTAGGGCTTAGCTCCAGGATTCTTCTGAAGAATAGGCTTTTCTTGTGGCTTGTACTAGGTGGTGGGGTCTCCCCTAGGTAGGGAGTTAGCTGTTGGTCTGGTTCAGGGGTTGCTATGGTAACACAGTCTTTCTGTTGGTTTTTCCCTAGGTATGGGGCCCTGCTTCTGGGTTGCTATGGAAACACAACCTTTTTGCTGGTAGACCCCATGGCAGGGTCTTGCTGTTGGGTAGCTCATGGGTTGGGCTGCTATAGTTCAACTGCATAGGAGGGTGAAGCCTTTATGATGGGTTGCCTTGGTGTCAGAGCCATGTTGCAGACCCCCGGCTGTGAGGCTGGCTGCTGTGGTTGCTGATACTTTTGGACCTTGCTTCCCCCCCCATCCCAGTGATACAAACCTGTTTTCCTGATCTTAGATCTTTTCTGAGACAGTTTTCTAGTTGTTTGGATGGGAATCTGGGAGGGCTTCAGATGGCTCCTTCTTCACTCTGCCATCTTGGCCCTGTACTCCACTATTTTATATTTCAAAAGCTGATCTGAAAATGTTTGAAAAAGCTGAAAATGTGGTTACCACATGACTGACTCTTTGGTGTTTGGTCTTTTGGCATTATGTGTGGCTAATTATCAAAGATAGGCATCATAGTTCCCATTTGCAAATCCTTTCTAGAGACTTAACTCTGTTAGTTTTTGAAATCTTGAATTACCTTCACATCATTGTGAGACACTGATATTGGGCTTTAGCAGAATTCTTGAATGTTAGGGGATTGTCCCTAGAGAAGGGCACTATGGAGTGCAAATCCTGCTTACTATGTTTGACATTAAGCCAGTTACTTTATCTTTCTAGGCCTCAACTTCCTTCCCTGTAAAATGAGGTAGTTGGAACTCTTAGCCCCTGAAATTTCTGCTTTTTCTATCTATAGCTATGATATTATTGGGCATGGGTACTCTGGTGGTGCTGATTGTATCTCATCCATGTCCACTTATCCTCTGTAATTCTTGTCCCTGCCTTTGTATAAGTCCTCCTCAAAGGTTATAACCGAATATAGATGTGAAGCAGACCAATTGTCTAAATGACATCTAACAAGTGATACACTTTAACACTTACCTTCTTTTTTCCTGAAATACTAGCATTTAAACTCTATTCAGATGACACATCTTTTGTTCTTAGAAAAAGTCCCACTTTTGAGGTACCTTTTAACGGCTAGATTGTGTATATAAAAGCAATTGAAGCTATGGGAGAAACCATTTTAACAAAACTAAACCAATGAATCAAAAAAAGAAAAAAAAAAAAAAAAGAAAGAGAACAGGTTAAAAAATACTTACAATAAAAAGGAGCCCAAATTAGAGGCAATAGGTTCATATGAGAAAACCTGGGGACAATGGGCAATTCCAAGCTCCAAGTGTTTCTCTGGAGAATAGATGTCAAATCACACATTCAGTGATTGACATTAAGTTCAGTGCGCATCAATGTCATTCAGATTTTGTAGTTTTAATTGGGTGAGTTTCTTAGATACTCTTAAAATAAACTTTACTTGTGCATTAAATATGTTCATTTTACCACTTATAATGCTGGACTTTAAAGATACTCTGTTCATATCCAGGTCACTTAATTTGATACTTAAATTAATGAAAATAGATCAGTTTTTTTCCTTTGAAATCTACAACCCCAAATGCAAATGCTTGCTCAGTAATATTTCAGTTTGGTCCAATTTAATTATCTGAAAGCCTTTCTATGGATAGCATACTACTGCTTTCTGTATATGTGTGAATCTAAGTCCACTAATAGTATTTTAGTTTCTGGGGAGCATTGCCAACAGCAGTTTCTTAATGTGAAAACTGAGGAAGTACTTGACAAATAAATTTCAAGCTAGGACTATCCCAACTCTGTCATTATACTGTGACTGATCAATATCTTGGCTAACATGGAGAGTGCTCACAAGTGATCAGATAAGGGAAATCAAAATTATAGAATGTAGCTTGTGTTTTTATCTGGACTGGCCCTTGGGGCAGATGTAGTTAGTTAGGGACCATGGACAAAGGAATAGGGTATAATGCTGGCAATGTAGTTGAATCTGGTTGGAGAAGTGAATGCCATTAATAGTTCTAGTAATGAGTGACTAGAAATAAGCAGTGAATTGTTCTAGGCAAATGGATCAGTAAGTAACAAAAGTAACAAAAAAATGACCAGAGGTGGGAGGTTTGTTTTAAACTTGGTAGTATAGAGACAAGGGAGCATTATTAGTATCCAAAGGACAAAACAGAAAAAAAAAAATTGGTTTCAAGTCAAGTAAGGGTATAAGAAAATATGTATAACAATAAGTCTAGTTTTTAACATGGTAAAAATATTTATTTCTTTTTGAGCCCTAGCATTTAAGTGAAGCCTTCTTTATAGTCGTCATCTGAATGAAGTTTAGCTGTGGACAGCTAAACCTATTGCTTTTAGAATTTCCGGCATGGGAAAGTTTTTTTTTTCTTTTTTTTAAGAAAAAAGATAAACATTTTAATTTACTTAAACTGTAGAAAATCCATAGCTGTGATTTTGTAGTTCTCTCATGCTATTTATACCAGTCTATGATAGGGTTTTCTTCCCCTTAGGGAGGGGGAAGGTCTAATTCTCATGTCTTTTGGTGAAGATGGTGTTTAGTTGATTAGTTATGTCTAACTCTTTGTGACCTCATTTGGGGTTTTCCTAGCAAAGATACTAGAATGGATTGCCATTTCTCCAGCTAATTTTACAGAGGAGGTAACAAGGTTAAGTGGCTTATCTAGGATCATCCAGCTAGTAAGCTTCCAAGATCATTTTTAAATTTTGGTTCTCCTGACTCAAGACCCAGCACTCTAGGTGCCCACCTTTGAGATTAAATAATCTTTAATAACAAGCTTGACAACAAAATAATGATATAAAACTTATGGTTTTAAAGCACTTAACATAATTGATTTATTTTTATTCCCATAATATTTATTTTGTAGAAAAGGTGGAATGATCTAAGATAAATGTTCCTTCAATTAAATAAACTTGAAATTAGTTGAATGGATGTACCCAAAGAGGCAAGTCTCTGTGAACTTTAAAGGAGAACTTCAGTGGATTGCCTTAGGCATCTGTGATCAATTGTGTGACATTTACTATTCCTATCAATTACCTGGATAGAAGGTTAGATAGCATCCTTTGAAATTTGCAAACAGCAAAATTCGAAGAGGTATAGGTATTATACTGATGACAAAATAAGTCTTCAAGAAGATGTTTACAATTGAAAATACTAGTCCAAATATAATAAGATGAAATTGAATAGGAATAAATATAAAATCTTATACTTGAAATCTAAATAATAACTTCCCAAAAGCTTGGTCATTGTCAAAAGATTTAGGAATTTGAATGGATTGCAAGCATCAACAATGTATTATAGATGCCCAGGAAATTAATGTAATCTTGAGCAATATTTAAAGAAGGATAGAGTCCAAAAATAAAGAAGTGATAGCTAAGTCCCACAATTTTCTTCCATTATAGACCAGAGTTCAAGTCCTAGAAGTCCTAATCCTTTCATTTATTGAATTCCCTCTCTATGTGTGTACTCTGAGTGGTAAATATCCCATGTACCCCTCTATTTTAGGCCAGTCTAACCTCATTTATTCCTGGCCATCTTTACTCTCTGGCCATCTTCTCACCAGCTGCCTTGCCCCTGATCATACATTCTTAGCTCTGTCTTTCTACTCATACCCATTCCTGCTTTTCTGTTTTGCAGCCATAATTAAATTAATACTGCCATTGCTAATGGAAGGAATATGTCAATCAATATGCTTTCACCCATCATCCCTAACACTTTAAAAACCATATTACCTCTCTTTGGATCCTACTCCACTTTACTTGTGTCCCTATAAGAGAATGTAATCTTCTTATGGGAGATATTGTCTTTCCTTTTGTAGCACAGCATAGTACTTGATACAGAGCAATGATTTAATAATATATTAGTAATTTATATAGATGGATTATAGCCTTGCATTTGATATTATTGTTGAATTAATTATTATCTATGTACCTGGGTATCAAGATACATAACAATTACTTAATAAGATATAGCCACATATCTTTTCATTCATTCATTTATTCATTTGTTCCTTGCTTAGACCATATTTGAACATTGTATTCAGTTTTTTTTTTAGGGAGAACATTGACAAATCAGAAAATTTCTATCAGAGATCTCTAAAATGGTAAAGACTTGTCTTGATTTACATGAAAATCAGTTAAAAGATCTGGGAATTTTTTTTTTTCTGGAAAAGGCAAGACTTAAGAGGAATAATAACTATTCTTTCAGTATTTGAAAGGCTTGTCATGCTTGTTTGTCTTAGTCCTAGAAAATAGAAGCAGGAACAATGGGTGGAAATTACAAAGGGACAAATTTAATGTAAGGAAAGAAAGTGCTCCTAATAATTAGAGATTTTAAAAAATAGAATAGGGTGCTTCAGAAGGTGGGGACTGTCCGTCATTGGAAGTCTTCAGAAAGTGAAGGATGATATTTGAGCTTGTGCTCTGACAGTGTTTGTACTAAAGGACAACACGAGTGCCCTTTCTAAGAGTCACTTCTTTTTTTCCTTAAAAACCAAATGCAAGTCACTCTGCATCTGGAGGTGTTCTGTTCATTTTGTTATTCTTTGATAGTTACTTGTTATACTCATCCTACAACATTATATAGCATTACTGAATGGTATTTATTGTTATTTATTTTACTTATGAAATTTGTTGTGTAAGGATTACTAGTGGCTAGAAAAACATACTAGAATTCATTCATCACAGTCAAATGTTTTACCAATTACAAAGCAATGTATCATCTCTCATATATTTTTACTTATGTATCTTTCTACCTCCCATAATTGTGTATTGAATGGAGAACAGTGGTGTGGTTCCCAGCTTCTTAAACTGTTGATTGTGCTCCCTGTTAGAGTTTCATGAAAAATTTAGCAACAGTAAAAAATTGCCTTCTGAACACAACAACCAAAAGTTAATTCAAAATCAAACATGTAATGACTCTGAGGTGTTTCTAGAGGTGCTTACCTCCACTGCAACCTTGCTTGGTTCTGAACACAATATGCTAAATTTGCACTGCACATGCACAAATGCTACCAGGAATACCTCGGCTCAAAATTATAGATAGCATCGCAAAAAAATTTCTTGGGTGAAAAAGGGGTTGTGATTGGAAAAATTTTAAGTTCTGGTCAAGTTTACCAAAGGAGGCCTAATAAGTCACATTGGCAATAGATAGAATTCTTCAATAACTAACTACATTCTCTATACTTCCAAGTTGGAAAGTTTTTCCTTTTTATTTTTTGACTCCTACTTGTTTAGAGGAGGCAGTCTGGTCCATGAGAAAGTACTAGCTTGATACCTGGGGAGAATTAGTATTTTCTTTTTCTTTTATAAAGTCATTTGGTTGTCTCTCTTTCTTCTATCTATATACATGCATTCCAAACACATGAAGATTATTAGACAGAAGAATTCATTTCAGAAATATAAATCCTAGAAAACAGTATGGACTTATATCTATAGGCCAGATTTTGTTATTATAATTACTGTAGATTTTTTAATATAGGCAAACATAATGAAAATACTTAGTTTTTAAAATTGATGGCACTTCAAATTAATATGAAGTATTTTAAAAAATATTCTTCCAATTAACAATTTCTACTTGCACTATTAAATCTATTGGAATTTAGTTTAGCCATACTAAATTTAGATTGATAAAGGCTAGACATGTATTCAACTTGAGCGATTAGATTTTTCCTTGCCCAATTGTTCATTCAGTCCCAAGGGATTCTCATTTTTCTCCTTGGCTGTTGAATTAACTTACATATTCAATGTTCTTTGCAGCATTACAGGTAATAAGGTGACAGCACAAGATACAGTTTAGTAGAGAGGAGAAATACTTTGTGTTAGGAACACAGACTTCTGTTTTATCTTCTGTTTACTAAAATTTTATTCTGGAAAGAAAAGGAAGGAAGGAGAGAAGGGAGGGAAAAAGTGAAGGAAGGAAGGAAAGAAGAAAGAAGGGGGAAAAGGAGACTAGGATACTGGACAAAAGTTCTAATAGTCTTACTAACTTGGAAAAAAAATCAATCAGCATTTGTTAAGTGCTTAATATAATAGGCCAGGCACTGGAAAAACAAAAGACAAATGAAATAGTCCCCATGCTCAAGGGCTTCAAATTTTATAGAGGGAAATTAAAAGTATGGGCCTAGCCATTGAATTCAAATGTGTGGTTCAGGAACCAGTTTAGTTAAGTTTGTAAGAGTTCATCAGTGGGTTGGCTGCAGGTTATTGAATTTTTTTTTAGCTCTAGAACTCTAGAGTCTTGGCCAAGCTAAAAAAACAATTATAATATTGCTGAAAGAGACCTCCACAGTAACAAATTGTAGAAGCTCTATTGGGATTTTAGACTTCTAAGATAAAGATGTAGTTTTCACGAGTTTCATAGATGTCCTAGGATAGACAAAAGAACAAAAACTTTTTTGGCTAGAGACTCTGGATTCTGTTTTCCACTCTCATCCCCAAACTCTCCTTTTCTTGGTGGGTTCCTGTTGTCTTTGCTTTTATTTTACATCTTTATCTTAATTTGAACCATTAGTACCATTAGTTTATAGAGTAGTTACGATATTAAAGATAATTTATTTCATTTATGGAAAATGTGAAAATGTTAACTTTTTTGGGGGTATAAATTTACATATCTATTATTGTCAAGGACCAAGGAATGAAACAAAGCACATTTATAAGTTTAAAAGTCATTGGATTAGATTTGTATACAAAAGAACAGATTTTTCTGAATTTAAAAAATGGTTCTAGATAGCAAAAAAAAAAAAAAAAAAAAAAAAATTAAATGGTACCTGCAAGAAAAGAAGGAAAACACAGAACAGAAAACACTGAGATCAGGAAGGGAATGGAGGAATTTGGTAAATTCGCATAAATTCTTTGAATATTTACTTAACCAAGTTTTTATGATATTTAGATTGAAGTATATGAGAAATCCTTCACTTCAAGAGAGAGAGGGGAAGATGTGTTGATGGGAATGAACTAAGCACAAGATAGAAAATAGTAGAAGCCCATTAATTCTTCAGTGTTTTTAGAACAGGACGTGGATTGGGGGGTGTTAAGAGGATAAAGTTTTAGCTTATCAGGAGGATTGTAATCATTGGGGAAAAAAAAGAAAAAAAAATTGAGTTAGAAAGATTCATTCATTTCAGAGGTTTTGTTGTAATTGAATTTTTTTTAGTCCCACCTACCCTGAAGGAGCCTTGGCCAAGCTTTAGGGCAGTTATAATCAATGTTGCTGAAAGAGACCTCAGCATAAGATTAAAAGAACACAAGATGTGGGAACAAATTCTGACTGACAACTATTATTTGTGTGACTTTGGAAAAGTCAATATTTTTGGGACTTATTTTCCTCATCTGCAAATTGAAGGGTTTTGTCTAAATGATTTCTAAATCTCTTCTATCTCCAGAACCTCTGATTTATTATATACTTATTTTCATTTTTGATAATTTATTTATTCAATTTCAATCATTTATTTTTATCATTATTTATTTTTATTTTCATTTATTATGCACTAAATAAAGATATAAATTAATTCCTGCATGTAACCAATTCATCAACAAGCATTTATTAAAGACCTACAATATACTAGGAATTATGCTATAGGTGCTAAGGACACAAAGACACGAAAGAAATAGTTCTTGTTCTCAAGGAAATTAAATTCTAGGAAAACAATACATACTTGGGGTGATGCAGAACACCTATTCTAGTGTTCTAGTAATTGAACATTATTAAGTATCTATTATATTACATGTATTATTACATATTATATTAAAATATATCATATTAACGTGTATTACATATATTAACATAGCATATAACAATTTAATATATATCATAAAATTTTTATTTCATTCATGGTCCTCCAGCAGACAATGACCTCAGGTTCAAGGTATTTTCCTGGATTCAATCTCCTAAAATTATAGTTTATGAATCTCCACTGACGTGTTCAACTTTAATAGATAGCCACAGGACATAATTAGATTAAAAAAAGACATGAAATAGTGCAGTAAGAAAAGTGGTAACAAAAATTATCTCTTCCCACCTCCTCACCATCCAAATTACAGAGAATGCCGATGTCAGAGGATGCAAATTTTACTCTGATGCTTACCATCTATGGAAAGTCACTTAATTTCCCTGAGACTGAATTTCCTCATCTCTAAAACAGAGGTTTGCATTGGAGGACCTCCAAGGTTGTTTCTAGCTCTGGTTCCATTGTTCTGCAACCCTGGAACACACTTTCTCACACATACATGTAGCATCTGTGGGAAGAGTGGATGTATATAGGAAACACAAAGTAAGAGGGATACAATAAGACCCGCATGTGGAGAGGTACCCACATAGGGAATGTGTGGTCAGAACAAGCATGTAGAGGGGGCCACACATAGAGAACATGGGTGGTCTCATGTGGAAAGGCAACTCAAGTCTCAGATGCAGCATGCTACATGAGGTAGTATGTAATAATTTAATATATATCATAAAATTTTTATTTCATTTATAGCAAACAGTGACCCCAGGTTCAAAGTATCCACTTGGATCCCATCTCCTAAAATTATAGTTTATGAATCTCCACTGATGTGTTCAACTGTGATATCTTGGTGATGTCTCCATTGTCCCTACTGGATCAATCAATAAGCATTTAGTAGTCATCTACTATGTAGTATCTGTTGCATATCACTTAATCAAATACTTCCAGATGTTTCTCTGTAGGAACCTATACTCTGTACATAGGTAGCTCTTCTGTAATTTCCATTCCCTCTAGCTTCTGGCTTAGCTAAAATCCTTGGTTACTTCTTCATCCTTGAAATGCTGCCATTCTTGCTGAGCTTAAAACATATAGGCTTTCTCAAGCTTTTTTAGGGCAAAAAAATGCAAAAATCATTGCCTGGGAACTAGCTAAAAATTTCCTCTCTTTTGTTGCTTTGAAGTTTTGGCTCCTAAAGTCTTTGATCTCATTAGCAGGAGATTTTCAGTAGAAGGGTGCCCAGCTTTTTACGACATAGAATAAGGCAGTCCCCCCTGGCAGATAACCTCAGATTAAGCCTTTTACTGGGGACTGTCCTTCTTGTCTCACCCTTCCAGATCTGCCTGCGTCTGAGACCTTACTCTAGGTTAAGGTGAGTTTTCCATGTTTCCAAAAACTTTCATCTCTGAAGGCCAATTATTCCTAAGAATTATTGTTTGTACTACTGAATAACTCTGAGGAGTTTGGGGTTCCTTAGTTTTTCAAACCTGTCTCTTCTGTTCATATTCTCCTTAGTAGAAGAACAACAGATAGAGAAAATGGAACTTAGGAAGCAAGACCACAGTCTCTATTACAGGCCTAACTGTATTCTTGATTTTTTTCCTTTTTAAATAGGGGTCTTCAGACCTATATTAGGAAGATAGTTTTCTAGCCATTTTTTCTCCTATGTGGCAAGAGCTATCATACTGTACAAGCATGTCACAAATACATATACACAAGGAAATACATGTGTCTGGGTCATTTGCATGCAGACATTTAGGCAAAGTACTCTAAGTTGCTGTTTAAAAAAAAAACTAAATTATTTCTAAAGAAAAAAGCTCAGAAGCAGACTGTAGTTACATTTGGCTGACGAGGGAAAAGAGGAGAGAAATATGAACAGGTAATTCTTTTATATTGCCCTTAAAGTATCTCCTTTTACTGGAATTCACACCAACTCACTGGGTTGAGCTACTAAAAGAAAAAAAAAAAAACAAACCCAAACCAAAAAAACCCCATTCATTCTACACCTCCGCTTATCTCCATTATTTTCATTTCTTCCCTCCTTTTCCAGGAAGGAAAAAGAGCATCTTAGCCACTGAAATTGCTGTCAAAAAGTGCAGCTGTGGAAGGAAAGGGAGCCAACATTTCCTCCTCTTTTTTTTCCCTTCCAAAATTCATTTTTCACCAGGCTCTCTAAAGCCCCACTTCCATTTGAAAAAATAGTGCCATATTATCTTTGCCAGAGATGTGAATGAACTTTCAACATCTTGAAGGGTTCAGATTATTCCACCCACATGGTAAGATCTGTGCCTTAGACATGTAACTTTGGCAGCTGTGTGGAGGATGGAATAGATTAAAGAGGAAAAAGACAAATATATAAGGCCCTGAGTGCCACCAAACCTAAGAAGGAACTTCATGAAGGTAATAGTGATAAAGTACTACCAGGATCATAAAGGGAATTTGAGGAACACACATATATTAACACATACACATATATATGTCATACATTTTAGAATGATGCTTACTTGCCTAGAGGCAGGAGATTTGCCTGGAAGACTTCAATGTCCTTGAAAGTTCAGTTTCCACCCCTACCATAATTTTTGAGAAAAAGACATTCAGAGTATCATCTCATCCATGAGTATGTGAAGTGATATCATGTTACTAGTCTAGCCACTTTCTGTCAAATCCAGCTTCCTGTGGTGCAATTTCCAGGTATTGAGGTTTACTCCACAGGATATGAATTTCTTTTTTCTTGTGATTTTCCTGGCTTGTGAAATTTTCAAAATCATATATCAAAAAAGAAATGTGTGAAGGACTTTTTCTTCAACTTGGGTACATTGGGTATTTCTTCTGACTTCTCCCACACAGCAGATTCACTAGAATATGTAATAAAATCAAATTTTTGTGATTAGTTGAGGCAGTAGTGTATGTACAAATTAAGGGATTATGATAGTATTTGGATGAGTCTTGTCCTGTATCTGAGTCACACGGATCCTTTGTGCCATGACTCCTATCAAAACGTGACCATCAGCTATTATTCATTGATGTAGATATTGATGTCTGAAGCCATAATGGTCTCCCAAAGTTCACTAGTTCATGATATACTGTAATCTTTGCCAGTTGTTAGTATTGTGTTTGATGAAGGGAAATTTTAAAGTATCAGTAGAAGCTAGGGGCCGTTTACTTCTATAGGGCTCCTAAGAGAGTTGGTAGAAATAGAATTGCTATGGAATAAACACTGGAGTGTGCCTAGCATATAGTAGGAACTTAAGAAAAGCTAGTTAATTTGACTTGACCAGTCTTGTGCTATCCAAGGAGTAATACTAACTTTCCATATAAATATGGTGCTTCATGCTTGTCAAAGTATTTTAATTTCTATTTTATCATTTGATTCTCATGATTCTTTTCAGTGTGAACACTTATGCCAGAGACATCTACAAATACTACAATTCAGGGCTTTATTGAGTGTTTTATTGATTGTCTAGACTTAAGAAATTGGGGGAGAAAACTTTAATAAATGTAGACTAAAACTGAAAGCTCATTATGTATACTTTTTCTCCTCCCAAGGAGCTGATTGTTAAATGTTTATCAGCATCCTTCTGATCATTTGTTGTTTCCTTTCCCTGTTAAGTTTACAGATCTGATGAGGCTTAAGTGGAAAAATAAATTAATAATTTCATCATAGAGTTTCAGAATTGGAAGACGTCTTAGAGGCCCATGTAGCCCTATTAGCACCTGACCAGAAAACCCTTCAGCAATTTTAGAACAGAATATTAGAAGAAGCCATTCAGCTTCTGCTTAAAGATCTTTAAGGAGGGAGAACTCACTGCTTCCTTAAGCAGTCTATTCTACTTTGGGATAGCTGTAATTGTTAGACCTGTGCAAGGTCTAAATCTGTTTTTCTGTAGATCAAGTAAAACCAAGAATAATTCCTCATCCATGTGATTGCCCTTTAAATGCCAACTCCACTGGTATAATACTTGACTCAAGTTGAAACTCTGGGTAGTTATGGAGTTTTTAGGTAACCTCAGGACTATTTTAGGATTATGGGTTAGAAAATGAGCAAACTTTATTCTGAGATTAGATCAACCATTCTTAACTTGGGTCAGTGAATTTGTTTTAAAAGTATCTTAATAACTACAGTTCAACATAATATGTTTCCATTCTAATTCTATATATTTTTGATGATTAAAAACATTATTTTGAGAAAGAGTACATATACTTTGCTAGAATGCAAAGGGATTCATTTTATGTACACACACACACACAAACACACACACATATAGGTTAAGAACCCTTGGTCTAGGGTGATTCTTATTATATAAAAGTTATGTAACAATATTTTTATTATAGAAAAAAAGGTTAAGAACCTTTGTTTTAGGGTGATTCTATTCCCTCTCTGAGGGAAAGTGCTAATTTTGTTAGCACCACAGTAATTCTGATCACCTTAGACAGTTTTATTCCCAACATCATCCCTCTGGTTATTTCTATGTTGATTGCCACCATTCTCCATTTCCAGAGAATTTTTTCCACTTCCTTCCCTACCCCTAGTCCCAAATTGGTTCAAGAACTATCAGACTTGGACATAAAACAGATGATCTTTGGGTGGCTGTCCTGGAATACATAAATAGAGTTCTTACCTGGAGCTTGTCAGAAGCTCAATTATCAGTCTTACTTTCTGGAGCAAGCACTATAAGTTCCAGGACAAGAAACATGAAAAAAATCCTCAAATCAACTTTTATTTTATGGTTTGAAAATACTAAAAACATTTTTATTAGTTTTTAGTCAAGTATTGGAGTGCATATATTAATTTTTTGCACTCTAAGTTTTAGTGCTCTAGGACAAAGTTCCAATGTCACTGTCCTAGTTATAGTTTTACTTATAATATTCTTTTCATTATTCCTTGGAAGAATGCTATATAAAAATTAGGATAATAATTACTAATTTGTTCAGCAATCAATATTCGCCAAATACTTTTTGTATGTTGTAATATTTGATCTCAAAACCCAAGAAACAGGGAGTAAAAGTTCAATTATTGTCCCTGTGTTTATAATAGGAAACTGAAACTTGGGAAGATAAATGACTTGCTTATAATGAAGCAACTAATGAGGATCAAAGGATTAATTTGAACCCTAGTTTTCTTCACTTCTAGTATAGACTAACTCTTGATGGCAAAAGAATTTCATCTTTTTATGATTGATCCCAAGCTTGTAGATTTCTGTTCTGAAGAGGATAAAACAATGGGTGGTAGATTTTGATTTGGTGTGAATTATTTAGGTTTACTCTGTATTGATCATATTGAATAGATAATTGTCACATTTCTACTTTCCTTTGTGGATCACAGGCCCAAATAATCTGTCTGTCTCCCTAGGCTTCCTCTAACTATTTTTCTCTCCTCAATAACTTTTTGAATAGAAAGAAAACAAGAACAAATAGCAAATAATAATAACATTTTGATCAAGTCCATTTGACTTTCCATTTTAAGCTGGAATATCTGTGCTCTGGGATTTAACAAAACTGACTATGTTATAGAGCAGCTTGAGAAATACTTGTTGAGTAGATGAATAAATAGCAGTCTATTTTAATTCAAAGGTGAACATTAGTCTTCTGTGGGGAAAAAAAAAAGTTGTTTAGAAGACCTAAGGATGTCTTAAGAATCTCTGAAATGATAGGAACCAAGGAGACTATTTGCAATGTCAATGGGAGTGGGGTGGGTGGGAGACATCTGGAAAAGTATAGAACAACAATATTCTAGAAAGATGATTCTCCGCAAAGCATTATCTAGCCTCTCCTTCTTTGGCATCCCCATGTCATGTCAGTAGCAAATAGCATCACAGAAGAGGGAAATAATGAGATACCTAAATGATGGTTTTTTTTAAAGGGAAAAAGAACTCTAATTAATTTTGTTCATCTTCAGAGATCACACAGAAAGGAAATGAAAGGTGGTGAGAGCAGACAAGGTGAAAATCCTGCAAATTCTTCAAATGTGAATGAAATTCTGTGATAAACCCTAACTTTCTGGTAAGCATTTTAATGGATCCTTTAATTAGCTTTTCTGGAAAGTTCACTGATGATATGCTGAAATAATGATCCCATATGCTCTAAAGTGTCTAGTCATTAGCCAGCAAGGTGACTGAACATACTAATGCACTTGCCTTTTAGACATTTTAAGCCTGGGCTGCTGGTATGGCCTCCCCTTTGCTTGACTCAGTCATCTAAGGAGTTTACAAGCTAGATTTTTCCTCAAAAAAATTGTGCTAGGAATTTCTGGCCTTAAGATTTCCCATGGTGACAGTTAGGAAGTACAGTGGATGGACTCATCTTGCTGAGTTCAATCTGGCTTCAGACTCTCAGTAGCTGTGTGACCCTGTGAAGTTTATCTCAGTTTCCTCATCTGTAAAAAGAGCTGGAGAAGAAAACTCCAAATGGAGTCATGAAGAAACTGAAAAACAACTGAACAACATAGTGATAGTTAGAAACCTAGAGAAAGGTGATAAAGGGTTCAGGTGACATCAGAACTTTCTCCTAATCAGTGCAACTTTGGTACCAGACTAAGAAAAAGCAGACCATAAATTTGGAATCAAATGGGGTTTATAACATGGAATCACTGCACACCCTAGGGCATCCTGCTTCCATATTCAAAGGTTCATTTAATTATGACCCAAAGATATGACTATTTAGACAAGGTGAGTGAATGAAGGTTGAATCTGTGTGAATAGAGCAAATTAGATGTGACCCAGATGGAGACATTTGAAATGCCTTTAGGTCAATGGGCCATTATGGGACACTTTTGGAATCCCACATTGATCCTGTTGATGCTAAGGCTGGCCTTAAGAATGATCATTGATGAGTGGGTTTGTGAATGGATTTTACAATTCCAGCTTGGTTTGCTGCTGGCGTAGACCCATAGTCTTTGACAAATGCATAAATTCTTCCTGTGCCATTGGCTGAAATGGGCTGATTTGCAGATAATTTATTCAGCATAAATTATTGCTGACCTTAGCAGGAAGAACACACGTGCTTGATCCTCTTCAGATATGTAGTCAATAGGGAATTGTCCAACCACATTTTTTTCAGTATATATCTTTCGGCTAAATCAAATCCTAAATCTTAAGGACATCAGGTAGATTTCTGATATTCCTTAGGGATGTTGAGTCTATAAACCAGCGATTGGATCATACTTTGGTAAAGATAGCTTGCAGTTTGTTTTCTTAGTGTGGAATAGAATGATAATTCTTTGTTGCAGCATTAATTATATTTTTCATTTATGATTTAATTCTTGCATAATTGAATACTTATTTAAATTGTAAAATATGGATGTTTCTTTTAACATCCCAATGCTCTGGTTATGGGATGATTGAAACTAAATATATTATATATTATAAATTAAATTTATAATCCTATAAGTAACAGTATGTTGTCATTATCAGTCTTCATAACTGGATATCATAATATTGATTGTTATTAGGGTTGTCGCGACACAGATTCAGAGAAGATAACTGCCTACATGAACTTAGCTGCTAAGAGACACTAGAGAATATAGTGATGGCCCTTAGGGACTATAATTTGAGTTAGATAAATTCTGACCTCAGCTTTTCCTAGAACATTTAGTCGAGCTCTTTCCTTAGCTTTCTTTACCTCCTACCTTAACATATAATTAATTTTTAACAACTTACATAGCATGATTTGAAAATTGGCCCTTTTCCTAACATCCTGGACTTTACCACTCTGCCTTAGGTGTTACCTTACCCTGAAAATGTTACGTTATCCTGAAAAATGTTATGTTGGTCCATCCTATTGCTAAGTTCCTCCTTTTTCATTTTGGGGAGAGGTCTAGGGCAGTCATTCTTTCTTTCCCTCTCAAACTGGCTTTTAATTCCCTGGATAGTGACCCCAACCCTTCATTTTGTGTGTGTGTATGTGTGTGTGTGTATGTGTGTGTGTGTGTGTATGTGCAGAGCTTTTCAGCTCCCCTTGGTATGTTGTTGTTGCACCCCCTTATATTAGAAAGCAAGCTCCTTGAGGGCATGAATTCTTTCTTTTTGCATACACATGTATCTCTACTGTTAAGTACAGTGCCTGGCACATAAGTAATTACTTAATAAATGCTTGTTGTTTTGTCTTACCAATGAAAACTTGCCTCTAAATGAGCATGGCTATGGGGAGAGTCTTCTATATCATTCTTTTTTGAAAGCCTTTACCTAAAGACAGAAAAATCAGTAATTGACCTTATAAATTGCACAGGAAGTGATTAAAATGGATATTTCTTGCATTACCAATCGGCACTCCCATATTCTCTTCCAGTTGCCCATGATCACGTAAAGCTAGACATGCTGTTCCTACAACTGTCTTGAAATATTTTGAATAATGTAGCATGATATAGGGAAAAGAGGCCTGAGATTAGAATCAATAAATCTAGGTTAGAATTTTGTTTTAACTTTGATGAGACAAACTCAACCTTTGTGATGTTGGTCAGATCACTTTACTTCTGTTTGCCTTCATTTCCTCATCTATAAAATGATGGGTTTGAATTAGAATTTCTTTAAGATCCCTCCATGCACTAAATCCCTCCATTCATATCACACACGTTAAAGATTGTGAATAACATTTCTTATTTGTCTCTGTAGAATATTATAAGTCATTAGTCTAGCCCTGTAATTTTACAAATAAAGAAACAGACATCAGCCAGATAAAGTAACCAAATCTTAGAGCAATGAATGATACAAACAGCCCATAGTCAGAATGGGTTCTCAATTTCAAATCTAATATTTTTTCCCATTATTCCACATACAGTAGGAGATAAGTGTCATGTTGTTAAAATTCATTTATCCAGCACCTATGAAATGTCTATACACAAAACATGGTCCTTTCAGATTATCTTCCTATATTTCAATGTCCTCATATGTTTACAAGTTGTCTTTAGCGTTAGAATATGTAATCATTAAAAGCAGACACTGTTGCTTTGCTCTTCTTTTGATCCTCAGAACTTGGCACAGTGCATGACATACAGTAAGTGCTTAATAAATGTTTGTTGGGCAGCTAGATGTTGCGGTAGATAGAGTAGCCCTGAATTTAGGAGGACCTGAGTTCAAATTTAGCCTCAGACATTTAACACTTTCTAGCTATGTGATCCTAGGCAAGTCACTTAACCCGAATTGCCTCAGCAAAATAGAAAATGTTTGTTGACCGACTGAAAGAGTTAAGGAAGTAGTACATTGTACAATAGCATGCTACTATGGGATGTGGTGATTGCCTTTAAGATGCATAATTTGAATTAGATTAATTCTGTTTGTGATCTGGCTACAAATTTTCTTAGAACACTTAGTCAAGCTCTTTTCTTTTCTATTTTCATCTTTATATTTAATTTGTGTATTTATTGTACTTTATACAGCAGAATGTAAACCCTTTGAGACTATCCCTTTGGGACTGTGTCATTTTAGAAAATCTTGTATTCTGAGCATACAGCACAGTACTTTGCACATCCTGTTTGTGATCTGGGTACAATGTTTTTTAGAACACTTAGTCAAGCTCTTTTCTTTTCTATCTTCATCTCCTAACGTATGTTATATTTAATTTGTGTATGTACTGTACTTTGTACAGTAGAATGTAAACCCTTTGAGACTATCCCTTTGGGCTGTGTCATTTTAGAAAATCTTAGATCCTGAGCATACAGCACAGTATTTTGCACATAGTATAGGTGTTTGATAAATGTTTGTCATTATGTAAATCCAGTTCTCCATTTAAAGAAGCACAAAAACATTCTTAACAAAGAATAGATTCTTTTCAAAAATTAATTCCTCAGCCCATAGAGAATATGTCTCTATAATAAATAGCATTTCCCATTTATTCTCTTTTTAAAAGTCAAAGAATAGAACAATTAAAGTCCAAAGAAGTCTGTAAATATGTGGCCAATAGCCTGTTTTTGCCAAGATACAAACCTCTGTTTCTGGGGAGAATAAAAGGAAATAGATATTTTTTGTTTCATCTTTGCATAGAGATTGTTTTCTTTACAACTCCTCCAATATATCCTTTACCTTTTCTCAGCTCCCACACATAGTATTTTCCTTAATTACTGATAATTTCATCTATGAGGACAATTCTTTAACCTACTTGGATTCCATCTCTCCATGGTTTAAGAGAGGGTCTTCATGAGCTTGTGGTGTTTGGAAAAAAAACATCATTACTTTGTGGCTAATCTTCTTCTTCTGAGTCTCTCCATAGGCTAATAAAATTAGATATTTCTTGTGTGATCTGTAGATAATCTTGTGACATGATTAATTTATTTCTTACTTATTTGCTTTTATTTACTACATGTGCTTTCATCAGATAGTTATCTTTGATTATAAGCTCCTATTGGATAAGGAAGATGTCTACCTTTGTCTGGTATCAATAGATACTTAAGTAGATTTTCTTGGATGATACATATGAAAAATGGACCTTCAGTATCTTCACAGCCAATGGTGCATACATATGTCTATTCTTGATTTTGGAAAAAGTATGATATCTTTTTCTTTTTATGCCATCTTCCTTTCTGAAAATATTCCTCCTTTTTCTCTCACCTAATGGGCCATACTTCCATACATTATAACAAAAAATAAAAAAGAGAGTTCAGAAAAACTGACATTGTCTGGCATTTTATGCATTGGACCAAACCCATAGTCTCTTTGTCTGCAAAGAAGAGAGGAAAACACATTTTCTCATTTGTTTGGTATCAGAGTTTGTCACTATAATTATATGGTGTTCAGTTTTTTTTTTAATTTCTTTTCTATTTACATTTTGTAGGCATTCATATATATTGTTTTCCTGATTTCAATTACTTCATTCTGCATCAGTTTATACAAATCTTATATTGCTTCTCTGAATTATTCATATTCATTTGTTTCTTGCAGTTCAGTAATTTTCCATTATGTTCATGTCTTTAGCCATCCTCTATACAATACTGCATATCTTTCTATGTGATACATTACTCTTCAGTACAAGGTGACTTTTTAATAAGTGGTATTCACAATTGGTAATAGAGTATGGCTACCAAGGCTATTACAATCATAGCTTGAGAATTTATTCAACAGTTCTATTCATTTCTTCAACAAACAAACTTAAGTTCCTACTATGTGTCAGACATAGTTCTAGGTTCTGAGGATACAGAGGAAAAAAAAACAAACAGTTCCTGCCCTCAAGATGGTTATATAATATTAGGAAGAAGTAATATTGTTATTTTTATAATTATATTTGTAAAAAATGTGTCATGGAATTAGGCCTCTACCCTGACCCTTCTGGGGAGCCATGTATGCTCTGGTCTCTAAAGAATATGTATGACCAATGACTCCTAGTTGATCCCTTGTCTCCTAATATGGGAAAAAGCAAGCTTTATCAAAGATGATCCGCACCTAAGCCAGGAAGAGCTACATATTCCATAGATTTTACAAAAAGAAGCCAAAGTTTCTGCCTCTCTCTCTCTCTCTCTCTCTCTCTCTCTCTCTCTCTCTCTCTCTCTCTCTCTCATTTTTTTTGAATGTGTCACTGGGTACTCTGCCAGTTTTCCCTTGGATGTCTAGTGAGAAGGGGAGGAAATTTCTCTCCCCTCCTTCTCCTGTGCAACTATGGTGACTACATGCACATGCCAGCAAGATCATTTGCTTGCCTAGGTGAATCTGTGATCGATTTTCCTGTTTCTGTCTGTTTCTCCAGCTTTATGTTTTTTTTTCCTAGACTCAGGTCACCAAATTGTAGTTCTCAAAGACTGACATTTCTTGGCTTATCAATTACCTCATGACTCCAATAATTTAAATTCAATAAACATTTATTAAGCATGTGTCAGACATTGAGCTAAGAAAAAAAAGATAGTCCTTGCCCTTAAGGAGCTTACAACCTAATGAAGGATGACAACACACAAAAGGAAGCTAAAGAGGGGCATCCCCCAAGGTGCATTTGAGGGGGGTTATTTCATGGTTTTCTGTGCAGTGAAGGCTAGGCCGAGGAGGTACTAAAAGATTTGTTAACCCTCTATGAAGGAAGGCTTTGGAAGGAGTCAGAAGAAAGAGGCAACTAAGGTTAAGTTGGAAAGATTTTGAGTATCAAAATCTATATGGGGATTATTTTGGGATTTGGAAAGATGGGAGGAACATAGTTTTTCATGAAGTGAAAGCCAAGACTTTAATAGGTTAAGGGGGTTCTACATTCAGTTGTCCAGAAGAAGGTAATTTATAGAACAACTTCTCAGAGGTGGAAGTCACTATCACTGAGAGGGTTCTGTGACTGAAGGATCATAAAGTCACATTTTCCTCTTTTTAAAAAGTCTATTGAATTAGTAGATCTTCCTGGCTTGGTTGTCAATCATCTCTGCCAAAGCTTCCCCATCACAGGGACCAAAGGACCAATCAGAAGGCATTGGTCATGCAAGTGCTATAGCAACGGTCCAAACTATCTATACATTGAATTGCTTAGATACTACAGCTCCAAGGTGACAGTGAAATAAATACCTTTTCACCAACCCTGTACAAATGTTTCAGGTTTTTAAGTATTATTGAAAAATACTTATGAGTCTTTTGTGTTCTAAGCATTTCTTTTATGGTAAATGAAATATTTGTTTTATGCTGATATCTAGTACTTTGTATAATGAATACTTTTATAGAAAGAACCTTCTTAATTCCTTTTGGGGAAGCCCTAAACATAAATCAAACCAAGATTCTTTTTTAAAAAATCCTCCTCCCCAGAGTGTAGGAGAAAAACCTGAATAAAAAATAGTAGATATATGTGTAGCACATATGTGTTCACCATGCACACCTGTACACATGTATTTATACATGCAGCTATGTAATTTATAATAAGAATAATGTGTGAAAATACATGTATGTTTATATATTTGTATATGCATATAACATATTGTACATGAATATATGTATATGTATAATAATTAGATTTTATACAGTACTTTTTAAATTTACAAAATTATCTTTTTTGATCTTTACATTAGTCCTGGGAGATAGTTGCTGTTATGATCCCCATTTTATAGATGAATAAACTGAGATAAACAGAGGTTAAGTGAAGTCTAGGGTCACTAAGCTAATCTCTGAAGCTAGACTTGAATTTAGATCATCTTAAATCTGAGGATGATGTTTTATCTATTGAGCCATTGATTGAATTTTATCTAAATTGCATATCCCACCCAGCCTAGGACAGTGCTCAGCACACAATATGTGCTAAGTAAACGATTGTTGCATTGCTTAGGAATCTTCAAGGATGTGTGAATTTGCCCCCAGGACAGAAATCATTTGACCCCCTCCTTCCTCCCAAGTAGAAAGTTACCTCTGAGAAATCATGTTGCATAGTGAACAGTATCCCATTGGAGTAAGGAAGATCTGTGTCCAGGTTTTTCCTGACACATGCTAATTGTTCCATCATTCCCCACTCTCTATGACCCCATTTGGGGTTTTCTTGGCAAAGATACTGGAGTGGTTGGCCATTTCCTTTTCCAATTCATTTTACAGATGAAGAAACTGAAGCAAAGTTAAATGATTTGCCCAGGTTTACACAGCTAATAAGTGTGTGAGATCAGATTGAACTCAGATTTTCCTTATTATAGACCTAGCACTCTATCCACTGGAGCAGCTAGCAACCCATGACATGGGCTAGTTATCTCTCAATTTCTCCAGCCAACTGTCTAAGTGCACAAATTAAGAATATATCGATTTGTATTGGTAAAGAAGGTTCCTCACTAGGAGCTCCTTCTTCAGATAAAATCTCCAGACCAGCCCTTCCTCCAAACGCTTGCAGACAATTTCCATGCAAAGATAATGGAAACCTGATTACCACTAGCTTCCTGAGTCATAAAGGAAAAAGCAAAAGTATACTTTAAGAGACCTGGGAAGACAGTATCAATAGCACCACCTGAAACTGGCTCAAACAACAACAAAATCCTCCTGTTGCTTACATTTGGAGCAAAGTTATTTACGCCTGCAGATGCTGTATTTTAGGAATGGCATATTTTATGACTCTTATAGTGACCTTTGCAAAATAAAAAAAAAAAAAGAAGAAAACTCAAAGTAGCATGTAGAAATAAAATTGAAATTCAGTGATAACATACATTTGTGTTCCTTCAGAAATAAAAGTAGTTGCAGTCTTTAATAATAGCACCTTGTTCTTTTTATGGGAGTTTTAAAAAGTAAGGTTCCTCCATCTGAGCTCATTAAGATTCAGCACATGACAAATCTGTGAGACAGGTGGGTGGCAGGTATTCTGTGAATTATTGTAGATTGAGAAGCTGAGAGATCTGTAGCTACTGCTGTCTTCCCATTGCTGGCAGTGTGGATGCTTGTGGCTCATGACCTGGCCGAATGCTCTCATTTGTGATCCCATCATTTCAGGGATTTCTGGATACTAAGGATGAAGCTGAGACAGTGGTTGCAGAGTCACACTGAGACCTAAACCATCTGCTGATTTTTTGTTAATAATATTTACATTGTCAGCACTGGGTTTGTTACTCAAGAGAATACAATCACCTAAGATGAATTATTTCTCACTAGGATATTTTAGGTGATTTCAAAGAAAAATGATGTGTAATTGCATTTTCAAATACAGGTTCAGGAGACTAAACTAAATTCTCAGAATTTTTTTTTTCTAGTCTAACATTAATTTCAGAGCAGTATTTGGATTGAAATTGAAATTTTGTGAATTCCTCCCCCATGGATTACTAATTGTAAATGTATGGAAGCCTAGAGAAAATCTGAATTAATTAAATTTTTTTTGGGGGGGGATTGGAGGAGGAGTAGGGTCCTGGACATCTGTACTGAAAGACTAAGAAATGATAAGAAGCCAATTGAGTTTCTTTGCTCAAGAAAGGGCAAGAAAAAAATAAAAAGGAGAAATGAGGCAAGGGAATAGAAATGAAGAGAATTAAGAACAAATAATATTAGCAAAGCATTAAAATGGGAAGGAAAATGACTTTGGGGCCTGATAGAACATTGGAGGGGTTTAGGGGACATAGAAAAAGGAAGTTATATAACTACATCTAAAAAATATTTCAGAGGCCATTTAGTTCAACATCCCTATTTTGTGGTAGAATTTTCATTCAGTAATGTCTGACTCATCATACCATACTTGTCCATGGGATTTTCTTGGCAAAGATACCAGAATATTTTGCTATTTCCTTCTCCAGCTCATTTGACAGATAAGGAAACTGAGGCAAACAGGGTTAAGTGATTTGATCAGGGTTACACAGTTAGGAAGTGTTTGAGGCTGGATTGGAATTTAAGTCTTCCACAGGCTCAGCATTCTATCCATTGAGCCACCATTTGCCTCTACCCAATGAAGCCAAGGAAGGGGAAAATGAATTGTATCAAGTCACTTAGTTAATAATCATCAGAGGTAAGATTTGAATCCAGTTCCTCTCATTCCAGAATTACTATTTGTATCAGTGTATTACTCTGTCCTAAACTTCTCTTATTAGACCGAACTATTACTTAGTAGAACATTGATCAAACAAAATAACTCCTTTCCATCCCACCCAAACTTCTGTCATTTGGAGGAGGTAAGGTCAGATTGACATGCTAATTGGCAGACAGATCAATGTATTTTTAAGGCAATAGCCCTTCAAACACTGGAATAAAAAATTGAAATAAAAGCTGGAATCTACAGTGTTCCTCCCCCATCCCATGCCCCAGCCAGTCTGTTGTTACTCTACCAGTTTTTAATGTTCCTGGGAACATCACGTAAACTGTGTTTTGTGGAATGTTTGAAGTGCTAGTTTAAGTCTGGATAAGCACCAAGAAACAATTCCCAAATCATTCTGCTTTTTCCCTGGGGCTAGTTAGCTCATGAGTAGACAATTTTGGGAGGGGGAGAGGTAGAATTCAGCTCCTCCTTTCCCTTAACCTGGCTCATGATTCCACACCACAGCTCCTCAAAGTATTGAGGATCTGCCTTTCTTTAGAGGTCTAGGTCCTGGAAACATAATGAGGAGAGACTAGGAACTCCAATTCGATCCAGTCATTTCTTCACTGTGATTCTTCGTTCTAGTCTTTATTTCTCTGAAATCCAGATCAGCACTCCATTGTGTGCGTGTCTCTAATAACCGACATGTACTTTGTCCTTCCTGTTCAATCTAACAGAAACCATTTGGAGCACATGTTGAGCAGACACTCATTGTTGAGCAGTTAATTTAGAGGGAGAACGGGAATTCCAGGGGGAAAATGCCTCCCTTTGGTATCTAACTCCAGTCATCACCCAGACTCTCTGTTTTTGTTGGCTTGTTGGCATTTTTAATCAATTAATTATCATCATTAGCAGCAAATATCTAGCTGAAATGAAATTTGAGATCTTTGGAACAACTGGGTAGTTCTGACATACTGAATTTTTAGGAGATTCAAGAGTTTTAGAAGTTAGTTTTAGAAGGGAAAGAATTAGACATGGCACATAAATGAAGTGAGACATTCGAGCGACATAAAAACTCAGCCACTTAAATAAGCCTTTTTTCCCAGAGGTTTTGTGTGTATGTGTTGTGTGTTTCTATTTGTATGTATGCATGCATTGCTAGAAGGAGGCAACAAACAGAGACATAGATATTGACAAATATGGTCAGGAATTGGAATAGTTGTGAATAGGCTCTTTTAAGTGTTATTAATTCAGGGCAGTTCTATTCATATTGAATTATTTGCATTTATGTTTTGGCTGAGCTATAAAAGAACACTCCTGAGTCCTGCTCAGTGCATGGGGAATTAAGCATACAGCTCTCATTAACAATCCTGTGAATTGTACAGTATGCTTAATTCCCCAAACACTTCACAGAAAAAAAATTCCCTCTGTCAGTGTGCTGTATACGGCATTGATTTCTAAATTAGACAGCTTAGTATAGTGACATAGTGTTGAGAAACAAGCTACCATATGGGAGGTCTGTCACCCAGAAGATCTCTCCGGCTTCTTGTTTGAGCCAGACATTTTCTTGGGGGGAGGCCAAAGAAGGAAGGCCGGAGAAGTATCTGCAAGAGTTGGCCAGAGCAGCGATTAGCCTTCTATTTTGATCTGTCCTTTTTGCATATCTTTCATTAAGCCTGTAGGGTCCAGAGAAAGATGGGATTCACTTAGCAAGATCAAAAGTGACAGCTTGGGTAAGGAGAAGAGCCACCCTCACTTTTAGGCCGCAGGGATCGATCCTATTGAAGTGGAGAAGCTATAATAATAACTTGAAATCACTGTGTCAGCAGTGTGAACTCATCACAGCTGATGAGAGGGAAATGCCTAGAGGCTTCTGGGATGAAGTCAGGCTTCGGGGAAATAAACAAACCTGCCTTTTCTCCTTAAAAACCCTGCCTACCAGGGCCATCCATGGAGCCAGCTGTCTTCATGGAGAGATGAAGGAACCCCGTCGTGCCCTTTGTGACCCACAGAGGGCAGCCACAGGTGGGTACAAAACGTTCACATCAGTGGGGTCGCTGTTGGAAGGAGTTAGCCTAAGTCTATAAAACTCACATTTGAGATAGCTTCAATGCTTATCATCTGGGTTTCCTTTTTCTTTTCACCTTGCTGAAAAAGGAATTATTACATGAATTCTGCAATTTCACAGCCACGAGCTCATACTAGTGAAACCAGAAAATTATCCTTCTCCTTCTGTTGACTTGCTTTTGTGATTTTATGTATGTGTGTCTGAATTAGTCCATTTGAGATTGGGGGAAAAAAGAAAAAAACAACACATGGCTTGTTTCAGATTTCCAGGAATCATCAAGAACCTTGGGTATAGATGTCCTATTGGTTTATGTCTGAGTAGCTAGCTGAAGGGAGTCTGAATTCTGATATGAACTGCTTAAGTCAGGGAAATGAGAATTTTAAGTGCCTACTAGATGGTTGGCGTTAGTCTAAGAGCTAAACAAAGACAACAACAGTCCCTTCTGCTAAGGAGCTTATAATTGAATTGAAGACAACATGTAAACAACCATATGTGTGTGCATTCACACGCATATATGTCTATATCTTTATCTTTCTATATACCTATCTCTCTGTGTGTAGGAATATATTTGAACATAAGTTCTGCAGATTCTAAATCCAACATAAACCAATGTATCACCAAGCTGATTCAAATTAATTAGTGATCATGGACAAAGTGCTCTTTATTTGTGTCTATGTGTGTGTGTATGTGTGTGTAAAATACATTGGAAGTTATCTCAGAAGAAAGTTGTTAAGATGAAGGAAGTGTGGAACTGATGCTGAGTGAAATGAGCAGGACCAGGAGATCATTATATACTTCAACAACACTATATGTTGATCAATTCTGATGGACCTGGCCATTCTCAGCAATGAGATGAACCAAATCAGTTCTAATGGAGCAATAATGAACTGAACCAGCTACACCCAGTGAAAGAACTCTGGGAGATAACTATGAACCACTGCATAGAATTCCCAATCCCTCTATTTTTGTCCGCCTGCACTTTTGATTTCCTTCACAGGCTAATTGTACAATATTTCAGAGTCCGATTCTTTTTGTACAGCAAAATAACGGTTTGGACATGTATACTTATATTGTATTTAATTTATACTTTAACATATTGAACATGTATTGGTCATCCTGCCATCTAGGGGAGGGGATGGGGGAAGGAGGGGAAAAATTGGAACAAAAGGTTTGGCAATTGTCCATGCTGTAAAATTACCCATGCATATAACTTGTAAATAAAAAGCTATTAAAAAAAAGATTAAGGAGGTATGGGAAAGACTTTTTATAGAAGGAAGGACTTTCAGTGAAGCTCTAAGGAAACCAGAGAAGTTAGGAGTCAGAAAGAGAGGGAAAAAATTCCAGGCTTGGGGGAATAGAGAGTGAAAATGGCCAGAGGTAGACTGTGGAGTGTTGTGTGAGATGAAAAACAGGGAGGCCAATGTTGCTGAACCATAGGTGTCTCTGGAAAGGAATAAGATGTAAGAAGACCAGGGAAGTTAGGTGGTGCAGTTAGAGCACCAGCCCTGAAGTCAGGACCTGAGTTCAAATTTGCCCTCAGACACTTAACACTTCCTGGCTGTGTGATCCTGAGTAAGTCACTTAACCCCGGCTGCTTCAGGGGAAAAAAAAAAAAGATGTAAGAAGACCAGAAATGTTGGGAGGAGCCAGGTTATGCAAGATTTTAAAAGCCTAAGAGAGGATTTTTGTATTTGATTCTTGAGGTAGTAGTGAGCTATTGGAGGCTTTAGAGTAGGGAGGTGACATGACCAGATCAGAAAAGATCAGTTTAATAGCTGAGTAGAGGATAGTTCGGTTGTTAGGAATAACAATTGCAGATAAGCATCTATCTTTTGCTTGAGAGGGGAGTTTTGGGGTTGCCTCTGTGTATATTTTGAGGGACTAAAACGGTATAATTATTTTTTTTACACTTTTAATTTCCTTTAAAAATGTATTAGTTTTTGACATTTACTTTTGTAGTATTTTGATTTCCATTTTTTTCTCTCTCCCTCCCTTCTCTCTCCATTCCTCTCAAGATATCAGTCCATCTAATATATGTTATACATGCACAGTCATATTAAACATATTTCCATATTAGTCATGTTGTAAAAGAAGAATCAGAACAAAAGAGAAAAAGCACAAGGAAAAAATGCAAAATAAGTGAAAATAATCTACTTCAATCTTCATTCAGATTCTCTGAACATGGATAGCATTTCCCATTATGAATCTTTAATAATTGTCTTTTGGAATTATACTACTGAGAAAAACAAAGTCCATCAAAGTTGATCATCTGCACAATTTTGCTGTTATTGTGTGTGATATTCTCTTGATTCTGCTACAAAGAACATTCACTCAGCATCAGTTTATATGTCTTTCCAAGTTTTTCTGACATCAAACCACTCATCATTCTATGAGAACAATACTGTTTCATTATATTCATATACCACAATTTGTTCAGTTGTTCTCCACTTGATGGTATCTCCTTAATTTTCAGTTCTTTGCCATCACAAACACCACTTCTATAAACATTTTTTTGCACATGTGGGTCCTTTTCCATTTTTATAATCTCCTTGAAATAAAGACCTTGTAGTGGTATTGCTGGATTAAGAAACATGAAGTTTTATAGCTCTTTGAGTATAGTTCCAAATTGCTTTCCAGAATGGTTGGATCAGTTCACTACTCTACTAAAGGCATTAGTATTCCAATTTTCCCACATTCTTTCCAACATTTGTTATTTTCCATTTCTGTCAAATTAGTTAATCTGATAAGGTGGGAAGGTGGTACTTCAGAATTGTTTTAATTTATATTTCTCTAATCAATAGTGATTTAGAACATCTCATATTACTACAGATGGCTTTAGTTTTTTCATCTGAAAACTCCCTGTTTATATCCTCTGACCATACATAAATTGGGGAATAATTTGTATTCTTATAAATTGGACTTGGTTTTCTAATTATTTGAATCATGAGATCTTCATCAGAAACACTGGCTAAAATGATAAAATTATTAAAGGTAGGCTATGAAACTATGGGAATTTAGATTGATTATTTGAAGGAAAGATTGCTTACTGTAATTCACCAAGCATTTACCAGGTCTCATTAAGTGTTAAATACTGTGCTAGGCACTGGGGTTTTAAAGACAAAACAAAAAAAAAGCCTTGGAAGATCTTATATTCTGTGGACAATTTTACAGTCTTAATTATTTGTTGGGCTCATCAAAGGTTTCTGACCTCAGAGTATAGAAAGTGTGGTTGTATCCCTGACCAGTTGTCTAACACTTATATTTGAATGCTGATCTCAGCCCACCTATTGGGAGAGAAGAGTAAATAAGGTAATAGTAACTGAATTTTATTTACACTACACTTATAATTAGCCACTCACCCATGATGAGTAAAATTGAATTGTAGGTAAGGGAAAAGGAATGCTGATTAGATTGATTTTGCTATCTGTTTTCTGGAAAAAGGAAAGCTGAAGAAAATATTTCTGGGGGCCTTAAAAACTTATTTGCTGCAGTGTTTTACACATTTAATGCACTTAAACTTGGAGGACTTTCATTAAATTAATGCAAAATTGTAATAACTTTATGAGATTATTGTCTCCTTTGCTAATTGTTTCCCCCCCCCCCCAATAAAATCTTTCATTTTTCTTAGAGGTCAGGGGCCTAGAGCTCTTTCTGAACAACACAATATCACTTACTATTATGAATGAGAGGCAAAATTGTTGGGGTGGTGGAATGTACTATGGGGTAAGGTAAGGTAGGTAGTGACTGGGGAGATACAGTTCTGAACACAATTAGGATATAACTCAAGTCATTTTTACTATTCTCATTAACTTTTCCTGTGTTCTCCCCCCTCCCCTCCATCTCCAGCCCATTACTTTTTGTGGTTTCTCCTGTTTTTCCAATAGAATTCACAATTATGCCTCCTAATCCATTTTATAGAAATTCCTATTTCCTTACTAGTCTAATCCAACCTTGCATCCCAGAGAAAAGAGATACAACAAACTAATTCACACTGATATTGTGTTGATTATAGCATTATCTTTTATACTCTCCTGGGTTATCTTCATTTCAAGAAGAGATATCTGAAAATGGTAGAATTAACCTGAAATAATGACTTTGCAATAGTGGTATTTTTTTTGGTGGACAGATCATAAAATCACAGATTTGGCGCTAGAAAGGATCTGAGAGGAGGGGTTATCAAATCCAAGCCTCCCCCCATTTTGTAGATGAGGAAAATGATATCTGGAAATTGTATATAATTTTCAGACTTTGAGAATTACCTGGAGCACTGAGAAAACAAGTCAATTGTCTGGGATCATCAATTAATTTGAGGCAGCTAAAGTGATACACTGCTTCATGTTGGACTTGGACTCAGCAGGACCTGAATTTAAATCCTCTCAGAAACCTACTAAGCATGTGACACAGTGTAAATCATTTAATCTCCCTTAGTCTTAGTTTACTTATCTGTAAAAGGAAGAGAACAAAATATACTTGCCTCCTAGGGTTGTTATGAGGATCAAATGAGTTAATATAGTAAAAATCTTTTGCAATTAAAATAATATATAAATGCTAGCTCTTAGGAAGTTTCATAGCCAGCACTTGAATCTATATCCTTCTGACTTCAAAACCTGTCTTCTGTTCCTGGTCATTGTTATTCAATTGTGTCTGACTCTTTGTTACCCCCTTTTGGGGTTTTACTAGAATGGTTTTCTATTTCTTTCTCTAGGCTATTTTACAGATGAGGAAACTAAGAGTTAAGTGACTTGTCTGAAGTGTCTGAGCCTGAATTTGAACTCAGGACTTCAGAACTTCAGATCTGGCACTCTATCCTCTGTACCACCTAGCTCCTTTTCTATTCCTTATGTATTTTCATTTCTCATAAGTAGCCATTAATGATGGGGAAATTAATAATAGTAGACATATAGCTCTTTGGAGTCTGTCAAGTATTTTAATTTATGTGATCTCCCTTGGTCCTCACTAAAAGGAGATAAGTTTTTATAGGTATTTTCATTCCCATTTTACAAAAGAGAAAAATTAGTCCTAAAGAGATTAAGCCCAAATGACCCTTTGTCACAATTATTCAGAGTAAGAGAAAAGGGGATTATTTGGAGGAAAGGACCTTCTATCTCCCAAATTCAGCTCAACCCTTTCTGCCTATGTATACAATCAGTCCTGACTATACCGGTCCTGGATTAGCTGAGTTTGTCTTTACTGTGTCTCTCAAGTCTCTATTTAATTATGGAGAAAGAATGTGGCACAAGTTCGCTGCTACGTTTTCCTCTCTCTAATTCCCCAAAGTAATGCTGGTGGCATGTGATTAGTTCCAAAGGAGTAAGTTGAGGATGATGATGAATTGTCACCAAAACTCTAAATCCTTGTTTGTTGCAGGATTAATGAAAATTCTTGAGTGATTTATATCTTTTCCCTACTCCTCTGAAAGGAAAGGTGGTAGAAGAAAGTATAAAGAATAAGCCAGTGATCCCTTATGTTTTTTACCCTGACAACTCCTTTCAATGACAACAAAAAATCTTTTGTGAATCCCCAGGATAATGTAATCTATTAATCATAATATTCTTTTAGATTTTTAAATTGTGTTTACAATAATTATGATGATAACTTTTGCCTCCTCCAAATAAAGAATATATTGTGTGGTTATAATTATAAAACTTATTTTACCTATATTTTATAAAATTATTAAACTCTAATTATGAAATAATTACAAGTATCTTATGTAGTTTAATCGATATGAAAATATTATGTATTTATGGAGGACATTCTGTAAGAATAAAAAGTAGTATGCCATCAATTAATCAATTAATCCACAAACATTTATTACTCTGAGTCTACCATAGGCTAGGCACTTGTTTCAAATGCTGGCGATACAAAATGAGGCAATATACAATCCCTGTCCTCAAGGAACTTCATCATGATGGGGAATCAAAACATAGAGAAAAATCTACAAAGTAAGGTATATGAAGGATAAATAGGAAATGATTATTAGAATTAGGAAGGGCTTGAGAGAGCCTTTCTGTAAAAGATGAGTTTTTAATTTGCTCTTTAATCTGTCCCTTAAAAGGGAAGTTAGTATACAGAATTGAGAAGGGAAAACATTTATTTATGTGGTGGGATTTCTGCTTTCTGCAAAAACATTCTTACACCTCTCCAATTTTCATAATCTTACCTCATATTTTAATCAAATCTAATGCTTTATTACAAGTTGCATAATGTACAAACTATCAAACATATGATAAAATACAAGAAAATGTAAATGATCAATGCATTGTATTCACTGTTGTAGAATCACAGATGAAAAATTAGAATAATATAATAATAATAACTAGCATTTATGAAGTGCTTACTATATAATAGGCACTGTGCTAACACTTTATAGATATTATCTCATTTAATCCTCACAAAACTTTCAGAAGTAGGTGCTATTATTATCCCTATTTTACAGTGAGTAAGCTGAGGCAATCAAAGGTAGGAGACTTGTTCAGAGTCACATCCATAACTAGCAAATGTCTGAGTTGGATCTGAACTCAGGTCTTCTTGCCTGCCACAGCATTCTATCCATCCTGAGTCAGAGCTGCCATGACCTTCAAGATCCAAGAGAGAATCATAAGACCAGAGATTTAAAACTGGAAGAGACGTTAGAAGTCATTGACTCTACCTTCTTCTGCTCCATTTTAGAAAGGAATAAATTGAAGCACAGAAATTGACTGCTCCACAGCTAGTAAGTCTTTGAGGCAGAATTCAAAGTTGTGTTCTCCTAATTCCAAGACCAAGTCCCATGTTCTATTCACTTTCACCATGCTGCCTCTCTAGTCTAAGTGCCTCCCATGTGCTCTTCCTGTATTCTTATGATGTCAGGAGAAATAATAAAAGGCTCCCAGCATTTCACATTAGTGAACTCATTAGATTCATTTGAGTAACTTTGCAGCTGTTAGATTCTTATCAGCCTATATTGTTTCATTGATTAAGTGTATTGAAGATGGGAATTATTGGAACATCAGCTCCCTTTCTTCCTCTACTCTCAGCATCAATCCCTTGTATTCATTTTGGGGGTAAAATTAGCAAGGAAAGATTTTGGAACTGGCTTACTTTTCATTATTTCCAAAGTATTATATTTCTTACAGTCAGAGGACACTGGAAATGCACACCAAAATAACATACTGTAAAAAAAGCTTTAAAAAAGACCTGCAAATAACAGGTTTCCCAGTTACCTTGGTATGTAAATATAAGCCTAAATATTAGTTGAGGAGATAGAAAGTTACTGGGGGCTTTGGAGAGCAAGTTCTCCATCTTGACCCTAGCAAGTTGTCCTCCCGGTATTTCTAGTTTATTTTCTTGGTTAGTCTCTATTGGGATGTGAAAGCCAAATTCGCTTTTCTTTAAAGTTACACTGTAGCCTGGCAAAACTTTCTCTGGGTCTGAAAAACAGCAGGGGATCAAAGCAGTTCTTAAAAAAACATATAACCCCCCAAAAAACTGTGGCAGTGGGCTGATTTTTTTTTTCGAGGAGTAGACTATGCTTGGCTGGGCTGCTGTGAATCTGCCTGGGGCTGTTACTTTGAACAGAAGTGCGTTCCAATCTTGAAAGCCAGCTGAGGATCAGAGCAATGTGCTGGGGCTAAAGCCAGATGTGGTCATTTCCCTGGATTGGTCAGAGTGTGAAGAAATCCTGGAGTGACTGCCTTTGGGGCTCTTCTCCCTTGCAAATATCATCCCCACCTCATCTCATCCCAAAGCTCTAGCTTTTTGATACATGGCCCTTGGGATCAATAGCTCAACAGGCAGTCAATTAGTAGTAAATGAATATTTATTAAGTACCTACTATGTGAGACACAGTACTAAACACTGGAGTTACAAAGAAAGGCAAAAAACAAAAACGAACAAGCAAAATGATTTAGTGAGCTTAAAATCTAATGGTGGGGATATGTAAACAATAATGTACAAATAAAAAATATATAGGATAAATTGGGCGTAGTCTTAGAGCCAAGGCAGTAAGATGGAGAGCCTTAGAAAAGGCTTTTTCACAAGATGGGACTTTAGCTGAGACTTGAAGTAAGTCAGAAGGTATCAGTGGGAGGACAGTGACAAGGCAAACTTTGGACTGAGGAAAAAACTGGAAAAGATGCAATTTTTCCCTTTTTTCCTCCCTAAATGGAAATAATCACTGAAATTTTCCATCCTTTATTCCTCAAATACACTTTAGTGACCTTCAAAAATCATCTCAAGGTTAAGTAACATTGATATGGGTCCATTTGTACTGCTTAGCATATATGAAACAACTGAGGTGGGGTACATTTTCTTCCCCCAAAGAAATGGAATATGTTAATTGATAATGTTATCACAGTTTTATGGCATGGTTAGGCTGACTTTAAAATGAAAATTCTTGAGTTATATGTAGAAGGAAGAAGAAGCAAATATAACTAGTGTGATATTACTGGCAAATCCTGTTTGTTTTCTGGAAGCTCAAATGTATTGGCTATTTTTTCTGATAGGTACTACGATAGTGCTTGATAAATATTTCTGGAACATCAAGAGATTTTCATATTTTGAAAAATTTCATATTTTCAAACAGTAAGTTCAGTAAGATGCTCTCCTTTCCCTTCAACTCCATCAACCTAACAAAAATCTCTTCAGGCAGTAACAAGCCTTTTGTGATGCTGTTGCTGCCTGCTGGAACGGATGTATTTTTACTACAGCATGGCATCACATTTATGTTACTTAAACAAGGGATGTACCTTCTGGAGTCACTTCAGGGAATGTGCCAAGACAGCTCCTGTCTACCCTTCACAAGGGCCAAGAAGGGGAAGGGAGGCTTAAAACTAAGATTGGGTATTTCCGTTCTGTAATCTGCCAATGCCTTAGTCCTTTGCAGCTGAATATTGGTCAAAAAAACATCTCATTTCCCCATCACTTCTGGAGAATGAAAGTTTTCTTTAAGTGCCTTTTCCACAAAGCTACAGCTCTCCTATTTAAAGCATTAAATCTATTTTTATTTTGACCACTTTGAATAAAACTCTCTAAAATGTATGATTATGATACCCTTCTCTTCCTTCTTAAGCAGAGTATGTTGAACATCCTTTATTTGTTTCTTTTTGACAACTTCAGATCTTCATTATGATGTCACTTGTATTATGTCTCATAAATACATCCTAAGGGACTATGGTAAACATCCCCATATATTAAATGATTCCAGATTGTGGCACTTTTTGAATTCTCAAGTCCTCTTTTTATTGTTTTTTGGTCTATGCTCTCTCTTACTCTTTAGCTGTCAATCAGCCGAGTGGCATTTTATTAAGTACCTATGTGCCAGAAGCTACTTTTTTCTGCTAACAGTATTCCTGTCCCTTGTTGTCTCAGTTCTCACCTATAATTTGCTATTTCTGATCTCATACAGATTCTATTCTTTGTATCTTAAATCTTTAGCACATGCCTATTGAATAGGGAAATTAGTTAATTGAGTATGTAGGATTGTGTCTAAAAAAAAGAGTACCTAGGGTCAGGGAATTAGAGCCAGAAGGAAACTTAGAAGTCATCTAATTCATCCCCCTCATTTTAATTAGGTACAGACAAGGCAAATGGCTAGTTCACAGTCACAGAACTAATAAGTGTCTGAGGCAAGAGTTGAGTCTCGATCTTTGAGACTCCAAGTCCAACACTTTCTCATGGTCTTGGCTACAATTAAAATGCATCATTACATAGACTTTGTGATATCTATGAAGACTGATCAGTCACTTTTTTCCCCTCCCTCTTTCTTTTCAGGTTCTCAGATATATTCAATATGGAGTATTGAGGTTACTGGATATGTATTCTCCAGATAGCAAAAGAACCTTGCAAATTGTCATCGGAAGGGAAAATGGAGACAAGAGAGGAAAGGGTGTTGTGGCATGGCTTTGTTCATTTAGTGAAGATTAATGAATTAATGCTGAGGAAGTATTTGAATGCCTTTACATGAAAGGTGTTACTGAACATGAAATATTACCATCACCCCGAAAATGAGTAAGGACTGCAGAGCACACTGCAATGTGCCACATTAAACTCTCTCAAATCACTTTCCATCAAAATTCTCTCAAATGTACCAGCTCAGTTTTGCTTCTTGGATTACCTTCTGTTCACTGAAGATTTGAGACCTTGATAGGTTATGAAGCATGAGAGAAAAATAATATAATAAAAATAACCCACATCAATAGAGTTGAGAGTAAGAACCACCTGGCACCCTCTGAGCTGCAGCCAGTGAAGGATACAAAAAAGAAATGATTGACATGAACGAACAAACATACACCCTGACCAGACATAGCAACAGAGTTCAATCGGAAAGTTATAGCCTGTGACAAGATGAAAGAATACAGGCTTTAAAAGTAAAACACTTTGCGAACATAAACCCCCAGTACATTTCACTGAATCTCTGTGAATCAACATCAGCAGCCCATCCCCTCCCTCCAACCCCTTATCATCCACCCCACCCCTCATCCCATCTTCAGCGCAGGTTCTAACAGGGTCATAGTGACAGGCTTCTTGGCAGACACTGTCCTTTCTGCAAACTTAATAAATGGGTCCAGATGCATGAGTCCTTTGCAAATGTGTCCTCTTCCTACAAGCTTCTAATTTTTCCTGGGCATGTGCTATGGATTACAAGTTATGTTATATTTCCTGCAAACTGGGAGTGAGTTTGTCCACTGGCATACCAGCAATAGTAGAAAATTTAACAGGTAAAGGCATTTGGCCCATGGCCATTATAGAAGTTTTAGCCAGTGGTGGAGCAAAACATTATTTGAGTGTCTATTACTGACAATACTTATTTCATTTTATGTTATTTTTATGTCTTAAACAGTTCATCAATTTGGGGAGTTCCGGGTCAGGAAAATTCTGTCCATCAATGCAGATGACCACCTACTCTGAAACACAATTTTAGAACTTATAGCAATAATTGTAAGGGGAAGGGAAGAGAAGAGACATTTATTAATTGCCTATTATGTGCTAAGGGCTTTGTATCTATCTATCTATCGATCTATCGATCTATCTATCTATAATTTCATTTGTTCTTCACAACAAATCTGGGAGATAGGTAATATTATTATTTCCATTTTATAGATGAGGAAACGGAGGCAAATACGTTAAGTGGCTTGTCTACTGCCAATAACAATGATAGTGGTAGTAAAAATAAAAACTACTATTTATATTAGTGCTTTAAAGGGTCACAAAGCACTTCTGATATATTTTTCTCATTTGATTTTATGTTCACAATGTGTTTTGTTTTTAATGACTATATAGCAAGCATTCAATAGATATTAAGTGAATTAATTAAAAGGAAAACAAAGAATTAATTTCCAGTCTGGGCTCTACCATTTGCTGACCCTAGGATATCTGGGCAAATTATAACTTCTCTGAGTCCTAATTTTCTTGCCTTTAATATAATACTGCCCTGCCTACCTCACTGGGTTGTTGTAAAGAAAACACTCTATAACCTTTAAAGTACAATATATGTGTACCTAATTTATACTTTAATATATTTAACATCTACTGGTCATCCTGCCATCTAGGGAAGGGGGTGGGGGGAAGAAGGGGAAAAATTAGAACAAAAGGTTTGGCAATTGCCAATGCTGTACAATTACCCATACATATAACTTGTAAATAAAAGGCTATTAAAAAAAATAAAGTACAATATAAATGCCAATAGCATATATCATCATTATATACACCTTAATAAGTATCTTATTGGGGCAATAAGGTGGCACATAGTAGGTTATTTAAATGTTAGTGATTATTATTATTATTTAAGATCCTGAAGTTCAACATGGTGCAGTGGAAAAACAAATGGGATTTAGAGTTAAAAGAACCTGAATTCATATGCTCAAAGGGTATCAAATTGCATACCCTTTGATCCAGCAGTATCTCTACTAAGTCTGTATCCCAAAGAGACTATAAAAAAGAGAAAGGGACCCACATGTGCAAAAATGTTTTTTGGCAGCCTTTTTGTAGTGACAAGAACTTGGATGTCCATCATCCAGTCCATCAGAAGGAGAATGGCTGAATAAATTGTGGTATATGAATGTTATGGAATATTATTGTTCTATAAGAAACAATCAGCAAGATGATTTCAGAAAGGCCTGGAGAGGCTTATGTGAACTGATGCTGAGTGAAGTGAGTAGAACCAAGAGAACACGGTACACAACAAGATTATAAGATGATCAGTTCTGATGGATGTGGCTCTCTTCAACAGTGAGGTGATTCTGGCCATTTCCAATAGATTGTTGATGAGAAGAGCCATCTGTACTGTAGGACTGTGGGGACTGAGTGTGGATCGCAACATAACATTTTCACTTTTTTGTTGTTGTTTGATTGCTTTTTTCTTTCTCACTTTTCCCCTTTTTGATCTGATTTTTTGTGTATGTGTGCAGCATGATAATTGTGGAAATATGTACAGAAGAATTGTACATGTTTAACATATATTGGGTTACTTGCTAGGGAAGTGAGTAAGGGGAAGGGAGGGAAAAAATTTGGAACATAAGGTTTAACAAGGGTGAATGTTGAAAATTATCTGTGCCTAGATTTTGAAAATAAGAAGCTTTATTAAAAAAAAGTTCAGATCCTGAAATCACTGACTAGCTGTGTGACCATGGATAAGTCATTTACCACTTCTCTATTCTGTGAGTCTATTATTTTAACTCAAACTATTTCTACAAGATTGCTACTTATAGCATCCATTATAACATTATGAGCCAGGAAAGACAGGAATTCATCGTCCAGCATATGAGACTCTAGTTGGGGAGACAAAACACGCACAGACTATTTGAGAATGTGTATAAGGCAATACCTTAGCACATCTTAAAGAAAAAAAAAAAGATGACAAGATCTGGCTTGATCAGAATGAGAGGGGGTTGTCAGAAAAGGCATTATCATCTGATGGGACAGTGTACTTAAAGTGCTATTTACATTATTATACTTATAAAATTTTTTATTATTACCCATATTCTAAAAATAATATCACAAATTTAGAGCTGAAAGTCTTTAAAGACCTTAGAGAATATCTGGCCAAACTCTCAGATGTGTTGTCATATTATTACTTTTTAAAAAAAATATGATTTAGAATCAGGAAAATAATAGATACATATTGTAAGTTTTGGAGAGAGCATTTCCCATATCATCTCACTTGATCCATACAACAATTCTATAAAGTAGTTCTTATTCTCACTCCACTTTTACAGAAAAGGAAAAGAATAGAGAAGCTAAGTGACCTGAATAGAGTCATACAGGTGGTATCTAAGACGTGAAACAAAGTCAAGCTTTTCTGACTCCAAGACCAGGACTATGTACTATGCCCTCACACTTGTTATCTGTGTGACCCTGGGCAGGCAAGTCACTCTGAACATTTTTAACATCAAGCAACTGGGTGGTATGGTGGACAGAGTGCAGTCAGGAAGACTTGAGTTCAACTGTGACCTCAGATATTTACTGTGTGATCCTGGACAGCTCACTTTACTTCTGTTGGCCTCAGTTTCTTTTGGTGTAAAATGGCCATAATAATATTTTCTCCCATGTCCTCCCCTCCTCAGGGTTGTTGTGAGGATCAAATGAAATAATAATTATAAAGTATTTGTTTTTTGACACCCAGTAAGAACTCTATATAAAGGACTCGGTGGTAGTTGCCACAGTAGTAAAATAAGGCTAATAATACCTGTATTATTAGCTATTATTAATAGCTACTAATATAATTGCAAATTATTATATAAATACTGAGATATTAACAGTAAAGTGCTAAGCACAGTTTCTGGCACATAACAAGTACTTTATAAATATAAATACTACTGCTAGTAGTAGTAGTAGTGGTAGTAATAGAAGAAGTAGTATGATAGTAGCAATAAAATGAGGCTAATAATACCTTTATTGTTATTATTACCATCTATTAATTATTATAATAATTATATTATAAATTATTATACAGATACAGAAATATTAATTGTAAAGTGTTTAGCACATAAAAAGTGCTTTATAAATGTTAGCTAGTAGTAGTATGGTGATAATAATAGAAGTAGCAATGATGATGGTAGCAGGAAAATAAGGTTAATAATACCTTTATTAGTTATTATACTACTTATAAATTATTATACAAATACAAAAATATTAATTGTAAAGTATCTGACACACAAGTCCTATATAAAGTTAATTATTGTTAGTAGTAGAAAAACAAGACTAATAATACCTATAATATTATTAGCTATTAACAATAGCCCTAGCTATTAGAATTGTAATTATGAATTATTATAGAGATATAGAGATAATTATAAACTCCTTAGCACAGTATCTGGCACATAGTAAAAGTTTAATAAATGTTAGCTAGTAGTAATAGTAAAACAAGGCTAATAATAACTGTAATACCTTGCCTGAAAGGTTTGTTTTTAATGTTCAACTGTGGTAATAATAGGGTCTCCCAAAAGTCTTTATGTGATTTCAAACTATTAAAGTTTAAATCTTTTAACTTTTTAAGTTACAATTAAAAATTTGAATTTTAAGTTACAGTTAAAACAAAGTATTGTTTTTTTATTATAGCTTTTTATTTACAAGATATATGCAGGGGTAATTTTTCAGCACTGATCTTTGCAAAACCTTATGTTCCAACTTTTCCCCTCCTTCCCTTTACCCCCTCAGAATTAGAACTTTGAATGGCACTAAGACTTTTGGGATATCCTGTCTATGTAAAGTACTTATAAATCTTAAAGATCTGTATGAATGCCATTTTCTGATATGATGCTGCAAAGGAGAAGGAGGGGTACCAAGGAGGAGATGGGCATAAATGATTGCGCGGAGCAAGGATTTGATAGAGGAGGAGGATCCCCAGGTGGATTTGGTGGGAGTGAAGGAGCCATTTTAATAATGTGGGAGATTTCGGGAAGGGTCAACTGTTTTTGCTATACACAACTTTTAAAAATATTCTTCACAGAAATTTAATGGTGATATCGAGCTTAGGCAGCTTGTTGGGTGGGCTGTGCAGAAATGCCTGTGCTATGTTGCTGTATGCTTCCACCTAACCTGTTTGTGAAGTCCCAGAGCTGGAAGCCTTGTGAACTTCTGACTTGAAGTCTATTGGAATTCTGTGAACATCTTAAGACTCGGACCAATGGGACCAGAAGAGGCCCAGCTGTGCCATTTATACTTTTGGCTCAATCAGGCTTCAAGCCTGGGAGTGCAAAGGTGATGAACAGACAAATCCCTTGTGCTGGCCAGTCCTCGATTCATATGGTTCTGAACTTCACCTTGTAGGGTGATAACTGTGGGGTTCGCACATCAAATGTCCTGAAAATCTCCTTGCCCTCTCTTACCACTGCTTCACCAGGAGGGGTTGGGGTGATGAGTTTCCCCTGCATTTGATTTATGAGGTGTGAGAATCAAATAACCTATATAAAATTTTATGTTGTGTTTCAAGATGTCTCATCGAGACTGAAATACATCTGGTTAAATTCCAAATAAACTGACTCCCCTAGAGTTTTCTCTGAAGCTTACTTGCCGGGTAGCATATGATTAAGGTTAATGTTGTGAAGCAATCCTATAGAGTGAGGTGAAGCATCTGCCCATGCCCTGAGCTGCTTTTGATTTTGGGGAGGTAAGTTAAAGGGTAAGCCAGCTAATTATTCTGACCCACTTTATTTGATGATTTTGTTCGAGGGTGGAATTCTGGATGGAAGGTTGAAAAACCTGAACCTTGAGATTTGTGTCTAATAACATCCTTGAGCAAGCAGGTATGGAATTCTCCCCTCCTTAGTGTGAAAGGGGGCAGTATTTCCCTGTAGCTATCTCATAAGTATGATTTAGATTCATAGTGAATCATGAACCTTTCAGAAAAAATACACCATACAAACAATGGTAGACCAGAAAAACAAGCAAATGGTTTCTGGTTTTCTGGGCTGTCTCTGGTCTAGACCCAACCTTTTTCTTCTGCCTGGTACATCTTCCTCCACTTCTTTGTAACCTTTCACTCAAGGTGTCTTTTTCTGGAGACTTCCAGTTCCTGATAAATTGGTACCTTCCTTCCTCTGATATCAGAATGGAAAACCAATCAGACACATCTGCTAGAGATCTTTTCACTCCTATACAACATCTGGCTCTGCTTCACATAAAAAAAATTATTCTCTTTTGAAGAACTATCCAACAGCATCAACATGAGATCTTCAAATGATAAGAGATTTAAGGAAATCCTTCTCACTGGATTACCAATGTCCTTTTTTCTTTCCTCTGTGTCCCGAAGTTTACCAAAATCAAATCCCACATCCAATGTATTTCGTTCCCTTTAGGGACTGATTTCACCCTTATTTCAGAAGGGACAGGGATCCTGGTTGTTCTTGTTCCTTCTTTCCTCACCATCAATGCTCTTGTGATTTGAAAAACACTTATTATAAAGGCCTAAGAAATTAATAAACTTGCTCAAAATGACATTATTAGTCAGGAACAGAGAGAGATAAACTTTTTTTACTGAGTAATTCTTGTGTCCCAGGAATAGGCTAGATTACAAATACGAAGTGTGTTTATGAAATATTAGTTCTTTGTGCCTTTTCATGGGCTCTTCTCCCATGCCTTTGTAACTTTTATTTCTTGGCTTCATTCAAGCTTTAGCCCAAATCCTACCTTCTGCAGAAGACCTTTCTCCCTTCCCCAATCCTAGTCCCTTCTATAAGACATTGTATATATCTTTTATGTACATACTACAGTTGTTTGCATTGGAAGCTCCCCAGTTGGAGTGTTAGCAGGGACTGTTTTTTGCCTTTCTTTGTATGCCTAGAACATAGTGAGTTCTTAACTTGTTCAGTTATTTTCAGTTGTGGTCAATGATTTGTGACCCTTTTTTCTGGGGGGGGGGGAAGGTTCCTTGGCAAAGATACTACAGTGGTTTGCCATTTCCTTTTCTAGCTCATTTTACAGATGAGGAAATAAGGCAAACAGGGTTAAGTGATTTACCCAAGATTGCATTGCTCCTAAATTTCTGAGGCCAGATTTGAATTTAGGAGAATATTCTACCTGGCCTTTCTATCTATCCATTGTACCACCTCAATGCCCAGTCTTCATATAGGCATGAAAACACATGTAACTTTCAGACTCCCTCCATTGTTTTGAAGATCAACCACCTCTTTATTCTTTTCCATTTTTATTCTCCCTTTCTCTCTAGTCTTTTTTGCTTCCCTAATTCATACTTCAAATCTTGGGATCTCAAAGCAACACAAAATACTAAATTTTTATCTACAGATGTCAATAATTCATTTTATAGACCTATATAAAGAGCCTCGAATGGCATATTGAGAAAGACCTTGGTCTCATGACCCAAAATCTAAACTTCTTGATTGCTGGTTTTCCCCTTGAAGTCTGAAACATTAGCAAGAGTAGAAAAGGAAAGATACTTGGAACATGTAATAGCTATGTAATATTCCCCCCTAACCAATGCAAGTTTATATCATAGACATATTTTTTTGACATTATACTTTTTTTTTCAGTTTCAAAAGGAATAAGAAAAGCAACCAGAAATAGCATTCAAATTCTTGCCCTCTGATAAGGTCAATGCTTTCTCCGCTAGAGTAACCAGGTAATCAAGGATAAGACAAAGATCAAGATGACTGGCGTGGGTTCCTGATAATGTGGAGTGGGAAGCCAAAGGAAATTGATAGGAACTTCTATCATAGTTCTAGTCATAGAAAGTACATAGACTTTCAGGATTGGTAGGAATTTGGAGAAGTATATAGTCCATATTTTCTCAGTTAAGAACAAATAATGCTTAATAGTTAAGCCCATGAAATCTTGGGTTTGTTTGGAGTGACTTCCATTTGTCTGGATCTTTTTTCCAACAGCATTCTCTTTCTGCCTGTCTTGCCATACATGTAGCAACTGCCTTGATGACATCTCTTATTGCTGGCATCTTGGTACATCTTTTATCTGTCAAGAGAGTTAAGGGCAAAAGGGATAAGGCAACAATTTCCCTGTGATTGCTTGGCAAACCAAGACTGATGACTTCTAGTTACTCTTACTATCTTCTTTCTCTCCCCTCCCCAAAGCTAAGGAAAGCCAAAAAAAAAATGCTTGTATGCTTAAAAAAATCCAGGAAATTTCATAAGCTATTGAAAGACTTATGCAAACCTTACATTGGAAATGCTTATAGTAAACTCAACCTCAATATGCTTCTCTGCATATTGGGAACAAATAATGCAAATAACAAGAAAGTATAAATCACTCAACAGCGATTGAAGCATCTGCCATGAGCTAGGTATTATGCTTGTTTGGGATATAAGACAAAAGTAAAATAAGCCTTCCTTCAAGGAGCCCAAATCAAGTAAACCTTTAAAAATACTAATCATAAACATAGTAAGCAAAATCATAATCTTATTACAAATATTTCATAAACTAATTATTATTAATTAAAAATTCACCACATTGTAAGCATTCAGCAATACCTGCTCAAGTTCTCAGGGGTTAGATTATGACAGCTCTCTCTTCAGAATTAACCTGACCTAATTAGCTGGATCTACAAGACATCTCTGAAGGTGCTAAGCACTTTCCAAAGACTAGAATAAGGAGTTTTGTTTGTGAGATTGCTATGGATGAACTAGACATCTCTAAATAAGTTGCTAAGTGCTCATTAGCAGCATGTCTGAGAAACTTTGCCTTTCCTTCAGGACTAATTTTACAACAAATTATGGGGCTACTTGCCAAACATTTTTGAGAAATGACTGTAAACACCAGGAAATGAAGCATTAATTTCAGGAATTCAGTAGATTAGAAAATTTAATGGCTTTGAAAAAAAAGGGTGTAAATTGTTAGTAGGTAAATTGTTATAATGTAAACGGAGTTCACTGTAGTACTTTGCTGAATCAGAGAAGAGAGTTTTTTTAATCCCTCTTCAATGACGGCCTCTATAGAAAGTCCCTACCAGTACTAGGATGCTATTATATTAGTTAAATTAAAGTAACTTTGTTGCATTAGATCAAACAAGCATTTATTTATTAAGCATCTACTATGCACTGGGTACTGGGAGTAAAAAGATAAATAATAACAATCTTTGTCCTCAGGGAACTTCAAATCTAGTGAACTTTTGGGAAAGGAGGTGAGACAACATGTACATACTCAGGTTCATATAAAATAAGTACAAGATGATTCTTTTCCACTCTTAGGTATCAGAAGTGGCCTGGAAGCACTTTGATAGTGATAAAAGTATTGATTATGATATGATGAAATGGACTTTTCCAGGACAGATCTTTAAACAAAAGCTATCCTGAGTTAAGTCCCCATTGTTTCTTCTTTTATTATAATTTGTAGCTTAAAAGATGTAGCTTTCCATCTGGCTGATAAAAGATACAGATTCTTCTTTCAAATCTAATTCTTCTTTTTCTTCTATGAGAATATCTTTTTTCTTACCTGTGCCAATTAGAGAGATGGTGTACAATAAGGCACTGAAATATGCAGAGTTTCTGTTGATTTCTTTTTATTATAGTGCTGAGAGGGTACTTTCTCTTTCCTTCTTTAGAAGTTACTATGGGAGTATGGTAAGATTTCACACTATATTCTCAGACAGGAATCTAGCCATTCAGACTAGGGATAGCTTTCATCAGTGAACGCCACCTCTAGAAACCTGAATGGATTGAACTGATCTCTTCAAATTCTTCTTTCAGTCTCCAGCTTAACAGACTAGTAATTTCAGTTGTTTTAGAGACACAGAAGACAAGACTTGTCTTCCTTTACCAAGTACCTGAAATATTGAAGCACAGAGAAACAAACTCATTCCACATCAAGACAAATTTGAGTTAAACCTTTGTATATTTCAGGTTCATGGTTCCAAGTCCCACATAAGCTTCCTTATCCTTTTTGCACATAGCATCTTTGTTTTGCAATTATTATCAACAAGAGCTAAAAATAAAAAAATAAGGAGTTGAGAGATCAAAAGCTCTGGGAGAAATACATTGGGGCTGATTCATCTACCATCAGACTCATGCTTCTGGGCTGGGAGAAGGCCAATCCTGAGTTTCACACTAATTCCTAATCACTAGAGATATTCATTGTTGGTCCTATATCTTTGGACCCTAGAACTCTTTGTTTTTTTACTATGAAGAAGACTCTCCTTGTTTATATTCTGATTGTAGAGTTCGGAAGGCAGGCCAGTTGGCTTATAAAGGTAGGATGTTTGGGGAGGAGGGCAAGAAAGTGTTAGCTAGTACCGATAACTCCATTGAGAGTATGAATTTTACTTTTGCTATAAACTTACTTGTAGGGAGAGTAAACTTTGGTTTTTGTTTTTTTGTTTTTTTTTTTGTTTTTTTGGTAATACATTGGTCCATTACATTTTGGTTGAAGAGTTTTTTGTTTATTTGAGGCAAATGAGGAATGGAGAAAAGCCATTCATAAAAAATAAAAAGATTTTAGAAAGAAAGAAAATGATGTTTCAAAAGAAGGAAGGGTTGGCCTAGCTCAAGTGCACATTTTGGAAATTCATTATGGAGAAGGCAGACTATTGGAAGTACTTTGGGTTTGTTTTAAAAGATACCTCAGGAAAAGGAAGAGTTCAAAAGGTTTGGCAGGGGGGAGAATGACTGATGATACAGTATTCATACCCAAAAAGGGTGATGGAAAAAGGACAACAATAATTATTGACCCAGATGCCTATTTTTTTCATCTTATGTTATTTTCATATTATAGGCTTCAGAATGAATTATATACATATTGAGATTGTCTTTGATGAAAATTCACAAAGAGAATGGGTAGCCTTTCCCCAAAATCTCATCTGTAGCTGACCACATCTTTGTGGTAACACAAAGTAGTTGTAAGGTATAGAAAATATAAGATCTTGGGGCAGCTAGATGGTACAGTGGATAGAAAACCAGCCCTGAAGTCAGGAAGACCTGTGTTCAAATCTGGCTGCCTCAGATACTTAACACTTCCTAGCTGTGTGACCCTGGACAAGTCACTTAACCCAATTGACTCAGCAAAGAAAAGAAAAGAAAATATAAGATCCTTCTGTGTTTATTATTTGCTCATTAGTCCTCCCAAAATCTATAATGATAGAACAAAACTAGGACTCATCATCATAGATCTTAAAATTATATGGGATTCCTTGACAAATGCAACCACAGAATTTTTTTCTGTCATTTTAGTTGTATCCTACTCTTCGTGAACCCATTTGGGGTTTTCCTGGCAAAGATACTAAAGTGGTTAGCCATTTCCTTCTCCAGCTCATTTTACAGAGAGGAAACTGAGGCAGAGTTAGGTGACTTTCTTAAGGTCACACTACTAGTAATTATCTGAGAGTAGATTTGAATTCGTGAAGATGAATATTCCTGATTCCAGATCTGATGCTCTGTGCCACCTTGCTGTCTGACTTCAAGGATACTTCTGTCTGATAATTCTCTGATTATTAACATCAAGCAGACATCAAGAGACAAATGTCAGTGGAGTTAGTTGTACCCTAGTGTAAATTCCATGAATGAGCTGGGGCCTGTGGCACTGGGAACCGTTTGACTACAAGGTTAATTAATCGAATTAAGAGGGCATTTGGGTAGGGAAAGTTGGATCCTAGGAAAGGGGTGCCATGATAATAGGACCTGAAGGGGAGGTCCTTGGGATAGTTGTACAGGAAAAGTGTATCCTTGGAGGAGGGCATCTTCCAATGTACTCTTAAGCCAAATCCCATTTTCGCCATGTTAATCATTACTCTAGGAGTATTTAGAATGACAAGTAATGGAAGGTGGACATCAAATCAATGTCTTATTCAGTCATTACAGGTTCAAGGAAGGTGGGACTCCTCCCTTAATTGGTTCTTTTGTGATCTTAGATCATGAAAACTCTTGCTTTCTATTCTAATTCCTTATGATTCGGTTCCCAAAAATGAAGTGAAAATTTTTGTTGTTGGCTCCCTCCATGCCTGTCTATACTTTCTCATATCTCTCTACTGTGGTCTTTCTCTACCTTCCCATTGGAGTATAGCGAGACTTGCCGCCATTAAAAAAAATCTGTTATTTTTTATTATGAACTTAGCAAACTTGAACATTTCTGCATTAGTTTTGTTTGTACAAAAACTTTTTAATTTGATATAATCAAAATTTTCTATTTTGTAGTCAATAGTGATCTCTAGTTCTTCTTTGATCATAAATTCCTTCCTTTTCCACAGATCTGAGAGGTAAACTATCCTATGTTCTTCCAATTTATTTATAATCTCATTCTTTATGCCTAGGTCATGAACCCATTTTGACCTTATTTTGGTGTACGGTGTTAAGTGTGGGTCAATGTAATTTGAACATTTCAATGCTCAAAGAACAGAAAAAAGAAAACTGTATTTCTATTATGCACATTTTAAAGTATATGTTAAATTTAACATGATACTGTCAATTTTGCCTTCCTTGTTGATATTTCTTCTGAAATTCCCTCTGTTCCCCTCTATGTATTTTAAAATGTATCATTATTGCTCTTTTATTTATTTTTCTGCTGGCTATTTCTACCTGCTAACTGTGTCATTGCTTGCCATTTTCCTTCCCTTGCCTCTTCCACCTTGCTTTCATATCCTGATTCTGACACAGTGGCTATGTGGCCTTTCTTTAGGCCTATAAGTTGCAGAGAAGGTACTAACCTGAATTAGTATGTGAAACTCCTCATGAAGAGCATCCTATACCAAATGAAATTATGGGTCTAATTTCTATTCCTATCCCTATCCTTATTCACCTATGTGTAGCAATTAATATTCATTGAATGAATTATAATAGACCTGTGGGGAAAAGGGACAACCCAGTGGTATAATAGGGTTCCAGAGAAAAACCAGCTTTCTTTACTTGCACGGTTACTCTCATATATGCATTTAGTACTTTGGCTTAGATCTTTTCGAATAGTAATGTCCTTTGTTAAATAAAAAGTTCTGAAGATACAAAGTAAGGAAAAAAATCACTGAAAGCCATAAGGACTTATTTATAGCACCTGTCACTGTATTTCTTAAGCATTCTGACAAAGGTTTCATTTTTGGCAAGAAATCATACAGAAGGAGAGGAAGAGCCCTCTTTTGCTTTTTTTTTAAGGTGCTACCTTTAGTCAATCTGTGATTTGTTTTTTAAGATTATTCCAAAAGGAAATGTTTTTCTTCATTTGGTCAGTGGACTTGACAGCCAGCAGATGAGCCGTCGCCTGGCTGCACGAGACAGCTTTAGCGTCTGCATTTGAACAGCTTAATTGGGAGAAGTGATCAATTTTTAACATGCCCAGTAGGGATGACATTCAGGCTTTCAGGAGACTTTTGAAGAAATTGTTAAGAAAAAAAAGAAGCTTATTTGCCAATTTCAAAATACGTAAAAGCTTATGTCCCAGTGGCTCCTGCTGGCATCTCTTTTTTTACCCTGATGTTTGACTGCTCTGAGCTTTTTTACTATCTTGAAGTCCATAAAAATGATTATGCTTCAATCTCCTCATCCCTCAGCATATACATCATGAATTCTTGATAGTAAATGTGCATTCAGAGTCTAGAAAGGAAGAATATGAATTTCTACACAACTTATTGGGAATCAGCATGGAATAAGGACCTGAGTTCAAGTTATGACTATGCTACCTGTGTGATTTTGGGCAAGTCAAAATCTCTCCAATTCAACTCAATAAACATTTATTAAACTCCTACTATGTTCCAGGCACTGTGCCAAGTGTTGGGGACACAGTAAGAGGCAAAAGACAGTCCCTGTCCTCAAGGAACTTACAACAGCACTCACTACTGCTATAATCTTATGATTCCATTCTTAGGTTCCTGATCTATTGCCTTTCCTCTTCCTCCTCTAGCATTATGCTAGTTTGCTCTAGAAACCTGGTTGCTTAGTGCATATAAACTGATGACGAAATACAGGTGAATGACTATAGGTTATTAATGTAGAGGTAGAGTGGTATATTGGAAAGATTCCCAAGTGACTTAGAATTAAAAAAAAAAAAATCCTAGTTTCTGGTCCTGGCCATTCTATATGTTTTGCATTTGCATTTGAACAGTAACTTATCCTCTTTGATGTTGAATTTCTTTTGTTTTCTGTCAAGAAAAATAATGATTTTTCTTGAAATATTTTTGTCAGAAAATTGCTCTGCAATTGGTAAATACTTTAAATTATGTATTTACCTGTTTGCATTTTATGTTGTTTCCTCTTAATAAAATGCAAGCTTCTTGAGGGCAGGAACTGATTTTTTTTCTTTGAATTTCCTGTGCCTAGCATAGTATCAATCACAAAATAAACATTTACAAATACCTGTTGAAAGAATGAATATTTCAATGAATCCAGAATCTCATTGACATGGGTATTCCTTCTCTCATGCTCAGATGGCAAACCACCCATACCTTTGCAGCCAGGGTAATTCTTGTTTATGTTCTCCTACATTATCTTCTACAACTGGTTTACACAATATGTTGGAGCTGCCAAGAAGTAAATTCAGGCTCAATGTCAGGAAAAACTCTCCAATAATTAGAGCTGGCTAAAATGGAAACAGATTGTTTTTAGAGGTATTGAATCATCTCCATTTTAAGATCTTCTACCAGAGGATAGTTTACTATTTTTTGGATATTATATAGTGGCGATTTATTTTGAACTGTATTTTGGACTACATGGGTCCCTTCCAACTCAAATTCTGTGATTCTATGTGATCCTGAACAAGTTATTTAACATCTCTGTGTCTTAGAAAGCTTCTTAGGGCATATCTCTTAAGTCTTGGAGGCATTGTGGAAGAAGCTTTCATATAGACCTATGCATAGACATTTTGCAATATTAATTGTGACAACATCTTTCACACACATTATTTTCTAATAGATTGTATGTATAGTTTCTTTTCCCAGATCAATTATGTGTGCTTGGGGATCAAAGAACTTATTATATATCTTTCTATAGAGCATAATATCTAGAACAGTGCTATGCATCAATATAATAGGGAGTCAATCCATTTTGGCAAATTAATTATTTTACTACTTTCTAAATTTGTTAGAGCCTGAAGAATTTTTGTGCCTGGAGCAAGTATGAGAAATCATGCCTGTGGCAAACAGGTCCAAAACCACTTGAAGTGGGATTGATGGGATGTAGGGATAGAATCACAAGTATTATTAGGGAGATTATATTGAAGAGAAGAATTGGGTAGGGGTGGGGGGGGGGTGGGATAAGAGAAACTGACTAAAAGATTGCAAATCATTTTGGCATTCTGGAGCAAAGTCCCAGCTTCACCACCTTAGTTACATCTTTCCTTAATATAAGTGCTGATAGATGACCATTTTGGCATAGAGTGGAGCAGGAATTCTATGTGAGAAATAGCTCTAGGTTATGTGAATGTGAATCATTTATTCATCATTATAATTAACCCTACAGGTTCCCACTGTGCTGTTACACTGAATAAAAACAGAGACAAGATAAAAAGCTCCTTCCTGTTGACGCCAACTTGAATAGGCCAGCTATTATCACTGATGTGGAGCTATATTTTGTCAAGATAATTCATGCCTCACTTTGAGGTGAATGCAGTGTAAGGAATACTTCCTTTGCTGCTCAGCTAGCACACCCACTTCTCAGTAATAGGGCACAACACTCAGATAAGTAGTTGAAGAAAAGCAGTCATTTTTATTTTAACTGATGCTCTACTGTTGACTAATCACAATCTTTTAAGTTGGTTAGTCCTCAGTTTCTCAGTCTCTTATAATGGAAAAAAAATTCTGTGTGTGTGTGTGTGTGTGTGTCTTATACCCTTGCCCCCCCCCCACATCTGTATCTCTTGTCTCTCTCTGACATGAAAACCCATGTCTCAAAGTGGAATTTTTCATTGTACAATTTAGATCAGCTTTATATTTACCAAATTTCCTATAACTTCATGTAGACCTGGAGAAAGAATATATATAGGATATGCTGAAAAGATCTTATGTGTGACTTGCAAAAATGAATTGGTCAAATCAAGAAATGTAAACAATTATTAGTTATAATGATATTATGAGGAAAAAATCAACATTAATAATCCTTATAATGACCTCTTTGAAGGGATTGCCTTTTGCCTTTTAAAAAATGTATCCTTAGCACTTTTCACAGTATCTGGCACATAGTAGGTACTTAAAAATGCTTATTAGCTGATTGATCCTTTTAAAATTTTTCTTCTACACAAATTTATCAAAATGGTGTTTTTTTTGAACAATTCACAAGGATTATGTATTTTGAAGACTTCTGGGGGGTGAAGCCAAGATGGCAGAGTGAAGCCAGGAAGCTGTTCGAGTTCTCCCAGTTCTCCCTGAAAACCACAGCCTCTGTATAGAGTCTGATGGAATGAAACCACTCTCCAGCTCAAGATAGATTGGAAAAACTTTAAGAAAGGTCAGCCTTACTGAGGTGAAAGGGGTGTTCAGCCTAACTCGAATAGACTTTGGAAAAGTCAGTGAGAGGATCTTCATCACAGCAGATCAGCAACTGAGATCCTTGGTCCTGTCTCAATAGCAGAGCAAACCAGTAGGATAGTCCTCAGTCCCAGTTCAGAAAGCAAATTCTGGGAAATTAGGCTGTTTTCTGGAAAGAGCTGATAAAGCTCCCCCCTACATACACAAGGGGCCCTGCACTCAAAGCCAAGATTCAGAGCTGCATAGGAAGCTTGGGAAAGTGCCCCCTTTATCCCAGGAGCAGAACTGGACCATAAAAGTTAAAAAAAAAAAAAAAAAAGAAGAAGAAATGCCAAAAGAAAAGTTAAGAAAATGAGCAAGAAACAGAAAAGCACCCTGATTATAAAAAGCTACTATAGTGATGGAAAAGACCAAAATACCAACTCAGATGAGGACAAAAATCCACAGAGGAAATCTCAAAGAGTGATAAGAATTGGTCTCAAGCCCAATGAAGCTTTTTTGGAAATGTTCATGAGGCAAATAAGACAGGTAGGAGAAAAATGAGAAAATAAATGAGAAGTATGCAAGGGAGAATCAACAGGCTGGAAAAAGAAGGCAATTGCTTAAAAAAGAACAATGAGATGATTGAGGCTAGTTCCAATTATCTTGTGACAAAGAAAACCATCTACATTCAGAGAGAAGACCGTGGGAACTGAGTGTGGATCACACTCTTTTTGTTGTTTGCTTGCATTTTGTTTTCTTTCTCACTTTTTTTCCTTTTTGATCTGATTTTTCTTGTGCTGCATGTTAATTGTATATATATATTGAATTAAATTCACATGATCAGAAAAAGGAAAGAAAAAAACCAAATCATCAGCATTAAAAAATGAAAAGGATGAACTTATCACTAATGAGAAAGACATCAAAACAATATTTAGGAACTATTATGCCCAATTGTATGACCCCAAAATCTAAGCAAACCTAAGCAAAAATGGATGAATATTTACAAAAATATAAATTGCCCAGATTAACAGAAGAAATAAACAATTTAAATATACCTGTTTTAGAAAAAAAAAATTGAAGAAGCCATTAATGAACTCTCTAAGAAAAATATCTCCAGAGCTAGATGGATTTACAAGTGAAATCCATCAAACATTTAAAAAAACAATTAATTTCAATACTCTATTAACTATCTGGAAAAATAGAGAAGGGGTTCTGCCAAATTCCTTCTAAGAAACAAATTGATACCTAAATCAAGAAGAGCCAAAATAGAGAAAGTTACAGACCAATTTCCCTTAAAAGAATGTTGATGCAAAAAATTTAAATACAATATTAGCAAAGAGATTAGAGCAATTTATCAGCAGGATAATACTTTATGACCAAGTGAGATTTACATGAGGAATGCAGAGCTGGTTCAGTATCAGGAAAACTATTACCATAATTGACCATATCAATAACAAAACCAACAGAATGATATGATAATCTCAATAGATGAAGAAAAAGCTTTTGACAAAAATCCAGTCCCAATTCCTATTAAAAGCACTAAAGAGCAGGGGCAGCTAGGAGGTACAGTGGATAGAGCATCAGCCTTGAAGTCAGGAGCCCCGAGTTCAGCTGTGATCTCAGATACTTAATGCTATGTGACCCTGGGCAAGTCACTTAACCAATTTCCTTGGCAAAATAAAGCAAAACACCAAAGAACAGAGGGATAGATAGAGATACATAAATCTCTATCTATCCACTAAAGAGATAGAGGAAAGGGGAGCTTTCCTTAAAATATCAAGCAGTATCTATGTAAAACCAAAAGCAAGCATTATTTGTAATGGAGAGAAGCTAGATGCATTCCCATTAAGGTCAGGGGTGAAGCAAGGATGCCCATTATCACCACTATTATTCAGAATGTACTAGAAATGTTGGCTTTAGCAATAAGGAAAAAAAGAAATTAAAAGAATTAGAATAGGCAATGAAGAAATAAAAATATCACTTTTTGCAGATATGATGATATACTTAGAGAACCCTAGAAAATTGTCCAAAAACCTATTATAAACAATTCACAGTTTTAGCAAAGTTGTAGGATATAAAACTAACCCACACAAATCATTAGCATTTCTGTATGTTACTGACAAAGCCAAACAGTAAGAGATAGAGAAATTCCATTTAAAATAACTGTAGACAAAATAAAAATATTTGGGTATCTACCTGCCAAGACAAAACCAGGAATTATATGAACACAATTATAAAACACCTCACACAAATAAAGTCAGATCTACAAAACTGGAAAAATATCAGTTGCTCATGGATAGGCTGAGCCAATATAATAATAAAAATGACAGTTCTGCCTAAATTGATCTACTTGTTTAGTGCCAATCAAACTGCCAAAAAATTATTTTATAGAACTAAAAAAGATAACAAAATTCATCTGGAAGAATAAAAGGTCACAAATATCAAAGGGATTAATGGAAAAAAATACAAAGGATGGTGCTTAGCAATACCAGACCTGAAACTATATTATAAAGCAGAAGTCATCAAAACCATTTGGTACTGGTTAAGAAATAGGATGGTGGATCAGTGGAATATAATCAGATATATATGACACAGTAATCAAGGCTAACATAATCTAGTATTCGATAAATCCCCAAACTAGCTTCTGGGACAAGAATTCACTATTTGACAAAGATTTCTGGGAACATTGGAAAATAATATGTCAGAAACTCAGCAAAGACATACATCTCACAACTCATACCAAAATAAAGTCAAAATGGGTACATGATTTCAGCATAAACGGGTGATATCACAGGCAGATTAGGAAAGCAAAGGATAATTTACTTATAAGATCTTTGGAGAAAGTAGGAATTTATCACCAAAGAAAAGATAGAAGGCACAACTTTGATCACATTAAATTAAAAAGTTTTTGCACAAACAAAACCAAGATTAAACAGAAACAAGATTAAAAGGGAAGTACAAAACTGGGAAAAAAATTTACCCTCGATATTTCTGATAAAGGGCTCATTTCTAAAATATATAAAGAAATGTATCAAATTTGTAATAATATAAGCCACCCCCACATTGATAAATGGTCAAAGGATATGAACAGATAATTTTCAGATGATAAAATTAAAGCCTTCTATAGTTAGTCTTATGAAAAATGTTCTAAAGCACCATTGATTAGAGAAATGCAAATTAAAACAACTCTGAGGTACCCCCTCATACCTCAAAGATTGGCTAAGATGACAGGAAAAGATAATGATAAATGTTGGAAGGGATGTGAAAAAACTGGGACACCAATGCCGTGTTGGTGGGGTTGTGAAATGACTCAACCATTCTGGAGAGCAATTTGGAACTATGTGCAAAGGACTGTCAAACTAGCCTATCTTTTGATTCAGCAGTGCCAATATTGGCATTCTATCCCAAAGAAATAATAAAGGAGGGAAAAGGATCTACATGCCCCCAAATGTGGCAGCTTTTTTTGTGGTAGTGAAGAATTGGAAAATGAGTAGAGGCCCATTAATTGGGGAATGGCTGAACTTGTGGCTTATGAAGGTAATGGAATATTATTGTTCTATAAAAATGATGAACAACTGATTTTAGAAAGGCCTGGAAAGATTTACATGAACTGATGCTGAGTGAAAGAAGTAGACCCAGGAATACATTATTCACAAAAAGCAATGTATGATGATCAATTATGAAAGACTTGATTATTCCCAGTGGTTCAGTGATCCAAAGCAATCCCAATAGACTTTGGATAGAAAATGCCATCTGCATCCAGAAAAAGAACTGTGAAGACTAAATGTAAATCAACACATGCTATCTTTACTTTTTTTTCTTTCCCATGTTTTTTTTCTCTTTTTTCCTGATTTTTCTCTCCTAACCTAATTCACAAAGCAATGTATATTAAAAATAAATAAATATATTTTAAAAAAGGATTGTGCATGTTTGGTCAATAATTTGGCTTTTACAAATATGAGTCACTATCATAGGGATGGCTGAGTGAACATTAAAAGGTGTTAACATCACTAAGGCTGAACATTATCTGACTCTTGATTTGCATTTAAGTGTCTAAGCCTGAGAAATAGAATCAAAAGTGAGGAGGACTAGGTTCTAATGCTGACTGACTTTGTGATGCTCCTATATTTGTGAGACCCTGTGCTAATCCATTGTAGGTTTGGAGATTTATACTGAAGCAAACTAATTTGGCCAATTTGGTCAAAAGCATCAGATCTTTCTTAGATTCATTTTAACTTATTTAACTTTAGTCTTGGAGGTGAATGAGAAAGTAGGAAGAAGGGAAAAGTACATGAGCATACATTGGAAATAGGATAATTTTAAAGATATATACAATTGAATATATATGTATGTATGTGTATATACATGTGTGCATGAATGAGTATATATGGAGTTCCAAGAATAGAGTTTTAATTTTTATTCTTCTACTTACTAACTGTATAACCTTGGTTAAATTTAACCTTTTCCAGACTTCTGTTTCCTCCTCTATAAAATGAGAGAGTGTTCCTTTCCAGCTGTCAATCTGTGATCCTTTGATCTGTGACCTGGCTCTCCAGGAGTTACAACTCATGCATCATTTTTTCATCAGTGAAATCCAGGTCTTGGATGAGATGATCTTGAGATAAGAGATGAGGAAGGGGGATCACTGATCACATGACTAGCATCCCCTCAGAGTTCAGTATGAATGAATTCCCTACAACAAATTGAATCTGAGATGAGGAAGAGAACTAGGCAGTCTCTTGCAGGCACATCTGTTTGATTTAATATATCTGTTATTATAGGCAGGTAGATGCCAATTAATTAGTAGAATGGGAGATAACAGGTAAAGTTTTAGTCAAGGGTCAAGAGAAGGATCTACATAGAAGGAAGAGGAGTTAGGTTAGAGTAAAGGCATGGTCTTGTAAGAAAGACTAAGAGACCCTCTTTTTTCCCACCAGCTTCCCAATACATACTCACATGCAAGTTTTTCTTAGCTAGCTCTGCTTACCCTCCACTCTCAGTTCTGATCAAGCTAGGTTGCCTAGGCTGTCACCCATTTTTTTCTGAGATTCTAATTTCTTTCCTTTCCAGTGTTCTTATGCCTAGGCCCTTCCAGGTCACTGCTTGTGGGGCAGACATGGCTGCTTACACTATTTTAATGAGCAGAGAATCCCTCCAATAAGATCAAGACCACCCGGCCTTATCATCTTCCCTATACTTGTGCCTTGCACACCCATGAGCATTGCTACGTGCTCTGTAACTGTTTCCTAGGAAATTCAGAGGGTATAGATACCCTGCAACCCAAATCTCCTATATGTGTTCTCTCTCCCTATTAGAATATGAACTGCTTGAAAGCAGTGACATTCTCTTTGTATTTAGTGTTTCAGTGACATTCTATTTGTATTTGTAATTCTTAACATACTCTCTGGTGCATTTTTGTTGTTCAGTCATATTGTGTTCTTAGATACTGGAGTAGTTTGTCATTTCCTTTTCTAGCTTATTTTACAGATTAGGAAACTGAGGCAAATAGGATTAAGTAACTTGTCTAGGGTCACAGAGCTGATATGTGTCTGAAGCCAGATTTGAATTCAGAAAGAGGATTCTTCCTATCATTTTTCACCCTGCCCCGCCTCATCCCCCCACCTTTGTATATAGTAAGTATGTTTTTCCATCCCATTTATCCATCTGCTAAGTTTTAGTCTAATTGCACTCTGCATTTGTGGAAGGAGTTTTCCTCACTGACAGTTACTCATGTTGATAGAATCACAAATTCTTTGAGTGTCCTCATTCATGTTTAAAATGGCATTTGTATGAGACAGATGTTATTATTGAGAAGATTGTTACAGAAGGCTCAAAAAGAAAGAATGTCCTACATGTATTATATTCATGATACTCTTGGTAAGAATAAAATATTGACATTTTGAAAGGTTGGTGATTTTTCTTAATAAAGAAAAATTTGAAAATATAAGCAGTTTATTAAAGCTCTGCACCAAAATATTTTTTAGAACCTTTTTCAAAATTATCTTTGAAGCATTTGGTACTTTATAAGTGTTTCTTTTATAGCTATAGAAATACTATGTGCTTAATAGTTTTAAAATTTCATATGGAAACTCTAACTACTTCATGATACAATTGTCCTATATTATTTTGTCAGAATAAGAATTGGCAACAATTTTTATTCCTTCTCCCTTAGAGGAGCATATTCCCTGATGATCTGTTACATTTATCAATAGGTTTCCATATTTAACCAGATTCTTCTAAGGTGTAAACATAAATCTGATATAAATGGAAAATGGTCCACTAGTGATTTTTGAATAAGTAGATTATTTTGTAGGGCATTAACATAGAATTATAAATTTAGAAATGGAAGGGACCTCATATTATCTAATACAATCCCTTCCTTTGATAAATTGGGAAACTAAAACCCAATGTTTGAAGTTTCTTGTCCAAGGTCACATAGGTCATAAGGTGTGGACCTGGCAATTGAGTCAACACTTTCTAGTCCACTTCCAATGCCTCTTCTCCTCCCCCAATTTGGATCACATCTTTTATTGAATTACTATTGCAGTGAATTAGAGTAATAAATGAGTGATGAATAACCACACATTAATAAAATACAAATACAATATAAGCTCATTGAAGGCAGGAATGAAAAAATGGAGAGAGTATAGTGTAAAGAGCATTGGATTCAGAATCAGAAAGCCAGAGGTAAAATTCTGGGTCTATTTGTTACTTATAGTATCTTGAGCAAATCATTCCTCTTGGCCTTAGTGTAGTCATCTGTAAAAAGGGCATTGGACTACAGGATCTCTTAAATTCCTTTCAACTCTAAATGTATGATCCTAAGACCACTTCACTTTTGTTTTTGTAACCCCTATCAGTAGCATTGCACCTGATACATAAAAAGTGCTAAATAAATATTTGTTAAATTAAATAATAAAAAACAGTTAAATCATTATTTATATATAGATATAGCTTTGTTTAACCTGTATTTATAACCCAAATGTTACCATGCTTCTTAATGCTTATTGAATTGCTATCTGAATAAGGAGAAGACAATTAGAGAAATCCTTAGGCTGGCATTTATAGCCAGCCTAAGTGGTATGCTGATTCCACTGAGATATTATGCTTTGGGTCAGTAGCATCTCTTAAGCATTTAGAGGAGTTGGATAAGAATCATATAATATGAGAAGGTGTGGAGAGTTGCAACCTTCATTGATAGGAAGAATAACAATAGTCTTAGCATCACAGATTGATCAAAATAAAGAAACATTAATTAAAAATCCAAGAAACAGTGGAGCCAAACCTTAAGAGCTATCACAATAGAAGCATACTTTTTTTTTCTGAGTACAGAAAAACCTATCCTGAATCTTAAGATTCATCACATCACAATTATATCATGGATTATACTATGCCATGGGTCAAACCATGTCTCCCAACCATCTGAGCTATATTCAGCAGAAGGTTGATATATCATGGTTTACCAAGATCTTAGACATTTGTTCTATTCCTGACATCTGTATTATAAATACATTCTACTGTATAAAACTATGATCTGTTGGTTTATTATGGATGAGTCCATATATTTTCCTAACCTGCCTACTGTACAAGTACATTTCTCTGTGTGCGTTCCATCTTCACTTGGTTTTAGTGATTTGTGGTACATTCTGTATTAATTGCTCACTATCCTGGGAACTTCACATATCAATTTGACTCCACCATATAATGTGATAATTCACTATAAAAGTGTTTAAAATACTCCTTTGCAGTAGCAACTATTAAAGGGAACATATATTCCCATTTGCTTTAAGATGAATTGTATCCTAACTCTCTGAGTAGGAAAAAGGGGTGTTAAACCTACTGAATGGGTAACAAGTAAAGGAATGATCTTTTATACTTTAAATTAATGCAAAAATCCAGCAGCTGTGGCAGACTTGTTAGATAGAGTCTGACTGAGGAATCACATGAACAAAATGCAGTTTTCTAGTCTCAAGAAACATGGAAGTCTATCTTAAAACTCTCCTCTTTCAGTCAATCAACAGAAAAAGAAGTATTATCAAAGTACCTACTATGTGCCAGGTGCTAGTCTAGGTTCTAGAAATGCAAGAAAAACATGAAAAAAATCCCTATCCTCAAGAAACTTGCATTTTAATGGGGATGGTGATAGAAAACATGTATGAATGTATATATATGCATATATATATGTATATATAAATGAATGCGACATTATTTGGGGAGGTAGGTAGGAAAGTAATAGCTAGGCAAGAGGGTCAGAAAAAGGTAACACAAGTTATGTTTTGAAGGAAACCAGGAATTTCAAAAGATGAAAGTGAGGAGAAAAAACTCCAGGCATTGTGAGGGCTGGAGCTGGGAAAGTGGTAAATAGGAATGCAAAGCCATGGTTATGGAAGATGAATGGCAGGGAAAATCATGGAGTGCATAGAAGGGAATGTTATATAAGAAGACTGGCTAATTTATAGAAAGCTTTAAATGACAGAACAGGTTATACTTTATCTGAAAGAAAATAGAGAACCATTCGAGAATAGGTTATACTTGATCTAAGAGAAAATAGGGAACATTCGAGGTGTGTTTGTGTCTGTGTTTTTGTATGTGTCTGTGTGATGGGACAGAAAGACATAATATAAGGATTATCACTTTGACAGCAGAGTAGATGGACTGAAGGGGGAAAGATTTGAGGCAGGGAGATTAAATAGGCGGCTATTGCAATAGTTCAGGAGGGAAGTTATGAGGCAACTAGATAGTGCAATGTATAGAATGCTCTGCAGTTAGGAAGACTTGGGTTCAAATATGGCCTCATTACACTTGGTAGCTGTGTGACCTTAGGCAAGTCATGTAACCTCATAATTGTCTCAGTTTCCTCTACAGTAAAACAGATATGATAATATTGCCTCTCTCCTAGTAGTATGAGAACCAAATGAGATAATATCTGTAAAGTCCTCAGCATAGTGCCTGGCACATAACAGGTACCACATAAATGTTTATTCTTTCCCATCCTTATAATTAGCTCTAGAACCAGGATGGTGACTCTTTGAGTAGAGAGAAACAATTAATTGCTGAAACTTTCACTCTTTTGGTTGGTTCTGCATGCAACCGAGTTATGGGCCTGAAGAGTAAGAATCTTTGGAAGCTATTAAAATTCTTACAACTTCAAATATCTCTTATGCCAATGTCTGAAACTGATATACTGCAATACCTCATTATATTTCTGGATCTTCTTCAAAAGACCTTGGAGTTAAAGCCAACAGAAATGTTTGCTTATTCAGCAGCTAAGGAAGGCTATTGCAACCTAAAATGTACTCTTCTTATGAATAGACCAGGAAAGGCTTCTTTTTGTCTTTGTCTCCAAGTAATGAAGATAAGACCCATCTTTCACAGTTTGTCATATCACATTCAACTACATTTTGCTATAATTGCTGATGATGAGACAGTTCCAGTGTGACAGTATAAATAAAGAAGTGGTATTGAAATTGAACAGACCACATTTGACAACTTATTGGATATTAGAAGTAGTGAGATAAAGAAAAAAGTGAAAAATGAGTGATGGGAATGAAAAATTTGGTCAGTTCAATTTATATCCAAGAGACTTCTGATGCCAAGATGGCAGACCGAGGAAGAAATCCTCTGAAGCCCTCCCATGTTGCTCTCCAACAATTAGAAAACTGTCTCAGAATTGATCTAGGAGAAGGGAAACAGCTTCCTAGTTCAGTAGGAGAGGAAAGGTGTATCTCACTGCAGTGTGTATGTGTGTGTGTGTGTGTGTGTGTGTGTGTGTGTGTGTGTGGCTAGGTCCAAGAGTAGTAGCAGCAGCAGCAGCAGCAGCAGCAGCAGCAGCAGAAGAAGAAGAAGAAGAAGAAGAAGAAGAAGTAGAGAACTTTCAAGCATTTCTAATTAAAAGACCAGATTTTAATAAAAAAATTGAACTCCAATATGACTTAAGAAGAACATAAAAATAGTTTTAAAAAATAAGAAAGAAAAATCAAGAAATTCAGTAAAGTTAAATTGTTTATGTTTTTTAAACAATTTTATTACTGTAAGAGCAATTAAAAGAACTATATGTAGTGACTATAAGGTAACATAAAATAAAGGGATGAGAAAGCAAATTACACAAGAAAAATAAGGGGGAGATTGAATGGGTTAAATTATCTCACATAAAATAGCTAATATAATGGAAAAGAAAATGGGAGGGAGGTGACAGGCAAAGCTTGAATCTTATTCTCATCAAAATTGGCTCAAAGTGGGAATAACACATACATTCAATTGGATGTATGAACCTATCTTACCCTATAAAAGAAGTAAGAAGAGACAGGGATAATAGAATGGAGAGGAAATGTTGAAAAGGAGAGTATATTGGGGAAAGTGGTGATCAGAAATAAAACATTTGTGAGGAGGATATCATGATAGTGATAAAAAACTATTTGAAATTATTAACAACTTTATCAAAGTTGAAGAAACCACATAAGTCATCAGCATTTCTATATATTACCCACAAACTTCAGCAGCAAGAACAGAAAGAAGCCAAAATGCTAAAATAATTGTTGACTACATAAAATACTTGGAAATCTTCCTATCATTACCAATCCAGGAATTATATGAACACAACTATTAAACACTTTTCACACAAATAAAGTCATATTTAAACAATTGGAAAATATTATTAAATTAGAAAATTAGAGAAGTATTAATTGCTCATGGGTAGGCCTAGACAGGACAATAAAAAATAAAAAAATGGGAATTTTACCTAAATTAATTTATTTATCCAATGTTCTAGCAATTAAACTGTCAAAATTATTTTATAGAACTAGAAAAAATAATAGCAAAATACATCTTGAAGTGATGAAAGTGAGAGAAAGTGGTCTAGCTATATGAAATCTCAACCTATTATAAGGTAGCAATATTCAACGTAATCTGGTATTGGCTAAGAAATAGAATGTTGTATCAGTGGAATATATTAAGTACAAATTACATCACAATAATCTATTGTATGATAAACCCAAAGATCCAAGCTTTTGGAACAAAAACTCATTAACTGACAAAAATTCCTGGGAAAAAATATAAAACAATATGGTAGAAACTAGGTATAGACCAACATTTTACACCAAGATTAAGTCAAAATGATATCTGATTTATGCATAAAGTGTGATAACATAAGCAAATTAAGAGAGCATAGAATTCATCAGATTTGTACATTCTTGAAGAGGACCATGACATCAGGAAAGTCATGCCATGGCATACAATTAAATTTGATTATAGTGAGGGAGGACTGAAGGAAGAATTTAAGACCAAAGAAGATACAGAAAGCATTACAAAATATGAAATAGATAATTTTGATTATATAAAATTTAATTATAAGGAAAAGAGAAAATTGGGAAAATTTTTGCAACAACATTACTGATAAAAGGTCTCGTTTCTGAAATATATATAGAGAACTAAGTCAAATTTATAAAAAAAATACAAATCATTTCCCAATTGAGAAAAGATCAAAGGCTATAAATAGGCAGTTTTCAAAATGAAAAAAAAATCCCTAACTCACCATTGATCAGAGAAATGAAAAATTAAACAACTATGAAGTACCATCTCACACCTATCATAGTGACTAATATAACAAAAAAGGAAAATGTTGGTTGTTGAAGGGAATGTAGGAAAACTGGGACACCAATTCACTTTTGGTGGGGTTGTGAAATGATCTAACTATTCTGAGAACAATTTGGAATTATGATCAAAGGACAATAAAACTCTACGTACTTTCTGGTTCTACAATACTCTTGCTATATCTATATCCCAAAGACATCCAAAAAAAGGGGAAAAGGCCCTCTTTGTACAAAAATATTTATAGCAGCTCTTTTTGTGGTTGCTAAGCACTGGAAATGAAATGGATGTTAATCAACTGAGGAATGGTTGAATAAAGTGTGGAATATGATTGTAATGATATACTATTGTGTTATAAGAAATGACAAGAAGGATGATTTCAGAAAAACTTGGAAATATTTACATGAACTGATGCATAGTGAAGTGAACAGAACAAGAACATGTACAGTGTAGCACCAATATTTGATGAAGAATTATGAATGACTCAGCTATTCTCAGTAATACAATAATCTAAGACAAACCCAAAGAACTAATGGTAAAACAATACTATCCACCTCTAAAGAAAGAATTGATATTGATTAAATAAAGACTGAAGCATGCTATTTTTCACTTCCTTTCTTTTTTTCCTTTGAATCTTGTAAATAAATAACCAAAAAGTAACAAAAAATGTCTTACATAAATGCATATGGTATAATAGATAAAAATTATGTCTCAGGAAGTGTGGAAGGAGGGGTAGAAGGAAGGATAGAATTTTGAACTCTAAACTTAAAATAAAAATGTTAAAAAATTAATAAAATAAAATATGGCAAAATTGTGGTTTAGATTATGATAACCTCTTACTGGCACTATTTTAATACTGGTTTCTCTGTGACCAACTCTAATTCTGTAATCCATCTCTTACACATGAAAAAAAAATCATATCAAACCAAAACATCCCTTTACTCAAAATCCCTTCTTACTATAGGAAAAAAATAAAAGTTATTTTTTGTTGCTCTTTGTCATTAATTTTTGAGGAACACCAATGATATTATGATTGTTTTCTTGATTTGCACATGAATTGGATTTAAGTGAGGAAGAATTGCACAAAACTATCAGGCTCATTCTTTCTTCCCTAGTCATTAAAGTTCAATGCTATGACAAAAGTTAAGATGACTAGCCATAGTCCTAGATGCAGAATCCTGGTATCTTCAATGTTTGACTAAGCTCTAAGCATTTCACAGCAACTGCTTCAGCAGAATATATACCTATTCTATGTTGGGAAGATTTCACATGCTTAGGGTAAGCATCCTCCTAATTTACCGACAAGTTTGAAGCCTATTGGTTACTTTCAATATGGTTTAGCCTATCTGCCAAGATGGTATAACTGAAGTGTGGTTACTATATATGCTATAGCTTCTAAGAGCCCCAGGTTAGAGCTGGGTCTTAGGTTGGGCACAAAAGGTGAATAAGCAGCCTTGAAAATGGCTTGGCAAACCCTCACACCAGAGATGCTAGTCTTGTTAATTACTCTGGTACTGGTCTTTCATGGTTTAGCTTTGAATTAACTTTCCAACTTGATTCTGCTATTTCTTTTTGTAAACTTTGGGCTTTAGCTGAATTGGAGTACTTATTTTTCCCTGATTATAGAGGAAGTATACAGTGCCTTGACTTTGGCCTTGGCTTCAAATATATATATTCAAATATAATATAATCAACCTGACTTAATTAGCTTTTAGGAAAAAAAGCATTTGCTAAGTCAGAAGAGTTAATAATAAAAAAAAAATTCTTCTGACTTAGCAAATGCTTTTTTCCTAAAAGCTAAGTAAGTCAGGTTGATTAAATTATATTATCATATATATTATTATATTATATTATATTAACTGATAACCATGAAAGGAAAACACACTGTTGGTACCTTGTAAGCTATAATCTGCCCCAAACTTTTAGAAAACTAAGGACACTGCAGCTACAATTCAGAGACTTGATTTGTCACTGCAAGTAGGAGTTGTAATAGTTGCCCCAGAGCATGCTATATATTTGGAACATATTGCCCCATTTACTTATTGAGATACTTCCATTCCTTCAAACTCCAGATAAAGTGAAGCTTTTGTAAATTCTTCCCAGATTCCCTTAGTTAAAAATGCTCTGCCCCTCCATTTTTCCAGAGCTCTTAGCATATCTTTTTTACCCATAAGTTTCTACTATGCATCATGCTTGTTTATATACATGTCATATCCTTCCTCTTGGATTTTAAGTTTCTTTAAAGGCAGAGGCAGTGCCATTTTTCATCTCTGTATACTTAGCACCTAGCAGGATGTGTTGCATAAAGTAGGCTGCTCAATGAATGATGGTCAAACTTTCACAGAATCACAGATTTGGAAGGTGAATTCAGAGGCTCTCTACTCTAATACATACATAATGAACAAGTATTTCTTCTCCAATATCTCCAAAAAGGGGTTTTCTGAACTCTACTGGAAGACTTTTAGTAACAGAGAATCCACTATCTCTATTAGTTATCCATTCACTCTTGTATAATAATAATTGGAGAAATGGACAATTGTTATATTTTGTTTTGGTTTATATTAAAGCTAAATGGTTCCCAATGACATCCACTACTGCTCTTAATTCTACCATCTGGGGCCAAATACTCAAACTCTGTATTTCTAGTCTGGGCTAGGGAGACCTAGTTTTTTTAAGTTTTCAGATTAAAGGTTAAAAATTACACAAAATACACAGTGGATAGTGTGTTGGACTTAGAGTAAGGAAGATTTGTGTTCATATCCTATCTAAAGACACTTATCTTTGTGTTTTAGATAAATCACAACCTCTGCCAGCCTCATTTTTTTAAATCTATAAAATGGGGATAAATAATAGCAACCACTTCACAGAGTTATGTACTTCAGATAAAACAACATATGCAAAGTACTCTATCATCAATAAAATGCTTTACAAATACTATTCTTTGTCCTGGTATAGTAGCAATTTTGTGTATATTGGGTTAGGAATTTCTATTGCTAGTCCATAAAGTTGACTGTTACTTTGTCTCTATATGTCTGTCTTGTTTCTCCTTCCAATCCCCTGCCTCTCTTTCTCTCTTCTATCAAAATTGTGTATTTATTTCTTGGGTTTTATCCTACTAAGTGCTATATTGGTCGCTGCTGAGAGAAAGATCCTTAAGAGAAAAGAGTCCTGGTTCTCTTAACAAAGCCTTTGGTAGAAGGTGTAGGAAGTCATATAATTATGAAGAAAAATCTGGCATTTTTCTTTACAAGCTGTTCAGGATGGTTTGGGATAGGAAGATCAGGGATGCATGTAAAGAATCATAGAATGACTGGATGTCAGAGCTAGAACTGAAACTTAGTAATCTTCAAACCCAACTCTTTCATTTTCTAACTTAGAAAACATATTTGTAGATGCCCAATGATTCACCCAAGTTGATATTTTAAGTTAGTGGCAGAGCTTAGATGAGACATGTTGTCTGCATCCAGGTCTAGTAACTCTCTCTAATAACAGCATATGATGAGCATTACTATTGACTGCTCTCTTACTTTTGGATTGAACTTTTCATTCCCCACCCCCCCCAAAAAAACAATGAAAATCCAACCTGTCCATTATGCAGTGCAAGTATCAAAGTGTTCTTTTAATTGCAGCTGTCAGTATAATTGAAACAGAAAGTATTTTTGAGACAGTATTCTAAAAATGTAATCACAGAGTAGTTTCCATTTTGCATTAATGTTGCAAATATTTCTGTCTACTTAATTTTGCTTCTTTGTACAACACAATTCTTGAAATTGAAGTCACTCCAGCATCTAGTCTATCTAGTATATTGTTAAAGTAGGAACAGAATAACTATGGTTCCCTTAGGTATGATATGACTTTTAAAATTTAAGCTGGACTTCCAAATGACTTATATTAATTCAAATCCAAATGAAATAAGTGCTTGATGTATACCATGAATTTTAAATGTATGTGAAAATGAAATTAAACACATACCAGATTAGAAGTATGATGGCCAAATAATATTTTTAGAAGATTATTTGAATGGGTATTTGCTAAATGACTATTTGTATCTAGTTGAGTAGGAAAAAAAGAACTGTTTGTACTGTAATAATGGACTGAAATTCTGGAGAAAGAGAGCAAAGGAAAGAAAGAAAAATGGAAGAGAGAGTGAAGAGGAAGAGGATGAAAGCAGGGGAAGAAGAAAGAAAATGAAGAAAGAGTGAGAGAAGAAGAGGGAAGGAGATAAGGGTCAACTCCTATTGAAACAGAACCCTTTGTGCAAGTATGTAAATAGATTTTCTCACAGTTTTAGACATATTTTTCTTTTTTTTTAAACCATTGATTCTTTAATAAATTTTCACATTTTCCTCTAACTTTATTAACATTCTTTTTTTAAATTTAATAGCCTTTTATTTACAAGTTATATGTATGGGTAACTTTACAGCATTAAAAATTGCCAAACCTCTTGTTCCAATTTTTCACCTCTTACCCCTCCCCCCCTCCCCCAGATGGCAGGATGACCAGTAGATGTTAAATATATTAAAATATAAATTAGATACACAATAAGTATACATGACCAAACCATTATTTTGCTGTACAAAAAGAATCAGACTCTGAAATATTGTACAATTAGCTTGTGAAGGAAATCAAAAATGCAGGTGGGCAAAAATATAGGGATTGGGAATTCAATGTAATGGTTTTTATTCATCTCCCAGAGTTCTTTTTCTGGGTGTAGCTAGTTCAGTTCATTATTGCTCCATTGGAAATGATTTGGTTGATCTCATTGTTGAGGATGGCCAGGTCCATCAGAACTGGTCATCATATAGTACTGTTGTTGCTGTGTATAATGATCTCCTGGTCCTGCTCATTTCACTCAGCATCAGTTCATGTAAGTCTCTCCAGGCCTTTCTGAAATCATCCTATTGGTCATTTCTTATAGAACAATAATATTCCATAATATTCATATACCACAATTTATTCAGCCATTCTCCAACTGATGGGCATCCACTCAGTTTCCAGTTTTTAGCCACTACAAAAAGGGCTGCCACAAACATTCGTGCACATACAGGTCCCTTTCCCTTCTTTATGATCTCTTTGGGGATATAAGCCCAGTAGTAACACTGCTGGATCAAAGGGTATGCACAGTTTGATAACTTTTTGAGCATAGTTCCAAATTGCTCTCCAGAATGGTTGGATTCGTTCACAACTCCACCAACAATGCATCAATGTCCCAGTTTTCCCGCATCCCCTCCAACAATCATCATTATTTTTTCCTGTCATCTTAGCCAATTTGACAGGTGTGTAGTGGTATCTTAGAGTTGTCTTAATTTGCATTTCTATGATTAATAATGACTTGGAGCATCTTTTCATATGACTAAAAATAATTTCAATTTCTTCATCTGAGAATATTTTTCTCTGTGTCTATAGACTGTGTCTATTTTTCTACTGTGTCTATAGAAACAGCAATATGTTCTCCTCTTGTTGTGGTTGAGGTAGGGTGACATTCCATTTGATTTGATGTCCTGCTCATGCAAACTAATACATTTAGAAGGTTAGTCCTTTCTTCACACTCTTCTGTGAGGTAGAATAAAGTGGACAGAATGGCTAGTAGAGAAGTAAAATAAATACAAATGTAGGTTCAATGAGAAAAAGGTAACAGAGTGAAATTGGAAGAGTCCATTGGACTTCATTGGAAGAGTTCATTAAAATGACTGAGATTTAAATCCTAGTTCTGACAAACTACTTGTATGGATTTAGGAACGTCATTTTACTCTTCAGGGCTTCAGTTTCCTCATCTATAAAATGAGATGGTTGTAGGAGATGACCTCCAAAGTTGCTCCCAGTTCTAGATCTATACTTCTTCCATTCCATGACACAATAGAGGGCTGTGGGACTTTTATTATACATTAATTCTGGTGGGAGTAGAATCATTCTTAGCCCCATTATATTGGCAGCTAGATGGCACAGTGGGTAGAACATTGAACTATGAGTCAGAAAGATAAGAATTAAAATTTGGCTCAAGACACCAGCTGTATGACATGCACAAGTCACTTAACTGATGACTGCCTCAGTTTCCTTAATTGTAAAAAATGAAGATTATAATGGCACCTACCTCTCAGGTTGTTGTGAGGATCAAATGAGATATTATTTGTAAAAAACATTTGATGGAATATGAATGGAAGAAAATTCATTAAGAGAGGACATTATCTAAGGTCACAAATACAACCTGGCATTGTAAAGAGTACTGGATATGAAATCAGAAGAAGTGGGTTCAAATCTTGCTTCCGAGTCTTCCTAGTAGCTGGGTAGCCTCGAGCAAACCTCTTAACATCTTGAACTTAACTTTGCTAAGTCTCAGTCGCCTCACTTATAAAATGCATATCTATATGGCTTAAATAAATTAATATCCATAAAGTGCTGGCAAACTTTTTAAAGTGTAATGTAAGTATCAGTTATGAACATTTTTAATGGAAAGAGCAATTGATATGAAATAAATAAATACTGAGTTAAATAAGCCAAGAGGCATTATTCTGTTGTTATCCAAATCATGATTTGCCTATTTCTCAATTTCCTTACTTAGGGAAGAGTGATAGGTAATAATACTTGTACCTCAGTTCTTGCATCTGTAAAATGAGGGTATTAGGCAAAAATTCTTGCTAGCCATGAAAATCTGTGATTCATACTCAATTTTCTATCTCACAACTTTGTTAGAACATCAAATGAGATGATGTGTGTGACAGCATTTTGGTAAAAATGAAATACTACATAGAAGTGAGATGGTATTTTTATTATGCTTTGACAAAGCTCTGGACTGCTGCTGAGTCTTAGAAGATGGGCTTCCAGCATGGAGGGTGACTTGACAGGAAGGTGCTGAATTATACTGAAAATTCTGTCCTGTATTTTTCTTGAAGAGAGAAACATTCTTCTCAGACTATAAGAAGCCTTTTTTTTTTAATCTCTTGAAAAACTCAGTACTGTGTCCTTTCAGATGGTCTCAGACGGATTAAAGCTAGGAGGGAATTTTTACAAGTCTCAATCAGTGTTTATGTTTCAAATTTCTCCAATTTATATAAAGATAAATTCTTGCTAAGCAGTTAAGCTAGCCCCTTAGCTGTAGTAGCTGCAGGTTCAGTCTGTATTTGGGGTATAGACACCTATTTGAGGTAAGAAGGGTATAAATAGAGGATATAAATAAAATATCATTTTACCTCAGGTCTCTTTCTCCTTTTTATCCCCTCCAACTGTTTTCTAAGGGTGTTGAAATCTGCTGAGATTTATTTTGATGAAGGTAAGTTGCTTCTCGTTATCAGGCAGTAAAGATGTTATGTTATTGTTTACTGTTTCCCAGCAGCTCCGTACAGTGCTGTCTGAACACTTGTGGTTATAATAGGCAGAAATAATGAAAAGCCATTTTTGCTAGTGATGTCCAAAGCTTTGATTTACCTCTTCAGTAAGTGAAGGATTTATTACTGACACCGAAGGTGGTTTTGAAAGATAACGGCCCACAGTACCATAACAGCAAGAGACTTTTGAGGGCTGATCTTAGCAGTAATGGGTCAGCAGGTATGGAAGAAATTTCAGAGATGTAGATCTTAGCTGCTGTGAGGGAGCACAAAAAGAGGAGATCTCCAAAGTATCCAAAGACCCAGCCAAGGGAAAGGATTTACAGATTAAAATCACCATCTCGTGTTGCTCACTCAGAAGAGATTTGCTATAAATATAGCACATGCTATGGAGTTAGGCAATGAGATACAGTGGACAAATTGTTGGACTTGGAATCAGGAAGACAAGTTCAGACCTCACCTTTGACACCTAATTAGGTGGATGACCTTGGACATGGCTAGGAAGTGGATGGCTAGGAAGGCACCTAAGCCTTGGTTTCTACATATGTAAAATAGGGATGAAATAATTACAGTTCTTACCATCTAGTCACATGACTAAGTAAATAATTTTTATTTATCTGAGCTATGGTTAGTTCATCTATAAAATAGACTGAATATTCTCTAATGTTACTTAGCAACTCTATAATTCTATTCCATTGTGAGTTTTCTTGGACAGAGTTAAATTATGAGGTGATTACACGCAAATGAGAGATTTCATCTAAAAGCAAAGCTTTTTGCCCTAGTCTTGGTTTATGTATTTGGTGAAATAAGAGGGAAGAAATCTTTTAAATTCCTTTCAGTTAAGTTTCTTATGTGCTAACATTTATTAAATGACTATAGGTTTCAGACATTGTGTCAGGTTCTGGGAATATGAGGACAAAAACAAAATGGTCTCTGCTCTCAAGGAGTCACAATACATTTTTTGGGAAGGAAACAACATGTAAAATACAGAAAAATTAAATATGAAATATGAACAAATGTTTAGGATAGAACACTAGGAACTAGAGGAATCTGGATAGACTCCTTATAAAAGGTGGAACTCAAATAGAGTTTTGAAAGAATCTTTGAATAATAGAGGCATTCTGGGAAGATGATAGAGTAGGTCAAAAATTTCCAGGCTCTCCAAATATCCTCCCCAAACCAACAGAACATCACCATAAAATGAACAAAGAATGCCCAAAATAAAGGGATAAAATAGTTTTTCTCTTAAAACAACATTAGATGACCTCAGGAAACACAGGACCTCCAGAGGCTGAGGTATGTCTGAAGTGAAGAGCAAACACCTCCAGGCCGGCTCTGCTGAATCAACAAAGCAGGCCCTGGCAGCAGCTACATCAGGAACAGAGGAGGCCTCAAGAAATTTCAGCTCACAACCTCAGGAACTTTCAGATGACACATCACAAAACTCTTTTTTTTCTTCCAAAAATGGTGGCCTTATCTTCACCAAACTGGGAGAAAAATGGACCAGAAATAGATGGGATATCATATTATACAATGGAAAATATGTTGAATCTGGAATGAGAGAACCTGGGCTTAAAGTTCAGCTTGACTTTTTACTGTCAAAGTGACCTTTGGCTAATTCATTTAATCTCATTTTTGTTCTCTGTAAAATGAGGGGTTTGGATTATATCAGAGCTTGGCAAACTATGACTTGCAGGCCAAATCCAGGCTGTAGTTTGCTTATCTTTTGTCTAGATGAATACTAAGGTACCTTTAAAGTTCCCAGATCACCTTAATACATATCATTTCATTTGAGCTTTGCCATAGCCTTTTGTCATAGGTATCATGTAAGTGAATTCAAACTCAGAGCTTTCTACCTTCAGGTCCAGTCCTTTATCCACAACTCCAAACAATTTCTAAATCATCCAGAAGACTGGCTTAGGACTAACAGAATGAGACAGCAGGACAAACCCTCGGAAATTAAATGATCTGGGGATCTTATTTTACAGATCAAGAAAGCAAGGTTCAAAGAGTGTATGTAGGACTTAGCATATACTTATTAACCAACTTAATGAATCCACTGATTTAAAAAGATATGAACAAAGAATTGTGCTCAAGATTCTAGAGCAATTTAATTACTCTGAGTCTAGAATCCATGTCTTTTGATTCTTGGTTCAATAGTACTTTTTCAACTACCCCCATATTATTCAAAGCAGTTAAATGGCTCAGTGGATAGAGTTGAGCCTGTAGTCAGGAAGATCTGAGTTCAAATGTGGCCTCAGATACTTACTAGCTGTGTGACCTTAGTCAAGTCATTTAATCTCTGCCTAAATCCACTGGAGAAGAAAATAATATCTTTGCCTAGAAACCTCCATGAATAATAGTAATATTCTATGGTTCACAAAATCATGAACAGTTGGACATGATTGAACAGCTAGAATCCATGTCTTCTGACTACTTGTCCAACAGTAATCTTTCAATTATCCCCTATACTTCTCAGAAGAGGCTTTAAAATTCAATCAAAATAAAAGAAATGACGTTTTAAACTTAAAAATATTAATTCCTTAAAAAAAAAAACCCTCTTTAATAATATTTCCCATTGCCACACTATTTCCTTAACCTCCACTGTCTCCTTGCACTTCAAACTGAATTTTAATTTCAAAATACTTGTCATTTTTCATGAACTTCTGAAGCTTCTCATATTCTACTCATGTGATGTTTGGGGAAAAATATTTTATTTTTCTTTAGGTTTTTATATTATTTAGAGAAACTCACCAGAGATAACTTTTACTTTAAACACATGAAGTTCCTTTGAAAATGTTCTATGGCTTAAGAACTTGGAGACTTTGGGTCCTTTTCTGGAGGCTAATTTAAAGAAGTGTTTTTGATTGAGAGTAAGGCTTTCCACTGTATTCTACAGAATATTGGGAGGGGAAAGAAGGTGGAGTTTCCCATCAGCATATTGGCAGAGATTGGTAGGCTAGAATCATAGAATATTAGAGCTAAAAAGGACCTTACAGATCAACCAATCCAAGATGAAGAAATCATGACTCACAAGGGTTCAGTGTCTTACTCAAGATCCTACAAATAGCAAGAAAACAAAGAAGAGTTATATGTAAATTTCCTGAGGGCAGGGATGTTTTTGGTTTTATATCTTTAGTATCATCTCAGTGCCTTTTATGGAGCAGTACTTAACAAATGCTTGCTGAATTAAATATAATTGAAACCCAGATCTTTTGACTCAAATTCCATCATGATTTCCATTACACTATATTATTTATATATTTGGATAGTGAGTATGAAAACTGGGACAGGGAAACAATGTAAAGAGATAGAGGACAAATGCAAGGTTTTGTTGTTATTGTCATTTTTAAAATGAGTGGGTGTGAAGGACAACCTAGAAAAGGCTCATAGATTAAAAATATAGTTTTTGTAAAGAACATAGTTCTCTACCAAAAGACAGGGTCATGAAGACCCAAAACAGTCTGGAAAAGTAGGAGCTACATGGAAGAAGCACAAAGTCTTTGGAATAATGGTTGAGGAAATGCTGAAGATATATGCTACTTATGACAGCTATGCACAGGCTTATTTTTTCACACTCTTTGACTCATTATGCCCTCATATTGCACCCTAGGAAAAATTATTTAAAGCTAAAATTTGTCACATTTAGTTTTGAAAAGGTAGAGTAAAAAGGTACTCAAAATATAATATGAATCAGGGATAAAGTAGCAATTTACTTTCTCTACACAAAGAAATACTCTACAAAAAGGGTTATAAGTATTTCTTATCAAGACTTAAGCAATTAGCATCTTACAATTTACAACAAATATTATACTCTGTTAGGAAGGCAAGACTTAAAACGATTAAAAACCAAACACTTTCTGGTGAAATCCTCACAAATAGAGAAACTCCCATAAACAGATAAAGAGAAATATACTGTGAATGTGAATGGAAGAATTTACCCATAAAACAGAAGTGGATAGCAGACTAAATTAGAAACCAGAATTGAACACGATGTTCAACAAGAAAAAATGTGTGAAATAGAAAGACACACATACCAAAACACACAAAATTAAAACAAGTGGGTAGAGAAGAATCGATTATGCTTCCATCTGAGATTAAAAAAGGGAGAGGTAGCAGTCATGATCACAGGCAAAGCAAAAGTAAAAAAATAAAGTTAATGAAAAGAGATAATCAGGAAAATTACACTGTGCCAAAAAGTGCTATAGACAATTGAATATCAAAATTTTATAAATGGTTTCTTTGAGAAAGGTCTTATTTCTTAAAAATAAGCAACTGACTCAAATTTAAGAAAAAAAAATGATAAAAAAATAAGAACCATTCCTCAACTGATAAGTGATCAGAGTCAGTTTTCAGATAAAGAAGTCAAACTTATGTGTAGTCATATTAAAATGTTTTGAATCACTATTTTTATTGTTAAAGCTTTTTATTTTCAAAATCTATGCATAGATAATTTTCGACATTCACCCTTGCTAAATGTTGTTTCAAAATTTTTCCCCTCACTTTCCCTTACACCTTTTCTAGATGGTAAGTAATCCAATATGTTAAACACATGCAATTCTTCTATACATATTTCCATAATTATCATGCTGCACAAGAAAAATCAGATCAAAAAGGGAAAAAAATGAGAAAGAAAACAAAATGCAAGCAAACAAAAACAAAAATAGTGAAAATACTCTGCTGTGATCCACAGTCAGTCCCCTCTCTTCATCACAAGACCATTGAAACTATCCTGAATCATCCCATTATTGAAAAGTCATGTCCATCAAAATTGATCATTGTATAGTCTTGCTGTTGCCATGTACAATGAATAATCTCTTGGTTCTACTCACTTCCCTTAACATCAATTCATGTAAGTCTCTCCAGGCCTTTCTGAAATCATCTTGCTGATTGTTTCTTATAGAACAATAATATTCTGTAACATTCACATACTATAAATTATTCAGCCATTCTCCAACTGATGGGCTTCCACTTAGTTTCCAGTTTTTTCCCACAAACATTTTTGCATATGTAGATCCCTTTCCCTCTTTTATTATCTGTTTTGGATACAGGCTCAGTAGAGACAGTGCTGGATTCAAATGGTATACACAGTTTGATAGCTCTTGGGGCATAGTTCCAAATTGCTCTCCAGAATGGTTGAATAAATTCACTAATCCACCAACATTGTATTAGTGTTCCATTTTCCCATATCCCCTCCAACATTCATCATTATCTTTTCCTGTCAGTCTGAGACAATCTGAGAGATGTGTTGTGGTGCCTCAGAATTGCTTTAATTTGCATTTCTCTGATCAACAGTGATTTAGAGAACCTTTTCATATGATTAGAAATGACTTAATTCTTCATCTGAAAATTGTCTGTTCATATCCTTTGACCATTTATCATGTGGAGAATGGCTTGAATTCTTATAAGTTTGAGTCAATTCTCTGTATATTTTAGAAATTAGACCTTTTGTCAGAACCTTTAAATGTAATTTTCCTCCCAAGTTTATTGCTTCCTTTCTAATCTTGTCTACATTTGTTTTGTTTGAACAAAACCTTTTTTAACTTAATGTAATCAAAATTATCCATTTTGCATGCCATGATATACTCCAATTCTTCTTTGGCCACAATTTCCTTCCTTCTCCACAGGTCTGAGAGCTATCCTTTGTTTTTCTAATTTGCTTATGTCACTCTTTCTGTCTAAAAAACGAACCCATTTTGATCTTATCTTGTTATAGGGTGTTAGGTATGGGTCCATCTCTAGTTTCTGCCATACTAATTTCCAAATTTTCCAGCAATTTTTGTCAAATAGTGAGTTCTTATTCCAGAAGCTGGGGTCTTTGGGTTTATCAAACACTAAATGACTAAAGTCATTGACTGCTGTGTTTTGTAAAGCTAATCTATTTCAATGATCAACTATTCTATTTCTTAGCCATTACCAAATGATTTTGATGACTGCTGCTTTATAATATAGTTTTAGGTCTGGTACAGCTAGGCCACCTTCATTTGCATTTTTTTCATTAATTCTCTTAAAATCCTTGATCTTTTGTTCTTCCAGATTAACTTTGTTATTTTCTCGAGCTCTGTGAAATAATTTCTTGGGAGTTTGATTGGTATGGCACTGAATAAGTAGATTAATTTAGGTAGTATTGTCATTTTGATTATATTTTCTCAGCCTATCCATGAGCACTTGACATTTTTCCAGTTGATTAGATGTGACTTTATTTGTGTGGAAAATGTTTTGTAATTGTGTTCATATAGTTCCTGACTTTGCCTTTGCAGGTAGACTCTCAAATATTTTATATTATCAACAGTTATTTTAAATGAAATATCTCTTACTGCTGGACTTGGTTGGTGACATATAGAAATACTGATGGTTAAATCACTATTAACTAGAGAAAAGCAAATTAAAATAAACTAAGATAAAACTCCATACCTATCAGATTGGCTAACTTAAGAGAAAAGGAAAATGACAATTTTTGGAGAGGATATAGTAAAATAGAGACGCTGATGCATTATTGTTGGAGTTGTGAACTGGTTCAACCATTCTGAAGAACAATTTGGAGCTATGCCCAATGGATATTTGCATACCCATTGAACCAGCCATACCAATACTAGGTCTATATTCCAAAGAGATCAAAGAAAGAGAAAAAGGGCCTATATGTTCAAAAATATTTAAAGCAACTCTTTTTGTGATAAAAATGAATTGGAAATTAAGGTGATGCTCATCAACTGGGAAATATTTGAATAAGTTGTAGTTTATGATTATGATGGAATATCATTATGCTATAACAAATGATGAAGTAAGTTTTCAGAAAAACCTAGGAAGATCTATGTGAACTGATGCAGAGTAAAGTAAGCAGAACCGGGAAATCATGATATATAGTAACAGCAAGCAATATCACAGTGATGATCAACTGAGATACTTAGCTACTCTGATCAACACAAAGATCCAAGACAATTTGAAGAATTCAAAATGAAAAATGTTATTCACCTTCAGAGAGAGAACTGATGAACCAAGTGCAAACTGAAATGTAATTTTTTTCACTTAAAAGAAAAAGAAACTCCCCATGTTGTCAATGAGTTCTGAGTGATAGTCCAAAGATATCTGGCTTCTTAAACTCATGAAACTGGCTCCACTTCTGAAACAGGATCTCTATTTGGTTATCTCTGATCAAAGAAATAAAAAGCAGAAGAAACAGACTGAGGCTCAAATTCACATAGTTAAGGTCTTTTTGCTATAATTCATATAAGAAACTTAGGGTGCATAAAAGAGAGTAATATACAGTAATCTCATAAAATTAGTCTGTACTGAAACTGTGAGATACTAACAGTCTAATAGAGAAGCTTATATTTTATCTTTGAAACAGGAGAGGGGCACTGAAATTTTTTGATCAGATGAGTAACATGGTCAGATTTGTGGCTTATAAATGTCAGTTTGGGGAAAGGGTGGGAAAACATTTAGGAGCCCATTGCAATAAGTCAGATAAGAGATTTGTTATTAAAAATTTGTATTAGAATACTGGCCATTATGAGTGGAGGAAAAGTTGATGAAGCCTTTGATGAAATGTCTCTCCTGGGAAGTTAGTGTTGTCTCTTCCCAATTATCTTGTATTTAGTTTTTTTATGTATTTTGTATATGACTTATTTTGTTTGTTCTTTTATATGTACATATTGTTTCCCCAGATAGAATGTAAGCTCCCCAAGATGAAGAACAACTTAATTTTTGTCTTTGTAACCTTGGTACCTAGAATAGTGTCTATCATATGTTGTTATTGTTGTTTAGTCATTTCAATTGTGTCTAACTGACCTCATTTGGGGTTTTCTTGTCAACCAAGAAAACCAGTATTTTTCCAGTATCCAGTTTTGGATTTTGGAGTGATTTGCCATTTCCTTCTCCAATTTATTTTACAGATGAGGAAAGTGAGGCAAATGGGGATTGAATGACTTGTCCAGGTTCACACACCTAGTAAATATTTGAGGCTAGATTTAAATTCAGGAAGATACCTTCTTAACTCCAAGCCCAGCATTTTATCCACCATACTACTTTGCAGTTAAGTGGACATTTAATAAATGTTTGTTGATTAATTGAGATATTATGGAAGTTGAATCAACAAAACTTCACAGATGATAGGATGTGAGGGATGAGGAGTGTGGGAGGAGTGTACTAGATTACCCCAAGGTCCCAAGAGGTTCTAAATCCTATTTCTGAAGCTATCTCCTGGTCTGGAAAGAGGATTAAGACTGAATGGCCTTCTATCCTTGGAACTGCTGTGTAGCAAGTGGGCAATGACAGCTGGTGTAGCACAGCTATGGAGAAGTACTCTATTAGCCAGGCTATGCCTTCCCAGTCTCCCTCCAAATCCTGTGTTGCTTTTTTTCCTCCTAAATATCCGTTTTTGATGTCAGAAAATTAGATTAAATGTATATAACTTCAGCATAGGCAATAAAACTGAAAACTCAACCATCTCTTCAGAGTTGGTATTGCTCTGTAAGGATTTAACCAGAAGGCTAAAACACTGGGAAAAACATTTGCTGAGTAGAAGCCTGCAGTCTGTTATACCTCACCCAGGCTGTACCTTATTACCATGAGCAATAAGTCTAACACAGTTCCTCTGTGCATTGAAACCAAATAGTGAGCCGTCACTTCCCACTGCTCTCCCCATGAGTTTTCAGCACAGAGGGACCAATTCCCTGCTTGTTTTAGGCTTAAGTAAAGGGATACAAGGTGGCAAGCAATTGGAGTCATTGGATATTGTGAGCCCAGAATGAAAGAATGAATTGGGTTCCGGGGATTTTACTGAGGCTTTCTGTTTTAACAAAAGAAATTTTCTGGGAATGTGGATGCATTTTTTTTTTTCCTTTTTGGAGGGAAGGAGAGGCTGCCATTCAGTAGGATGTGACATTTTTATAAAAATCAATGGTTCAGAAACCGACCACAAATGCAATGTACCACTTCCCTTTCCATTTCTTCAAAAGCCTGCTGAGTTGGTTTCAAAAATCTTCCCACATGGCTGCTAGGTCTGCAGGGGGAAAGATGACCTTGCAGTTGTCCCCGGAGTAGCCAATATCCTCCTTCTTTTAGCGTGCAGCAGAAATTCCAGACCTGCAATTTCTCAGTTGAATTTGTGTGACTCCTGCGAAATTGGGTTTTCCCCTTCTGTTACCAATGTTTGTTTTTGCCTTTCAAATGGGCAGATTTCAAAGGCTTTAATAAGCATGAATTCACTAATCCCACAGACTTGTCAGTGAGGCAGAGGTAGAAGAAGGGACTGTGCAGGGGCTTATTTATGGACTGAGTTGAAACTTGTTCTTAGACTGGTGGGGGTTGGGAAGCTTTTATCTCTGATAGCAGCAGCAGGATGATGGTGTTTTTATTTAACACTGGAAAACATTTAAAAGAACCAGCCACTAAATATTGATGCACAATCTAGGGAAAATGAGGTACATTCAACATTGAAGTCTAGCCAAAAGGAATAATAATAAATACCCCAGCATTTTCTCCTCCTTATTCTTTAAAGTCCTTAAAATATGAAAGGATTAGCTTCTAAAGTTACAGATAGAGGGGGAGAGGAAAAAAAGAGAAGAATATAAAAAGAATTTAATGAAAGCTCCTGCACTGGGCTGGCACTTAATTCTCTCTCACAATAACAAGAGAAAAGCATAATGGAGATTGAACAGAGGAGTCATTTACATAATAACTTTATAGCAACAGCTGTAATGAACAAATACAGGCAGATGAGTTAATTCTGTGAAAGACTACCCTACAGAAGGGCTTGAAGAAAGAGGGAGAGAGAAAAGGAAATAAGGAAAAGTCTGAAAGTCTGAATATTTTTGTTTATGCCCTAGATAGATTTTAAAATAGCTCAGAATTTGTCATCACTGTGATTTAAAATATATGGAGCTATAAAATAGGGTTATAGATTTAATGCTGGGAAGAACCTTAGAGGCCATGAAGTCACTTTGTAGTTGAGGAGCAGAGACCCAGAGTAGGGAGATCAATTGACCAAAGTCATTCAGATAGCTGAACTGTGATTTGAACTGAGATCCACTTATTTCATACCTGGCATTCTTTCCAGAGTAACACTCTATTATTTTAGAAGAAGCTGGTAAGATTAATATATTGAAAACCTTTTTAAACTTTTGGTCTATTTGCCTTTGTGTGGAGTGATCAAGGTGCTGTAAAGTCATGAATGATCTATCACTCAGGATATTCTTAGAGAATTGCTTGACCTATCGATACCCCAGTATGGTGAGGAAGTCTGGCAGTAAGAGCTGCCATTTATATACTTCTTTAATTAAGGTCTACAAAGCATAGTAAATATGCTATCTTATTTGATACTCACTGTGAGGCAGTGTTATTAGTGTCTTCATTTTACTGATGGGGAAACTGAGGCAGAGAGTGCTTAAGTGATTTGACCAGGATGATACAGCTACTAAGTACCTGAGGGGGATTTGAACTAAAATCTTCCTGACTCCAAGTCTGTCACTTTTATTCATTGTACCATCTAACTAGTAGGAAATGCTTTGGCTAGGTATAGACCTAGGATAGTAAACCCAAGAAGAGAAGTAATAGCCTTAGGATTTCCTGACTATTTTGTCAGGGGAGAGGATACCCTTATATTGAATGGTTTTTTTTAATCAGTTTATCAATGTGTGTCAGACGCCTTTAAATTCAATTCTGCTCTCCTCTTTGGGAATCTGGACAAATCCTAAGTGAAAGTACTTAAAGCCAGGTTTTGATGCCTCCCTATTCTCTTTTCCAATGACTGTTTGCTTGCTATAAAAAGGAGCTCATAACCCAGAGTTTTGCCTTCATCTTCACCTCAACTTACCTATTATATATGTCCCTGGTAATGTGAAAGCTCTCAGTTTTTTGTCTTTGTATCTCTAGCACCCATACAATATCTGGTATATAATAGAAGCTCAATCAATGCTTATTGCATTCATAAATGAATGTATTCTATTCCCTCAGAGGCTTCTAGCTAATCTTCCTCTCACCATTGATGTCCTGGGATACATTACTTTCCTTTTCTGTGACTTTTTCTCCTTCTGTAAAATTATGTAGTAAGACTTGATGATCATTGAGCTCCTTGACTCATGGAGCTCTAAATTTTGTAGTACTATGAGAAAATAATCTGTGCTAAGGCATTAATAAAAGGGAGGCATGCTAGATAGGTTAGAAGCTTAGGAATAGCGGGATTCCTAATCTTAGATTCAGGAAAACTTAGAGTTGGAAACTTACCATGTGAATAAGGATGGGCAAAGCATTTATCCTCTTATTCCGTGTCCCTGATAACTTAAAAGGCTAACTTACAGACAAATGGTTGATATTTGGAGGAAATTATCACAGAAGTTTTCTATACTGAGGAAATCAATTCCAGTTTTTTTTTTTTAAAGAGTGTTAATGATAAATTAATACATTAATCAGGTGAAATGTAAAAGAACGTGATAATAATCTTAAAATATTTTGTCTGTCTCAGACAACACATTTGCATTTTATGAGAGCCTTCAATGCTTTAATCCTAATGACTAATGTGCAAATTTCAGGCATATATTTTTGGGTAGTGGTAGGGTTGATATGTTTTGGTAGAGAGAAAGGAAGAGATTTTTTAGTTTTTCAAGTTACTCCCAGTAGATCTTTACTAGTTATTTTTACCTGGATTTAGAGACTGAAATCAAGCCTGAGATGATTTTGCCTCTCCATTGGCTGCTAGTCACTGCTGGGATAGGCATCTTTGAAAACTCTTTCCTGTAAAAATGAAGCAGTTGGCTAAGGAATAGGGGTCAAGTATCTATTAATATTTGAATATTGTACCTTTTTTTAGGAAGTGTCTCCAAAAAAGTGTCCCCGTTTTGTAGAATCATCTTGTTTGGTTAATAGAGTTTACCCAGTGTCCCAAGGACTCCTGATAGATGAATTGTATGTTTTCTTTTCCCACTTTAATCATAACTCTGTTCATTCTATGTTTATCATGAAATTATAATACTATACACACATATGTATAATATACATGTAATATACATCTGTTTTATATTAAAGACACAATAATTTTGAGTACTTCAAGGTTTGCAAAGAATTTTATATACATTATTTTAATTTGATGTATGATCATAAGTATGTAAAATACAAAAAAAATACCTCTCCATCCATAAAATGAGAAATTTGGGCTAAATAGCAGCTGAAAGATCTTCTTTCTTTAAATCTAGGATTCTATGATTATTAAAGCAACTCTGTGATAAAATTAAAATTATATTTAGGATTAAGTCTATTTATAGCTGGTCTAGGTTCATACAGTGAGTAAATGTCTGTTTCAGAATTTGAACCCAGTTTTTTCATGATTTCGTCTGGAATTCTATTCACTAGATCAAAGTTTCTTAAATTGTAGTTTGTAACTCAAAAAGGAGAGGGTTGTGTAGCTGACTGTGGGGGTGATGAAATTATGTTTTATTATTAATAAATGTTGAAAAGTATATTTTATATACTATATTTATATGCTATATTTTATATAAAAGCATATTTTATATGTATGGGATCACATAAAAATTTCTCAGGTGAAAAAGGGTTGTGAGTGGAAAAAAATTTAAGAAGCCCTATATTATTAAGTCACTTGGCAATTAAATTAGGCATCAATAATTTTTCCAGGTTTTTTGTTTGAGAAGTAAACAGGTGATCCTCTTGATTCAAAGTTACATTTGTTCTTCACTGATCTTTCTTAGTTTCCTCTTTTAGAGAAGCCAGTTTGGTGAAACATCTGCCATAGTTGATTTAAAGGGTCTCATGACCTAATTCTCTGGACCATGGCCTATTCAGGCTTAACAGGGCAGTGTCTGGGGAGGAGTTTGATTGACACTGCTCATCAGAGCCCACCATGGAACCAGTTCATCAGTGCTCAGTAAAATTCTTCCCAGGCCCTCCTAGTCAGGCAGGTTGTTAGCAAACTGGATCCAACTGAACTCTGCAGGCCCAATGAAGCTCAACAGGGGCTTTCTCAAGCTCACCCCTGAGACAATTGAAAAAGACTGAGCAAAGCTCAGCTCACTGTTGAGCTTAGGAGATGAATTCTCCACTAATGACAAGTGTCAGGGTAGTACAGAGAGAAAACTGGGGCAACTGAAGGCCATGCAACCTTGCAGTACAAAGAGAGTAGCTAATCTGTGATGCAGGAAGCAACCTCTGGAAAAATTGTTTGCACTTACAGACATCTCCAGGCAGGTGAATGGGTCTTAACTATGATAATAATTTGAAGAGTAGATGATACCCATATCATCTGGGGCAGGGGGAGAAATTCTCTCATGGATTGCCAAGACTTTGGCAGGATTAAAAAATAATCTTGGGTTCTTCCCCTTTTGCCACTTTCCTTCTGTGCCCACTGATAAGGGGCATCAGAGAGAGTGTGAGAAAGTGATCTGACAAATAATATTTTTCATCTCCACTCACAATGGAAGGTTCCTGGGATCATAGATGTGGAATCAGAAGGAACTTTACAGGTTATCTATTACAACTACTTCATTTTAGATGAGAAAACAGGCCCAGAGAGATTAAATAATGTGCCCAAGTTACACAGTCACTAGGTGGCAATGCTAGATGCTTCAACTCTATATACTGCTCCTTCTACTGCAGTTGGTAGCACCCATAATCACTTAGGAACTTTTCTTTTTAATGGAAGCCTTTTTGACAATGACTAATATCAATGGACTATCATGAGTTACAACTAAGATGGCAGAGAAAACTGCAGGGACATACCTGAGTTTTCCCAAATTAATTTCCAACCAACTTTAAACATTGCCTTAATGAATTACGGAGGGTAGAATCTACAAGAGGATGGGATGGCAGACATTCCCAGCTCAAGACAACTTAGAAAGATTGCACGAAAGATCTCTTTCATTTGGATAAAAGGGGAGTGAAGCCTAGTGCAGGGAGTATCTGGGAAAGTCAGTATACTGTGTATACTGTGCAGCCCTGGCACAGGTCAGCAGCTAAGGCCCCATGGTCCCTGTGCAGCAGATCAATGACATAGTGGGTCATCTGTGAGGTTTCCAACTCACTACACAGTCCTTATATTCTAGAACAAAGAGTAAAATAGTAATTGAAAGAGTCTACTGATCATCCTTAGAGACTTCAAAACAAAAACTCTCAGAACTATTAGCCAAATTCCAGAAGTCTTAGGTCAATGAGAAAATACTGTAGGCAACTAGAAAGAAACAGTTTACTTATCATGGAGCCATAGTTAGGATTACACAGGACTTAGCAGCTTTTACATTAAAGGATAAGAAGGCTTGGAATATGATATTCTGGAAGGCAAAGAAGCTTGGATTACAGTCAAGAATCACTTAGCTAGGAAAACTGAACTTAATTCTTCAGGGAAAAGGGAGCATTCAATGAAAGAGGGACTTTCTAACATTCTTCATAAAAAACCAGAACCAAATAGAAAATTTGATTTTCAAATAAAAGACTCAAGAGAAGCATAAAAAGTTAAACAGTAAAGAGAAAACCTTAGGGGCCCAATAAGGTTAAACATTTAGCTTCCCTACATGAGAAGATGATACTTGTAATTCTTAATAATTCTATCATGATTAGTGCAGTTAGAAGGAGTACACATAATGAAAAGGTGCCAATATAAATTGACTTTAATGGGATAATATAAAAAAATTAAGGAATAAGAGAATATTGCCCTGGAAAAAGAAGGAAGAAAAAAAAAAAGAGAGAGAGAGAGAGAGAGAGAGAGAGAAAGAGAGAGAGAGAGAGAGAGAGAGAGAGAGAGAGAGAGAGAGAGAATAGGATAAATTATCTGACAATGACTAATATTTTATATTAATACAATAATGATAACATTTCATTCAGTTAAGTATGCAGTGCTGGTTTTTAGTAATGAGTTCAAATCCTGCCTCAGATATTTACTTATCTGTGACATTGGGCAACTTATTTAACCTCTTTCTCATCTTTGGTTTTCTCATTCTTAAAATGAGGATAAAAATGACACCTACTTCAAAGAGTAATTATGAAAATAAAAAATGAGATAATAGTATTTGTAAAGCATTTTGCAAATCTTGTTATTCAGTCATTTCAGTCATATTCAACTCTTCATAACCCATTTGGGTTTTCTTGACAAAGATGCTGAAGTGGTTTGCCATCTCTAGCTCATTTTATAGATGAGTGAAGTGAGAGAAACAGGGTTAAGACTTGCCTAGGATGATATATGCTGGAAGTGTCAAAACAAGATTTGAACTCAGGTCTTCCTGACTGCAGCACAGGATCTCTATTCAGTGCGCCATCTAATTGTCCCTTGCAAACCTTAAAGCTCTTTATAAATGTGAGATAGTATTTTTATTCTCTTTTTTAGAAACTTCAGGTACATTCAGACACTGGTTTGGACAATCGAACCAGTAGCTCATATACTGCTCTCACTAGCATTTCTCCATTTTTTTCACTGATCATTGCCAATGGAATCTTTTCTGTTTCTGATGAGTGGTAGACATTTGAGATTGAATGCCAACTTTGTTTTCTAGGAAAGATTTTAAGATATTGAGTCATAATACTAGGAACATTTGCTGGGTTGTGCATCAAATCCAAGCTTATAATTTTGCTGTTTTGTTGAGAACTGTGGTTTTGAATGAGAATTTTGGTGACTGAGTATGAAACCTCATAAGCCATAGTATTTAGTGTGACCTACTAGATGTCTTTTGTATTTGTATTTTGCAGTGGATAGAGTAGGGCAACTTGGTACAATGGATGGCATGTCAGGACTGAAGTCAGGAAGACAAATTCAAATTTGACCTCAGACACTTACTAGCTCTGCTGCCCTATACAAATCACTTAACCATGTTTGCCTCAGGTTCCTCATCTGTCAAATGTGCTGGAGAAGGAAATGGCAAACTACTCCAGTATCTTTCCAAGGAAAATCCCAAAAGGGATTATAAAGAGCTAGACATGACTAAAAATGACTAAACAATAAAATGGATAGAGCCCTAGACCTGGAGTCAGAAAACCGTGATTTCAATTCCAGTTTCAGAAACTTAATAATTGTCTGACATTGTTAGCTTCAATTTTTACGGATAATAATAGCACTTGACTTCCCAGGATTGTTGTGAAGATCAAATTAGATAAATTGTAAAACACTTAACATAGTGCCTGGAAATAAAACATGCTATATAGATGTTAACTATTTTTTTATTGTTGTTGTTATTGTTGTTATATGGCCTATCTCTGTTTTTGTCAATATGAAATCAAATTTTTACTATCACCTCCTTTATTCCCTCATTTTCTGACATTGGTCCAGTTGCACAACATCCCTGGACTTCCTTCCTCTGTAAAACTAGGAGATTAGATGAGAGATCTTAGATAATAGGACATGAGTGCTGGAAAGCATCTTAGGATCATCTAGTACAACCTCTTCATTTGATAGAGGGGGAAAGTGAGGCTTGGAGAGAAAATGAAATTATTTTCTTGAGTTCCTTCCAGCCATAAGACTCTATGATTCTGTGAAATAGTGTGAAAAGAATGACCAAAACTTCCCAATATATAACCTAAGGTTCTCTTCTAACAATTTGTCTGTTCCTCCAGAGAGCTGAAAACAGCTGTTCAGGCATTGAAGAGTATCACATTATCATCATTGATATCATCATCATCATCATTATCATCATCATCATTATCTCACTAGCATTTTTATCGTGCTTTAAGGTTTGCAAAGTGCTTCACATATGTTATCTCATTTGATCCCCATGTTAACTTATGGAGTTAGATTCTTTTAATATAACCATTTTACAAATAAGAAAACTGAGGCCAACAGAGGCTAAATGACTCATCCTAGATCATCACAGAAGTAAATGTCTGAGACAATATTTGAATTCCCATCTTTATGATTCCAAGTTCAGCACTCTATCCACTGTGCCCTAACCTAAATAAACCTAAGTGTAAAATGCACAAAGGCCAATGATGTTTTAAAAATATTTTAAATTTTAAAAATAAAATATTTGCAAGTCAAACATAAGATTACCAATCCTTTCTTTTCCTCCCTTCTCAACAATAGAAAGCAACCTTCTCTTGTACCAATGTACATATATAGGCATACCATTCAGACCATGTGGTTAAATCTTTGGTTAATATGACCTTCTGTTTCTGGGTGTCATGTAAATTTGGATTTATTCTGGGATTTATTTGGCTAATTTGGACATAGTCATTTCTGGAGAGAAACTAAGCAAATTATTTGTTTCCTATATTCTGTTATCTTTCTTTTCTTTTCTCATACGGAAAGTAAAATATTACAGTCATTATAGTAAACAGTGAGAGACCCACTTTTCTCTTTTATGCTAACTGAAAATTTAGCCAGTTGTTTAAAGGTGTGCTTTGGGGTGTAAGCAAAGGTTTCACTTAATGTGAGTGTGAACAAATGTGTGTGTATGCATGCATTTAGCCAGAAGTCTTATCACTGTCATCACTAAGCAAACTCTATCTCCTTCCAGCAGCTGGAATGTCTGGTTAATATTTGAATCACTATCCAGGGCTTCACAGATGGCTTCTTCATTGCAGAAACCCTTGAAAAAAAGACTTCAGTATTCTGTTTTTAATGGGCCAAATTGCCTTAGTTAGACTATTGTATGCTGCCATATTTTAGACCTTTGTTCAAGCATAATGAGCCTGATTCTTCTACCCCAGTGGTGAGCATGGGTTTATAGAAACACTTGGGTTCCCCAATGCTAATTTACACAGTAGGGAGAGAATCACTTCCCACTCTGAATGTATGTATGTATGTATATATATGTGTGTATATATATATATATATATATATATATATATATATGTATAGCCTATGCAGAAATAAAAAACAGAATGGTTTAGAATATGTCAGGAGATGGAGCTAATAATAAGTCTACTCCCTCCATAATTCTCTGGTTCACCTAGGCTGATTAAATTGGATTCTGAGGTTGAAAGATAGAGCACACTATTAAACTAATTTTCCTAAAGTGTAGGTCTCATTTGCCTAATAAACCCTAGTGGCTCCCTATTGCCTCCAGGATCAAATAAAAACAATCTTATTATTTAAGACCCTTTACAACCTGCTCTCTTCCTGTCCAGTCTTCTTAAGAGTTGACTCCCTTTTATGTGCTCCATGATCCAATAACATTGATCTTCTTGCTATTCTTTGCACGTGACACTTCATCTCTAGATTCTAGGAATTTTTATTAGTTGTCTCCCAGGCCTAGAATGTGCTCCTTCTTCATATCCACCTCATTTCCTATACCCTACTCCAATCCCTGATTTCCTTAAAAACTCAAGTCAAATCCCACTTTGTACTTTCCTCTTAGATTATCTTTAGGTCATCTGTATGTGTGTGTGTGTGTGTGTGTGTGTGTGTATGTGTGTGTGCATACATACATACACACACACATACAGATGACCTAGAGAGTAATATATCTATCTATATATATATCTTATTTGTATATCATTGTTTTCATATTGTCCCTCCATTAGACTGTGAGCTTTGAGGAGCTTTACCTTTCTTTATATTACTAGCATTTAGCACAGTGCCTAACACATGTGTGTAGTTCAGTAATTTTTCAGTCATGTCTAGATCTTCATGACCCCATTTTTGGAATTTTCTTTTTTAAGACATGAGTTTGCCATTTCTATCTCAAACTTATTTTGCAGATGAGGATCTGAGCCAAATATAATTAAGCATTGTGCCCAAGCACAGCTGGTTCATGTCTGAGGCTAGATCTTAAACTTAAGAAGCTAAGGCTTTCTGACTCCAAGCCCAGTATTCTATCCACTAAAGTATAGCTAGTGAAAAAGCATGAAATGAGATGATGAGTATTGTGTTTGAGGAACAGTAAGAAGACTACTAATAAAGAAAACAAGGTTAGTTTGTCATAATGTGATGTTAAGGAACCCATGTTTGCTCCTAGTGATCACCATTTCTTTTCTAATTGCTCTTGTAATATAGCTGACTGCTATTACAATCAGGTTGATGAGTTGGAAAAGACTACAATCAGGGTTAAGATAAAAAACAGAAAGTTGCAAAGTGTGTGTGTGTGTGTGTGTGTGTGTGTGTGTGTGTTTGGTATGTTGTAGGGAATGTATTATTTATAGATTGCAAGGATTCAATTCTGGATAGTAGATAAGGATTTGAAGAGAGTAGGTTGGTTAGTTATGCAGCCAAAGCTGATGGGGCAAGACTAAATTCAAGTCTGATCATGTGCATGCCAGCGTTAGCACCTAGATTTTCTTAAAACTTCTGTCAGCTAGAGATTTCTCTGTGCCAATATTATTTTCATTTACTTCCATGGAATCTATGGTACAGATGATAATTTACTGCTTTCATTCAGGCGACTTGACTCCTGGAAAACTGCCAAGGAGATGGAATTTGAGTGTTCCTTGGAGATTCAGAGGTATTGTGGAATTTTTTGCATTTCACTATATGTGGGAGGGAATGGGATGAGGTCAGCAAAAGGAGTAAAAGGATGACAGGAAATTAAGTTTCTATTCAATGAACGATTCCTCTAGTATTGTGTGCGGCAGTAGATGGATCACTGACCATGGTACTGAATCAGCTGAGTTCCTTGGACTTTGATGCAAATACACCACAGTGTGTTTTTTCTATTCATGAGTTTCCCATCTCCTCCTTGAATTATCTACAAACCCAGCAAAGTTTCTTACTCATTCTGGTTATCATTAATATTAGCTCTATCTCATTGTACTTAGGAGTTTTCTTTCTAATGGCAGTGTCATAACCTAACAAAAGCAGAGGGCTAACATGCTAATGATGATTAGGTCAAGAGCTAGAATGAAGGATAGGCAATACTGGTTTAGGGAAGACAATAAAGGTCTGAATCAGTATCCAGGCAAATTTTTTGAAGTCTAGTTGACACAAAGGTTTTATAAGAGTGATAAAATCCAAGGAATAGAAAAGAAATATTTCAGGAGTAGAGCATTTCAAGTCAAGAGGTTAGTCCTGGATCAGGAGATGAAGTATAGTGATTATAGACTGCTCAATTATCTAACTTCTCAGCTCTTCAGCCTTTTCTGTTGTTGTATATTCTCTAATCTTACTCTGAAATAATGGGTGGAAGTGACCATAGCCTGAGTATGCCTTGTATTCTACTTACTTATCTATGCCATTAAAGCTATGACCTGACAGGAATTTTTCATAATTCCTTCTTGGACTTAAAGGCTGAGTTTCATAGTATTGGAAAAAATCTCTAGCAATTTCAGGGCAAGTAGTTTATATGCTATCATTCATGTCCTTCCCTTCCACTTCCTTCCTTCCTTCCTTCCTTCCTTCCCTCCTTCCTTCCTCACATTTTTCTTTTTTAAAATAGTATGATTGCAATGCATGGCATAGATTGGAACCACAGTTGAGTGTTGGGCAACTGGTGTACACCAAAAGTGGATGAGCAGCCCTGGAAAGGGCTTGGCAAGCTCTCACTTGCTAGGTGCTACGTCTCCCAGAACATCCCATGCACTCTGTCAATTCACTAGGGACTCAAAGCTGTTCCCTTGTGTTCATATTTTAAGAAGGTTCTAAAAGATATTCCTTTAAAATTATTAATGAATTTTTTTATATCTTTCATTGGCACCTGCATCCAATTTAATAGATGTACAGGAACCAAAGACAGCACAGGTAAAATTGTGATCAAGAACAACACAAACTACCAAAAAACCAAACAAACCAAATAAGCCTCAAACACTTAGGCCAAAAAACTTCAAATATAGTTATAATATGTGTCTATTCATTATGTTTTGGATTGGACTGGTGATTTCATTGATATAAGGAATTTGCAATGAGGGAATTTCCTCTAGCAACAGAAATTGACATTTATTATGCAAATTATAATTATAGCAAGTTGCCCACAGCAGTGGTTTCCAAACTTTTTATTCCATATTATTATTCTTGTTTTTCTCAAATTGCAGATGAGAAAATGAAGATTGACAATAAAAAGAAGACAAGAGAGGAAACTAAATGACATGGTCACAGGAATGAAGAATCAGAAGACTTGAACCTAGGCCTTCTTCAAGTCAACTATCATTTATTAAATGCTTACTATGTGCTAGACTATCCTATGTGCCAAGGATATGCCTTCCAAAAGAAAAGAATAAAAAAATAGTTCCTGTTCTCAAAGAATTAAAATCCAAGACTCTATCCCTGGACTACATTATTTTTATAAAGGATTACTTATATATGGAGTGTTCAGGGAGGACTAGGACCTCTGGTAAGAGGTTTTGTCAAACTCTTTGCAGAGCTGCTCATCCATCTTTGGTGTCCATCTGTCACTGAACTCTCAGCTGTGCCTCCAAGAAGCTCATCCTATCCTACCATCCCTATCATCTAGGGTAGATTGGAACAATTTGTTCCAATGGCCATGAAGGTGGCTGAAGCAGACATCATGGGTATTTAGAGTTTGATTAGACATCTTGGGGTACACTGTATCCCAAGATTGCCTCTTGCCTCATAGATAAATATGCACGCTCTAACTCTACCCATTCATATCTTATATAAGATTTTATTCTAGTAGTTCAGTTTTTTAGTTACTTCTGAGGCCCACAAGCATCATAATTCTAGATTATTATTGATTTATAAAAGAAAAAGCCCTGGTACTGCCAGGATCCTGGATTGCTGCTCTGTAATTATATTATGTTATATAATTGTTCTATTGCAAGAATATTTATCCAATTCCATCACACTTGATTATTTCCTTCTATTGCCTTATAAATTGGATAAAGCTGTTATCAGCATTCACTCAGCCTTGGAAAATAGCCTGAGTTTTGCAGACCCTCACATCATATTTAAAAAAGAACTTAAGAGCATCTGAAAAGAGGAGGCTTCATGGCATTCCTTGATTCCCTTTATAACATTGTTCCCCTTGTGACCAAATTACCCCCAGGCACAAGTACCTAAGAATAATAATGAATGAAAATACACAAAACAGGAGCAACAATGATTGACATATATTAGAATCAACAAATCATCAACTGAAAATGCCTGGGGGTCCAGCAGCAAAAGTCTCTGCTTATTCCTAGTGAGCAAAGAGTCCCACCAATCAGAAGCTTCAGTGAAAAGGGCTCAATTTTAGAATGAATTGAGCAATTGCTGCCTACTCAAACTCCTTTATAGGTTTAGAGTACTTTAATGATTTCAAAGTGTCTTACACATCTCATGTTTGATCTTCCATATCATTCATTCTTGGGCCTTCACCATTATGTCTCAGCTGCTTCTCCCATTGGTGAGTTCTGCCCCAAATCTCCATCCTTCATTCTGTGGATTTTCCCACCACACCTCCAGCATACCTCCCCAGTAGCATACCTCCCCAGTCCTCTTTTCAGCTCCCTTTTAATGTCTAGTTTACCCATTAGAATGTAAACTTGAGGGCACAGATTATTTATTTTTTTCTTGTATTTTTATGCCATAGTAAATGTTTGATAAATGCATTTTGGTAGGACCTATGATCTGAGGCAACTAGGTGGTACAATGGATAGAGCAATGGACTTGGAGTCATGAAAACCTGAGTTTAAATTCAGTCTTAAACACTTACTAGCTCTGTGATCCAAGACAAGTCATTTAAACTTGTTTGCCTCAGTTTCCTCATCTGTCAAATGAACTGGAAAAGGAAATGGCAAACCAATCCAGTATCTCTGCCAATAAAACCCCAAATGAGGTAACAAAAAATTATTTACAACTTAACAGCAACAAGTATGTTTCTTCCTCTCTCCTTTCATTTTTTTTCCTTCCTCCATTATTCTACTCCCCCAATCTATTGAGCCGTTCTCTACTCAGGATACCATTAACCTTACTGGCCATCCTGTTAGGTAGATGAAGCATTAATACTCCTATTTTACACCTGAGGAAATTAGGCACTGGGAATGTTTAAGTGACTGACTTGTCAAGAAAGCCACAATTAATAAATGGCAGCATTTCAATGGAACAAGAAAGTGTACTAGATTTGGAATCAGAAGATCTGGGTTCTAATCCTTGCTTTGTGGCTTACTATCTATGAGTCCTTGGATGGAATAGTTTCTCTCTATGTGTCTCACTTATAAAATGAGAACATGAATATGATCCTTAAGGTACCTTGCAAATATTAATCTTGTGGTGACATGAATCAAGACAAGTTATCTGATCCCAAGGCCATTATATATCTTATTAGAGTCAGTATGACACAGTGGCCTAAGTTATGGACTGAGTACAGGAGGACCTAAGTTTGAATCCCATCTCCTTGAGCCTGGACAATTCATTTAACTTCTTTGAGCCTCAGTTTCCTAATCTTACAAATGGAAATGATGACAATAATAGCACTTATCTTACAAGGTTGTTGTGAAGAACAAAGCTATAATATGTGTAAAGTGGTCCATGAACCACATACGTGTGAGCAGCTGTCATGTATTAGGAACAGACTAGACTTCTCTTAGCTGGTCTTGGTGATAAGTGATATGATAAGTGACCTCCCATGAATCTACCACATTGGCCCCCATCCAAGAAAATGGAGGCTTTCCTTGACTTTTATAGATATTAATGGAGTGTGTGGGTTATACATTAATTATCCCTTCTTTTTTTGCTAACTTGAAGAGTGCATCTTTTTTTCCCCCTCCAGTCATATATTTCTCTGGTGACATTCTTTACATTATGTTTCCTCCAGCTTATTCTTTATTTGTATTTCATTGTAACTTGCTCAGACATTTTTCTGTTGCTCTTTGGATTATCCTCAAGCACATCTACTTTCGGAGACCAATCCAGCCAAGCATGTAGAGATTCATAATCAGTATAGTGGCCTTTTAGTGATCATTTCTTGTAGAGAGCTAGAACTCTGGAGAAGTATACTTGAAACAAGGATACTTACAACAAGGTGTTAACTCAGTGGATTAATGAGATAATGGTTCTCTAGTATATATATATATATATATATATATATATATATATATACTTAGTTACTTAGTACTTAGTATGGTGATGTAATGGTTTTCTAAGTTCACATATAATCAGTATGCTGTAATGATGTAATGACAATAAGGTGTATAAGGGCTAAGAAGGACTGGAAGAGAGACATTCTATCTTTGACCAGCCTCCTGGTGGCTCTCATGCCTCCTGCACTAAGATCAAGACCAGGCCAGAATGAAGAATCTATACTCTATTCTTGACCATTCTCATGCTGTCTATCCTGCTGAGACCAAAGCCTGTCTGAAGGACCTCCAGAAAGTTAGCCCGAACATTACAATTTCTTTGTCCATATCATTCATGAATCTGATAGAAAATTCAATGACAAAACAAACAAGAAAGCATAATCTAAGTTTTAAAAGGCCTTATTGTCTGCTTTAGTAAAAAAAAACTATTTTATTTCATAAGTGAAGCAATAAACATTTTCAGAATGTCATTAACATTTCATTAATAATATTAATAGTTTCTAAATATATAGCAGTTCTTTAAGTTTTCCTTTGTTTCTTTCATCTTTTCTCTTTATAACATTTATCTTACTTTATAATGAAAGTTTACTTATTGCTTTAAATTGGGAATCATAGTTATTTCTCTATCCTTGTACTACTTCTTTTCTCTTAAGTACATTGTATTTGATTTCTCCCATCCCTACCCTCACCTGTACCACACTTTCCCCCATTCCTATTTTAGGTCTTTGGTTACTGTATATTTCTCATATATTTTAGCAGACATTCACTGTATGGTCTGGTAAAGACTCCAGTGCATTCTATTCTGTCCCTCTCCCAGTGTTTTTCAACATAAGCTTATTTGAAAGCAATTACTCAAGCAATACTACAAGGATTTTGACAAACATGTGAATACTTCAAGGCTACCAATCTTCTATGACAGGAAGAGACAGGTAGAGAACAAAAGACCTTGCAGTATTAGATTTCATTCTTCCTTCTTTTAAGTTTAATTTATCAAAGAGCTAACCTGACAGGGCCAGAGTTACTTCAGCCAAAGCAGGGCACATAAGACAGAAGGAGTTCATCTTTTTTTTCCCCCTATAGTCAATTGGCTTCAGAAGGATTTGTGTTGTAATCAGTCCTGACTAATAGGAATTTTCTTTAAAATGGGAATCCTGCTATGTGTTTGGTGCATGTCTGTAATGCTTGCTATGGAGTCTGGTGAATTTTGAGTTTGGGAATTCTGAGTTGTAGTGAACTTAAAGCAAATCAAGTATCTGGCACTAGTATGGCAAATTGCTGGGGGCCACAATGCTGACTGAGTGGGGATAAGCCAAACCAGAGGGGAAATGATCAGCCATGGGATTGTGTCTCTGAGTAGGTACTATGGGATAGGGGAGAGAGAGAGAGAGAGAGAGAGAGAGAGAGAGAGAGAGAGAGAGAGAGAGAGAGAGAAAAGTGGGAGGGAGGGAAGGAAACACAGAGACACAGAAACAGAGACAGAAAGACAGAGAGACAGAGACACACAGAGACACAGAGACACACAGAGACACAGAGACACACAGAGACACAGAGACACAGAGAGAAAGAGGCACACAGAGAGAGACAGAGACAAAGACAGAGACAGAGACTGAGAAACAGAAAGAGAGAGAGAAAGAGGCAGAAACAGAAAGACAGAGACAGAGAGAAACAGAAAGATAGAGGAAGCAAGACACACAGAGAGACGAAGAGAGGCAGAAAAAGGAGAGAGAGACATACATACAAAAAGGCACACAGAGAGAAACAGAGATACAGAGAGACACACAAACAAAAACAGAGAGTGAGAGACAGAAACAGATGGATAGAAAGAGGCAGGAAGAGATGGAAAGCTGAGGCAGAGACAAAGAGATAGCAAAAGAGAAAACTGAAGAATCTTCTGGATACTAGCTTTAGTATCTCTGTTAATTCTGTTATGTGTTTGAGTAGATTGGTTAGCAGATCTTCCCTCTTATACACATTTGGCCTTAGGCAGATGAAACAACTAGTGATTAGGTGATCATATGTCTGTGCCCTGATGCAAGTTCAGAACCTGCCCCATTGCACTTCCTTTATTTTTCTGAATATCAAATTTTGTTGGTGATTTTGCACTACTTCTCTGAGTTTGTATTTTTTTTTAAAGAAAAGAAGAATTTCTTGTTCTCTTACCCTTTAAAATTCTTATATTCAGCAGTAAATGTTCCTCCTAGTGAGTGATTTTGTAGTAAATCAGTGTCCATCCTAAGAAAGGAAAAAGGAAAGGATCCACATACAAAACATACCAAAATGAGATTTGTTGAAGGATTTTATTTATAGCTAACTGAGGTCTCACAAATGCTGCAGACAGAAGATGAAGCAAATTATCAAATGGTGTGTGTATGTTTTAGAAGAGTGACTGATGGGAAAGGAAGGTTATAGTAGCTCCAAGATGGCTTCCTAGCTTTTCCTCTTTGTTTCATTAAGGTCCAATCTCTGATATGTGTTATTTGTAATTGGTTGGGAAACAAAATGAAATCTATTACCTCCCCTCCCAGGTAAATATTTTGGGATCTTTAAGTATTGTATTTGGCCATTAGGGTGAAAAAAGAGAAAGTAGTTTCTGTGGTTGACTTTGGATCTCTCATAGTGAAAAGGAGTTGTTTGTTTGGCCTTATCTAGATTCTGAAAAACTTTCCCAGGATGCAACAACTGATTTTTCATATAGGTAGTCATTAACTCATAATAGACCTCATGGTAAAACAAAAAAGAAGAATTTAATTGTTTGTTGATGGCCTGAATTTTTGATTTAAATCTAAATTTTCTCGAGTTTATCTATCGACTCTAAGGCATATTATATGTGCGACAAGAAGGTTAATATTCATTCATGGTTCTTTGCTCATCCTAGAAAAAAGGAGTTTGTCTTGCACATAGGAGATGGACCAGCATCTTGAGCCAATGACAGGAGCTAGAATAGGTCATAACACAATTGGATCTTCTTGGGGGAATTGGCTGAACAAGAATTCTCTTATTCAGTCTCAACTTTTCTCTTTCTTATCTCTTTTATTCCAACCTCCTCTTCCAATTTGTGTTGTTTATCTACAAAGAGTTATAGAGGATGTTCAAAACAAACTAATAAAAACAAACTACTGTAAATTGTCTGTGAATTTTATGGATAGCTATTCAGGATACTTGCTTGGAAAATACTTCCTAATAGGGCAAAAACAAGTGTTTTAAAAGGTGAAATAAAGTCAGCAAATCAAAAATATTTATTAAGCCTTTACTTCATGCCAGGTCTTATGCCAAGAATATAAATATAAAGGCAAGGAAATTCCTGCCCTCAAAGAGCTTAATGAGCACAAAACAGGAAAATGAGAACTCTTGCATAAAGACTTCTGGCAGAAAGTAGGCCTTGAGATGAGACTTAGAAAAACACAGGAATAATTTGGAAAGAGAAAATAAGAGAGTTCTAGGCACAGGAAGAGCCAGTGAAAATGTCTAGAGTCATAAAGAGAAAATACCTTCTTTTGGACACAGTAAGAAGGAAGCTAGTCAATACATGGAATAGAATAAAGTTTAAGAAACTGGAAAAGTAAGAAGGGTTCAGGATATGAAGGGCTTTAAAAGCCAAACAGAACATATTATGGATGACCCTGACAGTAATAGGAAGCCATTGGAAGTTATTATATAGGAATTGATATGGAAAAAAGCTTTATTTTAGGAAAAATCATTTATTAGTTAAATAGAGGATGAACTAGAGAGCCTTGCATCATGGAGAGAACCAGAAGTCTGCTGCAATATTCCAGAAATGAAGTGATGAGTATATGCCCTAATGTGGTGTCAGTATCAGAAGAAAGAAGAAGGCATATATAAGAAATGTTACCTACAATATATCTTCAGTGATATATTCTTTGACAAAATATCTGGTTGCTCTAATGCAGATTTAAGAGCAGAAGATCCTCTGGAAGTTACCAGATTCACTAGTAATCTGATGTCTTTCTCTTAGTTACTGCATTTTAAAATGCATATATCTTTCAGCAAAGTACCAAGGTGTACTATATACTATCTCTGCAATAGGAAGGGATGATTGAATGCTCAATGTTGGGGAAAATGGGTATTTAAGTGAATGACTTACTAAGTTACTTCAGTAATGCTACAGTTTTAAATACCATTAGCAACTCAAATAGGCTTACTGAATGTCTGTCTCTGCACAGCATGATGGTGTAGAAAAAGCAGTGGCTCAGAAATAAGGAGACCTGCTTGATAACACCTTCAACTCCTTAAGGAATGGCTCAAGTGGTAGTTCAAACTAAGAAATAACTACTGGATGAATTTGTGTTAGGGAGAATAACATAAGCAAAATAAAATCGAACACCCTTCTAAAACTAATGTTGGAATACAGGCCATATATGGGCCATACTACAAGGTTGTTATATTTTTCCTGAGCTTAAAGGATATTGTGGGACGAGTTATTTGAACTATATTATAACCAAATCCATTTAATTCTGGGGGGGGGCACATTATCATGAAATTTTAAAACATTTATAGTTTTTGCAATAGCTAGATGTTCTTAGGACATCTAAAGAATTTTAGAAACATTTCCCCTTTGATAACTTCTTATGTAGATGCTTGCTTCTCATATCTTCCTCCACCTGAACCTCCTCCCCACCCTGGAGGCCTTTCCTTTGACAGCATTGTTGGAAACACCACTTATGTTCCCAATATCTTCAATCCCAATATGCTTTCTAGAATCTTCCAAGCAAAATGTTTTTACATGTAAATGACCAGAAGTGAGTAATCATTATTGAGTTTGGCTAATATGAGATAATGCTTGTGTCTTGTATATTATAATTTAAGAAGATATCAAGCTTCTCTATTTTCTTTATTTAGAACATAAAAATATTATTTTCACTTTTTTCTTTTTTTCCCTTTTGTTCTGTTTCTTCTTTCATAACAATTAATATGGAAAATATTTTATATAATTGCATGCATATATATGTATATAAAGACATTGAATCGCTTAGTGTCTTAGGGAGGTTGGGAAGAAGAAAATAGATAACTCAAAATGTTATGGAAAATGAATGTTAAAAATTATCTTTCTGTTTGATTGGAGCATATAAAATACTATTAAAAGAGAATGAAAGAAAAGTTACAAAAAACAAACTTTCAAAGAAGAGACATGAGAAAACACTTTTTTAAAATCACTCTTCACTTTTATTTCTTGACAGAGAGGCAGGTGACCTTGAGGGGGGTGTGTGTGTGTGTGTGTGTGTGTGTGTGTGTGTGTGTGTGTAAAGTGGAATATTTTATGTTATTGTTTTTATGTATTCATTTATTTTGCTGACTTCCTTCCTTCCTTCCTTCTTTCTTTCTTTCCTTCCTCTCTTTCTCTCTCCTTCTCTCTCTCTTTCTTTCTTTTTCTTTCTTTCTCTCTCTTTCTTCCCTCCTTTCTTTATTTCTACAAAACTTTGCTAAAAATATTTTCTCTCTGAGGGAAAGGAAGGATATGGGGAAAATTTAGATTATATAAAAACAAAAGATCAATAAAATTTATTTTAAAAAAGAATAAAGGGTGAAGAAAATAGGTCCTGATAAAAACAGGTTCAGGAATAAAGGAAATGGAGGCAACTACTGAGAGAAATCATATTAAGAGTGAGGAGTTTAACAGGAAAAGTATAGTAACATTGAGAAATGGTGAAATCTAGTGAGAGTTGAGTTTAGCCTTGTTTGAAGATTGCTGAAGTGCAATGAAAGTGAAAGTAATTTTAAGGATTTAATTACTAGTGAAAAAGTCACTGAGATGTATGTAGTGGCATTCTGTTAAATGTTTAATAACTAGCTCTCTGGGTAAAATGTAGTCATGGCACACTTTTAAGTTTAATCTGCACCATTGGCATTTCCCTATCAGTTTTTTAAGTCTAGAAAAATCAATAAAACAATAACCTAAACTGTGATTTTGAATGTTTACTGATTTCCAAGGATAAAAGCTCCCACTGAAAATTTAACTATCAGATTATTGGAGATGGATCCAACACACATTTACTGTATGCTGAAATTGCTAAGAAGGGAGATGAGGTTGAAAGGATGATAATGATCTTGATGCTAAAATTAAGAAAAAAGATACGTTATTTCAAGGATAGTCAAGGAGTAGAGTGGTCTGATTTGCTAATATGAATTTCAAAACAGGAGAAATTTTGCAAACATTTTTTAAAGAGTAATTTTTCCCCAATTATATGTCAAGACAATTTTTAGCATTTATTTAAACAAGATTTTGAGTTCCAAATTTTTGTCCCTTTCTTCTTCCCCTCCCTCATCTGAAAATGATAAGCAATTTGATAAAGGTTATACATGTGTTATCATGTAAAGCATATTTCCATATTAGTCACAGTTGCGAAAGAAGAAACAGATCTGAAGGGGAAAAAAGACAACTATGAACAAGAATAAAGTAAATGGAAAAAATATGCTTGACCTGTATTCAGAGCTCATTGGTTCCTTATCTGGACATCGATGGTATTTTTCTTCACGAGTTCTTTGTACTTGGCTTGAATTATAGTATTGCTAAGAAGAACTGAGTCATTAATAGTTTATCATCATACAATGTTACTGATACTGTATATGATGTTTTTCTTGGTTCTGCTCATTTCACTTTGCATCAATTCATAAAAGTCTTTCCATTTTTTCTGAAATCTGTTTGTCCATCATTTCTTATTATATAATAGTATTTCATTATATTCATATACCACAACTTGTTCAACCATTCCCCAAATGATGGCATCCCCTTGATTTCCAATTCTTTGCTCATAAAAAGAGCAACTATAAATATTTTTGCACATGTAGGTCCTTTCCCGCTTTTTATGATCTCTGGGATTCAGAACTAATAGTGGTATTGTGGATCAAAGGATATGCATAGTTTGGTCCCTCTTTGGATGTAATTTCAAATTATTCTACAGAATGGTTGGATTGGTTCACAACTCCACCAAAATGCATTAGTGTCCCACTTTTCTCACATTCTCTCCAACATTTATCAATTTTTTGTCATATTAGTCAATCTGATAGGTATAAAGTAGTATCTCAGAGTTGTTTTAATTTACATTTCTCTAATCAACAATGATTTAGAGAACTTCTTCATATGCCTATGGATTACTTTGATTTTTTCATCTGAAAACTGCCTATTCATATGCTTTGACCATTTACCAATTGCAGAATAGCTTACATTTTTATTAATTTGACTTAATTCTTTATATATTTGACAAATGAGGCCTTTTTCAGAGACATTTGCTGTAAAGACTATTTCCCAGATTTCTTTCTAATTTTGGTTGCATTGGTTTTGTCTAAGCTTTTAAATTTTAAAATAATCAAAATTGTGCATTTTATATTTCTGATCTCTCTCTATTTGGCAATGAATTTTTCTCTTCCTTATACATATAAAAGTTAGACCATTTCTTGCTCTTCTAATTTACTTATGGCTTTATGTTTAAATCATGCATCCATTTTGACCTTATCTTTGTATAGTAGTTTCTTGGGCATTTGATTGGTATGGCACTGAATAAGCAGATTAATTTATGTGGAAATGTCATTTTTATTACATTAGCTTGGTCTACCCATGAACACTTGACATTCCAATTGTTTAGATCTGACTTTATTTCTGTAGAAAGTGTTTTGTAATTGTGTTCATATAGTTTCTGAATTTTGTCTTGGCAGGTAGACTTGCAAATATTTTATATTCTCTACTGTTATTTTTAAATGGAATTTCTCTTTGTATATCTTGCTGCTGTACTTTGTTGGTAACATATAGAAATGCTGATGATTTATATATATTTATTTTGTATTCTGCAACTTTGCTTAAGTTGTTAATTATTTCTAGTAGTTTTTTAGTTGATTTTGTAGGATTCTATAAGTATACCATCATACCATCTGTGAAGTGATAATTTGGTTTCTTCAATACATACTTTTATTCCTTTAATTTCTTTTTGTTCTCTTATTGCTAAAGCTAACATTTTGAGGGTGGAGCCAAGATAGTGGAGAGGACATGTTTCTTTCTGACCTCTTCCCACAATCCTTAGACTAATTAGCAAATCCAGCCTCTGAATTAGTTCTGGACTGACAAAACTCCCAAACATTGGGAGTGTAACAAATTACCAGCAGATGATAATTTTGAAGATCTCCAGAAAAGGTCTGTTTCAATCAGGTATAGAGGGGAGGCAGGTCAAGCGCAAGCATGCTGAGCATACAAGCCAGTGCAGGCAGTGTACAGTCCTGGAGTGATGTGAGCTTTGCATGCTGGAGAATTTATAGGGAGGAATCTACATCAGTGTTGACTATTCTACCCTGGATGCAAGCAGAGAAATTATAAAACATTCAGTACAAACACAAAAGGTAAATAGTGAATCCCAAAATGCTAGAATTTCATGAAATCTGGCCAAGTCCACCCAGTAATGGAAATGAGTCAGTGCAGCTGCTGCTGCTTGTAGAAGAAACTTGTATAATCTCCCTTGCCATAAAAGCAGATCTCAATTTTAAAAAATGAATAAAAAAGCAAAAAGAATTCTGACCATAGATAGTTTTTATGGTGAAAGAGAATAACAGATTTCAAACTCTGAGGAGACTAAAAGCAGATTGTCTTCAGATGAAGCCCCAAAGGGTGATATAAATTGGTCCCCATCACACAAGACTCTCCTAGAAGAAATTTTAAAAGATCTTAAAAGAGAGCTAGAAGAAAAATGGGGAAAGGAAATGAGAACTTTGTAAGAGGGTTTGGAAAAAGAAACACAGAAATTATCTGAAGAAAATTCATTAGAGAGTAGACTTGGTGAAATGGAAAAAGCATATAATTCCTTTTTTTTTTTTTTTTTTTTTATTTAATAGCCTTTTAATTTACAGGATATATATACATGGGTAACTTTACAGCATTAACAATTGCCAAACCTCTTGTTCCAATTTTTCACCTCTTACCCCCACCCCTCTCCCTTAATGGCAGGATGACCAGTAGATGTTAAATATATTAAAATATAACTTAGATACACAATAAGTATACATGACTACAACATTATTTTGCTGTACAAAAAGAATCAGACTCTGAATTATTGTACAATTAGCTTGTGAAGGAAATCAAAGATGCAGGTGTGCATAAATATAGGGACTGGGAATTCAATGTAGTGGTTTTTAGTCATCTCCCAGAGTTCTTTTTCTGGGTATAGCTAGTTCAGTTCATTACTGCTCCATTAGAAATGATTTGGTTGATCTCGTTGCTGAGGATGGCCTGATCCATCAGGACTGGTCATCATCTAGTATTGTTGTTGAAGTATATAATGATCTCCTGGTCCTGCTCATTTCACTCAGCATCAGTTCGTGTAAGTCTCTCCAGGCCTTTCTGAAATCATCCTGTTGGTCATTTCTTACAGAACAGTAATATTCCATAATTTTCATATACCACAATTTATTCAGCCATTCTCCAACTGATGGACATCCATTCAGTTTCCAGTTTCTAGCCACTACAAAAAGGGCTGCCACAAACATTCGTGCACATACAGGTCCCTTTCCGTTCTTTATAATCTCTTTGGGATATAATCCCAGTAGTAACACTGCTGGATCAAAGGGTATGCACAGTTTGATAACTTTTTGAGCATAGTTCCAAACTACTCTCCAAAATGGTTGGATTCGTTCACAACTCCACCAACAATGAATCAATGTCCCAGTTTTCCCACATCCCCTCCAACAATCATCATTATTTTTTCCTGTCATCTTAGCCAATCTGACAGGTGTGTAGTGTATCTTAGAGTTGTCTTAATTTGCATTTCTCTGATTAATAATGACTTGGAGCATCTTTTCATATGACTAGAAATATTTTCAATTTCTTCATCTGAGAATTGTCTGTTCATATCCTTTGACCATTTTTCAATTGGAGAATGGCTTGATTTTTTATAAATTAGAGTTAATTCTCATATATTTTGGAAATGAGGCCTTTATCAGAACCTTTGACTGTAAAAATATTTTCCCAGTTTATTGCTTCCCTTCTAATCTTGTCTGCATTAGTTTTGTTTGTACAAAAACTTTTCAGTTTGGTATAATCGAAATTTTCTATTTTGTGATCAGTAATGATCTCTAGTTCTGCTTTGGTCATAAAAACCTTCCCTTCCACAGGTCTGAGAGGTAAACTATCCTATGTTCCTCTAATTTATTAATAATTTCATTCTTTTATGCCTAGGTCATGATCCCATTTTGACCTTATCTTGGTGTACTGCGTTAAGTATGGATCAATGCCTAGTTTCTGCCATATTAGTTTCCAATTTTCCCAGCAATTTTTATCAAACAGTAAGTTCTTATCCCAAAAGCTGGGATCTTTGGGTTTGTCAAAGACTAGGTTGCTATATTTGTTGACTGTTTTATCCTTGAACCTAATCTATTCCACTGATCAACTAATCTATTCCTTAGCCAATACCAAATAGTTTTGGTAACTGCTGCTCTATAGTATAGTTTTAGATCTGGTACAGCTAAGCCACCATCATTTGATTTTTTTTTCATTAATTCCCTTGAAATTCTTGACCTTTTGTTTTCCATATGAACTTTGTTGTTATTTTTCTAGGTCATTAAAATAGTTTTTGGGAGTCTGATTGGTATAGCTAAATAAATAGATTAGTTTAGGTAATATTGTCATCTTTATTATATTTGCTCGCCCTATCCAAGAGCATTTAATATTTTTCCAATTGGTTAGATCAGACTTAATTTGTGTGAAAAGTGGTCTGTAATTTTGCTCATAAAGTTTCTGATTTTCCCTTGGCAGATAGATTCCTAAATATTTTATATTATCAGTAGTTACTTTAAATGGAATTTCTCTTTGTAACTCTGACTGTTGGATTTTGTTAGTGATATATAAGAATGCTGATGACTTATGTGGGTTTATTTTATAACCAGCAACTTTAGCAAAGTTGCTGGTTTATTTCTAATAACTTTTTAGCAGAATCTCTGGGGTTCTCTAAGTATACCATCATGTCATCGGCAAAGAGTGATAATTTGCTTCCTCATTGCCTATTCTTATTCCTTTAATCTCTTTCTCAGCTCTTATTGCTATAGCTAGGTTTCTAATACAATATTAAATAGTAACGGTGATAGTGGGCAACCTTGTTTCACTCCAGATCTTATTGGGAATGGTTGCAGTTTGTCTCATTACATATGATGCTTACTGATGGTTTTAAATAGATGCTGCTGATTATTTTAAGGAAAAGTCCATTTATTCCTATACTCTCAAGTGTTTTTAATAGGAATGGATGTTGGATTTTATCAAATGCTTTTTCTGCATCTATTGAGATGATCATATGGTTTTTGTTAATTTGGTTATTAACATGGCTCAATTATATTGATAGTTTTCCTAATATTGAACCAGCCCTGCATTCCTGGTATAAATCCTACTTGATCATAGTGTATTATCTTGGAGATGATTTTCTGTAGTCTTTTGCTAATATCTTATTTAAGATTTTAGCATCAATATTCATTAGGGAGATTGGTCTATAATTTTCTTTCTCTGTTTTCAGCCTACCTGGTTTAGGTATCAGTACCATGTCTGTGTCATAGAAGGAATTTGGTAGGACTCCTTCATTCCCTATTTTATCAAATAATTTATATAGCATTGGGGCCAATTGTTCTTTAAATGTTTGGTAAAATTCACATGTAAATCCATCTGGTCCTGGGGATTTTTTCTTAGGGAGTTGTTTAATTGCCTGTTCTATTTCTTTTTCTGAAATGGGACTATTCAAGCAATTTACTTCCTCCTCTGTTAATCTGGGAAGTCTATATTTTTGGAGGTAGTCATCCATTTCACTTAGGTTATCAAATTTATTGGCATAAAGTTATAATTCCTTAAAAATAGATTTGACAAAAGAAAACAGCTCCCTGAAAAACAGAATTTGTGAAATGGAGAAAGAAAATAACTTCTTAAAAACCAGAATTTGTGAAATGGGAAACAAATCCATAGAACAAAACAATTTATTTAAAAATTCAATTGGACAAATACAAAAAGAACTAAAAAATGAAGAAAATAATTCACTAAAAATCAGAAATGAAATAATAAAAATGAAGGACTCAATGAGACACCAAGTAACAGTCAAGCAAAACTAAAAAATGAAAAAAAATAGAAGAAAATATAAACTACTTACTTGGGAAAACAACTGACCTTGAAAATAAATCTAGAAGAGACAATCTAAGGATTATTGGACTTCCTGAAAACCATGATGAGAAAAAGAGCCTAGACATAATTTTTCAGGAAATCATCAAAGAGAACTGCATTGATGTCCTAGAAGCAGAAGGTAAAATCACCATTGAAAGAATTCACCAAACACCTCCTGAAAGAAACCTCAAAATTAAAACTACACTGAATATCATGGCTAAATTTCACAATTATTGAACCAAGGGAAAAATATTGCAAGCAATCAGAAAGAAACAATTCAAATACCAAGGAGCCATAATAAGGATTACCCAGGACCTAGCAGCTTCCACCTTAAAGGATCAAAGGTCTTGGAATCTGATATTTCTGAAAGGCAAAGGAACTTGAAATGCAGCCAAGAATAAACTATCCCGCTAAACTGAACATTTTCTTTTAGGGAAGAAGATGGACATTCAATGAAACAGGTGAATTCCATTTATTTCTGATGAAAAGACCAGAGCTGAACAAAAAAAAAAAATTGACCTCCAAATATAGAACTCAAGAGAAGCATAAATATGGGTATACATAGAGAGTGCATGTATAATTTTATTTTATTGTTATAATACAAAAAAAGAAACTAGAAATGGAAAGGAGATAGTACTGGAAAGAGGGGGAAATGGTGGTAAAATGAGGGAAATTACATCTCACAAAGAGGCAAAGAAAACCTATTATAATTGAGGGAAAGATGGGAGGTGGGTGAACATTGTGTGAATCTTACTCTCATCAGATTTGGCTCAGAGAGAATATTAGACATATTTGTTTTCATAGAGAAACTCCTCTCATTTATAGGAAAGTGGGAGGAGAAAACAGAAAAGGGAAAGAATAGGTTTATAGAAGGGAAAACAGAAATAGAAGGGGAAAAGTATAAGAAAGGGGGAAGAGCTCTAAAGGGGGAGGGCTGCTTGAGGCAGCCTTGAGGACTATTGTAAGCTTTAAATTGACAGTCCTTATTAAGGGGCTGCTGTATGTCTTAGGACAGCTAGGTGACTTTGGGGATAGAATGCTGGGTCTGAAGTCATGAAGATCTGAAATTAAATAAGCCCTCAGATTTTGATTAACTGTTCGACCCTGGGCAAATTAGTTAACCTCTGTTTATCTTAATCCACTGGAGAAGGAAATGGCGAACCATTTTAGTATCTTTTCCAAGAAAGTTACATGAACAGTATGGTTCACAGATTCACAAAGAGTCAGACATGATTGAACAACAACCAAATATATCTAGCATCATAGGGGTATTTGTAGAGATAAAATTGTCCTGCACTTTAAGAAACTTAAAATTTATCCACAGAAACAAAACTAATGCATGTAAAAGCAATGAAGAAGTGTTTGAGTGTAGGTTTTTCCTTAAGAAGCATGGTAATTGAGAGAAGAGAGGGGAGATCAGTGCATTGGACTAGTCCAAGAAAAAACAAGGACAGCTAATGTTTACATAGTGCTTTAAGGTTTCTATAGGATTTATATAGATGTTATTTGACATATTTTTCATTACCTCATTTGATTATTTTAACAGGTTCTCTACTTAAGGAAAGATTTATTGTAATGATGTGTTAAGGACTAAGTATTTCATTTTCTCACCATTTTATGGAAAAGATGCTAATTTAGGCTCCTCTGTAGTGATGCACCACTCACAGTATGTGTTAGACATTATGACATGAATGGAAGTATCCTTTTAACTTGATTTAAAAGAAAATTCCCTTGCAGTTTTCAATGTGTTTGCTGTTGGGTTCATAGGGCAATTAGAGTGCTTTACTATAATTAATTTAACACCTGCAAAATCTATGTGTTTGGGTATTTCAAAATGAACGAATTCAGGTTGTTTTAGAGTCATAGTTCTACTTTTTTCAACAATATAGTTTCATAATAGCTTATTAACCAAAATATTAGAAAAAGTCACATCTGATCAAAATATTTGCAATGAAAAATGCCTTGGGGCCTGCATTTTTTATTTATAATGTTATGCAAGGAATTGGAGCAAGTATTTGGGTAATCTGGATGGAAAAAAACAATGTTATTCTTGCTTAACATATCCAAATTATTGAGATATAAGACAGTTTGGGGGGGCGGAGCCAAGATGGCGGAGAAGACACACGCGATTTTCTAAGCTCTTCTCTTACCCTCTTTATCAATATTATATCGAGTCTCAAAAATAGTCTTGACTGCTACAATTCGTAAAGATAAGAAGTAGAACAACTCACCGGCCGAAGAAAATCTGCAGTCTCGCCAAAAAAGGTTGGTTCCGGGGCCAGGGGGGAGATCGGCAGACGGGGAGAGAAATTAGGTTCCGAGGAGAGTCTCAAACCGAGGGTGAAGGCACAGATCTCAGCACAAGCGCGCAGCCCCAACCCGCAGTACAGGGCTTTTCCTTGGGGCAGTTGTGATCCTGCACAGCAGGAGGACGCAGCCCGGGTTAGCCTCCAATCTGCACAGTGGGGAGCTCGGCTTGGGGCCATAGAGCTTTTCCAGGGCCGATTTGCATCAGGCAGAGACACTGGGCAGAGTTTGTGGCGGTCTGCGGTCTGCGGTCTGTGGTCTGCGGTCAGCTGCTAATACTCACAGTCCCACAAGAGGCTCCAGCCTGGGGCAGTGACACTTTCACCCCTTAGTCTCTAGCCGAGGGCAATCGCTAATCCACTCAGCCCTACTAAGCAGTTTGATAGCTCAGCCAGTGCTGAATCCACTTCCTGTTGGGGGAAGGGAAAACTCTCACTCAGAGCACTCCCATACCTCGGAGCCGGAAATCTGTTTAAATCTTTCCCTGCTCTGCAGAGGAAGCTGGTAACCCCCTTGCCTAGGAGACATACCCTAAAGGCTTTAAAACATGAATAAAAAGATGAAAAGAACGATCGACAGCTTCTATGCAGAAAAAGAGCAGGTCAGCAAACCTGAAGAGACCTCAAACAGCAAAAATGCATCAGACTGTCCTCCTTTACATAATGCTCTCAGAAGAGACCATTAAAAGTCTCAAAGAGAGTTAGAAGATAAATGGGAAAGGAAAGAAGCCTTACAAGAGAGCAACAACTTCCTGAAATACGAATTGGAAAAATAAAGAATTCACTAGAAAGTAGGATCTGTGAATTGGAAGAAAATAATTCACTAAAAAAATTAGTGAAATGGAAAAAATTCCACAGACCAAAACAAAACATTCAAAAACTCAATTGGACATATACAGAAAGAAGTAAAAAAAGCTAATGAAGAAAATAATTCTTTAAAAATTAGAACTGAACAAATTGAAACTAATGATTCATTGAGACAGCAAGAATCAGTCAAGCAAAACAAAAAATGACAAACTGGAAAACCATGAATTATCTACTTGCAAAACGACAGACTTGGAAAATAGATCTAGGAGAGATAATCTGAGGATTATTGGACTTTCCGAAAACTATGATGAACAAAAGAGCCTAGATACTATTTTACAAGAAATAATCAAAGAGAACTGCCAGATGTAATAGAATCAGAAGGTAAAATAGGCATTGAAAGAATTCATCGAACACCTTCTGAAAGAAACCTAAAATAAAACCCCAAGGAATATTGTGGCAAAATTTCAGAACTATCAGATTAAGGAAAAAATTTTACAAGCAGCCAAAAAAAAAACCATTTAAATACCGAGGTGCCACAATAAGGATCACCCAAGATCTGGCTGCCTCTACATTAAAGGAAAGAAGGGCCTGGAATATGATATTCCGAAAGGCACAAGAACTTGGGATGCAGCCAAGAATAAACTACCCAGCTAAGCTGAGCATTTTCTTCCAGGGAAGAACATGGACGTTTAATGAAACAAATAAATTCCATTTGTTTCTGAAGAAAAAACCAGAATTAAACAAAAAATTTGATCTCCAAGAATAGAACTCAAGAGATGCAGAAAAGGTTAAAAATAACTCTTGAGAATTGTATTTCTGTTGTGGATATACAAAAAGAATACATGTAAAATTTGATTGTACTGATATAACATAAAAAAGGGAAGTAGATATGGAAAAGGGATGATGGCAGAATAAGGTGGGAAGGAGGGATAAAAAGAAACCACATCCCACAAAGAGGCTAAGGAAACTTATCATATCTGAGGAATTTAGAGAGGGGAGGAACATTGTGTGAATCTTACTCTCATCAGAGTTGGCTCAAAGAAAAATAATTGACATTTGTTTTAGAAAAATTCTCTTGCCTCATTAAAACGGGGAGAGGAAAAGGGAAAAGAAAAAGAGTAATAAGGGAAGGAAGGGGAAAGACTCAAAGGGGAGGGAGGGATTATAAAGAGGATAAGTATCGTGATACAAGAGGGTACATAAGTTTAAAAGGGGAAAGAGGGTTGGGGGAGGCAAGAATGAGTAAAGCACAATCTGGGGTTATTAGGATGGCAGGAAATACAGATTTAGTAATTCTAACTGTAAATGTGAATGGGATGAACTCCCCATAAAGAGGAGGCAGATAGAGACTGGATCAAAAGTCAGAACCCTACAATATGTTGTTTACAAGAAACACATTTAAAGCAGGGGATACATATAGAGTAAAGATAAAAGGCTGGAGCAAAATCTATTATGCTTCAGGTGAAGTCAAAAAGCAGGGGTAAGCCATCCTTATCTCAGATCAAGCAAAAGTCAAAATTGATCTAATTAAAAGAGATAAGGAAGGAAACTACATCCTGCTAAAGGGTAGCATAAACAACGAAGCAATATCAATATTAAACATATATGCACCAAGTGGTATGGCACTCAACTTCCTAACGGAGAAGTTAAGAGAGTTGCAAGAAGAAATAGACAACAAAACTGTAATAGTAGGAGATCTCAACCTTGCACTCTCAGAATTAGACAAATCAAACCACAAAACAAATAAGAAAGAAATTAAAGAAGTAAATAGAATATTAGAAAAATTAGGTATGTTGGATCTTTGGAGAAAATTGAATGGAGATAGAAGGGAATATACTTTCTTCTCAGCAGCTCATGGAACCTATTCAAAAATTGACCATATATTAGGACATAAAGACCTCAAAATTAAATGCAAGAAAGCAGAAATAGTAAATGCTTTCTTTTCAGATCATGATGCAATAAAAACTACATTCAACAAAAGTTAGGGGAAATAGACAAAAAAGTAATTGGAAACTAAACAATCTCATCTTAAAGAATGATTGGGTGAAGCAGCAAATTATAGATACAATTAATAATTTCACTCAAGATAATGACAATGATGAGACATCATACCAAAATTTGTGGGATGCAGCCAAAGCGGTAATAAGAGGGAATTTTTATCCTTAGAGGCTTACTTGAATAAAACAGAGAAAGAAAAGATTAATGAATTAGGCTTGCAACTAAAAAAACAAAAAAAGAACAAATTAAAACCCCAATCAAATACTAAATTGGAAATTCTAAAATTAAAAGGAGAAATTAAAAATATTGAAAGTAAAAAAACTATTGAACTAATTAATAAAACTAAGAGTTGGTTCTATGAAAAAGCCAATAAAAAAATGATATGCCTTTGGTAAATCTGATTAGAAAAAGGAGGGAGGGAAATGAAATTAGTAGTCTTAAAAATGAAAAGGGAGAACTTTCCACCAATGAAGAGGAAATTAGAGAAATAATAAGGAGTTATTTTGCTCAACTTTATGCCAATAAATTTGATAACCTAAGTGAAATGGATGACTACTTCCAAAAATACAGACTTCCCACACTAACAGAGGAGAAGTAAATTGTTGAATAGTCCCATTTCAGAAAAAGAAATAGAACAGGCAATTAAACAACTCCCTAAGAAAAAATCCCCAGGACCAGATGGATTTACATGTGAATTTTACCAAACATTTAAAGAACAATTGGCCCCAATGCTATATAAATTATTTGATAAAATAGGGAATGAAGGAATCCTACCAAATTCCTTCTATGACACAGACATGGTACTGATACCTAAACCAGGTAGGCTGAAAACAGAGAAAGAAAATTATAGACCAATCTCCCTAATGAATATTGATGCTAAAATCTTAAATAAGATATTAGCAAAAAGACTACAGAAAATCATCTCCAAGATAATACACTATGATCAAGTAGAATTTATACCAGGAATGCAGGGCTGGTTCAATATTAGGAAAACTATCAATATAATTGGCCATGTTAATAACCAAATTAACAAAAACCATATGATCATCTCAATAGATGCAGAAAAAGCATTTGATAAAATCCAACATCCATTCCTATTAAAAACACTTGAGAATATAGGAATAAATGGACTTTTCCTTAAAATAATCAGCAGCATCTATTTAAAACCATCAGTAAGCATCATATGTAATGGAGACAAACTGCAACCATTCCCAATAAGATCTGGAGTGAAACAAGGTTGCCCACTATCACCGTTACTATTTAATATTGTATTAGAAACGCTAGCTATAGCAATAAGAGCTGAGAAAGAGATTAAAGGAATAAGAATAGGCAACGAGGAAGCCAAATTATCACTCTTTGCCGATGACATGATGGTATACTTAGAGAACCCCAAGATTCTGCTAAAAGTTATTAGAAATAATCCACAACTTTAGCAAAGTTGCTGGTTATAAAATAAACCACATAAGTCATCAGCATTCTTATATATAACCAAAAAATCCAACAGTCAGAGTTACCAAGAGAAATTCCATTTAAAGTAACTACTGATAATATAAAATATTTAGGAATCTATCTGCCAAGGGAAAATCAGAAACTTTATGAGCAAAATTACAGACCACTTTTCACACAAATTAAGTCTGATCTAACCAATTGGAAAATATTAAATGCTCTTGGATAGGGCAGAGCAAATATAATAAAGATGACAATATTATCTAAACTAATCTATTTATTTAGCCTATACCAGACTCCCAAAAACTATTTTAATGACCTAGAAAAATAACAACAAAGTTCATGTGGAAAAACAAAAGGTCAAGAATTTCAAGGAATTAATGAAAAAAATCAAATGATGGTGGCTTAGCTGTACCAGATCTAAAACTATACTATAGAGCAGTTACCAAAACTATTTGGTATTGGCTAAGGAATAGATTAGTTGATCAGTGGAATAGATTAGGTTCAAGGGATAAAACAGTCAACAAATATAGCAACCTAGTCTTTGACAAACCCAAAGATCCCAGCTTTTGGGATAAGAAATTACTGTTTGATAAAAATTGCTGGGAAAATTGAAACTAATATGGCAGAAACTAGGCATTGATCCATACTTAACGCCGTACACCAAGATAAGGTCAAAATGGGTTCATGACCTAGGCATAAAGAATGAAATTATTAATAAATTAGAGGAACATAGGATAATTTACCTCTCAGACCGTGGAAGGGAAGGTCTTTATGACCAAAGCAGAACTAGAGATCATTACTGATCACAAAATAGAAAATATCGATTATACCAAACTGAAAAGTTTTTGTACAAACAAACTAATGCAGACAAGATTAGAAGGAAGCAATAAACTGGGAAAATATTTTTACAGTCAAAGGTTCTGATAAAGGCCTCATTTCCAAAATATATAGAAATTAACTCTAATTTATAAAAATCAAGCCATTCTCCAATTGAAAATGGTCAAAGGATATGAACAGACAATTCTCAGATGAAGAAATTGAAACTATTTCTAGTCATATGAAAAGATGCTCCAAGTCATTATTAATCAGAGAAATGCAAATTAAGACAACTCTAAGATATCACTACACACCTGTCAGATTGGCTAAGATGACAGGAAAATAATGATGATTGTTGGAGGAGATGCGGAAAACTGGGACATTGATGCATTGTTGGTGGAGTTGTGAACGAATCCAACCATTTTGGGAGAGTAGTTTGGAACTATGCTCAAAAGTTATCGAACTTGCATACCCTTTGATCCAGCAGTGTTTCTACTGGGATTATATCCCAAAGAGATTATAAAGAAGGAAAGGGACCTGTATGTGCATCGAATGTTTGTGGAGCCTTCTTTTGTAGTGGCTAAAACTGGAAACTGAATGGATGTGCATCAGTTGGAGAATGGTTGAATAAATTGTGGTATATGAAAATTATGGAATATTACTGTTCTGTAAGAAATGACCAACAGGATAATTTCAGAAAGGCCTGGAGAGACTTACATGAACTGATGCTGAGTGAAATGAGCAGGACCAGGAGATCATTATATACTTCAACAACAATACTATATGATGACCAGTTCTGATGGATCAGGCCCTCCTCAGCACTGAGATCAACCAAATCATTTCTAATGGAGCAGTAATGAACTGAACTAGCTATGCCCAGAAAAATAACTCTGGGAGATGAGTAAAAGCCATTACATTGAATTCCCAATCCCTATATTTATGCACACCTGCATTTTTGATTTCCTTCACAAGCTAATTGTACAATATTTCAGAGTCTGATTCTTTTTCTACAGCAAAATAACGTTTTGGTCAGGTATACTTATTGTGTATCTAATTTATATTTTAATATATTTAACATCTACTAGTCATCCTGCCATCTAGGGGGGGGGGGGGGTAAGAGGTGAAAAATTGGAACAAGAGGTTTGGCAATTGTTAATGCTGTAAAGTTACACATGTATATATCCTGTAAATAAAAGGCTATTAAATAAAAAAAAAAAAGAGATATAAGACAGTTTGTTTGGCCTTTTATTTTCACATAATTTCTACTTCATTTTGTGTGTTCAAATAGTCTTATAAATAAAAAATCTGTCTTCTAGCTAATGTGCTGACCATCAAAAAAGGCCAAGAGTGTAAGATTTTAGATTTCTAGATGGTTTGGCTTGCAAGCTATGGATAGAATGGCACAAATAGGACTTTCCCCAAAGGTACCAACATCTGAATAATATTTCTTCTTGCAAGAGCATTTCTTTTCTAGAACCAGCTTTTCTCCTTTAACCCACCTGAAGATGAGGGTCATATCTTGATCCTTGAATGTCAGTCTGGATTGTTCAAACTTCTTACCTTTATCTCAGAAGCATTCCTTCATTTGAAATGCAACTCAAGCAATATTTTCTGCATTAAATATTGCCAGGTTCTCCCAAATGTTAGTGTTTTCCTTCTAAGATAACTCTGTATTAAACTGTTTTGTGTGTACTACACACACATACACACAAACTATATATATATATATATATATATATATATATATATATATATATATATATATACACATATATATATATATTATATGCATATAAACATATAATATTACAGATATTATTGAATGCAGCTGACTTGCTTGATCCCAGGATTGCGAATTGCCTGAGGATGATTGAAATCAGTTAAAAGAAAACTATCAAAACCAATTTTTTTTATTAAGGCTTTTTTATTTTTGAGAACATATGCATGGATAATTCTTCAACATTAACCCTTGCAAAACCTTGTGTTCAGATTTCCCTACTTACCCCACCCCTTCCCTAAATGGCAAGTAGTTCAATATATGTTAAACACAGTAGAAATATGTTAAAAATCAATATGTTCAAACAGTTATGCAATTATCTTGCTGTAAAAGAAAAATCAAATCAAACCAGAAAAAAGTGAGAAAGAAAATAAAATGCAAACAAACTACAAAAAGAGTGAAAATACTATGTTGTGAACCACACTCAGTTCTCACAGTCCTCTCTCTGGGTGTAGATGGCTCTCTTCATCACTGAGCAATTGGAACTGGTTTGAATAATCTCATTGTTGAAGAGAACAACATCAATCAGAATTGATCATTATATCATCTTGTTGCTGTATATGATGATCTCCTATCTCTGCTCATTTCACTTAGCATCAATTCATGTAAGTCTCTCTAGGCCTCTCTGAATTATCCTGATGATCATTTCTTATAGAACAATAATATTCTATAAGATTCAAATACCATAACTTATTCAGTTTCCAGTTTCTTGCCACTACACAAAGAGATACCACAAACATTTTGCACATGTGGGTCTCCTTCCCTCCTTTAAGATCTCTCTGGGATATAAGCCCAGTAGAAACACTGCTGGATCAAAAGGTATGCACATTTTGATAACTTTTTGAGCATAGTTCCAAATTGCTCTTCAGAATGGTTGGATCCGTTCACAATTCCACCAACAATGTATCAGTGCTTCAGTTTTCCCACATCCCCTCCAACATTTGTCATTATTTTTTCCTGTCACTTTAGGCAATTTGAGAGGTGTGTAGTAGTATCCCAGAGTTGTTTTGATTTGTATTTCTCTGATCAATAATGATTTCGAGCACCTTTTCATATGACTAAAAATGGTTTCAATTTCACTTGAAAATTGTCTATTCATCTCCTTTGACCATTTATCAATAGGAGAATTACTTGAATTCTTATAAAATTGAATCAATTATCTATATATTTTAGAAATGAGGCTTTTATCAGAACCCTTGAATGTAAAAATATTTTCCCAGTTTATTGCTTCCCTTTTAATCTTGTCTGCATTAGTTTTGTTTGTACAAAATTTTTAAATTTAATATAACCAAAATTATCTATTTGGTGTTCAATAATGATCTCCAGTTTTTCTTTGGTCACAAATTCCATCCTTCTCCACAGATCTTAGAGGTAAACTATCCTATGTTCTTCTAATGTGTTTATAATATCAATCTTTATGTCTAGGTCATGACACATTTCATCTTAGTATATGGTGTTAGTGTGGGTCAATGCCTAGTTTCTGCCATACTAGTTTACAATTTTCCCAGTACTTTTTCTCAAATAGAGAGTTCTTAACCCCAAAACTTGGGTCTTTGGGTTTGTCATACGTTAGATTACTATAGTCATTGATTATTTTGTTCTGTAAATCTAATCTATTCTACTGATCAACTACTCCAGTTCTTAGACAGTACCAAATGGTTTTGATGACCACTGCTTTATAATATAGTTTTAAATCTGGTACAACTAGGTCACCTTCATTTGCATTTTTTTCATTAATTCCCTTGAAATTCTTGAACTCTTGTTCTTCCAGCCTACTCTATGGATTTCTGGTTATTATGTAAAAACATCTTATGAACCCGCTTCCAGAGGCTGGAGCCTCACATGAAATTCCTTATCTTGAAATGCATTTAACTTTGTCCTCCAAAAACTCCTTAAAACCTAGTGTTGTGTGGTAAAACATGTGTTATAGTTCCTTTGCCTTGGTTAAAAGACTACTTTTTTGCTAGTTTGGCAGTGTTCTTTATTTCAGCTTGAACCTATATATGTACATACACATAAACAGAATGTATGTATCTATTTATGCACTTTATATTTTGGCTGTATGTATTTATGTATGCGTTTATCTTTCCCATCAGAATGTCAGTTCCCATTGGGTAGGGATCATTTTGGTGGAAAGTCTAAAACCAGTTTATTCTCTTCCCTTATCAGGAAATACTAAAGGAGCTCATCTTGTTATTATCAACCATAATCAAGTATACATAAGGATATAAAAAGGAAACTAGTCTCCCAGACTGTCCTGTTTGTACAGAATGAGAGGCCCAAACCTAATTAGTGGGGTTGAAACTCTTAATCTGCCCATTTGGTTTTCCATTGTCTAGAACTGCAATTTCTGAGACTGTCTAGTTAGCATATTTAAAGGTAGTTTCAACAATCCCTAAGATTTTGATTGGCATATCTTTATACTGGTCTGGGACCTCTTCTGTTAGGTAGATTCCACCTGGATCCTCCTTTGATCTTGCTTTTATCTCCCCAAATTCATTCCTAGTTTCTCTCCTTATTCCTAGATTCTACTTCTAATGCCTCCAGACTTTAAAAATTGTGTTCTCCAAAATGCAAATTGGTCATTCAATATGGCTATTGTTGACTAGTGTAGAGGGCTGAAACTCTTGAGTAGATGAACTGAGGTTGGTTTAGGCACTTAAGGTAAATTACCGATTGGACAATACTCTATGGGCATGTGTTTGAGGAATGGCCTTTCCCACTATCCTGTGCTGGCTTGATAATTGGTGTATACAGAGAATTGTAGGAGGGACTAGGGGGTAGAGTAAGATGAGCTAGAGTCACTTTGGTGGTAGACCAGGGAGGAGGAAAGTCCCAGAGATTCTGTTTCCATCCAATTCAATCCTACCTCTAAAGACCAAAAATAAAGACTAAGAACTTTTGCTTATCCCAACTCCAGCTGATTCTAAGGTATCCAAGGTGCTAACATGGTTATCACATTTGGCGCCAGAGCGTGGGGCCAACGACTCTACTTTCATTGGTCTCTGGTGACCAGGAAATTAGGTGAGTATTTTAATAGACAAACAGGGAACTTACTTTGTTAAGGGCTAAACTAGTAACCTTTTTTAGTTGCAATGGGACAGATATTGGGAAAAGATTCTCCTCCAAACCCAGCCCCACCCCCACCCCCAATCCCACCCCAAAGGAGATCTGCAGGAAGCTTACTTCTTCATATGAGGAAGTATGATGAAAATGAGGAAGAGAAAGGAGGGATTAAAAGTGATATCTCCAGAGGGCATGGGGAGTTAAGTAAGGATGAAGGGCATAATGAATGGCGTGGTGATTCTCTCTCTCACAAAGCAGCTTCAACCCTGCCTAAACTGGAACTGGTTCTTGCCACGCCCCCATCAACTTCACTTTTCTGGATCGAGAGGGGAGGAGTAGTGGGAGGGGCAGTGATACTACCAGCACCTCCCCCCCAGAAATCACCCCCTCCTATGACTAGATTGCAAAAGGCAGTACTTAAAACCACAGAAGAAGGGCAGAATTTAGGAGATTTGAAACTGGAAATGTATCCTGTGATTCAACAGTTTAACTCTTCAGATGAAGACAGTAGAAGATACAGTCCTTTTGATATAGAAATCCTCAAAGACCTGAAAAAGGCTTGCACTCTTTATGGGGCTACATCAGCTTATGTTAAGATGTTATTACAGAATTTGGCTTATGAAGTCTTAACCCCTAGAGACTGGAAATATATAGCAAGGACATGCTTAAGAACCTGAACAAAACTAGTTATGGCTTTCTGAATATAGTGAGCTTTCTGAATATAGTGAGCTCTGTAGGATACAAACCCAACAAAATAGTCATAGTGGAGTTAATCCTCCAATCACCTGTGACCAACTAACAGGTGTAGGTTCCTATGCAGAAATTTCAGTACAGATCAATTACCCCTTAGCAGCATATGAGCAAATTGCTGCTGCTGCTATTAAAGCATGGGCTTCTTTCCCCCAATAAAAACGACAAGGGTGAAACCTTCACGAAAATAATACAAGGGCCAAATGAACCTTTTGCTGATGTTGTGGGACGTTTGCAGACTGCTGTCATACAAACTAATGGTGAAAATACAGTAACAGACATTTTGATAAGGCAACATGCTAAGGAAAATGCTAATGAGGTTTGTAGAAGAATTATACTAGGACTATGCAAGGATGCTTCTTTAGAGGAGATCATAAGACACTGTGCCACAGTGGGCACAAATACCTTTTATAGCCAGGCTATGATGCAGACTCCCCAAGATCCCAACATGGGTAGACAGGGTCCCTTTTGGCAAGGGACTTCCAGAGAGACTTGTCAATGCTTTCAATGTGGTAAAGTAGGGTATCTGAAAGCTCAATGTTGATATAGAGACAGAGTGAGAAAACAGGGTGAGAGAACAAGACCCAATACCCCATGTCCAAAATGCAACAGAGGCTTCCACTGGGCATCGGGATTCAGGGAAACAGGCCCAGCTCCAGGGCCCCAGGCAAAAAACACTTGGGGCTTGATGGCAGCTGATGGTACACTCAGAGAGTGCCTAGAAGTCCAGTACCCAGACATGATCAATCATCCAGGAAGCCATCTGATGGGAGAAGGGGATTACACAGTCAACCAGCCAGGAAACAACCTGATGGGAGAAAGGGATTACAGTTGGGGAGAATAGACTTGTATGTAGCTGGGACAACTGAGATATTCCCTGGAGAGGTGAAATCTGTTCCTCTCCAGCCTATGGATCCTTTGCCTCCGGGCACAATAGGCTTGACCATTTCACCTCCTGAGAGCACTTATAAAACAGTGTCCATCCATACACTGTTGTGGGAAACTGGGGAATGTGTAGATAATATCCTAGTCACTAATACAGGTAGACAATGTGTGACTTATCACCCAGGAGAAGTAGTAGCATCAGGTTTACTGATAACAGACTCCTAATAAGCAATCTGGTGATAGTTGCCCAGATTCTGACTCCAAGCAACAAAATCTAGGAATATACTGGACAGCAGCTGTGACAGCTGACTGACCTATGCTCACTATCTATATAAATGGCATACTATTAGAAGGATTGGTAGACAGAGGTGCAGGTCATACAGTCATTAGAGGTGCCAGTCACTGGCCAAAGATTAAGGCAGACACCTATATGTCTGGCGTAGGAAGATCAAAAGCAGCTGAAGTTAGTGCTACTCCTTTGAGATGGACTTCTGAAGGTGAAGCAGGAGTTTTTACTCCTTTTATAGTTGAAAAAAATCCCCATCAATCTGTGGGGAAGCGACATTTTACAACAATTAGGATTAAAAATGAATACCTCAGTTTTTTAGGCAGGGCTGCTTTTGAAGGCCTGCCAACACTCTCACCTGTTCCAATTCAATGGAAAACTGATACACCAGTGTGAATAGAACCGTGGCCCTTAGCTAGTGAAAAAATTCAGGCCTTATTAAATATAGCACAGGAGCAACTTGACCAAGGACACTTACAACCTTCTCTAAGTCCTTGGAATTCCCCAGTATTTGTTGTAAGAAAGAAATCTGGAAAATGGAGGATGTTGAATGATTTAAGAAAGGTAAATGAACAGATGGAAACTATGGGAATTCTTCAGCCTAGGCTTCCATATCCTACTCAATTGCCTGGAGAATGGCCTCTTTGGGTTATAGATATTAAGGATTGTTTCTATTCTATCCTTCTGGATAAGGAGGATATGAAAAGATTTGCCTTTTCAGTGCCCAGCGTTAACTTAGCTGAGCCTTATAAAAGATATGAATGGACAGTTTTGCCACAGGGAATGAAAAACATCCCTATTATGTGTCAAATGTATGTTGCTGCTGCTCTTACTCCAGGAAGAAAATCATTTCCAAAAATTATGTTATTATATTACATGGATGATATATTGGGATGTGCACCTGAGGAACAAATGTTAGAAGCATGTCTACAAAAGACCATGGAAACACTAAGGAACTACAAATTGAACATAGCTCCAGAAAAAAATTCAAAAACATGCTCCTTTTCAATATTTAGGATATGAAGTGTACCCTAAGGTGCTTACAAAAACTTTCCTTAAGAACAGAGAAGATAAACACCTTAAATGACATTCAGAAATTGATAGGAGATGTCCAATGGATGCATCCAATGTTTGGCTTGACTACCTATCAATTGCAACCATTATATGACATTTTAAGGGGAGACAGTGCTTTAAACTCACCACTCCAGCTTACAAAAGAAGCTTAAGAGGCTTTGAGAGAAGTTGAACTGGTTTTATCCAATGTGGTTGAAAGAGTCGCTCAAAAACCCTTGGAAATATCAGTTTTTGCTATACAAGAGGCACCCACAGCAGTCCTTCATCAAGGAGACAGTGTGATGGAGTGGGTGAACGTCTCAACACAACCAGAACAAAGCCTTACTCCTTACCCAGTGTTTGTGGCTAGAGTTTATTTAAAGGCCATTAAGCAAGCAGTACAATTATCTGGGATAAGACCAGACAAGATTTACACCTGTTTTACTAATACACAAATTAATGTGTGCTGTGTGTGTGTATGTGGGGGGGTGATCACCTCCTTTTTGGTGTTTTCACCTCTTTTCCTGAGAAGTCAGGGATGGCGTGACCACCTGTGTTCTAAAAGAAAAGAAAGTGGGAGATGTAGAGGGCTGAAATGTAGAGGGCTGAAACTCTTGAGTTGATGCACTGAGGTCGGTTTGAGCACTTAAAGCTAATTACCAATTGGACAATATTCTATGGGCATGTGCTTGGGAAATGGCCCTTCCCACTATCCTGTGCTGGCTCAATAATTGGTGTATAGGGAGATTGTAGGAGGGACTAGGACTAGGGGGTGGATTAAGATGAGCCAGAGTCACTTTGGTAATAGATGAGGGAGAAGGAAGATCGTGGAGATTCTGCTTCCGTCCAATTCAATCCTACCTCTAAAGACCAAGAATAAAGACTAAAGACTTTTTCTTATCCTGACTTTGGCTGATTCTAAGGTATCCAGTGTGGTAACGTGGTCATCACAGCCTAGTTGTATTTGCTTGGGCCCATGAGCTATATATGTAAATAAAATAGCAAATTTTTATAATCTGTATTGGATGCTTATTACATAATTTCTTTATGATGCAAACTGAATCTCTATTATTCTTTTTATTATATTCTTTCACAATTATGCTCTTCCAAATCTATTTATTATTACTACTTCTGGTACCTTTTTTTTTATTATAACTTTTTATTGACAGAATCCATGCCTAGGTAATTTTTTTTTTTTTACAACATTATCACTTGCACTCACTTCTGTTCCGACTTTTCCCCTCTCTCCCTTCACTTATTCCCCCAGATGGCAAGCAGTCCTATACATGTTGAATATGTCACCGTATAGCCTAGATACAATATATGTGTGCAGAACCGAACAGTTCTCTTGTTACACAGGAAGAATTGGATTCAGAAGGTAAAAAATAAGCTGGGAAGAAAAACAAAAATGCAAACACTTTACATTCATTTCCCAGTGTTCTTTCTTTGGGTGTAGCTGCTTCTATCCATCCTTGAGCAATTGAAACTGAGTTAGATCTTCTCTTTGTCGAAGAAATCCACTTCCATCAGAATACATTGTCATACAGTATCGTTGTTGAGGAATATAATGATCTCTTGGTTCTGCTCATTTCATACAGCATCAGTTCATGTAAGTCTCTCCAAACCTCTCTGTGTTCATCCTGTTAGTCATTTCTTACAGAACAATAATATTCCATAACATTCATATACACAGTTTACCTAACCATTCTACAATTGATGGGTATCCTTTCATTTTCCAGTTTCTAGCCACTACAAAGAGGGCTGCCAAAAACATTTTGGCACATACAGGTCCCTTTCCCTTCTTTTATCTCTTTGGGATATAAGTCCAGTAGAAACACTGTTAGATCAAAGGGTATGCACAGTTTGAAAACTTTTTGAGCATAGTTCCAAATTGCTCTCCAGAATGGCTGGATGTATTCACAATTGCACCAACAATGTATTAGTTCTGGTATTTATTTTTTACCACTTCAATTCCATCTTTTGTTCTTGTGTCCCAACCACCTTGCATGGTAGTTGGCATGAATGTTTACTAAATATTTGACTGATTGATTGATCCTTTGGTGGAACTGACAACTCCCTCTGCTTCTGCAATTACATCTGCATTGGGCTGCCCTCTGTACTTACTATTACCTGTCTTTCCTCTTACTGCTTCTGTCTTCTGTGCTTCTAGTTTTCCTCCCCATATATCAGATGAGAAAAGGAATATTTTAGTTATATTTAGATAGAATGAAGTTAGGTTAAGGCTAATCCATACCATAAGCTCCATGAGATCAGGGGATGTTTTATCTAACTCCTGAATCTCCTTCGACCCCTAGGATAGTGTCCTATATCTATTAGGTATAAGAAAAATAAAATATATTTTTAGTGAATAAATGAGTGTAAACCTTAAATATTCTTTGACCTGATCTCACATTTAACAGTTCTGTTAAAAAATAAGCTAATATATTTTTGTGTGATAAATATTTGACTGAATTCCAGTTTGCATATATCCCACTATCCAATGTGGATCACAGGTGGTGTTAATGTACCATGATGCATTTTTTATCAGCCAAAGCACCAAAAGAGAGTGGCATTTTGAAATTCAATGCTAATGAGGCTTACAAATTACAGAAAGCTATTCTCATACTTTTCTGGAATTGTCCTCAAATTATGTCAAGTTTGGTTACAAATGAGAGCAACAAAGCAGGAATTGTCTCAGGGGCAGATCACAATGAATACAATCAATGCTGTATGAAAGGAGCAACCCCAAGAGTGTAGTTTGCATTTCATTCAGGTGCCTTTTATTTGTAATGACCTTTGAAAAGAGGAAGTTTCTCTCCTTGCTCAGACCTTGACTGGAACCCATACTTAGGAAACTTCTATAACCCCTTCCTCCTTCAATGCTTCTCAATCCCTCCCTATTAAAGCAATATCTGGAAGTTCTTGGGTGCAAATACTATTCTATACACTGAGGCTTTGAAACCAAATGAAATAAGACACTTAAAAAAAGGGTAAGTAATGCCAGGAAGAACAAAACACATTCCCACTATTTAGTTTTAGAAATACTTGATAAATAAACACTGGTAGAAAGGGAGTAATAAATGATTTGTCTATTGACAACTTTATTTTGGCACAATAGATTGTCCCCAACATCCAAACAATGTCCCTATATTGTATATTATTCCAAAACAATTAAGCAAAACTGCCTAAAAGTGATTAGGATGCCTACCAGTTCTTAATAAAAAAGGCAAGATATATGCTTTAACTTTAACTGTTTGGTACCAATATTGTCTCTATAGTAAATTATATTTAAAGAAAGCTGAGTATAAAAGAGTTGTTTTAGGGAAAATACTGTTATATTGGTATAACATTCCAGTTAAACATAGTCTGCACCTTTTCTATTGTGGGTAGAAATGATTCAGACTCTTGTAAAGTTCATAGAAAAAGTGGTTAATGAAAATCATATCTTTTAATAAAATCTCAACTAAAATGGACCATTATTTTTTCTTATTATCCCCATTTCATGGACTATTTAAATCTGAACTCTTTCTCTGTTGTATTTAACTGAGCTGTAAGTGGGCTTCTGAATATAGTGAAGTAAAATAATTTTAGATATGACATGCATGTATTCACTGAAATTATAAACATGTATGTTCAGGCTGATGGAATATAACTTCTAGGGGAGACAGCACTAGAGAAGTCACACTGACCTTAGGGTGCTTCTGTTCTAACAATCTGTCAGTAAGTCTAAAGTCTTCTGGCTTTGGAATCTGTGACTCCGAGGTCCCCTCCCTCAACCTTAGAGTGCTATTTTTCTGGCAATCTCTCTTTCAATGATTGTAAAAGTCCTCTGGCCTAGATATATAATAATATTTTTTCTCTTAGTTTTTAGGGAAGATATATTAGTGATCCTGAGGCCCTCTGACCTTAGAATGCTATAGTTCTAATATTCTGTCTATTAATGATTTCAGTCTTCTGGACTTAGAATAGTCCTACAAACATTACTGACTGTTACATAGTTAATCTATTGCTCAGTGATAAGCAAGTGTCTGAGACAATCATGAATGGCCCACCCCTCAAACCTATTCATAAGCCATAAAATTAGCAAATAAGTAATATGAATCTCTGATCAATTTTGTCTTATAAATTTATCTCATTTCTCTTGGGTCCTTTGATAAATTTTTTTGGAATTTAGCCCACTTCAATTGGCATTACAATTACAATAAACTTCACCCCTTGACTTTGGATATGGTTTCAAACCTTCAAATTCTTTTGAGACACCTCATGACACCCAACCTTTTGGGGTCCTCTCCCAACATCCAGTTCTTCCCTGGGGAAACAATATTAGTGTGAAAATATGGTGAGAGGAAGCTAGCACAGAAGAGTCATTACTGTTTCTCCCACTAGTGACAATGAAGAGAAAGCAGAGCTGCTCAGCATGAGCAATTTTGTTGTTGTTGTTTTCTTTGCTAAGGAGAATAATCATTGCACTTGAAAAACAATGGAGGAAGCTAATAGAGTTGAAAACCAAAATAACTAGAAAGCGAAGAAAATAATCTTTCTGTCAATGATAAATTCATTATCAACTGTCCTAGATGAACTACATCATCAAGTCTTGAAAAACAAATTGGCAGATAAGTTTGCTGGGCCATTGTTGGGTTCACTTTGTTGGGTTCAGGATTTCTTCTTTTGAAGTATTATTAAGCTAAGATCACATGATCCTAGGCCTAGAGCTATAAGGGATTATAGAAAATTCATTTTATAGATAAGGAAACTCAGACCTTAGAAAATAAAATGATTTATATAAGATCGCACAGGTAGTATCAAAAGAAGAAGCTGATTTCAGGTCCTTGGACTTCAGAGTTAGGGATCTTTCCATGCTCATTATATTTAGATATTAGATAATTTATGATAATTAATCATAAATTTCTAATCACCAGGTTGGAAAGCTGTATTATGATGAGTAAAAATATTTCGTTCTGTAATTTCATAACTGTTTTTGTATCTGTAGATTGGAAAATAAATTCACATGTCCTGTAGATATTTTGCTTTCTCATTAAGCAATTATTGAATAATCACAATGTGTTAGATACTATGGTATATGAAGTGGGAATTATAGAATAGCATAAGCTTAATATGCGCCTTGATTATAACACTACAGTAATAAAAATAGACCAATAGGGGGATGAAGAAAGGTTTATAGGCTCAGTGTAGACTCTGCACTAAAATTTTTGAAACATCCTGCATATAAAGATACTTGGACAGCATTAACTGTTCAACTGTGTGATATGGAATATAAATACAATAGAAGTTCAGAGAAGATTAATGTGAGAAGAAAACTTCTTGGTGAAGTTGGGCTTAGGCTGAGACTTGAAGGATGCTTAAGATTTGATTCCATAGAAAACTGGAGAAAGAAATGCCAAAACCCCATACAGAGTAATGAAAAGTTGGATATAACCCATAACTGAATGACTCAATAGGTATTTTAGGAGAAGAGGGCAGCATGAGTGAAAGTGTGAGAATTGGATGAGGGATTAATTTCCACAGAGTTATGAAACTTAAATCAGAAAAATGAAATTGAAACCTGAGAAATGGAAGCTAATTTGGAACAAGGAAACAAAAAAATAATGGAGATAAAATGTAATCAGAGTTTGGAACTTAAAGAAAAAAGAATAGGAAAATAATGATCTCTTCTCTGAAGGAGCTCACATTCTAAAGGGGGGAGACAACACATTTAGAAAGTTTTAGTTACCAAGTTAGATAGAAAGGTCTCATAATCCTTAGGAAGCAAAACAAACGGTAAATGCCTTTTCTTTAATAAAATTCTTTAATGATCTTTCAGATATTATTTGCAAAGACCCAGCAAACTTATCTGCCAATTTGTTTTTCAAGACTTGATGATGTAGTTCATCTAGGACAGTTGATAATGAATTTATCATTCATAGAAAGATTATTTTCTTCCCTTTCTAGTTATTTTGGTTTTCAACTCTATTAGCTTCCTCCATTGTTTTTCAAGTGCAATGATTATTCTACTTAGCAAAGAAAACAACAACAACAAAATTGCTCATGCTGAGCAGCTCTGCTTTCTCTTCATTGTCACTAGTGGGAGAAACAGTAATGGCTCTTCTGTGTTAGCTTCCTCTTACCATATTTTCACACTAATATTGTTTCCCCAGGGAAGCAGACCTTTCTTCTAGATAGAAAGATATGGAGGTTCCTATTTTGCCTAGAAAAGTAAGGGAAATGAACTCAAGAGAATTCCCATGCTTGTGGACCAATGTATGCTTGGAGAGTCTAAAATAATCTCAATCTTTGAAATTCTTTCTCTTTTGTTATATGCAAAGCAGCTACTTCATCATACTGTTCTTGTCTTTCTGTATTTTATCCTAAAAGCATAGTCCTGCTTTTAATTGTTTTTTTCCTAGTTCTTCAGGGATTTGAGCACTGTCAGTTGGCTTTTCACCTAGCCTTTTATCTGATTCTACTTAATTTACACAAATGTGTATTGAATGACAAAGAATAGAGGGATTTCCCTCCTTGTTTAAATCTTTTCCTTTTCCTTTTTTCTTTTGGTTTTAACTCTTATGCTGAACTTGTGAGATGGGGTGGTGTTGGTGGGGGGAGAACAATTATAGAAAAATTCAGTGAGTCTTGTCTTTTTGATGGCAGATGCCCCAAATGACTTTTTCACATGCTAATCTTATATACTCATGCCTTTAGTTAAATTCAAGATTCTCTGTATTCATTCTAACTGGGTCCTTCATTATGACTAACACTTGGATCCTATGACTTCAATTCACCTTTCCAATATAGTGTTTCTGAAAACCATTTCCATTGTTATGACCCTAGATGAAGCCCCCATTATCTTTCGCCTGGATGATTCCCTATGTATGTATAGTATTTTCATCATGTTTTTCAGAGTTGTCTTAGATCATTGTATTGCTGAGAATAGTTATGTCATCCATAGCTGATCATCTTACAACATTGCTATTACTCTATACACCAGTAGATTTCACTTTGGATCAGCTCATGGATGTCTTTCCAGGTTTTTTCTGAGAACATCCTGCTCATCATTTCTTACCACAATAGTATTGAAATAGGCCAGGCAATAAAATTCAGGACAGCCAAGGTGTTTGTAATTTTGGAAAGTGTTTATTACTGGCCAGGACATACCTCTCAGTAGAGTTCTGTCCCAAACAGAAGTAGAGACAAGTTTATAAGCATTCTTGTTCAGCTTTGTGGTTACATTTGACGTTAAACAGTGACTTGACTTTCCACTTACAGGGGGGAAAATAGGGGACTTACAGGATATAAGGAGAATACACAATGGCAGATGTTTGATATAGATTATTGGAATAGGTCAGGGTTATCAAACATTGTTAGGCAAGCATCTTATAGAATAAACACTACTCGGAGCATAGTTGAGCAAGCACTCTGAAGGGCAAAACATTTCCCTTAATCTAGCTGAGCAAACATTTCTCTGTGAGCCCGAGGCCCTTTGACCTAAGACTGAGGGAGGGAAGAGGAGGCCAATCTTTTGTCCATTTCACTCCCCCCTTTTTATGTTCATAGTTGTAACTCATCTGAGGGCAACAGGGAATAAGTCATCTTGAGTGTGAAAAGTTTCAGGTCTTATATGACCCTGAAACAAGGGATGCAACACTTTCTTATGCAGAGAACTATGAAGAGGAAGAGGAGGATCAAGAAGAATGGGCTCCCTGAAAGGAGGCTGATCAGCCAAGGGAACCAGTTATTATCGTGTAATGTATACCAGAACATTGAAGTCTTACGACTGTCCTCCCGGTCATCCAAACGCTTACGCAAGGAGGCCAGTGATTTCCTAATTACACCCGACCTATTTGCGTAGAAGCAACAAGATTCTCCCAGTGCCATACACAGTCCCCCTTGCTTCATGAATAACAAATCTAACCCACGGCGGTTCTGTAACACAACCTCTGCTAGGGAATCCACTGATTTTTCTAAATGAGTGATGAGACTTTCCAGTGTTCTGATATCTGTATCTACCTGAGAGCTCAAGAGGTTGAAATCTGCATTCCCCTTAATCAGAGCTGTTGTTCCCACTGCCGCTGAGCCTATCGCTACTAGCAGCGGAATCAATATGGGCACCGCTCGTTTTGAACGAATCAATTCAAAATGTTCCTCGGCTCCCTCTTCAGAATAAAGAAACACTTGGGGCAATACACGTACCAGGATGCAAAGTTCAGTACTCTGACTGAACTTGAGCTCCGAGATGCAAGGGGTTAATCCTGCGGTACAGGCAAACCATGTGGCAACGGGGGCAAAAAGCCAATTGGGGGAATGATGAGCAGGAGAAACCTGCAACCTAAACTGACACAGTTCCTTGTAAGGGGATTGGGACCACTGAAAATTTGGGGATGCTAGACAAGTAGCACTACCTTCTATGTCTTCTAGGGTCAGGATAGGCTGATGTTGGTTTCCTCTACAACGTGGGTCGGGGCCTGTATATGTGTCTGATAGACTTTGCATTCGGATGGACCTGGTGGTGTTGCCCAAGACCGCTGTGGTCCCTAGCCCTACAAAGAATGGTGGTGCTGGGCTAAGACATAGCCAACAAGAGGAGGTTAAGTTAGGGCTAGTCTGATTTAAGAAAGCAAAGACAGAATCCAGGGTGCCCAGCAAAGGGAAGGAGTCTAGGCTGCCAGGGCGTATGGCTTGTGGATTGTCTTTCTTCTTAGACCCATTGTTACCAGACACCTCATTGTGGCTATGGGATACAGGTAGAGGTGAGGGGGAGGCCCATTTTCTTTCAAGGATGCGGTCCTTAAGCACAGGATTAGGCCTGATGGAAAGGGAGGGAGTCAGTAGGATGGTCTTCTGCAAGGTGAAATAGCCCCCATTATCATATCCTTTTGAATAAACTCGGAGTCCCCATGACTTTCCCGTCCGCCAATAGTCGGCGGTCCAAGTTTTGATATGAAGGGTCATTGGATTACAAGAGCCTACTTTACAGGTTGGATTTTTAGGGCTCACTCGTATCAGATTGATATTTGGATCCTTGCCCTCCCTGTCCAGCCAACTGGCAATGGTCTCACAATCCCAGGTTCCGCAATGGAATTGATCTTTTCCCTGACATTTTGGGGGCCCATCTGAGGGACATACATAGAAACTATGATCCTGGAGGGCCTGCTCATGCTCATCAGGTGCTGGCACCCCAACTCCACACCCTGGGTCGGCATTCCATTTCCCTTCATCATCAGACCAAGTCATTGTATTCTTGCTCCCCCAATCATTTGCTATATTCCAATCGGGGCCTAGCAAGGAGCATAAATCAAAATATAGGATTGGCTGGCCATATGTGGCATTGAAGGCAATTACTGTCCCATCATTGGTTCGAGTCAATGTCCAGTTATATCGAGTAGGGAGATAAGGGTTAACCCTTACCTTATTCCCTAAAGCTAGGGGTAACAAGACAAAAGATACTAAAAACATTATTGCTTAATTAGGTGCAGTTTCAGGTTTCCAGTGTGAGTGGATGTCCAGATATCTGGGGCTTCCATTTTCTTGATATGCGACTGGTGAATTCAGGCTTTTTGTCCTGCTACTTTCATAGCCTAAGAGTTACTAAGTATCACTTGGTAAGGTCCCATCCACCTGGTTTCCAGGGAAGATCCTCTGGGCAGCTTCCTGGTGAGGACCCAGTCTCCCGGTTTGATGTCCTGATTTGTCAGAGACTCAGGAGACACAGGAGACACAGGAGACGCAGGCTTGGCTGCAGCACGGCACAAGTCCTTTAGAGCACTCTGGACTTCCAACAGGGCCTGTAAGGATTTAAGCCAAGATTTATTAGTGAAATTGAGAGGGGTTGTTCTCTGACACAGGGAACAATGGGAGGAGGTGCCCCAAACAATTTCAAAAGGAGAGAGAGAGTGTAGATAGATTAGGAGTACACTGGACCTGGAGTAGGGCAAAGGGAAGGAGGCTCACCCAGGACTCGCCAGTTTCTAGCTTAAGTTTAGTAATGTATTCCTTGAAAGTCCTGTTCATCCTTTCTACCTACCCCGAACTCTGGGGTCTGTAAGCACAGTGGAGCTTCCACCTAATTCACAATAGTCTGGGGAATAGAGAAGAAATTGTTGAAATTCAGCGAGAAGCATAGAATGCTTCCCTACCGGGTAAGTGTAAGTGAGATTCTTCAGCTAAAGGGCAAGTCACTGTCAACTGTGGGAGGTTCAGGGTTACTGAAGAGAGAGGCCCCTCAAAGGAGATAGTAGCATGTAGCTTGTGCAGGAGGTCTCTCCCGAGGAGGGGATAGGGACAGTCCTGCATGATTTCCAAGGTTTATGGTTTGGGAGGTAGTGAATGGCACCATCTGGGACTTTCCTGTGGCTCCCTGAATTTAGATAGAAGGAGAACTTAAAGATCCATGAGGCTGAAGAACTGAGGCAGCTGCCCTGGAATCAACCAGAAAGGAAACAGGATGCCCCCGGACATCTAGCAATACCCGCGGCTCCTGGAGGTTTAAAGGCATTGCCATTGTGGAGCCAGGGCCTCCTTATAGGGGATCCAGGGAAAGTAGTTGTTTACAGGGCTGATGGTTTGGGCATTCATTCTTCCAATATTGCAAACAATTTGCACATTGGTCACAACTCAGGTGTAACCTAGTTGTACCCCCTTGCTTCTGGGTGAATCTGGAACTCCCATTTCCTCAGGGTCCTCTGGGACTGGGGGTCTGGGCTTGAGTTTCAGCCAACGTGATAATCATCATCTTGGGACAGTCTTGGTTTGTTTATCAGAGCTGTCTTTCCTATTGTCAAAGACTTTCTTGGCCACTTCTAAGAGTTTGGCCAGTGTCTTTCCCTTGAACCCATCCAACTTCTGGATTTTCTTATGGATATCAGGAGCCAAATTAGACATGAAATCTATAACAATCACCCGCCGATTGTTGGGATCCTCTGGCTCAATAGGGGTGTAGGTTCGGGAGATTTCCATGAGGTATTCTGAATACCCTTCAGGGGACTCATCCTTGCCCTGTCTAATTTCACGAACTTTAGACATGTTAGTCCATTTCCTAGATGCTGCCCGCAATCCTTTTAACAGAAGCTGGCAATACCTGTCAAGAGCCTCCTAACCTTGGTTGATGTTGGGGGCCCAATCAGGATGGGATTTGGGCAGGAGGCGCAAGCTAAATCTGTTGTGGGGTGGTTGTCTGGGTCGAGGACCCGTTTTCAAACCTCCCCCAGAATTCTTTCCCTCTCTTCGGTTGTGAAGAGAACACGGAGGAGTTGCTGGCAATCTTCCCAAGTGGGTTGGGGGTATAAAAGACAGTTTCCAATAAGGAAATGAGGGATTGCAGCTTCTCAGAGAAAGGAGGGTTTTGCTGCTTCCAATTATACAGATCACTGGTGGAGAATATATCATAAAAGGGCTGGGACATTCCCCACTAGGAGGAATCTGTCACAAGGGAAAAATTGTGGTGTGGGACAGACCTGCAGAGGGTGTGAGAGTGGAATAAGTGGAGGGGTGAGTGGATATAGAATCCGTGGCTTCCAACACTCCATAGGTGGAGCCTCCCCTAGTATGGAGAGGGGATAACAGAAAACACAGAAGCAGAAGAGGAGACTACGGCCAGCGCATAAGGGGTGGGGATGGGGGTGGGGGGAGAAGAAACAGCAGCCAAAGGAGAGGAATCAAGAGGGGACAGAGAAAGAGGATCCACCAGGTCTAGGGTCTCTGAAGGGGAAGGCAAGATGGGATACAGAGTGTTTTGCGGGGTTAGGGTGTCCATACCACCCAGATTCTCAGATTTTGTAGTGGTTTTCTTTGTCCCCAGTACTAGGACGGTCCAGAACTTGTATCTGGACTCTGCCAGAAGGGGGTCTGAACTCCAACCAAGCCAATATATATGGGATTTTATCAGGATGACCCAGTTCCCCAAAGATGATCTGTTTTAACGCCATCCGACTGACAAGTTGAATGTTCCCTCAGGGGGTCATCCTACTGCAAAGGTGGGCCATTCCAGATGGCAAAGTATCTGTAGTTGACCAGAACTGACCTTCAAACCATATCCCTGTGCTATGGCATGAAATTGTTAAAAATTTGCAAGAACCTCTTGGAGGGGAGTCGAGGTCTTAGAGGCTCCTTGACCCATTAGAGCAGAAAGGACAAAGATGAAACATAGACCAACAAGGCACAAACACAAGATAAGGGTGGCAATGTACCACCGGAAAGAAACAGTCAAGATCGTCTCCCAGTGTCCCATGAGGGTTGTTAGTAAGGGTGTCTGCCCAACCAAAGTCTTTTTTTTTTTTTTTAATTATAGCTTTTTATTTACAGGTTATATGCATGGGTAATTTTACAGCATTGACAATTGCCAAACCTTTTGTTCCAATTTTTCTCCTCCTGCCTTCTATCCCTTCCCCGTGATGGCAGCCAACCGAAGTCTTATCTGCTGAAGCTAAATCAGGTAGGTTCTTGTTACCTTTTTCCTTTAATTCTACTAGGAGGGTTTGAGAACTTTGACAATCCCCTGATTTCTCAGGGAAAAGTCTTTTGACCCATTTATCTTGTTGCTTTTACTTATGAATTAGTGCAACAGGTTAAAAACAGGTGATTTTATCTTAAATCTTTAACAGAGGTCTTCAACCAACAGACAATCACACAGGACACACAGGGCAAGGACCACAACCAACAGAACAGACAGACAAATCACCCAGAACACAGACGGCAACCAACAGAATAGAAGGACTAATCACACAAAGACAGAACACTGAACACATATTATGAGAAAAATGCCCCTCAAAAGGTGCTTACAGGACCGGCACGCGGTGTCCCGTGGAGGTCAGCAAGGGCGTTTGGTGCTGTGTCCAGCTTAGCCACTTGCTACAGATACAGGAGTACTGACCAGACCAGACAGGCAGATGCAAAAATGACCTGGCAGCTGCAGGGGCCCTTCAAAATCTTATTAACCAGAACTGGCTTTTAAGACTCTTTGTGCCAATTCTGAACCGAATTTGGTCTCAGTCTCCTGGTCCACAGAAAGAGATTACTGGATACTGGGGCCGAGGAACGTCTCTCAGTGGCCACCCCCTAGCATCCGTTACCTCTTTTGCCCTCCAGGGAGAGGGACTGGCTGTCAGACTGGGCCAAAGGCTTATCTCAGTGGGACCTCCAAATGAAATAGGCCAGGGCAATAAAATTCAGGACAGCCAAACAGAAGTAGAGACAGGTTTATAAGTATTCTTGTTCAGCTTTGTGGTTACATTTGATGTTAAATTGTGACTCAACTTTCTGCTTACAGGGGGAAAAATAGGGGGCTTATAGGATGTAAGGAGAATGAATACACAATGGCAGATGTTTGACATAGATTATTGGAATATAATGGCAGATGTTTGACATAGATTATAATCTAGTTGAGCAAACATTTCTCTGTGAGCCCAAGGCCCTTTGACCTAAGACTGAGGGAGGGAAGAGGAGGCCAATCTTTTGTCCATTTCAGTATTCCATCATAATTGTATACCACAATTTATTCAGCCCTTCCCCAGTTGATGGGCATCTCCTCAATTTTAACTTGGATGATAAATTTCCCAATTCTAGTGTCTCCTTTCAATACACATGACCACAAGGTTAATCTCTCTCCTGTTCAAAATGGTTCTCTATTGCTGCCAATATAATTCAATTAAACTAGTTTTATTAAATTCCTATTGTGCATCCAGTATTATGGTAGGTCTCTGGGGATAGAAAGACAAAACATGGTTAATCCCAGAGGGAAACATACTCAGATAAGGGTATAAAAATCTGCACCAAATAAAACCCAAACTTCATATCTTTTATTAAATATAAATACAAATCTTCAAAGAACTTTCATTCTGCTAGAGAAGCAGTAAACTACATATTCAGATAAATAAATACAAATACATGTATATGTACATATGTACAAATATATGTAAATATATATGTATATATTTGTATTTATTTATTTTAATCTTCTTCCTTAATGTGACTAATCACTGAAAAAAAGCCTTCACTTTTATGCCTCTGGGATTACTAGATGCCATTCCTTTCATCAACATATCTTTCTTCTAGTCTCCACCAGTTCAGTCCTTCCCATTCTCTTTCGTGAATTCATTCTTGATGCTTCAACTACAAGGGCTCTGTCTTAACATTTAACTCCTGTAGGACCAAACTGTCTCCTTATTTTGGGTACTCACAATATAGATACTTATATTCCCATTTTATTTCTTCTCTTAGACAATACATTTTTTGAGGACAGAGACCATGTTTTATTCATCTTACTATCATCCAGAATATCTGGCCCAGTGTTTGCCTGGAATAAATGCTCAAGGGTCAATTAAGTGGTATAGAGCATGAGGCTTGATATCAGCGAGTTGAGTTCAATTCAAATCTGACTTGAGACACTTACTATCTCTGTGACACTGGGTAGTCACTTAGTCCCTGTTTGCCTCAGTTCCTCCGTTGTAAAATGGGGACACACTGAGGAAGAAAATGGCAAACTATTCCAGTATCTTTACCAAGAAAATTTCATGGAGAAATATTTCATGCAGTCATGTAGAGTCAGAGAAGACTGAACAAGTGCTTAATGACTATTGGATGAATAAATAAATAAAATATTTTCATAAAGAAGAAATTTAAAAAAATCACATTGGCTAAATGCTTATTTCTCCACTTTTTGAAGCTAGGTGTGATAGAGGACGAGCTCAGAAATCTGACCAGGAATTGGCCAAAATGGGATAATTTTAAAATTGGATTCAATTCTAATACTTTTCTCCATGAAAATATTTAAACAGTCAAGTGGATCAATTTATAAGCCTACTTGAAACAAATGAATTTGATTTGATTCACTAAGGGCCAAGTTAATAAATATGCAAATAAAATGATAGATAGCTAGGTGCTCAGTATTTATGGGTTGACTTGGTAAGATATATCTGTACCTTTGATCTTACCACATCTGAATGGATAACCTGTAGGAGGGCAGCATAAATCCAACACTTTCAGTAAGATGATAGTTCATGAAATCCTAATACCCTCACATTCCATTTCTGGTCCAATTCCTCTTTGAAAGCCTAACTTGACTCCTCTCACAATCCTTCTTGTTCTGGATATGACTCTTGTATCTTGTATTTCCAGGATGGATGCTGTGTATCTTCTCCTCAAGTAATGTTTGTGTAATATATAATATATGTAAATGTATATTCATGTGCATAAGCATGTATGTGTATAAGCAGACAACAAGCATGATAATAACTGATCAACAAATATTTATTAAGTACTTATTATGTTGAGTTATGGCCTAAGTGCTGGTGCTACAGAGACGAAAGTAAAATAGTCCCTGCCCTAAAGATGCTTATTTTCTAATGGAGAATACAAAAAACACATATATAGTATATATGGAACATATAAGGTATCAACCAAGACTTATGTAAAGGAGCAGAATATAATTAGAAAAAAATGGACAAACATGGCAAAATAACAACAACAACAACAATAATAATAAGGCCAGAGTGAGGGATAACCAATGGCTAGCAATTATTTCTACACAATCTCAGCAGAACTAGAAATTGGTCCCTTTCACCAAAATATTAGTTAGAAAGGAAGATTTCAAGAGGACAAGAATAAGAGTTAACAGGATTAGATACTGTATTAACTTGTGATTTGCAATACTGGGGGCATGATGTGCTGGAACCAGTTTTAACTGGCTAGTAAAAGTTGATCATTAAATTTTCAGTATTAGTATTTACACCCTGGAAATTTGCAAACCAATCAAGATTTGATTAATGGTTTTGCTGATTGGTTAGACTTAAGAAAATGATGGAGAAAATGTTAATAATATAGATTAACAAGCCATTCTCCAATTGAAAAATGGTCAAAGGATATGAACAGACAATTCTCAGATGAAGAAATTGAAACTATTTCTAGTCATATGAAAAGATGCTCCAAGTCATTATTAATCAGAGAAATGCAAATTAAGACAACTCTAAGATACCACTACACACCTGTCAGATTGGCTAAGATGACAGGAAAAATAATGATGATTGTTGGAGGGAATGCGGAAAACTGGGACATTGATGCATTGTTGGTGGAGTTGTGAACGAATCCAACCATTTTGGAGAGTAGTTTGGAACTATGCTCAAAAGTTATCAAACTGTGCATACCCTTTGATCCAGCAGTGTTACTACTGGGATTATATCCCAAAGAGATTATAAAGAAGGGAAAGGGACCTGTATGTGCACGAATGTTTGTGGCAGCCCTTTTTGTAGTGGCTAAAACTGGAAACTGAATGGATGTCCATCAGTTGGAGAATGGCTGAATAAATTGTGGTATATGAATATTATGGAATATTACTGTTCTGTAAGAAATGACCAACAGGATAATTTCAGAAAGGCCTGAGAGACTTACTAACTGATGCTGAGTGAAATGCAGGACCAGGAGATCATTATATACTTCAACAACAATAATATATGATGACCAGTTCTGATGGACCAGGCCATCCTCAGCAACGAGATCAACCAAATCATTTCTAATGGAGCAGTAATGAACTGAACCAGCTATGCCCAGAAAAAGAACTCTGGGAGATGACTAAAACCATTACATTGAATTCCCAATCCCTATTTTATGCACACCTGCATTTTGATTTCCTTCACAAGCTAATTGTACAATATTTCAGAGTCTGATTCTTTTTGTACAGCAAAATAACGTTTTGGTCATGTATACTTATTGTGTATCTAATTTATATTTTAATATATTTAACATCTACTGGTCATCCTGCCATCTAGGGAGGGGTGGGGGTAAGAGAGGTGAAAAATTGGAACAAGAGGTTTGGCAATTGTTAATGCTGTAAAGTTACCCATGTATATATCCTGTAAATAAAAGGCTATTAAATTTAAAAAAAAAAAGAATAATATAGATTAAATTTAAAAGTGGGGGATATTTATAATCCTCCTTCCCTTGCCACCCTCCCCACCATTGTTAAACATTTATTAGTATATCAGTGGGTACAAAGAGTACTCATTTTAACACAATCTCAGATCCAGCAAAGTATTTCTATGTGAGATATCTATCTCTATCTATGTGGATATGTGCATAGATACACATGAACATATGTGTTATGCATGCACATATGCATGCACACAGATTATTACACAACATGTGTCTATACAAAATATATACATGTATGCATGCAAAAAGTATTTATATACATATGACATACATACATATGCTAATACAAAGTATTTACATATATACACATAATACACATACATATGCAGTATACTTTACTCAGTATTCAAGAATACTGAGCGACAACTTGGCAAAGTAGAAAGAAAACTGCACTTGGACCCTAGGAACACTGTGGGTTCAGATCCTGCCTATGACATATGCTTCGTATTTGATCCTGGGAATGTGATTTAACCTCTTAGTGCTCTGATTGAGGCAACTAAGACTAAATTGCAGGGATCAGCAATGGTAGAAGCTACTTCACCAGGAGCTTTCTACATCTATGGAAGCACAAGTCCATTTCCTAATCACAATATTAAAGTATATCAATGTATCTCTAAGCATATGTATTTATGTATCTGTATATAAATATCTGGGTGTGTACATACGCATACACATGTACATGCGTGTATACACACATGCACACACAAAGCTCTAGCTACTTATGTTTCCTAAATAAGTTAAATCATGAGATTTTTAGTAACATATGTGTGCCCTTATATTTCTTTTTAGCTACTAGGTAATTTTCCTGTGCTTGCTTTGTTTAAAATGGGATTCCTGAGGTTTTTATTCAACTGAAATAGTATAATCAAGAACAGTAAATCTAATTCCCATTGAATGAGAAATGGGTACACACTACAGTATAGATTAGGCTATAGCTGTGGGGTGCTTAGAAAGCATATTGTTGACTAGGAAATAAAAGCCATTCTATTTGTTCCCATTTTTCATGGCCTATTTCTGACAGTTACAAGGAAAAATACTCATAGACCAAGGTAATGGGGCAGATTCCTATATTCAGCTCTTTATGTCCAGCAATATAATTCAATTGGTAAATATATTTTGCATGATTTTCCCATAGAGCATGCTGCATTTAATAGTGTCTGGCACATCTGAGTGCCACATTGCATGCCACATTGCGTATCATGAGATGTTTAAATCCTATTGAATACTTTGTAAAAGCAATTTCCATTCTGTTGTATGCTTTTTACAGATGGTGATCTGAAACAGTTAACACAGATAGCACTCCTCATTTTACTTATCTCTGACTTATCTCTGTTGCACATGAAAAAACAATGTTTATGGATCAGTGTTTCTATTCATTCTTCTTGAGGCTGAGTCCTTTTCAGACAACATCTCAGATATCCTATTTGGATCTTGAATGTCAGGTGGGAAATATGTTCTCTGTGTGTATGAAGAGGTGTGTTTATATACTTTGTATCTTCAATAATAAAATACTATTATATACTTTAGTTGTTAATAGCTGCCACCTACAGGGACCAATGGATTCTTTTTTTTTTTTTTTCTGAAATAATGTATCCAACATAAATACCATTTAAAAACTATTTCTGCTCTGCTTGATTTTAAAATTTACCTGGTAAACCAAAGCAGACATGCTTATTTGCCTGCCTAAATCTATGTTGTCTATAGTGTAGAAGCAGGGCATTATCTAGAAAGTGAAGAAAATGGTGGCTTTTTCCCTGTTAGAATATGGGTATTTTATCTGCAGAAAAAGAGATCATTAAGAGAATATCAAAAGAGTTGGTAGCCAAAGTAGAAGTACAGGCTAAATCTCTCTTCCCACAGTGATTCAAAAATCAGTATGGAAGTGTAAGTTTAAACCAGTTATCTTCTCTTCATAGCATCAAATGTCTTCTTAGTCTTGGCTACAATGAAGATATTTTTTCCAGTTTCCTATAATGCTTGAAGGAGGACTAGAATGAAAGATTATAAACCATGAAAATGAAAAGTGATTGTTTCTTTTCTTAGACTTTGCATGCAGCTAGCTTGACTGGAAGAAATATAGGAATTTCCAGTTCTCTTTTATAACATAGTCTTCTTTTCTTCTCTGTGGGCCTTCCAGTCTACATTTTGACTTTCACTTAACTATTTGCTATCCAGAATCCAAGAATACAGTCCTGTAATGGGCTGAAGCTCTTGAAGTTCTCCGTGCACTGAAGTCCCTTTTAGCACTTGAGGCTAATTAGCAATTGGACAATACTCTATTAATATATGCATGGAGAAAGAATGGCCCCACCCACTCTCTGTGCAAGTTTGGTGTGTTGTATAGGAGATTGTGTAGATGTTTTGGTGGGTGGAGTGAGAGAGGCAGAGGCACTGCTGGCCGGATTTGTGTTGCAATCGCTCTCACTTTGTATCGCCATTTCCCCTTCACCTCCACAAAGAATAAAGATTAAGCATTTCCCCTTATTCTGACTCCGGTTGATTCCAATATTCTCTGGGTGCTAAACGCGGCCATCACACCCTCTAATAACACAAACTTCTTGCTTGCACTCCTTCCTATGTTCTATAAATTAGTCTTCATCTCCTAACTCCTGTATCTTTTCACTAGTTGTCTTCTATATGTAAATAAGGATATTTGAATTCAAAGTCTGCCTTTAATGTATATGTATTGTGTGACTAAGAGAGTCACTTTCTGTGTAAATCAATGATCTTCCTAAAATTAATCTACTTAACTACAAAAGACAAAAAATTGACATTAGACTCAGAACTGGGGTTAAAATTCTAGCTCTTCTATTTGCTGCTTATGTGACCTTGAACAAGTCATTACTCTGGGTTTCAGAGTCCTCATCTTTAGACTAAAGCACTAGACTCTAAACTTAGGTTCTCTATTCTACCATTCATTATCAAATTTCTAGTAATCTACATTCCCTGCTTCTATGTCCTTATTACCCAATCTGAACCCTAATAACAAAGTTTTCTCCAAACTTACTAATAATCCCCTTATTCCTGAATTCAACTGACTTCTGGACCTTTCTGTGGCATCTGACATGATAGATTCTCCTTTTTCTCTATTTCCACTGTGTGGTTCTGACAGCATTTAATAAAAAAAAGCTGGAGAAATATCTAGAAGCAAAGCAAAGTTTATTATACGATCTCGAGAGAATTGGGCGTCCCACCCATGAAGCAGACAATCGAAGGGAGGAGATGCCGTAGGGGGCAGGGTCAACACTTTTTATCCCTAACGCAAATATCCACTGACCCTCATCCTTATTGGCTGAGGATCTTACATTCTAACTCAGGAACTACCTAAGAAATTGAACTTGACCAATAAGTACATAGTTGCCCATATTTGACCTAAACAGAAAGACACTGATATCATTGGAGGATAACAAGGGGACTTAAGTATCCCCTTAGGGGATAGCAGGGAGGGAACTTAAGTATGCCCTTGACTTGATGCTTAAAGTCCTTCAGGCCTACTCCAACTCTGAAATAGATGAAGCCTTACTCAATTTTCACAACTGTCTTGAAAGATCTCACCTCATCTCGTTCACCACCATGTCACTAAACTGTCTCCCTTCTCTTGTCTCTCTCTTCCCAGTCTCCTATCTTTATATGTGGGTCTTCTCTAAGGGTTGGTAGTTGACCCACTTTTCCTTGTCCTCTATCCTTTTCCCCTTGGTGATTTCAAACCTCTTATGTGTTTAATAATTACCCCAATACAGATGATTCACAAATCTTTATCACTGACTCCAATATCGCTGCAGAGCCCAGTTCTTGATTGTAAACTACCTATGAGTTGATTTGACTGTTCTCCTTGCTTCTCAAACTCAATTTGTCCCAAATTGGACTTATTCTCCCCTATATTTTGTGCCTTTATTTCTGTTGATAGGATAAAATTCCTCTCAGTCACTTAGACTTATCACTTTGGTGTCAGTTCTGACTTCTCTTCCTTTTACATCCTCTATATCTAAACAATTCCAAATCCTTTTAATTCTCTATTTCAAAAATCATTTCCTCCTTCAAATTCTCACTGCAATCACCCAAGTTCAGGCCCCTTCTCTTGTTGCTTGGGAATCATGATAGCTTCCCACTTTTCCTTTCTTCAATCTATTCTATCTTTAATCCGTTTTCATACTGCTGCCCAATTAATCTTCCTAATGCATTGAACTTATTCTTTATCTATTCTGCTATCATCTTCAGTTATGATGACTGCATATTTTAAAATCAGCCGGAGTCAAAAATTCAGGTTAAGGGAAAATCTTCAATCTTTATTCTTTATGAGGTGAAGGGGGATTAGCAATATGAGCAGCTGCAACAAGACCCCACCCAGCAGTCTCTTTCAGCTTCTCTCTCAGCCCCTCTGCCTCGACCCACCAAAATCATCATTTCCTATACAACACATCAGGACTTGCACAAAGAGTGGGTGGGGGGCCATTCTTTCTCCAAGCATATATATTAATAGAGTATGGTCCAAGAGACCTCAGTGCATCAATTCAAGCCTCAGCCCATTACAGTCCTCTACAATGTGGTTCCAACCTGCCTTTCTAGCCTTATTTCATACTACAGTACTTTACACAGCGGACATTCCAACTTAACCAGTCTATTCTTTATTTCTTATTCTGTCTCTGTCCTCTTTTGTTTTGTGAGATTTGCTAATTTTGTCCATATTCTGAATAGACTTTTCATCTCTCACATCCAACTCCAAATCTATTGATTTTCGTTTTCCTTTGATGTCGAATTCATTGGCATTGGCCAATTATCTAGGCAACTCAACTATTACAGCTGCAGTCTGTCTTAAGCCCTTCTCCATCCCCAGCTAAAAGCACATTCTTAAATTTCTCAGTATATTTTTCTTTTACCTCTCTCTTACATTTAGTTTAGAGTGGAAGGTTCTCTTCCACATACTAGGTATTTATGAACATTAGCTATGATGATTTCAGACAGGGACTTACCAATCATTGAGTTGGCCTCAAGGTAAAGTTATCCCAGGTGACCAGGCAGCTGGTTTGGAGGTGAAGCAAGTAGAATAAGCTAGAAGTAAAGAGTTAGCAGAATCATTGTTCCTCTCAGGCACTCCTCCATCAATGAGCAGGTCCCAGGGTAGAATCTTGAGCTAAGCTAAAGGCAAGCTTTGAAGGAAAATTATGACTCATAAGCAAAAAATGAGGAAGGAAATGCTTGGAGAGCAAAGATAGAATGCAGGGTTTAGAAGAACAGCTGACTTTTTTTTTATTATATTATTATTATTATTATTATTTTTGCTGAGACAATTGGGGTCAAGTGACTTGCCCAGGGTCACACAAGCTAGGAAGTAGTAAGTGTCTGAGGCCAGATTTGAACTCAGGTCCTCCTGACTTTAGGGCTGGTGCTCTATCCACTGCACCATCTAGCTGCCCCTGAACGGCTGACTTTTTATTTAGTTTGATTTGAATAAGTTGTGTGTAAAAGGGAATAATATGAAAAAAGCCTGGGCAGATAAATTGAATGTGGCTTCAGTTATTTGTATGTTTTTGTCTCATCCTATTTATAGCTTGTAAAGTCCTTAAATGCAAAATTTGAGTTGTATTTATCTTTATATTCTTGCCACTTAGAATAATGCTTTTTGTGGTGATAGGGGCTTAATTAATTTTTGCAGGATGGATGAATGAGTGAATAAATGAATGGATATAAATATAATACATTGTTCTTATTTGATATAAAGTGCTTTGGAAATCTTTAAGTACAATGTAAATGCCAGATAATTGTAATTTCTTAGATATTGCCTTAATAGGGAGGTAATAATTAGGTTTAGCAACAAAGTAGCATCCAGAATCTTTAATCAGTAAACCAGTGTGGGCTAATAATAATGAGGCTGTTTCCATGAAATTATTTGAATTGTTAATTGATGACTTAACAGTGAAGGAGGTCTCTTCCAAAAGGGGGCACAAAAGTCATTTGTCTACTCTTGTTTTACTTTCTTTTTCTGGAGGTAATTGGGGTTAAGTGACTTGCCCATGATCATAGAGCTGGGTGAGGTCAGAGTTGAACTCAGGTCTTCCTAATTTCAGGGTTGGTGCTTTATCCACTCTACTATCGAGTTGTCCTTTTACTCTAGTTTTCAACTAGTGAATTTATAACACCATACTCATCTATGATGATTGTACCTATGGGACAGAATAAATTTCAGTCCTGGTGCTTCTGGCTTATGAGCTAATCAAAGTGAAGTACAAGGGGATTCCATTGGGTTGGGGCAAGCATTCCTGATCTTTTGAATACTCATAGAGAAAGACCACAATGGCAACAAACTAGGAGTAATACTTGAATCACACTTTAACACACACAAAGAGAACAAGCACTCAGCATGGGTATAAGGGATTGGATAGATGGAAAAGAGGAGGGGAAGGAAGAGGGGAACAGAACCAAAGTTCTGAGTTGGGAGTGCTCAGGCATGGACCTGTAGCTTACAGGACAAGAGTTTGGGAGACACAGTTTATAGGAATTTGTGAGGAAGGAGAGGCAAGCTAATTTTTATCTAGTCACCTTGAGTTTAGTTCATTAACATATCAACATCATATCAAAGTTATCAATACCATCTTAGGTTTAGTTCATTTTCTTAATACCTTGCTTCTTTAACTATATAAGGCTAGAATTGATCAGAATATTACAGATTTGAGGGAACTTAACCACTAAAGATCTGGTACATTGGGACTTAGCTGGCTTTCCCTAATTTAGTCTCAGGATGTGGCTTCAGTTAATTTATGAGACAGTTGTCAGTGGCTCTTATGCTCCCCTAATTTATGAGACAGTTTGCAAGTAACTTATATACTCCCTTAATTTATGAGACAGTTTGTAAGTGACTTCCATGTTCTCCTTTACATTCTTACTTCCTACAATTGTTATTTTAACCTAACTACTTACAGACTTATTATACACTATCTGGGGTGAAGGAAGTAAGGGAGGAGTGGTTAGAAAGAATAGAACAAGATCCAATTTCAACACATTATCCAAAGTCATTAGTCCAGGAAAAGTGGGAGATTCAGTAAATACAAAAAGGATTGGTATAGTGAAAATTCAAGACGAGCCCTTGGTGTCTGATTTTGAATATGTCAACCTACTCAATCTATACTGACGTGTGCAGTTGAGCTTAGTCTACTAATACGAGATGTCCCAAAAGTCTTAGTGGAGTTTTAACTTTAATACCTCATAACTACACTAAGTCTTTTGGGATACCATGAATGCCTGTTTCTTTGTGGGCTAGGAACAAAGCAGAATTGTAGTAGCTCAAAAGAAAGATGAAATGCACAAATTTAGAGACATTTCCCACCCAAATGGTTATATAGACTAAATGTTCCTGATCCATGGAAGAGCCTTTGGAACTTGTGTTGGTCTGATCAGCCACAGTTGGAAACATTGAATATTGACCCTGACATCATGATGTTATTTTGATCCTTTTTGAACATGAAGAACAAAAATGAATAAATGTTTGCTTCTAGATAATAAAATATAAAGGATAGCTGTACTATGTCCTGAGAATTAATCCTAAATACAACATAACAAATACATAGAAATAGAAGTAGCATATATTTGAAAGATAAATTTAGATTTTGTGTGTGTATGTTTAAATATTTTTATTTTCCCAGTTACACGTAAAACAATTTTTTTACATTCATTTCCAAAACATTGAGTTCTAGTTTATCTTCCCTTTTCTTCCCCACCTCCCCACATTGAGAAGGCACATGTGAAATTATACAAACCATTTCCATAAAAAGTCATGTTGAAAAAGAAAAAAAAAAGAAACCTTAAGAAAAATAAAGTAAAAAATGTATGCTTCAATTTGTATTGAGACACAATCAGTTCTTTTTCTGGGTATAGATAGCATTTTTCATCATAAGTCTTTCAGAGTAGTCTTAGATCATTGTATTGCTGAGAATAGCAAAGTCATTCACAGCTGATCATCCCACAACATTGTTATTACTTTGTACACAGTACATTTCATTTTGCTTGAGCTCCCGGAGAACTTTCCAGGTTTTCCTGAGAGCATTCTGTTCATCATTTCTTATAGAACAATAATATTCCATTATAATCACATACCACAATTTATTCAGCTATTCCCCAATTGAATGGGCATCCTCTCAATTTCCAATTCTTTGCTCTGAGAAAAGAGTTGCTGTAAATATTTTTGTACATATAGGTTATTTTCCTTTGAAAAAAAAATCTCTTTTAGGATTTATGCCTAGTAGTAGTATTTTTAGGTGATAAGTTTAGAATTAATCCTCTCCTTCATAGGTTAATATCCACTGGTAGTTTTTGTGAATGGTCTTTTAATAGGTCCTGAAAATATATTAATTATTTTTTCCTTTTGGGAGTGAATGTATTTATATTTCTTGGCTGGACTGGGCACTTAGTGCCTTTAAATAACAAAAAAAAAATGTTTTCTTTTGTGGCTTGGGAAATCTTTATTTTGACTCAGCTTCTGTAATTAGACATTACTCAAGTTTGGACATAGAAAAAAGAATTGTTTCTTTTATTTCTTGTTCCTGCTTCATTATTAATATTTTTGATGCATCACCTTTCCTTTTGAATTGAATATGATGGAAAAATAGAAGGCACTTTAAATGAAGACAACACAACAGAAATGCTCATAAGGAAGATGATGAGTAGCTCCTTTTCACATTTCTTTGACGCACACTGATTGGGGAAGGTGGGTTGCAATTCCTATCCACAACCATTTGATTTTATAAAATTTTATTTTATATTATTTTATAAAAATGTGAATGTATCATTTCCTTTTTTAATGACTTCTAGAATGTTACTAGATAGTCATCTTGCTTGGTTCAGAATCAAACTCAAAATTGTCTGTAGTCTAACATATCACTGCAGTATTTACCCATTTTTTCTTTCAATAAGAATTAGATTTACCATGTTTATTTATATAATGTTGATTAAATTAAAGACCTCAGGAATATTTATAGCTATGATGATAAAATATATGTGGTTGACTGGAGGAAAGTGAGAAGTTCTTATCAGGTGACAAACTCACATATGAGAAAGGTATGGTTTTATGTAAAGTAGAAGCCAATACAATTAAACAGTTGAAAGAACTTGTGAAACCTTCAATAAACCACAAAACCCTGCTTTCTGGATTATGCTCAGTGCATCACAAGTGAGGGTAAACCAACCTTTGGAAATATGTTTTTAATGACACAAAAATATCCATGAGATTCTATGAGTATAATATTCAACAGAATGAAACTCTGGCTGCCAAAGCAGAGCCCTTTGGCCAATCACAATAGAAAAGTGTTTATGGATGGCACTTTCCATAAGGCTGTGCCAACAGTTGTTCCATTGGAAATGAGATTTCTTTTGATCTTAAGCTCTTGTGGATGTTTCCACCATGTCAGAATGTCACTGTTCTGTGACCACTTGGCAAGTGAAAAGCAGTGGAAAAACTAATGTGCTGTTTAGCGGGGATAGTCAGAGTAGAAGGTTTTGTCTTACTGGGCAGTGAAAAAATTAAAATGTAAACTTTTTGCTGGTGCCTTAGGATTTAACAGTGCATTTGATTAGGAAAAAAAATATAAACCATTGTTTGTTCAGTTGTGACTTCTGATTTTAAAGATGCGTGTGTTTAATCATGTATAATGTTCAAAATAATTTGACAGAACTAGCTTTTTAGATACCACTTATATCATTGCTCTTACTACCTTTGGGATTAAGAACTAGATCTTAGTCCTAAAAGCTACCTTATAATCACTGCTCTTTCTGGATCTGCACTCAGTCATGAGCTTATTTTTATATAACTATGGAAAGTTTTGAGCCCTTTACTTCCATTGTTTCATTTGATCCTCACAACTACTCTGTAAAATAGATGCTATTATTATTCCCAGTCTGAGGGAGAACTCCAATAGTCCCTAAATTTTGGACAGAAGGAAGAGAGAAATGGTAAATTTCCTTTCTTTGAAGACTAATAGTGGCCAATGCTTTTTGAACACCCAGCCAATTATCTCAGTGACACAGATGAGGAAGCTAAAACTGGCTTATCTGGGTTATTCACTGTTTAAGACAGGATTTGAGCCCTCATCCTCCTGATTGGAGGTGTTTGGGTCTTCACAGCTCTTTTCACTATATCATGCTGCTTCTATTGGGGGGGTGTGGAGGATAATTGATATATATATCTATATCTATATCTATATCTATTTATATAGATATAGATATAGATATCTGTGTATGTATGTATGTACAGATAGCACTTTATATGCAACTGTCACTATGCTAAGCTCTTTATAAATTTCTCATTTAATCCTCACAACAACCCTGGGAGGTTATTACCATCCCTGTTTTACATTTGAGGAAACTGAGGCAAACAGAGGTTGTGTCTTTCCCAGGATTAAAGCTATTAAGTGTCTGAGACTAGATTTGAACTGGTATTTTCTTATCTCCAGGTCTAGTGCTCTATCTACTCCATCAACCAGCTTTGTCTAAATAAAATAATAAACAATAAGTACATGTCTGGCGTTTCCTTTAGACCATACTGCTGGACAAATGTGGAATCATAATAGAATCTATTCATATATATGTATACATATGTGTATAGATATATGTCTCATTTTGTGCCTGAAATTGTGTATGTGCTTTAAATGCTCCTATAGGGGGAACATTGTGAAATGCCATGGGAAGCATTATACCTAACCTCAATAAAAGGCTCCCTGTCACAAACCCATGACTGGTATAACAATCCCACTCTAATTAAAGCACCAAAGCCCATCCCACCAATAGCAGGAAAGGACATACCAATATCCCAAGCACCTCTTTCTCCCCAAAGAGACGTTACTTTGTGCTGTAGATTCTTCAGAAAGGAAAAAAAAAAAACCCACTGAGAAACAGATCCAGCATTTGGGATCTTCCATTATATCAGAATAGCAGGGGGTGGGGGAATGGTAGTAAGTGAAGGGAAAAAAGGAGGAGTGGAGATAAATGTTTTTTCCCCCCTTCAAATAAAAAATAATATGGTTTGACTCTTTGTAGTAGGTCCTATGCCTAAGAGATTTTCCTTACCTGCATTGATGTAGTCTATCTTCCTTTCTCAGACTAGCCTGCAGTATTTGGTATAATCTAAACAGCTTCTCAGAGCACTTAATAATTCCAGAAAGAGGCATATAGGGAAGCCCTTATAAATATATAATAACCACCTTTGGATAACACTCAAGTATTTTTACTTCCAAAGACTGATGTTCTTGTGAAGGCCTCTACTTGGATCATCAGAAAATAGACCATGTACTCAAACTAAAGATGTGAAAATGTCAAGGGTAGGAGCCTGGGTCCATTTCACACGATAGAGTCAGACCACTCTATCATCAACTATTGATTTGATTGCAAGAGCCTTTAGTTAGTGCAGGAATTCTATGGATAAAAATTAAATTTTCAAGAGATGGGCTGGTAGGAGTGAGGAGGAGCATTGAGGAGGGAACAGGCAGCATGTACAGTGGGTTCCAAGAACATTAATGACTGCGTTAGAGTTATATAAAATTAACAGAAATTAGATCTATGGTTACTGAAGAGCCCCCTTTATTTCAAGAGAAGCCATTTAAGGATAACAGTTGGGGATTGTGGTTCAGTGGAGCCTTTTTTTAACTGTTCATTTGCCTGTTTCACTGATCACTTTGTGGGAAGCTTTGGCAAATGTGCTATATTTTAAAAATTAAGACATTTCTCCTTTTATTTGTGTTCCTCAGCTCTGCTGTGCTTTCTGGAGATCATCACAGTAGGGATTGTATTGGAATTCACCCTTTAACCATGGTGAGCCTTGCTTAAACTAACAGTTCTTGCAAAGTGTACAGTAATTAGCTGTTTTCCCCAATTTGTCTTGATTTCTGTCTAAAAGGCTCATTTCCTCTCCCCTTTTTTGTAATCTAATGTGAGTGTAGTTTCAGCATTTCCTTCCTACACAGACCCCACAATCACTATAAAAGGTTACAACAATCTCAACATGTATTATCTCAAAGTAGAGGCACCAGGTATACTGCTCTGATAGGGAACAGCAGTATTTAAAGGCAAGGTAGCAGTGCCTGCAATTGACAGGTCTCTCCTTCCCTCCTCCCAAACATTTTGTATGCTAATATGTTTTTGATGGTTGAGCTTGACTTCTTGCTGCTAACTGCTGCTTGTTTTAACTTGGATTTTAGAGGAGGGGGTGAATTTCTTTCCAAATAAAGGGTTGAAAAGTGAAGTGAATTTCAGTCAGCTTCATATGATGCTTTCTTGGTAAGAAAGAGTTAAGATTCAGTCCATTGTCTGAGAAGTGTGTAGTGTTAGAAAACTGGGACATATAGACTCATACACTAGGGGACAACTGATTTCACTCCCTGCTGTCTGGCACAGGAATGAAATTGTAGCCGTGTTTGTAGCAGAAGGTTGGATTATGTATTCCTTTGCAGGAATTAAACCCCGCAGAACAATTTCTGCACAGTGTGGTATGGTGGAAAAAATGCTGGAAAGATGAAGGTTTTTGAGTCCCTGCACTGCCACTCAATAGCTATGTGACGTTGGGCAAGTCTTTTCACCCTATTTAGCCTCAATTTCTTTGTGGAAAAGGTAGATAATGAATGCTACTTGTACCTCCTACCTTGAAGGGTTATTTATAAGGAAAGTACTATGTAAAGTGTGATGTAAGAATGGGAGCTGTTCTTACATGCAAATTCAGTAGAACTTGGTTCATCAACTATAGAATTACAGAAATGTTAGAGTCATTGTCACAAATGCCAGAAGGACTTTAATGCTCTTAACCGAGGTCCCTTGAGGATTTGATTTATTTGAATTACAATTGAATAATGTAACAATCCTTTCTTAGGTGTCTACTATAGCACTGGGCTTGACACTGGGAATATAAGTGACAGATAACAGTGAATATTTCTGGTGACCAAAATATAGCATAAAACTAGGGTTGAGGAAAAAAACCCTACGTGTGTGTGAATAATAGGTATGTATAATATGTATCAGCAGGGCAAAGGAAAATGACTTTTCCTTTTTCTTCTGCTTTTACTCTTGTTTAGATGCATTTGCATGACAATCTGGAAAAAGATCTTGAGAACAATATAGGCTTGGATAGCTCCAGAATTTTAGAGTTAGAAGATTCTCATAAGGGATACAGTTGGGATAGTAAGAAAATTCTGACCCTAAGTCAGATAGTTGTATGAGACAATGGACTTTATTAAGCCTCATAGGTGAAAGAATATACTTAATTTTAACCTGGGGGTGCTCTGCCTTACTTTTACCAGGCTGCCCTTAGCAGAATGTGATGGCTCAAAGTCTCAGCTATTAGTAAAGAGCTGGAGTGGCTTTCTAGTAGCTGCACTTGAGCAAATAAGATCTCCAGTAGATGGCCCTGAAGAAGAGTCCCAAAGATGATAGCAAAAAGAAAACTGATGTCCATGAGAAAAGCAGAAACACCCAGAAGGGACAATGTAGTTTCCAATGTAGAGCAGAGATCTCAATTCCTGCAGAAAATAGTGTAATGACACCATTCCTTTAATTACATCAGTACATTCTTCAGGAATCATACTCTCATCTCTCCCTGGCAAGAATTCTACCACTTGGATCAGACATTTGAATTGTCTTAGGAGGATTCTGAGGATCACTTGGCAGGATAAGATACCAGACACTGAGGTCCTTTGTTGAACTGAACAGCCAAGCATTCAAACTTTTCTGCAGAGGAACAACTCCATTGACCACATTGTTCAAATGCCAAATATAGCTTGCCAAAAAATTATTTTATGGAGAACTCACAAAGGGCAAGAACTCACAGGATAGTAAAAAAAAAGTGACACAAGGACACTCTTAGTCTATCTCTTTAAGAACTTTAGAATCAATTGTATGACATGGGAGACACAATTGTATGACATGGGACCACCCAATATTCTCATCAGGGTAGGTGCTGTGCTCTATGAGCAAAGTAGAATTGAATTGCCCCCCCTCCCAAAATGCAAGATGTACAAAATTAGAGAAGCTACCCTAAATGTTCATATAAATTATTTGTATCCTACCTCTGGCAGAGCACTCTGAGTTTGTATTGATTTGATCAGCCAAAGTCAGACACATTATAACTCAACTATAATGTGATGATGATATTTTGGTTCTTTTTCAGTATAAAGGACAACAACCAAAGAATATCAGAATACCAGAGAATAATGGCAACCTGGTAGTGATTGAGATGTGAATGAATTCTGTTCACTGGTGTTCCTTATTTGTATCCTTAAAACTTGTAAGTTTTTGGTATGTTGTTCTTCATGAATCTTCCTTGGCTGTATGAGTTTCCTATGATTATGTCTGGGATAATCCATAGGAAAATATGTTCCATGCATATGTGAGGGATATTTTTTATCACTACTTTATTTGTTCTGTTATTTAATTAAATGTCTTTTGTTTAAACTAATGTGATTTTGGTTACCTGATAAAAGGAAACATATCAACAGAGGTTTGTGAGCCAAATTTCTGGATGGGTGCTGTGTTATAAAGTGGATCAAACTTGGGGTAGGCTCTCTAGGTATCCATCTATGAAAAGTGTTGTCCAAGGTGCTACACAAAGAATTTTTTTTTTTAAAGTGCAACCTTTGCTTTCAAAAAGCTCATATTTTATTAGGGCTGAGTTGAAATGTTGAGTGGGAAAGGGAATTGTTCATATAGTAAGATAAGTATGTTCATATAGTCAAATAAGTATAATAGCTGTGATGGGTCATAAAATAAAAAGAAAAAAGTGCTCTAAGCAAATTTAATGAAGAGAGAATAGGTTCACCTCATTGAGGTTCAGAGGAAGATGACTTCCTATCAACCTCATTCTTTTGGATCAACCGCAATCTGAAGTCAGTAGTAACATGTCTAGATGACTACACATTTTCCTATGGAAAAGAGTTTAACTCCCTAGTAATTCTAAGAGCTTTTCTCTTTTGTGGTGAGAAGAAAGACAGTTGTAAACCAGGCTAATATTATGTCTGGAGATTACTATTGAGATACTGGAAGGAAGAGTGGTATTGACAATTTATGGCTTCTGGTATAAATTCTTTTTCTTTTTCATTTTTTGTTGATCTAAAAACCCAATAATTTGACATAGATTGCTCTGGTTCTGCTTATTTCATTCTTCATTTATTTATCAAAAGTCCTTAAAATTGTGCTTTTTATAATATTTTAATAATAATATAAATTATCCTTCAGGTTCTACTCACTTTCCTTTCACTTTATATAAACCTTCCTGTGTCTTTTTGGGAAAAAAAATCTATTTTCTAATTTATTACAATACAATAGTACTATATCACCTTCATATATTATAGCTTTTTTAGTTATTTCTAAATTATTGCACATGTTTTAGTTTCCAGTTTTTTTTGCTACATCAATAATAGTTTATATAAATATTTTTATGCACAAAGAATCTTTTCCTCTTTTTTTTTTTTTTTGATAACCTTTAGGTATAGGTCTAGTAGTAGTATAGCTGGATTAAAGGACACATACTGTTTACTTACTTCTTATTCATAATTTCAAAAAATGGAGTGGTTGTGCCCATTCTTAGGTCTACCAACAATATATCAATGTCATTTTTTCTTTTGTCATCTTTGTTACCTTGATGGGTATGAGGTAGAATTTCAGAATTTCTTTAATTTGTATTCTTCTAGTTAGTAGTATTTGGAACATTTTTTTCCACATGGCTACATATAGATAACCTGAGTTTCTTTCATAGAGAACTGTCCATATTCTTAAGTCTGTCAACTGGTGAATGGCTTCTTTTTTATAAATTAATTTCTTATGCATCTTGGAAATAAGACTTTTATCAGAGAAATTTGTTGCAAAGATTTTTCCCCACTTAATTGTTTCCCTTTTACTCAGTTTTATTAGCACTTATTAGGAATATAAAACAATTTATACATTGACAGCACTGGAGTAATAAATACCTATTAAAGCTATACAAGCTATAATTCATGGTCATTCATGATTCCAGAGGACTGATGAGGAAACATGCTATTTGTTACAGAGAATTGATGGATAAAATGTTCATAATGAAAGGTATAGTGTATATACAAAAATACCTTACATTGTGTTATTATGCACAAAATATCTATAAATACACATACATGTATATGTATATATGCGTCTGTATCTATATCTATTTGTATACAACCATTAGTGGAATTTACTTTTGCTTAATTGTGCCTAGTTATTACAAAATATTTTTTTCTTTTCTTTTTTTTCCCAATGGGGTGGTGAGCAGAGGGGAGAGAAAATAGATTTTTTGTTTATTTAAAAAATAAAGGTGGATATGAAATATATGTACTTTAAGATGAGGCTATTGTTTTATTAGCTTTATTTAACTATTTTACTTTGTTAAAAGAGATTTCTCATAAAGATGAAGTAATCTGGAAATTATACTAATATAAAATTAAAAGGAAAAAAAAATAGTGTTGTGTTTCATATAATGTCAACCTGAGTACTTACATGGGATTTGAGGATCATTTTATCTTTTCTTTAGAGAACTTTCACAAGCTAAATATCATTTACCTTTTCTTTAGAGAACTAAGTCACAAGGTAAATTCTAATGTTTATAGAGGGAAACTTGGGATGAGGATAGGTCATAAATTAAAGTGAAAGTATTTGTAAATAATCTACCCATATGGAACCTAATCTGCACAAACCTACAATCTTTGTTTAGAGTCATGTGTCAGAGGTATAATAGGGGAAATATGCAGATTTCACATGCCTATCTACTAAATTTTAGAAACTAAAACTTATTTTTCCTTATTTTTCAGGAGTCAGCAGAACAACAAACAATTAATTAGATAATATTTTGAGGATTAGTTGGAACTTTCCTTAAATGTTGCAATAAACTGGGAACTGAAAATATTAATAAAATGTTAATATCCTTATCTTATAGATGAGGAAACTGAAATTCAGAGAAGTTTAATAAGCCATCAACAGAACTGGAAAAATTAGCCTCTTCTCATTGTAGATTAAGCTGTACAAACCAGTCTTCCTAGTTATTAATACCATTTTTGAATAAATGCAAAAGGAAAAATGGTTGAAAGAAGAGTATTTGTTGAAATATGCAGAAAAGTAGGAAGTCTGAACCAAATATCATCTCCTGACAGACTTCAACAGAAACCTTTCCAGTTTTCAGGACTTCCACATTCTGATATTTGAGTCACTTTAAAGCTTTCTTTTATTAGAAAAAATACTGGTTAACTACTGACCCTTTACCATGATTATATCTACCAGGTCTCAGGGAGTTTTTGTGCTGTCACAAGGTGGCAAGTGCCCTTCACTATCTTTCTGCCTATTCCAGTCTTCCCTTTCCCCTCTGTCTTGAAAGGTCTAGTGTTTCAGGCCATCACTTCCTTGGAACAATTGAACTGAAGACTGAACTCTATGTCCTGGCTTCAGTGGGTTTGCAGTCTATGCTGTTCATGTGTGTTCATGAAACAGTTCTTAATATCTCAGTTTCTCTGTATTTTCCCAGTGGGGCTTTGTGTACTGAGGAGGTTTCTTTTCAGATCTATTGCCCAGGTATTTAAATTGTTATTAATAGTTCTATTCCTGAAATGGCTTTTTTTTTTTTTTTAGCATAGATCAATTAATTTTGCCTTATATCAACATGGGTTTATCTCAACTGATGAATAAATTACAGCTTTCAATCATAGTTCTTTGAGAACTTGTTTAACTGAGAAACTTTTTTTCATAGGTTGTCAATGTGTTTATTGGCAAAATCAGAGTTTTAGAGTTGGAAAGGACTTGAAAGATCATCGGATCATAGATGGAGAGTTAGGAGTGACCTTAAGTATTATCTAGTTTTTGTTTTAAATTTTAGTCATTTTATATATTAAGACAATGGTCTCTGGAACATATATAACTTGTCTAGTGTCACTCAGGTAGCAAATGTTAGAGGGAAGAATTGAACCTGGATTTTCTTACTTCAAATATCATATTCTTTTCATTGCACTAAGTTTATCTAGTTCGTTTTACAGATGAGGAAGCTGGAGTTCAGAGAAAGTACTTATTTGCTTAAGATCATGATTAATTAGTCACAGACCTAACTTTCAGACTGAGTTTTATAGGAAGTATCATATGGTGGAAGGAGCATAGGATTTGGAATTAGTAGTCCTGACTTGGAATCTGACCTCTGACTCTTAGTAACTGTGTGACTATGAACCTATTTCATCTTTAAAATAACACTGAATACTACCTTAGAATAATGCTGAATATGACTTAGAGGGCTGCTACATAAACCTTGAAGTGCTATATAAATGTGAATTTTTGTTGTCTCTTGGTACCCAGTCAGTGGTGTGCTGAATTTTTCTCATATTCTGCCAATTTTTGAATTTTTAGTTTGAGCAATTAGGCTTTGGAAATCAACAAACACTACCAATTAAGGCTTGATTAATTGTTTTGTTGATTACCTAGACTTAAGAAAATGATGAAAAAATCTTTGTATAGTAGATTCAACTTAAAAAGTATGTCATAGTACATTTCCCCCCGCCCCCATACAGTCAGATGTTAAATATTTACTAGTACAACCCCATACCCAGTCCAATGGCCTTATAATCTGTACATATACATAGGATTTAAATCTGTGCCTTGAGAAAAGACTGAACTAAGTTAATTTGATCTATTACAATACCTGAATAACTTTTGAAAACTTAGTGAGTTTCTTTTTCCCCTTCCTCTTAAAAGGAAGAAATGATTAAGAGGAAGGAGGTAAAGTGAAATTCTTCCTTCAAAGGCAAAATTATAATGAATAATATTTATTATAGCTAGCACTTATATAGAACTTTCAGATTTGCAAAGCACTTTATAAATATTATCTCATTTCATCTTCACAGCAGCCCTAGGAGGTAGGTACTATTATTACCCATAATGTACAGATAAAGAAACTAAGGCAAACAGGATTAGTGACTTGTCACACAGTTTGTTTTGGAGGCAAGATTTGAACTGAAATCTTCCTGACTCCCAGTTCTACATTAGCTGCTGCATTTGCCCCTATCCATATTTTCCAAAGAAGCAATTGCCTTTTTTTTTTTTTTTTTTTTTTTAATTTAGAAGATTCATTTGTATAGATTCTCTCTCTGGGCAACTAATGAACTTGTAAGAAAAGAAAAAAAGTTTTGGAAAAGACTTATTTAAACAATCAAGAAATTTTCTTTTAGCATTTTGAGCTACCAAGATCTCCTTGAATTTATCAAATATAAGGATCTCCATTACAAAATCACTGAGAATAGTCTCTAGATGATTTCTGGTTCTGCAAAAATTATTTTAAACTAAGTTATTTCGTTAGGAGGAAAAAATAGGATAAAGAGAAGGTCAGTTTAAGTGAGTCTCAGGTTGGTATGTGCAGGCTGACACATACATGCGTGCACACATATTCAGGGCCAAAGTGCTCCACAAATTAGTTAATTAAGGAAAGCAATCAGTGCAGGAGTTGAAGGGCAGGTCTTCACTTGCAGAAGGTTCAGTAAGCATGAGAATAAAAGCAATGATGTCCTTTTGATTTTCTCAGGCTGGCTTCATCTGATTTTTTTGGGGGATGGGCTGTGGTATGTGGTAGTAGTAAAAACTGATTTCTTCAAGACTTGGCCCCTTTCATTTACAACTTATTTAAAAGTCATGTTTTGGTTCAGATTGATTTCTTAAAATGCTATACAAATTATTTCTGGAATATTTTACTTAGTTAATTGGTTAGCAGAGCAAAAATAACAAATTGTCAAACTTTGTAGGAAGATGGAAAAAAGACCATTTTTTTCTTTTCTTTCTTTCTTTCTTTTTTTTTTTTTAGAAAATAAACCAGAAAACAAATATATTATTTTGCTAGAGGGATGTGGTATATATAAACCTCCAATTTTCTGAGATTACCCCCCCCCCATTTCTTTAAACCTAGTAGGATTCCATCTAGGCCTTAATTATAGTAGTTTAACATGTTTTTAGTTTCTCAAATCCAGCTTTTAAGATATAACTATTTCTGGGGCGGCTAGGTGGTGTGGTAGATAGGGCACCAGCCCTGAACTCAAGAAGATCTGAGTTCAAATCTGGCCTCAGACACTTAGCAACTTAACACTTTCCAGCTATGTGACTATGTGACACCCTGGACAAGTCAGTTAACCCCAATTGCCTCAGATATATATATATATATATAACTATTTCTTAAACTAATTTTTTTTCAATTATAAAACATTTTTTCCCTCTCCTTTCTACCTTCATCCTCTTGGAAGAAAGAAAAAAACAACAAAAATCTTTTAGGAAATACACATATTTAAGCAAAACAAATCCCCACATTGCCCATGCCTGGAAATGTTCATCACATTCTACATTTTTAGTCCAGTACTTTTCTAAGGAAGTAGGGTGAATATATCATCATTTTCTTCTGGGATCATGATTGATTATTGCTTCAATCAGAATTCTTTAAAAATGGTTGCCAGTATATACTAGTGATGTCACTACTGCTTTGGCCTGTTTCTTACTGGTTTTGAATTATTTTCTACTCATATCTTCATTGTATGTTGCTGTTACATACATAGTCTAATGACAACAACAACAATAATATCTAAATTTTATATAGCATTTACCATCTGCCAAGCACTGTGAAAATAAATCTAATTTTAAAAATTAAATGTTATAACTTTTATTTTATTTATAATAGCTCTGTAAGGTAGATGCTATTATTATCCTCATTTTACAGATGAGAAAACTGAGATAATGAGAAATTCAGTAACTTGCTCAGGGATATTTAGTTAATAAGTGTCTGAGGCAGGATTTAACTCAGATTTTCCTGACTCCAGACCTATACTCTATCTGCTAACACTACCTAACTGTCACATCTACTCTTCCTTAAATGTCTAGTGGTTCATTCAAACTTGTGGTTCAGCTGAAATTTTTGGTTTCTTCTTTCCAAGGAAAGAATAGATTCTGCCATGCTAACAGCTAATACAAGTTGTTAGATTTTCCTCTCCTAAATCTTTGGGGAAATGTAGAAAACCTTTGCCCTGGGAGGAACAAAAAGGGCTCTCTTGTCTTATACCCAAGATCTCAGCATAGAATTCATTTTTTTCACTCAAAAACCTTCTTCTCCTTCTATCATCCTTATACTCTCAAGGGTACTGTATTTTTCTAGTCAGCAAGGCTTACGATCTTCATGTATCCTCAACTCCTCATTATCTTTCACCCTACATATCCAATTTGTTGACAAATGATGCTGTTTCTACCTTCACAAAATCTCCTCTCTTTTTTACATTCATCTAGTTACAACTCTAGTTCTAACAACCCTTCATCTCTTTCCATCTTACCTTCCAACTGGTCTCTCTACATTAATTCTTTCTTTTTACTCCAAACCATATTCAATTCACCCACCAAAATAATTTTTCAAGAGTGTTGGTTCTCTCCCTTCAGCTCAGTGACTTCCAGTGGATTCCTTTTATCTCCATGATAAAATATGAAATCCTCTTACATTTGTAACTTTTTATAACCTTTCTTTGTTTCTGGTCTTCTAGCACTTTACTCCTTACTCCTTTCTATGCATTGTATGATCTAGTAACTGCTGGCCAACTTTCATGTTATATTATTTCTGTATCTTCATATTGGCTGTCATCAGTACCTAGAATACTCTGTCCTCCCACCCTCCTCAACTCTTCCTCTTTCCTAGGCTTCCTCCAATACTCTGCTCAAATATTACCTTCTGCAGAAGACCTTTCACATTACCTTAGTTTTAGCTGCTAATGCCTTCTCTTCTAAGACTGTTTTCCCTTTCCTTTATTTAGGATTTATAACTAACAGGAACCTTTTTTGCCCTCTTTTTTCTACCCTCCAATACTTAATACAGTCCAAACCTTTCTGGATCATAGGAAGTACTTGGTAAATACTTATTGACCCACTAACAAATATAAAATATTTTAAAACAAAAAATAAGATCCTACAATCCAACTAATGCCTTCAGAATTAATCTTTCATTGGAACTCTTCCTCTTAATCCTGAGACTAGGATTCTTAGTAAACTTGCTCTAGTTTTTGTGAGCATTTGGTAAAACAGCTCAATTTTTAAAAACTGAAGGCTATACTATAAACAAGGGAATAACTATTTCCATAATAACAACCAAGAGCTCTAGGGTTCATGATACCCTAGTGTTTAAATACTGTCACTTCCATTATTCCATTTAGATAAGAGATAGAGAAAAAGCCATGTTTAGACAGCTCCTACACTTGCCTGTCCAACTTCCAACTCCTTTAATATGTAGCTGTGGTCATTCAAAGTCCAAGGGGGATCTCCACTTCTCCTAATTATTAAAGTAGCTAAACAAGCAATATCATACAGTATTAGGTTTAATGAAAATAAGTATAGAGCAAACTTGAGAAGAAAATGAAATTAATGGAATGATTCAGTACTTTTCTCACTAATCCAAAACTGTTATCAAGAATAGCTCATTCTAATTAATTATTGTGAATTATTTGATTAATTTTGTTTTCTAATCCATTATGCCAGCCTCTATTTTATGGGTGAGTTCATCCCATTTGCATTCATTCTTAGTCTGAGGTTAGCTTTAAGGTAATTTGGCTTTAGAGGGAAAGAAGCTTTTTTAAAATTATATTTTAAAATCTCAAATATTACTTTATCCCTATGGGTACTCCTTCTCCACATGTAAATTGTATTTTTAAAAAATGTCTTGGCATACTATTCTCATGAATTAACTTGGACAAAAACATTTTTCATCAGGTATCCAATCTTCTGGTGAAGAATTTCTTTTCAGTTAACTATACTAGTTCTAAGCCAGACAAAAATATAGGCCACTGAACCTATGTTTCAAGGCTTTCCAGTTTGGAGTAGGACCTATCAGAGCTCTGGAAGGCCTTCAAAAATATGAGGTCACTTTCATACAACAGTATAGAATCAAAGCAGGACTTCTTCTGGAGTTCTCTTTGCAAAGATACTAGAGTTGTGTGCCATTTTTTCTTCTCCAGTTCATTTTATAAAAAAGGAAAGTAAGGCAAATAATGCTAACTGATTTGCCAGGGTCTAGTAAGTGTCTGAGGTGAAATTTGAATTCAGGAAGAAGAGTCTTCCTGATTTCAGGTCCAGCACTCTATCCACTGTACTATCTAGCAGGTATTGGGAATACAAAAAGAGGTACGAGGTATTTCTGTCCCCAGGGATTTCAGAGCGTGAGACAGGTATTCTGCAAGCTCTCTCAATCCTGAGGACACTAAGGGCAAAATGTCTCCAAATAAAATCTCAAAGGGTGATATGAGTTAGTCTCCATCTTAAATAGAATCTTAAAATAGTTAGAAGAAAAATGGGGAAAGGAAATGAGAAGTTTGCAGGAGAGTTTGGAAAAGGAAACACAGAAATTATCTGTAGAAAACACCTTAAAATAGTGAAATGGAAAAGCATGTAACTCCCTAAAAACTAGATTTGATGAAATGGAAAAAGAAAACAATTCCTTGAAAAACAGAATTTGTGAAATAGAAAAGAAATCCAATGAACAAAACATCTCATTTAAAAGTTCAACTGGCCGAATACAAAAGGAAATAAAAACTGAAGAAAATAATTCACAAAAATTAGAATTGAACAAAAGCAAGTGAATGACTCAATGAGAAATGAAGAATCAAGCAAGCAAACAGACAAAAAAGATAGAAGATAATGTAAAATACATCACTGGGAAAACAACTGACCTGGAAAATAGGTCTAGGAAGATGATCTAAGAATTATTGGACCACCTGAAAAACATGATGAAAAAAAAAGATCCTAGACAACATCTTTCAAGAAATCATCAAGAAAAATTGCCCTGATGTTCTAGAACCAGAGGATAAAATAGCCATTGAAAGAATTCACCAAACACCTCCTGAAAGAGGCCCCAAAATGAAAACTCCAAGGAATATTATAGATAAATTTCAGAATTATCATATCAAGTAGAAAATATTGCAAGCAGCCAGAAACAATTCAGTTTTTGAGATGCAAAAATCAGAATTACCTAGAACCTAGCAGCTTCCACTTTAAAGGGTGAAAGGGATGAAATATGATATTCTGAAGGTAAAGAAGTTTGTATTGCAGTCAAGAATCAACTATCCAGCAAAATTAAGCATTATCTTTCACGGACAAAAATTGACATGCAGTGAAATAGATGAATTTCATTTATTTTTGATAAAAAGACTAGAGCCGAACAGAAAATATTATCTTCAAATACAGAACTCAAGAGAAGCATAAAAAGGTAAAAAAAGATGTTTCTTTTAAAGGTTAAAAAGTTTACATCACTATATGAGAAGATGATTTTTTTTTTTTACTTAACTCTTGAGCACTGTATCTCAAGTATACTTAGGGGGTATAGATATAATTTGGTTTTATTGTGATGATATAAAAAGAAACTAGAGGTGAAAAGGGGATTATATTGTAAGAAGAGTAAAGGGGAGGTAAATGGGGTAAATTAAATCTCATGAAGAGGCAAAAAAAAAAATCCCTATTACAGTTGAGGAAAAAATGGAGGGGGATGAGCATTGTGTGAACTTTAATTTCATTGGATTTGGCTCAAAGAGACAATATCAGACATAGTTAGTTGAATATAGAAACTTGTCTCATGCTATAAGGAAATAGAAGAGGAAAGGAAAGGCGGAGGCTAGAAGAAGGGAGAACAGAAGGAGAAGGGGAAAGGGATAAGAAAGGGGGAGGGGCTGTAAGAGGGGAGAGCTGCTTGAAGGAGGTAATGATCAGAAGCAAAACACTGGGGAGGAGGGAAAGGAGGAAAGGAAAGAGAAAAGTATAACTTGGGAAAAATAAGATAGCAGGGAAATACAGAGTTAGTAATTTTAACTGTTAATGTGACTAGGATGAACTCTCCAATAAAATGGAAGTGGATTGCAGGCTAAATTAAGAGGCAGACTCTTACAATACGTTGTTTACAAGGAACATATTTATTATTATTATTATTATAGCTTTTTATTTACAAAACATATGCATAGGTAATTTTTCAACATTGACCTTTGCAAAACCTTATATTCCTACTTTTCTCCTCCTTCCCCCTACCCTCTCCCCTAGATGGCAGGTAGTCCAATATATGTTAAATATGTCAAAGTATATGTTAAATACAATATATGTATACATATTTATACAGTTATCTTGCTGCACAAGAGAAATCAGATCTAGAAAGTAGGTAAAAAAAACCCTGAGAAGGGAAACAAAAATTCAAGCAAATAATAGAAAGAGTGGAAATGTTATGTTATGGTTCACACTCATTTCCCATAGTTCTCTCTCTGGGTGTACCTGATTCTCTTCATTACTGAACAATTGGAACTGTTTTGAATCATCTCATTGTTGAAGAGAGCCACTTTCATCAGAATTGATCATCATAGAGTATTGTTGTTGAAGTGTATATTGATCTCTTGGCTCTGCTCATTTCACTTAGCATCAGTTCATGTAAGTCTCTCCAGGCCTCTCTAAAATCATTCTGTTGGTCATTTCTTACAGAACAAAAATATTCCATAACATTCATATACCACAATTTATTCAGCCATTTTTGAATTGATGGGCATCCATTCAATTTCCAGTTTCTAGCCACTACAAAAAGGACTGCCACAAATATTTTTGCACATACAGGTCCCTTTCCCTTCTTTAAGATCTCTTTGGGATATAAGCCCAGTAGTAACACTGCTGGATCAAAGGGTATGCACAGTTTGATAACTTTTTGAGCATTGTTCCAAATTGCTCTCCTGTTCCTGGGCTAGCTCTCTGGAGGACCTCAAGATCAGTTAGTTAAAATCAGTCATAGTCCTTGGTCTTTAAGAGGAGAAGTGAAGGAGGCAGATAAGCTTCCAAGTGGCTCATCAAAAGAAGAATCCTGGACTCTGGAGTCTGGAGCCTGAAGTATTTCCTGCTAAGCATGCAGTAGCAGAGAGACTCTGATACTTTCCCTCAGCTCTCCAATCCTTCCCTATGCTTACCTCACCACAACACATTCAGTGCCAATCATGAGGAGAGCCATAACATCACCATATCATCTAAATATGTGTTTATAGAACCATTATCTCACATTGATTAGATATTTAGCCTTAAATACTCTGCTGTCTTAGATTCAAGTACACCTTTTCAGAGTTCCAACCCTTTGTAATCTTTTCAGCCCTCTACACTCTCCAGAATGGTTGGATCCATTCACAATACAAGGAACACATTTAAAGCACAGTGATACATATAGAGTAAAGGTAAAAGGCTGGAGCAAAATCTATTATGCTTCAGCTAAAGTAAAAAAAAAAGCAGGGGTAGCAATCCTGATCTCAGATCAAGCAAAAGCAAAAATAGATCAAATTAAAAATAACAAAGAAGGAAACTACATTTTGCTAAAGGGTATCATAGATAATGAAGTAATATCAATACTAAACATATATGCACCAAATGGTATAGCATGTAAACTTTAGAGGAGAAGTTAAGAGAATAGCGAGAAAAATTAGACAGCAAAACTATGCTAGTGGGGGCATCTCAATTTTGCTCTATCAGAACTAGTTAAATCAAACCACAAAAAAAATAAGAAAGAAGTTAAGATGGTAAATGGAATTTTAGAAAATTTAGTTTTGATAGCTAGACCTTTGAAGAAAATTGAATGGAGACAGAAAGGAATATTGTTTTTTCTCAGCAGTACATGAAACCTACACAAAAATTAACCATGTGTTAGGACACAAAAGCTCCAAATTAAATGCAGAAAGGCAGAAATAGTAAATACATCATTTTCAGATCATGATGCAATACAAATTACATGTAATAAAGGATGAGGGGGAAATAGACAAAATTAATTGGAAACTAAATAATCTAATCATAAAAATGAATGGGTGAAACAACAAATCATAGACACAATTGATAATTTCATCTAAGAGAATGACAATAATGAGACAATATATCAAAATTTATGGAATGCAGTCAAAGCAGTTCTTAGGGAAAGTTTTATATCTCCAGATGTTTACTTGAACCATGTATAGAAATCAAATAGAAATAGAAAATAGAAATAGAGATCAATGAATTGGGCATGCAACTAAAAAAGCTAGAAAAAAGAACAAATTAAAAAACCCCAATTAAATACCAAATTTGAAATTCTAAAGATAAAAGGGGAGAAAAACAAAATTGAAAGTACACAAAAGTAAACGTTGGTTTTATGAAAAAAAAAAAAACCCAAAATAGATAAACCTTTAGTTAATTTGATTAGAAAAAGGAAAGAAGAAAATCAAAGTGTTAGTATCAAAAATGGAAAGGGTGAACTTTCCACCAATGAAGAAGAAATTAAAGCAATATTGGGAGTTATTGCCCAACTTTATGCCAGTAAATCTGATAATCTAAATGAAATAGATGAATACCTACAAAAATATAGATTGTTCAGATTAACAGAGGGGAAAATAGATTATTAAAATAGTCCCATTTTAGAAAAAGAAGTTGAACAAGCTATTAATGAACTCCCTAAGAAAGAATTTCAAAGGCCAGATGGATTTACATGTGAATTCTACCAAACATTTAAAGAACAATTAATTCCAATACTATGCAACTATTTGGAAAAATATGGAAAGAAGAAGTGCTACCAAATTCCTTTTATGACACAGATTTAATGTTGATAGCTAAACCAGGTAGGGTCAAAATAGAGAAAGAAAATTATAGACCGATTTCCCTAATGTTGATGCAAAAATCTTAAATAAAATATTAGCAAAGAAGTTATAGCAAGTTATCACCAAGATAATACATCATGACCAAATAGGATTTAAACTAGAAATGCAGGGCAGGTTCAATATTAGGAAAAGTATTAACGTAATTGACTGTATCAATAACCAAACTAACAGAAAACATATGATTATCTCAATAGATGCAAAAAAATCATTTGACAAAATTCAATACCCATTCTTATTAAAAATACTAGTGAGTATAAGAAATAATGGAGTATTCCTTAAAATGATCAATAGCATCTATTTAAAACCACCAGCAAGCATCATATATAATGGGGATAAACTAGAAGCATTCCAAACAAGATCAGGGATGAAACAAGATTGTCCCCTATCACCATTAATATTCAATATAGTATTAGAAATGTTAGCTCTAACAATAAGAAAAGAAAGATAAATTAAAGTAGATAATGAGAAAATCAAATTATTACTCTGTAGATGATATGACAGTTTATGACAGAATCCTAGAAAATCAACTAAAAAACTATTAGAAACAATTCACAACTTTAACAAAGTTGCAGGAAGCAAAATACATCAACAGAAATCATCAGCATTTCTATATATTACCAACAAAGTCCAGCAACAAGTGATACAAAGAGAAAATTCATCTAAAATAATTGTAGATAATATAAAATATTTGGGAATCTACTTTCCAAGATAAAGTCAGGAACTATATGAACACAATTACAAAATACTTTCTACACAAATAAAGTCAGATCTACTCTTCTGGAAGACTATCAAGTGTTTATTGGGTAGGCCAAGCTAATATAATAAAAATGAAAATTCTTCCTAAATTAATCTACTTATTCATAGCTATACCACACCTAAAAGTATATTATAAAGAAGTGGTGATCAAAACTATGTAGTACTGACTAAGAAACAGAATAGTAGATCAAATAGAGCAGTTGATTAATGGAATAGGTTAGGTTCACAAGTTAATGACAATAGTTATATAGTGTTTGAGAAACCCAAAGACCTTGTCTCTGGAATAAGAATTCTTTACTTGACAAAAATTACTGGCAAAATAGGAAATTAGTATGGCAGAAACTAGGCATTGACCCAGACCTAACACTCTGTAACAAGATAAGGTCAAAATGGATTCACGATTTAGATATAATGAGTGATAATATAAGCAAATTAGAAGAACAAAGGATAGTCTACCTCAGATTTATGGAAAAATAAGGAATGTGTGGCCAAAGAAGTAATAGAGTACATGATGGAATACAAAATGGATAATTTTGATTATGGTAAGTTAAAAATTTTTTGTATAAACAAAATCAATGCAGACAAGATTAGAAGGGAAGCAGTAAACTGGGGGAAAAGATTACATCCAAGGGTTCTGATAAAGGCCTCATTTCTAAAATATTGGCTCAAATTTATAAGAATAAAGTCATTCTCCAATTGATAAATGGTAAAAAGATATGAAAAGACAATTTTCAAATGAAGATATTAAAACTATTTCTAGTCGTATGAAAAAATGCTTTAAATCACTATTGATCAGAGAACTACAAAGACAGACAACTCTTGGGTACTACTACATACCTCTCAGATTAGCTAAAATGACAGGAAAAAATAATGATGAATGTTGGAGGGAATGTGGAAAAACCAGGACATTAATACATTATTAGCGGCATTATGAACTGATCTAACCATTCTGGGAATCAATATGGAATTATGCACAAAGGTGCATTATCTTTGATCCAGCAGTGTCTCTACTGGACCTGTATCCCAAAGAGATCATAAAAAAGGGAAAAGGACCCACATGTGCAAAAATATATGTAGTAGCCCTTTTTGTAGTGGCAAGGAAGTAGAAACTGAGTGGATGCCCATCAGTTGGAGAATGTCTGAATAAGTTATGGTATATATATATATGTAATGGAATATTGTTCTATAAGGAACAATCAGCAGAATGATTTCAGAGAAGCCTGGAGACACTTTTGTAAACTGATGCTAAATGAAATGAATAGAATCAGGAGAACATTGTTCACAGCAACAAAAAGATTATATGATGATCAATTCTGATGGATGTAGCTCTTTTCAACAATGAAGTGCTTTAGGCCAGTTCCTGTTAAGTCTAAACTAGCTCCCTGGAGGTCTCAGGATCAGCCAGAGTCAGGATAAGTAAAAGTCCTTGGTCTTTAGGGGAAGAAGGAGGCAAACTGCCAGGAGTTTTGTCAAAGATCTTTTCTCCATTCTGGAGTCCAGAATCTCCACCTTTTTCCTCCTACTCCTGATGCCAAATGAGTCTCTATCCTCAGTCACCCCATGCTCTAAACCTTGCCTATAATTATCTTAATCCCAAACACTGAGCCAGCACCAATGGTGAGAAGAACTATTTATCCAAACATATGCTAATAGAGTCATTGTTTGATATTGAATAGGTAATTAACCTTAAGTGCTCAGTTCTCTGATTCAAGCATACCTTTTTGGAGTTTCAGACCTTTATATCTCCCGCTTTCTTTTGTTTTAGAGCACAGGTGGTCACACCATCCCTGACTTCTCAGGGAGGTGAGAACCCCAAAAAAGGAGGTGATCATGCCCTCCCTGATTTCTCAGGAAGGTGAGAACCCTAAAAAGGTGGTGATCACACCCTCCCTAACTTCTCAGGAAGAGAGATGAAAAAACACTAAAGGGAAGAGGGGAGTCAAGCCAGATATTATTAGGACGTTTCTGGGCTGAAGGGTCTTACTAGAAACAGGTATACACAAACCCATCAGCAGGGGAGTTAGTACACAAACACATAGCAATAAAACGCAGGCTAGTAGTGATGACTCTCCTCACAGCTGGTACAGACTCAATGTGGTGTAATAAACATGAATTGTACATGTAAATAGTGATATAACAAACAATATGAATCAATATGGTGTTGTAAAAGATTTCCAGAAGTCTTAGAAGGACAGTATGTAAATAACAAGTTCCAATGGTCTTGTGATGAAGAGAGCCATCTGAACCCAGAGAGAGGTGTAGGGATTATGATAACAATGTAGTATTTTCACTTTTTGCAATTGTTGTTGTTTGCTTGCATTTTATTTTCCCTCATTTTTCCCTTTTTGATCTGATTTTTCTTGTGTGTGCAGCATGATAATTGTAGAAATATGTATAGAAGAATTCCACATGTTTAACATATATTGGATTACTTGCCATTTAGGGAGGAGATAGAAGGTAGGGAGGGAGAAAAAAAATTGGAACACAAGGTTTTGCAAGGGTGAATGTTAAAAACTACCTCTTCATGTGTTTTGAAAATTTAAAAAAAAACTAAATATAAAGAGATATCAGATTTAAAAAAATGCTGGAATGAAATCTCCAAAGGTGATAATTCTGTCACAGCTACAACTAGAATGTCAAAAAGGATTATTTAATGGCCTCCATGTTCCTGTGAGAAGATACCTTGGAACATATAACTTAGGATATAAGTTTGGAAATCTAGAGAGAAGTAGATGCACTGAAGATAGCAATATAGGAAACAAAACTCAACCTGAAAAACCACACAAGATATCTGTTATCAAAAAGCAATTAGTTCAGAAACAAAATATGGAGAAAAGATTAAAAATGATTTATTTTCCATAACCTCATTCTGAAACAACCAACAACATATTTCAAGAATCCATAGAAAATTTCTAGGAAGTAGAAATACCAGAAATCAAATTAGAGTTGATAAAAGTTTCTATTACCAGCACAGACAATTTTGATTTGTGTCACAAAATATAGAAAGCCAAGACCAAAGGAGAGACATTGTCTCTAGCCATAGACATGTCTGGTGAATAGGCAGCCCGCCCTTGAGAAATAATTCCTTTGTTTTTTCCCCTTTCTATTCAGATTCTGAGGAGATCTTCTGGCTTTTTAAAAAAATGGAGTTCCTTCCCATTTTTTGGCTAAGGTAGAAATGTTTTGCATGACTATGCCTTTTTAATGGATAAGGGAAGGAGTAGATGGAGGAAGAAAGTTTGCAACTGAAAATTCAAATAATTTTTAAAAGTTAAAAAATTATTGCTTAAAAATAGAAATTGAAACACCTTTCTTTAGTATCATCATATTTTGACCCAAGAGCTAGTATTAATTTCTAATGGAGAAAATGGAACTTCTCACAATAAGTTCCAAGCTAAAGAAAAGATCCATATTTTCTCTACTCTTATTTTATATAATACCAGAAATGCTAATAATAGCAATAAAACAAGACAAAAATTTGAAGAAGTGAACACTGGCAAAGAGAAAACAAAATTTCATCTAACCTGAATAATTAATCTTAGGAAAAAATGAAAAATAATTGAGATAATTAATAGCATTAATAATAACTGTCAGGATAGAAAATAAATGGAAAATAACCATTACTTATTACTAACAAAAAATAGAAATGACAGAAAGGAAAAAATCTATTCTAATTGTTGTTGTTCGGTCATTTTAGTCATGTCCAATGTCAAACATGACACCATTTGGGATTTTCTGGGTATAGATATTAGAGTGGATTGCCATTTTCTTCTCTAGCTGATTTTCCAAATGGGAAGTGAGGCAAATAGGGTTAAGATGACTTGCCCATGGTTATGAAGTAAGTAAATCTCTGAGATTAGATTTGAAGTCAGGACTCTTCCTGAGTCCCAGTCCAGTACTTTATCCACTATTTAACTACAAAACACAAAATATGAATTCAACCTGTCAAGATATTCTCAGGAGTAGTATAAATATATATTCAACATGCTTTTTACAGAAATTTTAAAAATTAAACATTTTGAGAGATATTTATTGTTGAAAATTTATTTATTCTGATATAATAATAATGATAACACAAGTTACTGTATGGATTTTATGCTATATTTCTATAAATTAAAAGAATTCATTTGGAAGAAAAAAAGTTTAGTCTATTAAGAAAAATAATGGAAAAATGTGGAAATTAACAGGGTCATTGTCAGATCTCAAATTAAAATTTAAGGCAGTAAATAATATTGGTTAAAAATTTAAGGCAAATTACATAGTATTGGTTAAAAATAGATAAATAGATCAATGCAACAGATTAGTCAATCAAAAACCAGAAAAAAATAAATAGAAGAGTCAGATTACCCTGATAGAACTTAGAGGTGCCAGCTTGGCAGGAAGTTTCCAGTATCATCCTCAAGGGATCTGTTCTTGGTCCCGTGTTGTTTAACATTTCTGTCAATGACTTGCATGAAAATCCTACATGGCATACTTATAAAATTTGCAGGCACTATTAAAGTAAGGAGGATAGCTAGCATGCTGGATGACAGAGGAAGGAAAAAAAAAAAAAGTTCTTGACAGGCCACAATATTGAATTGAATGTAATAATGTAAGGTTTCATAGGGATAAGTGTAAAACCATACACTTGGATTTCAAAAATATGTTTCATAAGTATAAGAAAGAAGAGATATAACTATGCAGAAATTTATCTTTAAAAGATCCAGCAGTTTCAAGGAACTTCAGGTTCAATATAATTCAAATTATTATATGAAAACTGAGAGAACAAAGAGATAGCAGACTATAATGAGAGCCATATTAGCTAGGGTTTGGTAGAAGATAATTCAATTCACTTTGCCCTATCAAGTTATATCTAGAATACCATACTTAGCTTTGGGTGCCATATTTTAGAAGGGATGTTAATAAGATGTGTAGGCATTATGATGGTAAAGAACTTAGATTTAATATCAATTGAGAATTAATTTTAAAAGAGCTGGGATGTTTAGCCAAAGAAATGAAAACCCAAGGAAACATAATGATGGCTGTCATTGAATATTTGAAGGGATATTACTTCCAAGAAGGATTAAACTTGTTTTGCTTGGCTTTGAATAGAGGAACTAGTCATTCACAATTGATGGTACTTGCAAAGAGTCAGATTCCTACTTAAGAAAGGGAAAAACTTCTTCCAATTAGAACTATTCCAAACTAGATTTTGTTGCCTTCAGAAGAAATTGGTCTATCCACATGGAAAGATCTTCAAACAAAAGCTGAAGGACCACTTTTCTGGCATCATGTAGAGAGAATTCTTTTCTAGGTATGAGTTAGACTAAATGATCCCTTTCCAACTCTGAGATTCTGTTTTTATGAAATTTTAAGGAGGAACAATTATGGCATGGAACAAATCTGAATCACATAATATCACACAAAAAAAACTTCTGGGAAAACCTCTTAGATGTCTGGCAAAAAAGTGCCTATTTTCATACCCCATAGAAAAAATACTACAATGAAGTCTAAGCAGATGCACTCTCTAAACATTTTTAAAATGAAAAAGGTATTTAAAAATTGGAAGAAAAAGGAACAGTGTAGTGGTTTCATTTATAAAGCAAAGGGAGATTTATCAAATCAAATAAATTTCTTAGCACACAAGAGTTTTTATGAGAACGAAAGTATTTTATTTTATATTTTAAAGTGTTTTTCAATTGTTAAAAAATTTTAAGCATTCTTTTTTTTAGAAATTGAGTTCCAAATCTGCTCTTCTCTCCTCCTTTTTCTCTTTTCCTTCCCTAAAAAGCTAAGAATTTTAAATAAGTTATTTGTGTACAATCCCTATGACTCATACTGTGAAAGAAAAAAAAGACCAAAAGGTAATAATTACACAAAAAGTGAAAATAATATGCTTCAATCTGCATTCAAACTCCACCAGTTCTTTCTCTGCACATGAATAGCATTTTTCATTATAAGTCCTTTGGAACTGTCTTGGATCATTGCTGAGAAGAGTTAAGGCATATTGGATCATTGTGCAACATTGCTATTACTAAATACAGTATTCTCCTTGTTCTGTTCACTTCATTTTGCATCAGTTCATGTAAGTCTTTCCAGGTTTTTCTGAAATCCACCTGTTCATCATTTCTTATAGCACAATAGTATTCCATTACATTCATATACTATAACTTGTCTAGTCATTCCCCAATTGATGGACATCCCCTCAGTGTCTAATCTTTTGTTATCACACGAAAGAGCTGCTAAAAATGTAGATCTTTCCTCCTCTTTTTTATGATTTCTTGGGGATAAATACCTAGTAGTGGTATTGCTGGATCAAAAGCTTATATATAATTTGATTGCCCTTTCAATGTAGTTTCAAAATGTTGGATCAGTTCACAACTTCATCAACATCACCAAAAGTGCATTATTGTACCAACTCCTCTTCAACGTTTCTCATTTTCCTCTTCTGTCATATTAGTCAATATAATAGGTGTGGGGGATTACCACAGAGTTGTTTCAATTTGTCTTTCTCTAATCAATAGTAACTTAGAGCAATTTTTCATATGACTATAAAGATGTTTGATTTTGTGACATTCAAAAAGATGGAGAGACATTTTCTGAGTAATCATTTTATTAATAAAAGGGTTAGTGACACTCTCAAATGCCAAAGACTTATGGAACCCATTTAACATTTACATGCCTTTGGAAGTTTGGGTATTCCTAAGGGTGATAATCAACTCTGGTTAATAGGTAATGAGAAACAATGAATATTATAATGAGAGGTGGGCTATAATTCATTGAGGTCTTGGGGATACATTAACACTGAAGCATCCAAATCTTGTTCAAATAAACACTATTTTCCATACTATCCATCAGACAGAAGGGAGAATCCTTATTTTCCCAAACTTGTCTGAATAAACACAATGAACAGGAATCCACCCATTCATCTAAACTTGGAATTTTTTTACTGTCTTTGATTAGATCATAATCTGGGTAATCTTTACCCAAGATTTTCCATACTTATTGATTTCTGGATAAGGAAATAGAAAAAAGGAAAAAAAAAACTTTGGTCTTACTTCAATAATTATTAAATATGAGAGAAACAATCATTTTCCCTCAATTTCTTATTTTGAAAACTACATGTTCATATCCTTTGACCATTTATCATTTGGGAAATGATTTATATTCTGATAAATTTGACTCAGTTCTCTATCTTTGGAGACATTTGTTGTAAAAATTTCCCCCAGTTTTCTGTTTTCCTTCTAATCTTGGTTGCATTGGTTTTATTTATATACAACCTTTGTAATTGAATATAATCAATAATATCTTATTTATATATTATAATGCTCTCTATCTCTTGTTTGGTCAAAAATTCTTCCCTTCTCCATAGTTGTGGCACAAAAACTCTTCCTTGTTTTCCTAATTTGCTTAAGATACCATTCTTTATGTCTAGATCATGTGCCAATATTGACTTTATCTTGGTATATTGTGTAAAAGATTGGTCTATATCTGGTTTCTGCCATACTGTTTTCTAGGACAAAAGTATTTTATGCAACAAAAAACCTCATGTTTAAAATTAAAAGAAACTGGTAAAATTTTCACATGGTGGTTCAGATAAAGACCTGGCATTTCAACACAATATAGAACTGACACATTTCTCTAAGACTGATAATTCACCCACCCCAGTGAAACAATAGTTGAAGGAAACACAGACAGTTTTAGAACTTGGAAATACAAAATATTGATATTTACACAAAACAATCCTCATATTCCTGAAAAATAAGAAAAATGCACATTTAGATAATATTAATATTAATATTGATGGAAAGATTTTAATAAACAGATAAATCTGATGTTGATAGTATTGTGGAGAAACAGGCACCCTAATGCAAACATTTTAATGAATAATAAGAAATAAATCCCACCAAACTGATCATATCTTTTGACTCAGAAATGTCATTCTGTAACTCTATCTTGACATCATACAAAGGGGTGGTGGTGGAAGGAAGGAGCTATCTATCCAAAAATATTCATCAATGCTCTATTTGTGATAGTGAGAAAACCAGCAGAAACAATCTATTTGCCGAACAGTTGGAGAATAGTTAAATAAATCACACTGGCTTAATGAAATGGATCATTATAGTACTATAAAAACAATAAACATAAAACATAAAAGGAGATATGGAAAAGATGTAATACAGAATGAAATAAATAAAACTGGAAATGTATACACATATACTACAACTATATTTTTTTAAAGGAAAGAAAACAGTTAAAGGGATGGAAAACATTTTATTTGCTATTTATTTGGCTCAGCTTTGTTAAAGGCTAAGTAAGGTTTCAGGGAATATTTTATCTCTTGTTTTCATTATTATTATTTTTATTAATAGATATTAATATATAATAATTTAAAACAATTGAACAAATCTGCCATAGTTGCTGTTGTGATCTATTCTCATCATTGATATCAGTGGAACCACACTACTTTTGGACGATAACATGTTAGGCTGCAATTTGAGGAAGTGAAAATGATGTGAAATGAACCAAAGTTAAGCAGAAAAAAAGTGTGCATGAAGTTAAGCTGTGCTGGAGGCAACATAATTTTAAAGGCACTTTAGGACCTCCTTTCAAGATAGCTCAAAGAGGAGGAAATTCTAAAAGAAAGAAAAGGATCACAGATATTATTACACAAAAAGATAACTAAGACATCGGTTAACTGCTAACCTCTAAGCATATTTTCTGATCTTCATAAAACTATAACAATGGTCTATTTATGTATTGAGGATATTTTTGACAAAAATATAAGAAAGGAACTGCTTCCCGAAATATGAAAACTGGAAGTATCCATAACAGTTCTTTACAGGAAGTCACACCTTTATAGCTAAACAATTAACTGAAAGTGTCTCTTTATTGTTTACAAAAATGCATTCTACTTGATTGAGTAAAATGTAGCTTTGATGAAAACTCCTCCCACAAAGCTTCCATTATATAGTATGATATAGTAGAAAGATGATTTAATTTGAACAAGATCTCTAATACTTACTGGTCAGGTAACTTAGATCATTTTTGTAGGTGTTGGAAATAAGGGGATTGGACTATGTTACTTCTATGGTTCTTGTCTGCTCTAATTCTATTTTGTTGTACATAAGTTAAAATCAAATAAGTAGACTCAATGAATGCAATCACATGTTAATTTTGTCAAATAAGCTTCTATGAAGTTGAGGCACTGAACATGTTTGTGGAGCAAAGTTGTCCATCACTGTCATTGATAATGTCCTAAATAAATGCCATTAATCAATAAGGATTTTTAAGTGCTTACTCTATGCTAAGAGCTTTGGATACAAAAATGAACAAAAAGAGTCCACACCCTCAAGAAATTTGGAGAGGAGGGATCCCTGAATGATTGTGAGGTTTCCTCCTATGTTTCTGTTTGTACATGACATTGAACTAATATCATGTACTTGGAAATTACCAAAGCCACTTTATCACAACTGAAAAGAGATTGGTTTAATAATATACACAAGAAAAAGTAGATAAAGAATACATAATGTTCAGATTATGAGGTGTATTTGCATGAGAAATCCATCATTCATTCATAGTACATGGATCTTGGCTAGATTCTTTGAATCAACAATGATCTATGATGAGATCTGAAATGTATAAAAATCCTAAATCACATTTGGGAAACTATACAAAGCTTTGAAATATATATGCTTAAAAGGAGTTTTATAATTTGTTTCCATTTATTTGTGATATTATTAATTTTTAACCTTTCCTTGCCTTTGAATTCCCATGTTTAATTTTGAGATCTGGCTCATTGCTTTTGGAAATATGTGGAAGGAAATTAAAATAATAAATGTTTTTTTAGATTATATGACTGATTTATTTGCATAATAAGTAATATGTTTATGATCAAAAGTTTTTTTTAAAGTTAATAGAGAGACTTTAATATAAGATGGGGAAGATCTTAACTGTTGATTATTTGATTAATTTGGGGAATCTCACTTAACAAATTCAGGTCTCGATTTTCCTATATGTAAAGTTGGAAAGTATATAAATAAACTATGTTCAGGAAAATATTTTCATTTTTTAGTCTAATAGGTAAGGTGAATACTTAAATATTTTGGAAATAAGGCTTTAAGTTCCTATATTGATTTTATAGACATTTGGAATGAAGTCATGTGGTAAAACTAATAAGGTGTTCTTTGTTGGAAACTGCCAAGATCTTGAACTCTGTGAAATGATAAATAAATGAATAAATAAATGATAAAAAAGTGATACAGTGGAAAGAAGACTGGCTCTGGAGCCAGAAGATGTAGTTTCAAATCACCCTTCTGATGCTTACTACTTTGCTGCTGCAACCACAGAGAATGACCAGACATGCAGCAAAAGTTACAAGAAAGAATAGGAAAGCAGTCCAATGGAGACAGAAGAAACACATGTAGAAGAAACTGCAGAAAGTTAGCAAAATGGTGAAGAATTGAAGAAGATAAAGGGAGTAGAGAGTATGGCAGAAGAAGGCACCAGCAACAGCAATACTGGCTATTTCTTGTGTGTCTTTGGGTAATCTCACAATCTCCCTGGGAGATGTTAGTTTTTTTTGTCAGTATAATGAAAAGATTGAACTATGGTCCCTTCCAGTTTTAGATCTATAGTTAGATTATTCCTTGAGATTCCAAAGAGTGAAATGAAGAAAGAAGGTGTATGTCATGGTGAGAGGTGAGAACAGAAGGTAAAAGGTGTTGCCCACACCTCTTAGAAAAACTAGTCTTGCCATTTTGAGGCTGGCTACAAGAAGCTCATAAAAGTCCCTTCCTAATTGTATTGTGACTTTTGAGATGAGCACATTGATTGGAAAGAAAAGTGAGCCAAGGAATATATCTTTAATTTAAAAATATAATATATTATATAATAATGATTATAATAATATATAAAGTAAAAATAATAATAATAATTTAATTTAAGGCAGCACAGCTTTGGTGAATCCAATTACGTTGATGGTTTTGTTCATGTGTCTATCTACATTTATGTTCTCTTTTTGTGAGTGGCCCTGGAGAAAATGTCACATAGGCTTTATGATTCATCTGCTTGTGTTCTCAATATCCCAAAGGACTAGATCAAGATGATTTTGCACCACCAGGTCAATTACTATCTATTCTTTAGGGAAGGGCTTCTTAGTTTGGGATGCATAGATATCCAGGTGGTCTATCTACTGATTCCAGGGGGTCTGGGAACTTGGATGGGAATTAAAAAAACAACAACTCTTTTTTGCTCAGTCATTTCAGTCATGATTGACTATTTGTGACTCTATTTCAAGATTTCTTGGCAAAGATACTGGAAAGATTAACTATTTACTTCTCTAGTTCATTTTACAGATGAGATAACTGAGGCAAAGACAGTTAAATGACTTGCTTAGGCTCATATAATTATTTTTTGACTTTTGATTTCATATTTTCTGACTTTTGATTTTCTCTGTGATCCTCTGTGCATTTTATTTTATACATTTAAAAACATTATTCTGGAAAAGGGTTCATTGGATTTACCAAACTGCCAAAGGGGTTCATGACATACAAAAGATTAAAAATCCCTGCCCTGGGGTGTTCCTGTGTCAGAGCTTGTTCCCCTCCCCATCAGTTCATGGTTATGGGACCTTGATGGATTGCTTCAAAATAAATGTTAAGATGTTTATTTGTCTTGAAGAGTATGCAGTGGCTAATTTTCATCCTAAATGAAAAAGAACTTTTATTTATTACTTTCTTAAAACCTAATGATTACCATTGTCTCTCAAAAACATGAAAATTGGTAATACCTATAAGCTGCCTAGCAAATCTTAAAGACAAAAAAAAATTGCAGTCCAAATAGTTAATTTAACATTGGTATGAGCTTTTGTTCCAGGAAAATGGATAGTTTTAAGTTTTATTAAACAAAATCATTTTTTCTTTAAGATATTTTAAATATATATGTTTAATATTTAAAATATGTTTATATTATCATATTATATTATGTTATCATACATGTCATATAATTATATAATAAATTTAAATATATTTGTATATTATATCAATGTTAAATATAAATATATTTAATATTTTTCAATTGCATGTAAAAATAATTTTTAACATTAATCTTTTGAAATTTAGAGTTCCAAATTTTCTTCTCCTTTCCCTTCTCTTTTCCCTTAGAAGCTAGGCACAGTACATTTCACATACACTGGTGACCAATAGGGTCACATCATCAAATCTTCTAGTTAGTCATTAATTACAAGGAAGAAAGTATAATTTAATAATGTTAAACATGGAATAAGGACATTTTGATATGCAAATCATAAAAACAGAGATATATTACCTAGATCCTAAAACTCAATCTGCATTTTGTTGTTTTATACTCTATTTGCTAAATATACATTTTTATATTTACACCAAACTATTCATAAGGAGGGGAATATCCAGAGATCTGAATCTATTTTTTTTGTCTTTGTATCTCTATCCTTTGCATTGTGATTAACACATAGTAGATATTTAATAATAAAGACTGTTGATTAATTATATGTATTTCAAGATTAGAAGACAATGTAAAGATGGTCATTGGAAATCACTTAAGGTTGAACCTGAAGTAAAATTTTAAAATGCTTCTGAGAATTTTGCTTTTGTGAGAAAATTCCAATTGTCAGAAAAGAAGTGGAATGTTTGGAGATGAACATTTAAAGTAGATGAGATAAAGTTTTTAAGAGTTTGCCCTGGGATTCTAATTTAGTGTCATTATTATTAATCATTTATAGTCTTTGGCAAGAGATCATAGGAACTTTGCCTATGTGGTAGATCTGTGAACAATTTTGCCTCATCTTTTGTTTGTGAATTGGGATCAAGAATTTTTTCTTTATTCTTATCCCTATTTTTGTCCCATCCTTTCCTCATTAGACCTGTTGAAAAATGATTCAACTGTTTTGTTTTTTTTTGGAAGCAAAACATATTTATCAAAGAGATTCTTCCCTAATGTTCTGTTTTGTAACTATTGAATTTCTCCAAGATTGGAGTTTATAGTAAAATATGTAGCTTGACTTAACTAAAGGCCACATTTATATTCATTGTATAGTAATGAGGAATTATAGACTGCAGATTGAAATAGACATCCTCTGAGGCCTTTTCCTGCTCTGGATCTATGGATCTATGAGTCCATAAGGTAATTAAATAGAAATCTTCCCCTCAAGATTTCTATATAAGTCATTTGAAAAAGAACCGATTTCAATTTCAACTTTCCTCCATTTCCTGGGCCTCGAGAACTATTGGAAAGATACTGATGAGCAATGATGTATTCATGAAACAGAAAGAAAGGAATTAAGAGTTGCTGCATATTTGGGTATAATTGTCTCAGTAAATCAAAGGTGGATTGTAGTGAATTCAGCATAGAACTTTGATGAAAAAAATGAACCCCCAAACTGGAAAATCAGTGAGCTAGAAATTCTATTATTTGTTCATATGGTTCTTGCTCCCCAGGATGGCCTTCTCCCTTATATTGGCACTCCAAGTCAAAACACCTTTTATGAAGACCATTGTCATAGTCCTACTCCTACTAACCAAAAGTATCTATACTTCCTTTAAATTTATGCCTTTCCTGCCTTCTACTTTTATGTTTATTAATGTATATATTTTAATCCTTCTCCTTTCACCAATGTAGTAGAGGACAAAAACCATGTCATAACTTTGTGAGGTATAGTATATAGTAGATTATTAAGATTAGTATGTAGATTATTAAAAAGAAATAAAATATAGGAGGTGTGAACTTTGATTCCAGTGGTTTTGCCCCCCCCCCCATGTTTTTCCAATCTTCTTACATCTTACACATCTGCCGAGCTCCAGATCTCAGCTAAAATCCCCATTTCCTCAAGAAGTATTTTGAATCCCCCTTGATTTTAAAGCTTTTCCTGTTGATTATCTCCATATAATCATGTATGTCATATGTTTTAATATAGTTTTCATGCCGTTCTCCCCAGAAGATTGTATCCTCCTTGAGGACAGGGCTTATCTTTGCCTTTTTAGGATTACCCAGTGCTTAGCACAGTGCCTGGGACTTAGTAGGCTTTTAATTTCTATTGACTGCCAACTATTGTGAATATTTGAACCATCTGACTATTCCTTATCCTTCATACTGCAATTTCTTTCTGATGTAATACAGTCTAATAGAAGGGAGTCAGTATACATGAAATCAGCTAACCTCATTTTTAGTTAGCTGATCATTATAAAATGATCAGATAAGATTATTAATAATATATTAATACAATAATATAATAAATAAAATAATAAAATTAACATTTGGTAAGATATTTAACATAGGGGCAAGAATAAGGGAAGGCTCTTTAGAAAAGGCATTATTTGAACTGGATTGCTCAAGAGAGGAGAGAAAACTATACTGGGCATCAGGACCATATAAGAAAAGACCCAGAGGTAGAGCAGCCCAGAGCATACTTGGGTAATAGAATTTTTAGCTCACTAATTGTCCTAATTTTTAGATTTTTTTTCCCTTTGGAACTCTATTCTAAATTATTACAATTCACCTTTGATTTACTAAAAGACAATTAAGAAAACAACAGCAAAAAAGATGAAAAAGAAATATCTCTTTCTTCTCCTGTAAAAAGTGTATGGTAGACAGGTAGATGGAGAACTGGCATTCGGGGTCAAGAAGATCTGGGTACAAATCCTGCTTTGGAAATATATTAGCTACAGATCTATAAGCAAATCATGTATACTTTCAGTACCCCAGATAATTCTCTTCAATTAGACATTACAGATGAATTGTTGATCAGCATTGATGAAAAAAACTTTATTTTGATGACATTATAGGTTCAGATAACCAACCCTCTCCAAAGAGAGTGGAGGGAAACATACACTAATTTGTTATTGTTCATTCATTTCAGTTATGTCTAAAATTTTGTGATCCCATTTGAGATTTTCTTGGCAAACATACTTGAATGGTTTGACATTTCTTTCTCCAGCTCATTTTGCTGGTAAATAAAGTGAAGCAAACATGGGTTAAGTGACTTGCTAGTTGACGTGGCTAGTAAATGTCTTATTCCAGATTTGAACTCAGGAAGATGATTCTTCCTTACTCCAGACCTGGCTCTCTATTTCTTCTACTCTATTGTATATTAAAACTTGGCTGACTACTTAAAATATTTTTGTGTGGATCAAATGGATAGCTGATACTTTCTAATGCATAAAGTACTAATATGCCAGGGAAATGATTAAGCAAATCAATTAATTCCTCATTTAAGATAAATCCTTCCTTCCTCCATCAGATGTCTCTGATGAGTCATTTGATGAACTGGAAGAGATATTGCATAGGAAGGATGTTTGGATTGGCTGAGGAAACTTGGTCATGCCCAAGGGGTCATTGAGTGGGAAGTGGGCATCTGGACTATCAAGAGAAGAGAGAGTTTCTTTGAGAAGGAATCATGGGGGTGAGAGTGAGAAGAAGGACAGCATCTTGGTCTTTAAACTTAGTCTACTGTTGTCCCCCCCTTCTATCAAAGGAAGAATTTGTAAACTTTTTAGGTTCAGAAGATTATCATCATCTTAATGATATCCCTAAAAGAGGTGGCATAAATGTTTACATCAGGAGGAAAGGATAGACTGGCCCCAGATTCACAGCTATAAAAAAAAAAAAAACAGTTCAATAGAAAACTACACATTTTTGATGTAGTTTCTAGCAAAGGAACTACCAGGGGCTGTTACTCTTTGCCTCATGTTTAAATAATAATAAGAAGAAGCTTAAAAATAATTTTAAAGCAACATGAATAATTTTCCAAATAATATAAAATAAAAACAGTTTTTACTAAGCTTACCTTAGTAAATATCCTTTTTTAAAAAGCTATTCAAGTCCAACTGTCTACATGATTTTCAACTGATAATTATAGCGGGAAGGAACCATTGGGGACCCATTAGCATGATAACTCCACCCCCAGCTCCTCAAGGCTACCCCTAGACTCCCATGTATTACTCATTCTCTGACAATTCCACTTGTCAGTGTAAGTGAGTTTCAGGATAGTAACTCCAGAGCCTATGAGACAAATGTATTCCTTTTCTCACAGTCTAAGTGAGAATCAAGTTGTAAAGTGAATACTGGGCATTTGAAAAATATAAAAAAATACTAAATATTTATCATCTCAAGTACATGCTTTGCAAAAACACTTTGTATTTTGCCAAATGCCACTAAGAGACTTAGTTAGCTGCAGTTCAGAAACCAAAAATACATTCTTTAAGCCAAGGCTTTTTAATCTTTTCTAAGTTCTCTGGGCTCTTTCTTCTCCCACAGACTAGCATAGCCAATAAAAATCATTTAACAGTGTAGGAGCAATCAAACTAGCACTGTACCAGGTAATAGCCCTGTTTAAGCCTGTAGGGGATATACCTTGTTGATTACAACCTCCTGGAACCTACACTCAAATACTGGCAGGAATGTAAACCAACTAACTGTTGGAAAAAGCAGTCAAACATTAAAAGTAGAATTATAGATATAAAAAGGCATTTCCTAAGACTACAAGGGGAATAGGTATCCCTATTTCACTGCTATCAAAGAGAAGAAAGCTGTACCAAACTCCATTTAAAAAAAGATTTTTAAAAAATCCTGAGTTCCAAATTCTCTTCCTTCCTTGCTTTTCTTTCTCCTTCCTGATACAGAAAACAATTAGACATAGTTATACATGTGCAGTGATGCAAAACATATTTCCATATTGGTCATATTGTAAAAGAAAATATAGAACCAAAAACCCCAAAGAAAAATGAGGAAAATTTGATTAAAAAGTATGTTTCCATATGCATTCAGATTCCATCAATTTTTTTTTTGGATATGGATAGCATTTTTTATCATTAGTCTTTTAGAATTGACTTGGATCACTCACTGTATTGTGGAGAACAGCTAAATCATTTACAGTTGATCATTGTATAATATTGTTGTTACTATTAGAGTGCTCTATTGGTTCTGCTTACTTTATTTTGTATCTGTTCATGACTTTCCAGGTTTTTCTGAAAGCATTTGTTATAGCACAATAGTATTCCACCACAATCATATACTCCAACTTATTCAGCCATTTCCCAATTGATGGGCATCAAATTTAGGATTTTGAATCAATTTTCATTGTTTTCCACAAACAAGTATAGTGAATTTCTGGGAGTTGGCTGAATCTGGCTTCAAGTCTTTTTTTCCCCAGAAAATATCTTGCTTCAGTCCCCCTCTTCCTTACCTACCACATACACATTAACCTGCTCTGAGCTTTCACTGGCTTCAGGTCTTTTCCTCACAGTCTTGTGTAGGATAGAATCTTTTACTGGTATTTATCTTTAGTTCTCTATTGATCATTTCTTCATTGAATGTTTTTTGAAATCTTTTCTGAGGTATTTGTCTGGGAAGGCAACTTTTGCATCATTTCATTGCCTTCCCCCTAAGTAGATGATGATAGTGGTGGGAGTGTTTTCAGACACTATTTAGTCCAATCCATAGCTCATTAAGAATCTCCTCTTAAAACATATTTGCTAAATTGAGCTCAACCTTTGCTTGAAGACCTCCAGGGAAAGGAAATCCTCTGTGTCTGGAATCAACTCATTCCACTTTTGGGGAGCCACAGTTGTTAGGAAGTTATTAATTTATATTAACCCTAAATTTGACTCTTAAAATTTTCACCCAGTGTTCCTAGTTTCAAGTAAGACAACCCTAATCTGTCTTCTGGGACAGTGGTTAGTTGAAGTAAGATTCATCTTCCTGAGTTCAAATCTGGCCTCAGACACTTACTAGCTATGTGACTTTGGGCAAGTCATTTAATTCTATTTGCCTCAGTTTCCTCTTCTGTAAAATTATCTGGGGGAGGAAATGGCAAGCCAGTCCAGAATTTTTTCCAAGAAAAGCCCAAAAGGGGTCATGAAGAATTGGATATGACTGAAATGATTAACAACAAATTTTTCTTCTGCATGGCAGCCTTTCACATACTCAATTATCACTCAAAACACATTTATTCAAGCCTTACTATATAAGGACTATGCTAGTCCCTAGGGATGCAAAGACAAGTTTTCTTTTCTCTAGGTTAAACATCTGCAGTTTCTTAAATTGAAAGTCTCATAATGCAAACTTGAGGATTTTTGCTTTCCTGATTGACCTTCTTTGGACTCTCTTCAGTTTATCAAAAAAAAAAAAATTAAATATGGCCTTTAGAACATGATATCCCAGATGTGGTGTGACTACAGAAGAATAAAGATTATTAACTCTGCAGTCCTGGGTGGCAGCTAGTAACCAGGTCATAACCCAACTCTGTTCATCATCTTTACTCTCACTTCATCTAGCCTTTGGCCAACATCCTGCCAGCATCCCCAAATCCCAAATTTAACTAGTATATATTGAATATTCCATTCTAATCAATCCCAGGTGCAATTACTGAAACCATGTATTCCAGCCTATCCCCCTCCTCCAAACTCTCACTCTCTAATATACAAACAGCAATATCATCGTGATCACTGATTGCTTTTTTACTCTATCATATTCTCTACTCTCAAGCTAGTCTAACTACTAATTAACCCATACCAGCCCAGGGGCTACTTCCTATCATTACTAAATACTTTCTCCCCTTCTATGAAATCCTGAACACCTGCTTTTCCCTTTGGAGCATTATGGGAACACCTGTTTCTCTCAAATCCTTTCCTGCCTCTCTATGTATTTGTCTTTTCATTCAGAATTCAAAATCAACAATTTTGAGTATAAACTCATCTTGTGCCTCCTGAGATATTCCTTTCTGCCTTCAAGCACATGCTTTTAGATACCCCTGTCCTTAAAACATTAACTACCTCAAAGCTTTCTTACAGTGGATAATGAGCTAGGGATATAATTTTTCTTCTTTGTTCTAATGCAAATATTGATGAAAGGGAGAAATCAGAAGACAAATAGTAGATAGGTTTTATGTCTGTATCTGGAGAATAGGTGTTACTCATCATGGAGGAAGAAAACGAATTGAATTAGTATCATCCTCTCCAAACTTAGATTTATTTATTTATTCCAGCTCAAGAAATGTTTCTGTATGGATATCTGAGAAGTGTAACCTAAGATAAAGGGACAGTGCAGGAATCAGAAAGAACGAGTTTTTAGGGACCACCAGCAGGTGGTTGTTTGGATCACAGAAAAATCATCAGAAATTATAAGCTCCATGTAGAACTATGAGAATCCCTTCTAAAAGTTTCCATTTTTTTCTTTTCTGCTATTAGAAAATAAGATGTCTTGGATTTGAAATGGGGAAAACAAATTAAAATTCCACATCTGTCATAAGTTTTGTGACTTAACCTTTGTGTGTCTCAAGCATTCCCGTAGTCTAAGTCATGGATGGTTTATTAGAGTTGAATGAAGAGAATTCCCACATTGAATATATTTCCCCATGCTGATGAAATCACAGGTTCTTTGAATGCATTAAGGGAGATGAGCTTTTACCTTCACATCTCTTTTAACTCATGATTGGTAGAATAGATATGGGAACACTCTAAATTTCTCCTTTCTTCTATTTCATTCCTAGACCTTATGCTTAACAGCTAAGTATAGTAGTATGAAAACCCACAAAAGGTGGTAGAAAAAAGAGAGAAATTATCCAAGTAGGCCCAGATTAAAAATGAGGCATTTATTAAACATTTATTATTGACGGGCACCACCTTGAGCATGGCTACAAAAGACAAACAAGAAAAAATTCTTTGCCCTCAAGGAGTTTATATTCTTTTGAGGAGAATTAACATGTTTACATTTATTTTTATACAAACTATATATAAGGCAAAAACAAGCTAATTTTGTGAGGTGGTACTAGCAATTGAGAGAGGGGAAGGATCAGAAATTAAATGTAAATATCTACAATGATAGGTGACAGATGAGTGATACATACAAGAGCTGTAAGAATTCAAAATACAGAGAACATACTTTTAGCTGGAGGTGACCAGGGAAGATGGTTCAGAGCAAGTGAGAATTAAGTTTGGTTTTTAATTCAACAAACATTTATTAGGCAGTTATTATGTGTGATAAATGCCTAATAAATGACGTTGAAAGATAAGTAGGATTTCTAGATGATAGAGATCATGAGAATTTTCTGTCCTTAGCCCTTGAGACTGAAGCTTACCTTTTCACTTATCCTTACTCTGTGGTAAACTATCCAAATTATAATGTCTTCAGTTATTCATTTCAAGTGCAAACTCTTTTTTCCTCCAGTGTATACAATTTTATGTACAGATGTACAAAGCATCTTCTCTGGGAAAGACTCCAAGAAGTATAATCACAGTCTTCCTCAGTTAAGTCTAATATTTCTGAAACCTGCCAGTCCAGTAGCTTAGAGTTTGAAGGATGATGAGTACCTGAAGAGAATTGTGTTTGATGAATCTCAGTCACAGGATGAGCGCCATCCTTGACAGCACCTTCCAAGTCATTCATTTTTCCTATTAGTGTTCTTGTGTCAGAGGTTATGGACACTTTATAGACCCAACATCTAAATCCACTTTATTTTACTTTCAGGCTAGCAGTCTAGGCTAGGTCATGGGTAGCAGCAGCACAGGGGTCAAAAGATAGTAGGTCAGCACGCTTGAAGTTAAAGGATTTTTAGTTACTAAAGGTCATGAATAGGTTGAAGATTAAGAATTCAAGTGGTAAAGCATGGCTTGGGAAAGCAAACAGATTCTAGTGGAAGGAAATTTATAAGAGGTCAGGAATCCAGATAGGTTAGACTAAAGGAAGAAAAAAATATCAGTAGTTGGAAACAAGCAAGAGGTCAAAAAGCCTGGTAGACATGTCAGTTAAGGCATAGCCTCATAGATTAATAGAAATGCAGAGTTAGAAGAGGTCTCAAAGATCATACGGTTCAAATTCCCAACCAAAGCAGGAATTCTGACTAGAATTTCTCTCATGTATGGGTTATTCAGCCTCTGCTTAAAGACTTTCAGTGATAAAGAATTTATTAGCTCCTAGTTAGCCTATTCTAACATTCTAATATTAAATAACTCTAATTATTAGAGAGCTTCTGTTGAGTTTATATGTATATCAGATAGAATTCATGCTTTGATATATATATATACATATATGTATATGTCTAAATAATATATAGACATAAAATAAACTAATTGGGTTGTCATGTTTTTGACACAGATTTCTGAGATATATATATATATATATATATATATATATATATATATATATATATCTATATCTAGAGAGAGAGAGAGAGAGAGAGAGAGACAGAAACAGGGAGACAGAGATAGATAGATAGATAGATAGACAGAAAGAAACAGAGAGACAGAGACAGAATGAGAAAAAGTCAGGGATAAAAACAGAGAGAGATAGAAAGACACGGACAGAGAAAGAGACAGAAATGGGGGGAGGGAACCAAGGTTAACCTTATAAGTATAGAGACCACTTATTGATAGTTTCTACTGTTTTCTGGACCTATATCTTGATGTTTAAAGGGTATGATTCAAAGACTGGTATACACAACCATTTCCATTTTTATCTTTGTATCTTGGAGTATATACCTTTGAAATTTCTTTGTTTTATAGTTTTTCCTCTTCAAGACAACTAGCTGATTTCTAGGTAGACAGGAGAGAGAAAGAGAAAAAAGGGGAGGAGGGAAAGTGGAGAAAGAAAGAGAGGGAGGGAGGGAGAGACAGAGAGAGAGAGAGAGAGAGGAAGGATAAAGTGAGGGAGAAAGGGAGGGAGAGTTTATGGGTATATGGATATGTCCCAAATACTAGAGATTATCAAGAAGTGTAAAAAAAAATTGGTAGTAAGTAAAATTTGATAAGATTTGAGCAGATCAAAAATATAGGGACACGTTCTGGAATGAAAGAATTATTTTTAATATTTTATTTATAGTATTAACTTGATAGAATCAAAAAAATTTAACCTTAATAAGGGATAACCAAGTAGTACAGGAATAGAGAATGGGCCCACCTCAGACACTAGACATTAGCTGTGTAACCCTGGGCAAATCACTTAATCCCAACTGCTTAGGGAAAGAAAGAAAAAATGAATGAATTCAGCACTATCTAGTTTAGGTGCAGGAGTTAAATGCCATGCATGAGATCAATGTGGCTGAAAGAAATAGGTTTCTTGAATCCTTGTTCAATGATTTTTTGTTATAATGTCCGGTTTCTTTGCCTTATCATTTACCTTTGATGATTCTCATTTCCTTTCTCAATTAATAAAAGTATAATGCCACTTGTCTTCTCTGTTCTTTATAGGATTTTATGAAGCTTAATTAATCAATATTAGAAAATGTTTAGAAAATCTTAGATAAATTATACCCCAAAGTACTATATTGCTATTAAATGATTCATTATAGAAAATGGTTAAGAATTAATAAATTTATGAATAAGTATTTATTAAGTATTTACTATGTGCCAAACATCATACTATTTGCAAGGGTAGGACCACAATACAGATGTATAAAAAAAGGAAGAATAGCATAAAGAATCTGTATTACAGTGGACTGGACTTTGAAACACAATGATAAAGTAATTTAAAAATGTACCAACATCTCTGAGAGGTGTGAAGAGAGTGTATTGAATTTGAGTCAAAGAGAATTATTCTGGCATTATATAAAAGACTGGCAAAGCCTCATTTAGAATATCATTTTCAATTCTTATCACTTTATTGTAAAAAGGATATTGTTCAGAAGGAGAAAGTATAGCAGAGGGCAGTCAAAATGATTCAGGGACTCGGGGAACTTGGTTATACTGAAAGCCAAAGGACCCTGGTCTATGTTCTTTGAAAAATAGACTAAGAGGTAATGCCATTGAGGGATGCATAATCCTAAAGAGAATAGGAAGAATGGATACTACAAGGCTACTGTATTTGAGTTTATGTTAGAAGAAAGAAGCAGGGGGCAGAAACTAAAGCTATACACTGCATAGAAGCAGATCCCTAAAGGAATCAGGCAGAATTTCTTTGCAGAGAGAGTAGATAATGTATGGAACTAACCATTAAAAAATTACTCTTGCCTCCTAGGAAGATATCCATGGGGATACTTGGTGCTACTGCCTAGACATTGTATTTTTTATTTTTTTTTTAGCTCTGTGTATCTGTTCAGGGAGAGCACTTTGAAATATATCATCACAGTACAAAAGAAATACTGGCAGGAAACTCATAAATTGTACCATAATTTGGGGGAGGGGAAAGGAGAGTACTAAACAACAGTCTCTCACTTGGGATTTTTTTAATTCTGAAAATGAGAAATTGAACAAGGGCATCACTTTTAAGAAGCTGAATGGGAAAAGTTGTTCAATGTTTGGAATCCAGAACAAGGGTTTATTTGCATGTATGTGATTATTAAACCAACATCTTTCCTGCATTCATGTATCTAAAGTGTATACTGTTTTTCCCATGAAGCCATTTTTCAGCCTATCTATTTAAGGACACAGCCTTTAAGGACTGTGGACATTTTCTTGATACCAAGGTGGAAATTCCCAGGAAATATTAAGAGGAGTACTCAAGTTACTCCATGATGCACAAAGAATAAAACAAGGATGATTACATAAAGATTCTGATTCTACTTTAAGGATTACAGTTATCCCTTCCCCATTGCAACTTTCCCCATTGAGCTTTTGACATATTGAGGATGTATAAGAAAATAAATGGGAATTATTTGGGGAGTTGCAAAAGCCACTGATAACATACAAATGTTAGCAAATGACCTAGAAAATGTTTAGAAACTCAGGAATCCATAAATTATATGTATAGTATCATATAATACGAGCCCAAATTTTACAAAAAGGTACTGTAAGTATCCCATAAAAGAAAAATAAAAAATTCAGACTTTTCCTTTGGTATTGAGAGGGTCAATTTTTTTTTTCACAGATTTTCCAGATTATGAGGGTGTGGCACCCCTAAACCCCATGATGTGGAATGGATACCTTTACTGCTCTGGTTTGGGACTAAAGGTAGAAGTAAAAATTCCCATATCTTCTTTTGCAGATCTAGAACTAGGAAGACCTCCTACTTTTGCTGCTAGTATTTTTCCCTTAACTTTGGCAAGTAAGGTTGGAATTCCAGGACTTTTCCCTTAAGTATTATTTTATACTTTCTCTGAGAATTAAGTTGATTTTACTCTTCCTAAGGGGGGATAAAAAGGATTAATCACTTATACATTTCAAAAAGGCAGGGTGGGGTTGCCTGAGGAATGGGACTAACATGGTGAGGGGATTTAAGAATAAGTTATTTAAGGATTTGTTGAAAGGACTTGGGGTATTTAGCTTAAAGGAAAGAAGACTAAGGTGTGTGAGGGGGCAGAGCTGATAATTATCTTGAAATATTTGAAAGGTTATCATGTACAAGATGGATTAGATTTGCTTTACTTAGCCCCAGAAGGCAGAACCTGGATCAATGGGCAGAAGTTAGAGAGAAACAGAGTTCATCTCAATATCTGGGTGTGCACGTGCACAAGCACACACACACACACACACACACACACACACAAATACATATCTTATATCAATATATTTAATCTATATATTATATATGTATGTATATATGTGTAATCAGAGCTATCCAGTGATGGAATAGGCTCTGCTAGGAGTTATAGATGTTTTTTCCCTCTTTTTCATTTTATATTGTCATCTCATTCTTCTCCTTTTCAATAGAGTTCAAATAGAAAAAAAAAAATTCCAGGACAAGTCACTCCCTACTATGACTCTTTTATATTTAACATTCTATAGATTCTTTTTTATGTGGGTAAAATAACTCATTTTTTGTATATAATCACTAGTTTATAAGTTTATCTTCTGTAGGCTTGCTGAAAGTAGCCTCAGTATAATTCTATAAGAACTGTCTGTTATAGAATTTCCCTATCTTTGGAAGACAGGAAAACAAGAAAATGGGGAATTTTAGAATTATACTTGAAAACTTGTTTTAGAATCCTTCAATTGGGAGTAAATACAGAGCTCAGATTGTAAATTAAGCAACTTCCTCATTCTGTTTCCAAGGAATTCTGATCTTTTTCTAGAACTTTTTATTTTGAAAACATTTTATTTCATGTATATTGAGCATTATTATTAATGAGTAAAGAAAACTATATATTAATTAATTAGTATGTCTCAAATACTCTTCTGAGTGCTGGGTATACAAATGGAAAAGCCACCTGGTCCATTCTCTCAGAGAAAGAGTAACTAATAATTAATAATAATAATAATAATAATAATATTTACAGAACACTATAGCTTTTGTAAAAAGCTTTTATATTTATTCATTTTTTTGTTTGTTTCTCACAACATCCTGCAAGGTAAATGCTATTATTATTTTCATTTTACTGATGAGAAAACTGAGGTTGAGAGTGGCTAAGCAAACTGACCAAGATTTGAACTTGTCTTCTTGACTCCAGGTCCACCATTTCAGCCATTGTGTCCTCTACCCTGCAGGACAAATAGAAAATGAGTTTTTCCACAGGCAATGCTCAGTAGTCCTTAGAATGCAACTATAAGTCAGATGTCATTGTCTAGAATTCTACAGGACATAGAAGCAAGGTAGATAGTAAGGTCTGGTAGACCTTAGAAGGGGCAATATTAGAGCACATTGTAAGGCTAGTAGTCTTTTTTTTTTTTTTTTTTTTTTTTTTTTCCAGGAGGCATTGTAATTGATAACTCCTTGTTTATCTAAGAAGAAGTGTGCATGTTCCCCATCCATGACTATTAGGGAAAATTGGAGTCAAAGTGAAGCCACTGGGTAGGCTCTGATGGGATGGAGGTGATCAACAACCAGGTGGGAGGAGGTGGTTAGCCCCTGATAATAAGCTGAGAAGAGGAAAAATTCTCTCTGCCTCATTGGTGCTGGCTCTCTGGGCTGCCCACTGGGCTCTGGGTAGTGAGGCAAGTGGTAAATTACAGAAGGGGAAAGGTCCTGGCTTCCCATAAGTCTTTCTCCTTCTCCTCTTTTTTCTCATAAGGACTTTTTTTTTTTTTTTTTTTTTTTGGTCTTTCTGTGCTTAGCACAGTATCTGGCATATAAGTACTAAATAAATATTTGGTAATTGATTGACTTCTGATATCATTTTAAAATCTGGGATCTGGTGATTACATTTTGCCTATATTTTTCTTCAGATAGTAGAAGCAAAGCTTCAGCTGGGATTTTTCTTTTTATTTGGGGACCTAGTTTTGGGGTAAAATAGGGAATGTTAGAATTGCACTTGATGATAAGGAAAACCTTTTTCAGAGTCCATCAGTTGGAGGTGAACACAGAGCTCAAATTGTAATTGAGCATACATTTACCCATTTGAACGGATGGCAAGAAAAGATACCTTCCCATCCTTTGTACTCAAACCCTGTGATTTTTGTGGCTCTTCAGAAAATTTCAAAGTCTCATTTGACCCATTCATTCTTTACGGCTTATTCTTGCTTCTCTGTATGCCCTCTGTGTTCTGGTCCCAAAGTCAGACCTGTACTGCAATAGCAAATGGATTCCATCTTTACCATTTGAACAACACACAAAAGTATAGGTCAGATCTTTAATGCTAATAGTTAGAAAGCCTTTCACAAAAAGAACAGGGTTGTCCAAATGAGTTTCTCTCTGTCCTTGCCTCCATCTTTCTCTTTTCCAGTTGGTTCTGTGGCATTAGTAGTCTGAACTATCTAAGTGACCTGTCAATGACACCTTCCTGCATATCTCATCTCCAATCTCACACACAAAGCACTGACAGTACCTTTAAAAATCTCAACTTGAGAAGGGGTGCCAGAATTGCAAATGAGTCTTTCCTACCATGTAGAGAGCTGAGCGCACTTATAGAAACTGGAGCCTAAAGCCAAAATAACTCTTGGGTGCCTGGAGCCTAGCTTTCCTAGTGTTTTGTTGACAGTGAACACACACACCCCACTGAGCAGCACTTGCTGACACCAGGAGATTTAAATGTGCAGAGAGAGGCAGACCCAAAGGCAGCTGATTTGAGAGCTTAGAGCAGAGTAGATGATATTGCCGTAAGTATAGTGAATTATTTTTACGTAGATAATTAATACCAGAGAAACAATATAGTGACAGAGAGCATCCCAGGAGAGAAAATTGTCAGTCTATTCATTTATTCTTTTCCAACCAAATTGATGGGATAGTCTGCTGCCTTTCCGGATTCCACACGGATGATGAAACTGCAAACAAGTTTCATTTAAATAATGGGCAAATCTTCCAATTAGTCAAAGCCTAATCTTCATGCCTTAAAAATGACAAACTGCACTCAGTTCTGCCTCCATCAGTAAAAGGGGAAAAAATAAGCCCTGAGGAAAACCCCCAAATGAAAATATTGATCAAAGAAATTTAGATACACAGATTCCACTGCACATTAATCTAGGGAGACCTTTACAAATCCAATGACTGTCATAAAGATTCATTAGTCAGCATTTAACTTGCTATTTAAAAAATATATGTTTATTGTTTTGTTTCTAGGGAGGCCAAAATTTGAGAAAATTGGAGTATCATAGTCTTTTCACTTAATAGGAGTCCCTATCCAAAGAACAGGTATATCTAATAGAAATAAGTTATCATTTAAAATTAAGTGTTTAAATTTTTTTTTCTTCTAACCATTCAACTTTTTCTGCTATTGCATTCCCCTCTGAATTAGAAACTTAAAAAAAATCAGGTATATATAAGGTAATCAATCTTAATTTACTTATGTTACTAGGCATATATTATTATGTTATTTCAGCAGTAGGATGATTAGTTGATCAACTAGCCTTTATTAAGCCTAGCTAGGTAATATACTAGTTGATAGAAATACAAATATACAAATATACTAGTTATTACCTAGCTAGGTAATATACTAGTTGATAGAAATACAAATATGAAAGTGGGGCAGTTCTTATCCTTAAGAAACTTATATTTTACCAATAGGAGACAATGTGTTCAGAGAGAAACAGTGATTGTGTGGGGCACAAAATCTGGGTAATATTTCTTCCTATTTTGTATGTACTTGTAACTTATTTTCTGTTCATTGAGGGAGAAACAGAGACTCAGAGACAGAACTGTGAATCTAGAATTAAGAGAACTACATTTTGTTCTGAGTTTTCCTGCAACATTAACAATTTGAGACACTGACCAAGACATGTTCCTTGTCTCTATTTCTTAATTTGTGAAATGCCACAATTATAAATTGACTTCTGTTTTCTGAAATAGTCCCTGGATTTAACCTTTCTGTTCTAAGAGTTAGTTATAAGTTATATTAGGCTTTGCCAAGTTTTAGACAACTTCAATAAGATTTTAACATGTCTTCCTATCCCTAGATTCTTCTTGCTCTAGTCCATTGTATACATGTGGCCAGACAAGTCTTTTTCAAATGTTATTTTCATTGTAATACTTTCTTGCTAAAGAACATATAGTGATTCCTGGCCTATTACATCAAGTGTTACCTATTCAATCTTCCTATTCTTCCTATTTCTAGCTTTTTAGCTTCAGTTTTTGATACTCCCTAATAAAGCCCTTCCATATTAGTTTATCTAATTTAGTGTTTAATGTAGAACATGCTAAATCCTGCCTATATGCCTTTGAATTAAGACGTACTGTGGGATAGTGGAAAACCATTTAGTCATTCAGTGAATAAACATTTATTAAGAGTCTACTATATGTTAGGCACTGTGTTAAGTAGTGGGGATAGAAGAAAGGCAAAAGATAGTTCGTTGATTCAAGAAGCTTTCAATTTGATGGGGGAAACAATACATGATCATGCCCAAATAAGATATATATATATATATATATATATATATATATATATATATATATAGGATAAAGTAGAAATAATAAAAGGAAAGGAAAGGGAAGATATGAATTTCTAGGGGTGGAGCCAAGATGGTAAAATAAAGAAAGCACTCATCTGAGATCTCCCAACATTTCCCTCCAAACAACTTTAAAATAACACCACAAATTGAATTTAAGAGTGGCAGAGTGACACATTCTTCCAACCCAAGACAACATAGGAGATAGAAAGATCTGTGACACAAGAGAGGAAGATCACCTAGAGCGCACATGGATGAAACACAAATGGTAGAACTAGGTATTGGCTACAAAAGTAATGGCAGTTTCAGACATTCTCAAGTCAGAAGTGATCATATCACCTTGACTTTCAACACTTCCAAATCCCCAGGAGTAAATCTGAAAACAGAAATAAAAAAACAAAACAAAACCCCAAGGCTTTAGACAAAGCCCTGTCCTCTTCCTATCTCCTTCACACTGGGAAAAAAGACCAAATATTAAAGTTTCAAATCAGGAATAGGTTAGAAAAATGAGCAAACAATAGTAGCAAATATGAATCTGATCATGAGAATCTATGGTGACGTGAAAGATTAAAACAGAAAATCAGAAAAAGACAATCTTGTCAAATATGCTAGAAGAAAAGCCTCAAACAAAAGTGAGCTGGTTACAAACCCAACAAGAATTCCTGGGAGAACTAAAAAAAGTTTTCAAAGTCAAATATGAATGGTAGAAGAAAATTAGATAAAGGAAGAAAATTATGAAGAGATCATTAATAGATTGCCTAAAAAGGAACAAAAAATACTTTAGAAAATAACACCTTGAAAATCAGAATTTGCCAAATGGAAAAACAGACACAAAAATTGACTGATAAAAATAACTCCTTAAAAAGCAGAATTGATGAAATGGAAAAAAAAGAACACAAGCTCAATGATTTTAAAGGGCTAAAACTCTGAATAGGTACACTGGAATCAGACAGCCGAGCACTTAAGGCTAATTACCTATTGGACAATAACTCTATTAGCATATATTTGGAACAATAGCCCTTCTCAGTATTCTGTGCTGGCTCGATCTTTTGGTGTATACAGATAATCATAGGAGGGATTTGAGGGTGGAGTGAGTCACTTTGCAGGAGGATGAGGAGAAGGGAGGTTGGTGGAGAGCTTGTAGCAGTTTCATCCATCTCCTTTACTTCTTCCCCTAACGACCAAGGACTTTTGCTTATCCTGACTCTGGCTGATTCCTGAGGTCTCCAGGGAGCTAGCCCGGACTTTACAAATGATCCTTAAAAATTAGAGTTAGGCAAGTAGAAACTAATGACTCCACAAGACACTAAGAAACAATAAAACAAATTTCACTTCAAAATAATGAAAAATTAAAGAAAATACAAAATATCTCATCAGATAAACAACTGACCTAGAAAATGAATTGAGAAGAGAATTTAAGAAGTTTTGAACTACCTGAAAGTCCTGTTCAAATAAAGAGGCTAGATCTTTTCAAGAAATTATAAAGAAAAATTGCCCCAATATCCTAAAACTAGAGAATAAAATAGAAATGGAAAAGAATGCAGTGATCACCTTCTGAAAGAGACCCCCAAATGAAAACTTCTAGGAATATGATAGCCAAATTTTATATATCTCAGGTCAAAGGGAAAATATTTTAAACAGAAAGAAGGAATCATTCAAATATTACTGAGCCATGGTCAATATCATACAGGATTCATAGCTTCTACATTAAAAGAGTGAAAAGCATGTAATATAACATCACAGAAGGGAAAAGATTTGGGATTACAACCAAAAATATCCTATCCAGCAAAACTGAACATAATGCTTTTAAAGGAAAAATGATATTTAATGAAATAGAAGATTTTCAAATATTCCTGATGAAAGGTCAAAGTTGAATAGGACATTTGACTTTCATATACAAGACTCAAAAGAAGCATAGGCAGGTAAATATGAAAGAGAAATTGTAAGGGATCAAATAAAGTTAAACTTTTTATATTCCTCTATGAGCAGATGCTACTTGCAACTCCTAAGAACTTTACCATTACTAGGGTAGTTAAAAGAATGCTACATAGAAAAAGGGTATGGGAATAAGTTGATCATGTTGGAATGCTATAAAAAATGGATGGATGAGAAAGAGGGATGCCCTGAGAAAGGGGAAAAAGGAGAGAAAGAATGAGGAAAATTATCTCACATAAAAGAGACATGAAAAAGAGCTTTTATGATGGAGTGGAAAATGGAGGGCAGGCAATGTTTAAATTTTACTCAGATCTAAATTGTTTCAAACACACACACACACACACACACACACATACACACAATTGGTAACAGGAATTGATTTTACAGCAATAGGGGAATATGAGGAGAAAAGGATAAGAAGGGGAAATTATGATAAAAATATAGGCTAGATTAAAAGAAGAAAGGGATAAGAAACAAAACCCAGGGCAGCTAATTGGTGTAGTGGATAAAGCACCAGCCCTGAAGTCAGGAGGATCTCAGACACTTAACACTTCTTGGCTGTGTGATTCTGGGTAAGTCACTTAACCCCAATTGCCTCAGCAAAAAAAAAAAAAAAAAGCAAAAATGACTTTAGAGGAGAGACAGGATAAACAGGAAAATACAATAGAGAAAAATTCACAGGTAGAATTCATAACTGTAAATGTGAATAAGATGGATTTATCACAGTATGGAAATAAATAGCAGAATGGGTTAGAAACCAGAAACGATATATTCTTTAGGGGAAACACATTTGAAACCCAGAATTAAAATAAGAGGTTGGTAAAGAATCCATTATGTTTCAGCTGAAGTAAAAAAGGTAGGGACAGCATTAATTAAAAGGAAAGGTAAGGAAATGACTTCTTGTTGAAAGGAACCATAGACAATGAATTATTATGACATAACATTCAAATTCTTTTTTAAAATTTTATTAAAGCTTTTTATTTATTTTTATTAAAGCTTTTTATTTATAAAACATATGCATGGGTAATTTTTCAACATTTCCCTTGCAAAACCTTCTGTTCCAAATTTTTTCCTCCTTTCCCTCACCCCCTCCCTTAGATGGCAGGCAATCCAATAAATGTTAAATATGTTAAATCCAATATATGTATACATATTTATAGAGTTATCTTGTTGCACAAGAAAAATCGGATCAAGAAGGAAAAGAACTGAGAAAGAAAACAAAATGCAAGCAAACAGTACTAGAAAGAGTGAAAATGCTATGTTTTGGTCCACACTCAGTTTTTGCAGTCCTTTCTCTGGGTGTAGAAAGCTCTCTTCATCATTGAACAGTTGGAACTGGTTTGAATCATCTCATTGTTGAAGAGAGCCATGTCTATCAGAATTGATCATTGTATAATTTTGTTACTGTGTATAATGATCTCCTGCTTCTGCTCATTTCACCTAGCATCAGTTCATGTACGATGAACTAAGTCTCCCCAGGCCTCTCTGATATCATCCTGCTAATCGTTTCTCATAGAACAATAATATTCCATATTGTTCATGTACCATAACTTATTCAGCCATCCTCCAAATGATGGGTATCCACTCATTTTGCAGTTTTTTGCCACTACAAAAATGGCTGCCACAAACATTTTTGCACATGTGGGTCCTTTTCCCTCCTTAAGATTTCTTTGGGATATAAACTCAGCAGAAACACTGCTGGGTCAAAGAGCATGCAGTTTGATAACTTTTTTTAACATAGTTCCAAATTGCTCTCCAGAATTGTTGGATCCATTCACAGTTCCACCAATAATATATAAGTGTTCCAGTTTTCCCACATCCCCTCCAATATTCATCATTATCTTTTCTTGTCATTTTAGCCAATCTGAGAGGTGTATAGTGGTATCTCAGTGTTGTCTTAATTTGCATTTCCCTGATTAATAGTGATTTGGAGCACCTTTTCATATGATTAGAAATAGTTTGAATTTCTTCATCTGAAAATTGTGTATCCATATCTTTTGACCATTTATCAATTGGACAATGGCTTAAAATATTCAAGTTCTTAAAGCAAAAGTTAAATTAATTATAGGATTAAATAAACAGTAAATGTATAGTAGTGTAGGACCTCTAATTTTCCCTCTCAGAGTTTGATAAACTTAACCACTAAAAAAATAAGAAAGAAGTCACAGAAATGAATAGAATCTAGAAAATTTAGATGTGATAGACCCCTGGAGAAAACTGAATGGGAATTGAAAGGAGTATGCTTTTTGTTCAGTCATACATGGCACTTTCACAAAATTGGTTATATAAATACAAATTTCACAACTAAATACAGAAAAGCAACAATATGTGATAAAATTACATTCAGTAAAGGGCTGTAGAAACATCAGATTAAAAACTATTTGGAAACTAAATGATATAATCCTAAAGAATGAGTGGATCAAAGAACAAATCATAATAACAATTTGTAATTTCATTATAGAGAATAATAACAATGGGATAATTGTCTCAGATTTATGAGCTACAGTCAAAGCAGCACTTAGGGTGAATTTCATATTTCTAAATGCATATTTCAATAAAAGAGAGGGAAAACAGATTAATGAAATGGGCATTTAACTAATTAAAAACTAGAAAAAGAACAAATTAAAAACTTCCAAATATACACTAAAATGGAGATCCTGACAATCAAAGAAGTGATAAATAAAATTGAAAGGAAAAATTGAATAATTGAATAATGCTAGGAATTAGTTTTATGGAAAAGTCAATAAAATATGTTATTTGTTAATTTAAAAAATCAAATTACTAGTAAAACTGAAAATCTAATTAAATGAATGAATATTTATACAAATATAAATTCTTCAGATTCACAGAAGAGGAAATAGAATATCCAAATAGCCATATCTTAGAAAAAAAATCAAAGAAACAAAAAATAAGTTGCTTACAAAAAAAATCCTCAGATCCACATGAATTCACAAGTGTATTCTACTCATCATGTAAGGAATAATTAATCCCAATATTATATATCTGTAAACTATTTGGGAAAAAAAGGTAATTAAGGAGTCCTACTCAATTCTTTTTATGACTCAAGTATGATTTTGATACCTAAACCAGGGAGAGCAAAAACAGACAAAGAAAATTTTGGGTTAATTTTCTTAATGATAACCAATAAAAAATTTTAGAATAAAATATTAGCAAGAAAGTTATAGCAACATATCATAAAGATCATTCATGAAGCCAGATGGTATTGATATTGGAATACAGCGTGGGCTTAATATTGGGAAAACTATGGGCATAATTGATCATCTTAACAATAACAACAAAAATCATATGATCATATCAATAAGTACAGAAAAAGCCTTTGAATATGAAACCATTCCTATTATAAAAAGACACTGGAAAGCTTTTCTTAATATGACAAGCATTATCTATCTAAAACCAAGAGCAAGCATTTTCTGTAATGGGAATAAACTTGAAGACTTTCCAATAAGATCATAACAAGATTGAAGTAAGGAAGTCTATTATTAACAATTATTCAATATTATACCAGAAATGCTATCTATGGCAATAGATAAGAAAAAAAACCAAAGGAATAAAAATAAGCAATGAGGAAATAATACTTATCAACTCTTTGCAGATAGCATAATGGTATAATAAAGAGAACTCTAGAGAATCAACTAAAAACTAATTGAAATAATCAACAACCTCAGCAAAATTGCAGGATAGAAAATAAACTCACATAAATCAAAAGTATTTCTATAAGCAACCAACAAAACCCAGCAGGAAGAGAAAGAAAGAAAAGTTCAATTTAAAATAACTGCAGATAAAATAGCAGTCTACCTGCTAAGATAAACCCAAGGATTCTATGGGAAAATTACAAAATATTTTTCACACAAATATAGATAGATCTAAAAAAATTAGAGAAATATTGTTAGTGGAAAGAGTGAGCGACCATAATAAAATGACAGTTCTAAGTGAATTATTTATTTAGTACAATACCAAAATGCCAAATAATTATTTTATGGAGCTAAAAAATAATTACAAAATTAATCTGGAGGAAAAAAAGTTTAAGAATATCAGGGGAATCAGTGGAAAAAATCAAGGAAAGTAGCCTAGCAGTTCTAGATTTCAAACTATACAACAAAGTGGTAATCATCAAAACAATATACTACTGGTTAAGAAATAGAGTGGTTGGTTGATCAGTCAAATATGATGGGTTCACCATACACAGTACTAAATGACCATTGTAATTTAGTGTTTGATAAACCCAAAGATCAAACTTTGATGGTTAGAATTCAACATTAAAAAACATTCTGGGAAAAGTAAAAGAAGAAAATAAAAAAGAAAAGTAAAAGAAACTAGGAATAGACCAGTATTTCATCCTGTATACCAAGATAAGGTCAAAATGTATCAATGATTTAAACATTGAGTGACATCATAAGTCAATTTGGGAAGCATGGAAAAATTAATGTCAGATGTATGAATAATGAAAGAGATTATGACCAAATAATAGAAAGAGGGGATTATGAGAAGCAAAATAGATAATTTTGGCTGCAAGAAGTTAAAAAGCTTTTTTTTTTCAAACAAAATTAATGTAGCCCAAATTAGAAGGAAAAGCAGAAAACTGGGGGAAATTTTTCTGCAGCAAGTTTCTCTAAAAAAAACCCTAATTTCTCAAATATATAGAGAATAGAGCCAAATTTCTCAAAAATAGGAGACATTCTTCAATTGATAAATTGTCAAGAGATATGAACAAATAGTTTTTAGAAGAGGAAATCAAAGCTATCAATTGTCACTTGAAAAAATGCTCTAAATCATTTGTAGTTAGAGAAAGCTAAATCAAAACATCTCTGAGATATCACCTCAAATCAATCAGATTGGTTAACATGATAAAAAATGGAAATGACATGCCACAAGGGATTTATAAAAGTCGGGACACTAATATACTATTGGTAGAGTTATGAATTAGTTCAACCATTCTGGAGATTTTGGAATAATGCCATTTGTGTATCTATCAATACCACTCCTAGGTCTGAATCCCAAAGAGACGAAAGAAGGAACAAAAAGACACACTTTTTTAAATAGCTTTAAAAATTTTCCAAATTATATGTAAAAATAATTTTCAATAGTCACCTTTGCAAAATCTTGCGTTTCATATTTTTCTCCCTTCCTTCTCTCTATCTTCTCCTATATATAGCAAGCAATTTAATATAGATTAAGCATGTGCAATTCTTCTAAACATTTCCTTACTCTCTCTCCTCTAATCTATGCCATATAGTCATGTTTTCTCAATATTCTTTCCAAAGAATCATTCTGATTTATTTCTTCTTACTTTTTGTATTTGATTTTTAAAAAAAAATCAACAACCATCAAGCTTCATGTCTACTTCACCAAATCAAATTAAAAATAGGAATGTAAAGCTTAATATGATATAAATTGACAAGAGGCTAGAAAAGACTTTTCCCCAAGGGCCTGGAAAAACTGAAAATATGACGCAAAATGAGAATGAATAGTAGAGTTATATTTACAACAGTACTGGAATAACTAACTAATAAATAGAATGTAAATGCCTTGAGGGCAAGACTGGTTTTTCATTTTTTTTTTGTATTCCCATGGTCTAGGATAGTGCCTGTAGTAGGAGCTCATTGGGTAGAAGCTAATATACTAATCCCAATGTTCTTTTCATTAATTACAAGACCAGGATACTTTTAAATGAATCTTATTGCTTTGAGTTCAAAGATATAAAGACAGTGTAGAAAGTTTGACTCTATTGACAACAGTTAAAAGGAGTCCAAACCAGGATGCGGGCATCCTTTATCCTAATCCCTAAGAAACCACCCTAACTTTGCTAGCATCCTATGTCATTATCATCAAGCACACAGACCCTGAAAAGCAGTTTCTGATCACAAGAGAATACGCTTTTGTGTGATCAGTGTAATTAAAGACACAGCTTTTCAAGAAAACCAAAACTTAAAATCATCATGGACTCTTCCTCAAGATGTATGTATGTATGTATGTACAGGTGTTGCAATGGGAAAAGAGCACTGCAATAAATTATAAAATGTCAAGGGAGGAAGAAAAAAGGGGAATAAAGATAATGTATTTTTGAAAGGAATATCAAGTGTGTATAGCAAATTTGCAACTTCATGTGCAATTATCTTTTTTATTGTACTATATTATGGAAATGCTTGTTTCATTTCATAAATTAATAATAAAATTTTAAAAAGATATAAGGAAAAAGAAATGATGAATAGGATGGTTTCAGAAAAACCTGGGAACTCTTTTGTTGTTCATGCAAAGTGAAGTGAGTATAATCAGAAGAATATTGTACACAGTAAGTACAATATAATAAGGATGATCAATTGTTAAAGGCTTAGATACTCTGATCAAGACAATGATTCAAGACAATTCCAAAAGACTCATGATGAAAAATGCAGTCTACCTTCAGAGAGACAACTGATGAATTCTGAATGCAGATTCAAGAAATGCTTTTTAAAACATTCTTTATTGTTATTGTTTTCTTTTGTAATATGACTGCTATGGAAATTTGTTTGTCCTGACCTCACATGTATAATTAAAATAAATTCTTCTTCTCATAGGGGAGGAGGATGGGCAGGAGAGAGGGAGAGAATTTGGAATTCAAAATTTTAAAAAATTGATTGTTAAAAAATTTTGCATATGATTGGTAACTATTTAACAAAATAAAATTAAAATACATTTAAAAATTATAAAGGCAAGGCACTAGCATGTCACATCAGGAAAGAATTCTCATAGAAGATGGAATTTTTACTAGAAAGTGGGGGGAGATCTAGTTTCAAATTTCAATCTTGTGCTTTTTATTTTCTGGAAGCTAGGTGGCACAGTGGAAAGAGCTCTGAATCTCCACTGAATCTCCCTTTCCTCAATTGTAGTCAGGGAAATTATGGTACCTACCATTCAGGATTGTTGTGAGGATCAAATAAGATAAATTTTATAAAGTTCTTAGAACAGTGCCTGGTACATAGTAGGTACTTAGTAATTAATGTCTGTTACTTCCCCTTTTCCTTCACCTCACTGCAACCTAGCTCTTTCCTCCCTTCACTGTATTCCTCTTTACAATTCTGCCTGCATCTTTACTCATAATCCCTGACTGTAATGGAGTAGTTAGAATCCTTCTTGTTCCCCCACTGTGCTTCCCCATTGGTACAGATTTGCTCTCTACTATCTCTCAACAACTCTCCTTTGTGTTTCATGAAATCCAGATTTAATACTAAGTCCAAACATTGGTAAATTAAATCATTATATATTGACTTTCAGGACATTTTACTTCAATTCTCAGTTAATAGAACTCTTAGCTCAGTCTTCTGTACTCATTCTAGGCAATTTCAGCATAAATGTTGATGTTCCTTCACAAATTCTAAAGGTTTATTTTCCAATCTATTTAACTTCTGTGACCTACTCCTTCAATGAAGCTCTGCAACACACAGGGGATATTAGACTCTTGATCTTGCCATTACCCACAAGTGTTCCATTTCCAGATTAAAGAACTTCCAAATTTGATCATCATTTTATCTTTCCATGTCTCACTCCCCAAACTTTATTTCTCCTACTTTTCACCCTAACTATGATGTCAAATCTCTTAATCCTTTGGTACAATTCTCCTTGTTTTGTCTACACTCTCCTCCTTGTTCAATCTTGACCCCTTTGTGAATTAGTTTAATTCTACCCAAAGACCTTGTTCCTTTGCCTTGAGGCTTGCCAATCAACAACCTTGGATTACTGTCCTCATCCATTTCTTTAGATAGTTCTTATGTATTGCTAAAAGTAACTGTGCTGGAGTACCCTACACATTTTTGTTATGTGATCTCAAGTGGACCCTCACTGTAGTAAGGCAACTCTATTACTCCTCCCTAATGGATTCCTCTTCTCATTCACAGCACAGTGTCTGTTTTTAACTTTCTCCTTTCAATATTCCCATGTCATCAATACTCCTACTATCCAAGGAGTACTTTGCTACTTTGAAAAATTGAGACTATTTGCCAGGAGCTTCTCCTTTCCTCCTTATCTCATTGCTATAACAGCATATTTCAACATCTTCTCTTTCACTCCAGTTTGTAATTATGAGGTAGCCCTTTTCCTCTTCAAAGCCAATACCACTATATATATCCTCAAACTCATGCAATCCTGTCTTCTTCTGTGGATTGGCCATACTGTCCACTCTAATTGCTTCCTATCTACTCTTCCTATTTACTGGTTAATTCATTAAATGCTTTTGTAGGCTGAGTCTGACCAACCTTGTCAAGTATCTCAGGTTTGGAAATGAAATGAGATACTCATAGCTCACCTAAGAGCTATTAAAAAAAAAGTTTATTTAGCCACATTAAAGGAAGGACAAGAAGAACAGGAAAGACATGTCAATCCAGGATATAGCAGTGATTTAGTTAAGTACAGATTTCCTCTATTGATGTTAGTCATGCTAGTCTGGAGTCAGAAATGTGAGAGAATATCTTCAGCCCTTCATTTTCTGGCTGGTTTTGTATTCAGACTATCAGACAGTTACCTGGACAACTTGAGCCTTAGTTCCCTAAGCCATCTTGAGGATATCTTCAATACCTTTTAAGGAAAAAAAAACTAGACTAACCTGCATTTGATAGGGCTTTAGGATATCATTTCTACCATAGCTGCCTGCAAACATGCCAAATCTGCTATATTCTTAAAACCCCTCACTACAGACTACTATGTTTATGAGTTATTGTTCTATAGCTCGCTTCTCCTTCTTAACTAGACTCCATGAAAAAAACTGTCTACCCTTGAAAGAGCTGTCGATTACTTTGATCTTTACCTGATGTAAGAACCTCCTCTAGAGTAGGTCAAGGCCCTCTAAAAAGCCTTTTAATTCCCTGATGCAGCTCCAGGTTGGCTGCTCAATTCCTAATGGCAGCCCAAGGGTCCAGTAGAAGCAGACCAGAAGGAGTTTTTCTCTTCAGCTACCATTTTTCAGATTTGTTAAGTGCTGAACAATACTCTCTCCCACCTGGTCCATCTTTCACATCAAAAGTGGAGTCACATCTTTCTCTGTTCTCCCTCCCTTCTAAATACATCAATTCCACTTAAAGTTCTTTTTCCAAAGTTAGCAATGATCAATTGCCAAATCTAATGGTCTTTTAAAAAATTCTTGTCATTCTTAGTCTCTCTTCAGTATTTGATATTATTAACCACCTTCTCCTCTTATCTTAGTCATAAAAGGGACTACTCTTTCTTGGTTCTTCTCTTCCCTGTCTGACCATTTTGCCATTTTCTTTGCTGGATCTTTATCCATGTAGTATCTATTAACAGTGGTTGTGCTGTAAGGCTCTATGTTGGGCCTTCTATTTTTCTCTTGATACTCTGTCACTTGGTGATCTTGTTATTGATTCAATTATCTTCTTCATGTAATAATTCTCAGATCTATATATCCAACCCCTATTTTCTCTCCAGAATCTTCAGTGCTATATCACAACTGTCTGTTATACTTTTCTAACTGGATGCTCTATAGGTGTCAAATTCAACATGTTTAAGAGAGAACTCACTATCTTTTCCACCCAACCATTCTTCATCTGAACTTCTTTATTACTGTCAAGAAAAACACCATTATTTCAGTTACTCAAGTTCTCATGTCTTAATGTCATCCTTGATTTCCCCTTTTCACTCATTTCAATTATCTAATAACTTGTCAAATGTGGTTATTTTTTTTTCAGCCTCAGATTCTCTATGTCCACTTTTCACCTTTCACGCAGCTATTGCCCTAGTCCAGACCCTCATCACCTCTTCCCTAAATTATTGTAATAGCCTTCTAATTGGTCTCCCTGATTCAAGTCTCATTCCCTTCAATCCAAGTTCTATGCAACTGCTTAAGTGTTTTTCTTATGGTGTAAATCTGACCATGTCATTTTCTTGCTTAATAAATTCCACTGTTGTCTATTAACTCTAGGAACAAATATAAATTCTTCTACTTGGTAGGTAAAGCTATTCCCAACTTTTCACCTTCCTATTCTCTTGTCTTTGGACATATTATTCCCATGTATGCTCTCTATTCATAATGACCCACTGGCTGATCTTTACATATGGTGCTTCATTTCTATATCTTTGGCATTTACTGCCTTTCACACCTGGAATGTTCTCCTTCCTTAACTTCATCCTTTTAAAATTTCTGGATTCTTTTAACCTTCAGCTTAATAATCAGGATATCTTGCTTTGGAGTCTTTTACTCTTAAGGTTTATACATATGTACTCTGTATTTATCTTATATGAACCCATGTATGTATACACTTTCTCTCTCAATGGATTTAAATGAAATTTAATAATAATATGAAATAAAAAAAAACTTTTCTTTGTATCTCTAGCACTTAGCACAGTGCCTAGTAAGTCATCATTATATTATTATTGTCTGACTTATAGATGCCTCTGCTTTTACTTTTTCTTCTCTGGGCTAAAGATCCCTATTTCTTTCACCTCAAATGGCATGCCATCAATACCTTTACTTTCCATGTGGAAGAAGAATTAAATTTATGAGATTTGTTGCTAGAGAAAAGAATTAGGACAAATAAATAAATGTCGACTACAAAGAAGAATATTTCTAACAATTAGCACTCTCCTCCAAATCAGTATTTTTTTCAAGTTTGTAATTTCCCCACCACTGGAGATGTTCAAATAGAGACTGGATAAAAGTCCATATTGAAAAGAAGACTTGTGCTTTAAAATAGGGGTTGGATGAGTAGAGTGTGAAGATCCTGTCAAATTCTGGGTCTCTGTCCAATTCTAGACCAACATTCTTAGTCATTCATATGCCCGCACAAATGAATTTGCAACAGTAGTACCTGTTGCCCAGTAAGGCTCTAGATAATAAAATATAGGATTGATCGATTTTCCTGATTCTTGGTCCAATGCTTTTTCTATGACATCCCAATACTCTCAGAGATCAGAGATAATCAAGAAAGGCCTAAAACAAAGAAAGCTGCTCAGGTTTAATAAGATGTCACTACTTGGATCATTGAGGGCCTAGTCCAGGGGAAAAGACCCTCAATAGGGAGAAAAAAGTTAAAGGAAGTTGCTCTAAACAAACTTTATTTCATCCATGCATTGGGATGACCTTAACTAAACCCTCACTACTTCTTTTTTGGGTCTTTTTGCTTGTGCTATCCCAAGCATAAATGACCTAATATGGGTTAGGTTGGAGAATACAATAACTTAGTTTCTAGATAAATCTCTCTTAATCCCTTCAGTTAATGGATAAGATTTTCTAGATTTGTTGATGTGACTAGGAGCAGGTGGGTGGAAGTAAGTTAGATGTTTCACACATCATCACTAGGGTGAGGAAAATGGGACTTTGTCCCAGGGTGGTGAAATTTAAGGGGCATTGATAATACATCCAGCAGCCAGGAAAATACTGAATCTAAAACCTAGTTAGCAAAAATAATTAACTACAATAAGAAACTATCAACTAGCACTATCTCTGAGAGAATTGGGATGTCACAGAAAAAGCAGGACTAGAAATCAGGGAAATCTACCAATTGTATAGCTTATTACCTAGAGCCTTATTAAATAACAGATACTAGTTTTGCAAATTGATGATGTATGAATGACTAAGAATGTTGGCCTAGAATTGCACAGATGCCTAGGATGCCTTCCAATTATCATTCCCCTTCCCATTTATGCTAGTCTTCCTAGCAGAATACAAAAACATGTTTAATGATGTTTATTCTTGACTTGATATATTCTGTTTATTCTGAGGATAAAGGTGGTTGGTTAGACTTCTTCGGGAATATAGTTTCTGAGGGTTGGTAGGACATTTTTTTTTTTACCAATATATATATAAACCAGGTCAAATAAGGCAAAGGAAGTTCTTCTTACATACAAAACTAATGTACAGCTAATCTTTCTTTAGTACATTGTTATAAATTCAACTGCAACTGTTATTTTTGTAGGTGAGAAAACCGAGACAATAGGAAATAAAGTACAATTGCCTAGGTTACCTACTCTTAGAAATTTAATAAAACCATTTAGCTTCTGAGATTTAATCACAAAGACTTCCAAAGCTAGGTGGACATGTCAAAGCAATCACTGGTTTCATTTCTTTAAGTCAAGCCAATTGTTCAATCAGTATAGGAAAAAAAATTCAAAAAAATTATACTGAATTTACCAATTGTTTGAGCAAATGGCCAACTCAAGTACTGTGATTGAACTAGTTGCCTGATACAGGAAGCTAAATCATATTACTTCTTTATGATGTAAAGATATATTATATTCTACATTAACTAAAAGAATTTTATACAAAAGGATATGACAAAATGTGTAATTCCTCTCTTACTACTTCAAAAATCACTTATTTTGTCAGTGTGGGTATTCTCTCCACTGGTACAGATTTCAATCTCTGTCAGTTTGGTTGATGAGCATTAAACAGTTGTTATATTTCCAAAACTCATTAGCTTATAGATAAAACACTAGACTTAGAATTCAGAGAGTCTGTGTTTAAATATGATTTCATTTACTGACTATATAAGCATAGACAAATCATTTAACTTTCGTTTCTCTCAGTTTTAACTATAAAATGGGGAATAACAGAAGAATCTACCTCACAGGGTTGTTGTAAAGATTAAATGACATAACATATGTTAAATGCTTAGCTTAGCTTAGTACAGGTTGTTATCATTCAGTCATTTTCTGGTATGTATGAATCTTCATGACTCCATTTTTTTTTTTTTTTTTTGGCAAAAATACTGGAGTGTTTTGCCATTTCCTTCTCCAGCTCATTTTATAGATTAGGAAACTGAGATAAACAGGGTAGTGATTTCCTCAGGGTTATACAAACTATTAAATATTTGAGCCAAATTTCAACCCAGGAAGATGAGTTTTCCTGAGTCTAATCTTGGCATTCCATTATCTGCATCCCTGATCTATGCCTACCTGGAATAAATATTATAAATATTTGTCCCTTGACTCACCCCATGATCCTCCTAGTAATGGGCCTCCCCAAATTAAGTTAGACTATTCCTTTCATAACATTCACATAGTCAGTCCATTCTAAAGTTCATTTTCAAAACCTTTTTAAGTTTCAAGTTTCAAGTAATAGACTGCCAGAGTTTGAAGTTCCAATTGATAAGGAGGAAGTTTGTGAAGTTTCATGGGAAATAGCTAAAGGGACATAAAAAGGAACTCTGGATCATGGAATTTAGGAACCTGGTCTTTATTCTACTTCTGCCTATTACCAATAATGTTATTCTAGTTAAGTCTTTGGGCCTCAGTTCTCCAATCTGTAAAGTGGAGATAAGTAATAGTTGTATCAACTGCTTCATTGCATGGAATACTAAATGGGATGATGTATATTAAAGTACTCTTCTGAAAACAAAATTCTCTATAAATATAAATAATTAGCATGCTAGATTCTAGATTTTTTGAAAGAGAATCACTGAGATGATATTTATCCTCTGAGAGACAGCACAGAATAGTGGGTAACATCCTGAATTTGGATTAATAAGATTTGGGTTCAAATTCTTCCTTTGAAACTTAGTTGCTGTGTGATCAAAGTAGATTAAGGTTTCTGAACTTCTGTTTTCTCATCTTTAAAATGAGATGTTTGGTATAGCTGGCTTTTAAGACCCTTTGTTGATTTAAATCAATAATCCTATGGAGAACAGTGAGATGACCTCCTCCCATTTTTTAAGAATGCCCAGGCCAAGCTTTGTGAAAGCTTTTGACTTCTCCTTCAAGCCTCCAGCAGCCTCATCATCAGGAACTTCACCATTCTGCAAGATCAAATCAGCCTTGGTACTCCAAGTTCCTTCTGCTTTTCTGATTAGAGGGTGGAGTTTAGAAAGTTCTCCAAACCTCATTTAAGAAGAGGGGTCCTGGCTAGCCAAATCTTCATTTTCCACCTGGCTACATTCCATCATACTCCATTTCCCTTACAGTTATCTCTCCCTACCCCTCCCTTTTGAGCTTTCTTTTATGAGTTGTCTTTCCCTATTAGGTTAAAAGGACAAATACCATCTCTCTCTCTCTCTGCTCTCTGTCTTTCTGTGTGTGTGTGTGTGTGTGTGTGTGTGTGTGTGTGTGTGTGTCTGTCTCTGTCTGTCTGTCTGTCTCTCTCTCTCCTGAGCACTTAGCATAGTGTTTGGCATATAATAGGTGCTTAATAAATGTTGACTGACTGACTGATCTACATGATAGGACTCTTGATCAGGTTCAAGAACTAGAAAAATCCTGTTATATACTTTTTATTCATATTCTAATAGCTTAGGAAATGGATAACCAAACAGGTTCTGAATGATTATATCAAATACAAAGTAAGGTGAATGATACTTAAACCTATGAGCTGCCTTTCACCCAATATTAGCTGTCAGTGACTACATGGTTGTTTTGCAAAAAGATATTTTACTATGATTGCCTTAGGTTTGAAATTTCCCCTCTAACAGTTTCTGTTCAGTTTTCCCCTTTAATTTTTATTGATTTTTTCATTTACTTTTGCATATGTTGTTTATTAAGTTGATTAAGTACAATTCAAATGTCAGCACTAGATTATTACATGGCCAATGAACACTTGGATATCAACAAGACTGTTGAATGCTATCTTTAATAGATGGATCTTTAACAACATTTTTTTTGATGGGTATTCCAATCATTTGTGATATAGTAAGGCCATGTGTCCTATTTGGAGCTGCATAAGGGTTATTTAGAATCCAGATAAGTCAAAGCAATAACAACTTAGCTTTCAAATGTTAATTGAAATTCTCAGAAAAAAAGAGAAATTTCTTTGCACTTCCCAGAGATTTCACCTACATCATTTTCTAGCAGAAAATAAGGTGACAGTGTGTCTGCCTAGTGAAACCACATGGCTTTTTGTTATGAAGGATTGAGATGTCATCATGGCATCCTTCTGCTAATAACCTCCTTTGAATAAGCCTATTTTCAACAATACAAGTTCTACATATAAGGAAAATTTAGAATACTTTTTATTGATGATTTTTATTTTTAAATCACCTACATTTCCTGCTTTCTACTTTCTTTAACAGAGAACTCTTATTTGAAACAAAAAAAAAGTTAGTATTTATATAGTACTTTTAGGTTTGCAAAGCACTTTCTAAAAATGGTAAAAATAAAACTCAATAGCACTGCCAAACTAATCAACATAACAACAAAAAAAATCTGACATTATACGCTGTGTTCCCCTGGGGTACCTAAGTGGTACAATAGTGTATAGAGTGACAGGCCTGGATCTGAATTAAAATCCCACCTCAGATATTTATTAGCTGTGTAATCCTGGGCAAGTCACTTAACCCTGTTTACCTCAGTTTATTCATCTTAAAATGAGTTGGAGAAGGAAATGGCAAATTATTCTCACATCTCTGTCAAGAAAACCCTAAACTGTACATGTTTGAACAACACCACCACCTATAGAAGGAAGGGAGATAGTATCTCATATATGTTCTTTGGGATTTAATTTTGGTTATTCAAATTTCATGGTAATTAGTTCTTTTTTTCTTGTTCTTTTTATTTACATTGTTGTAGTCATTGTGCATAGTGTTTTCTTGGTTCTGTTGGCTTTATTCTGCATTAGTTTGCATAAATTATTCTAGATTCCTCTGAATTTATAGCATGGTAATTTTTCATCACATTCAGGTACCATAACTTGTTTAATTATCCCCATTCACTAGCATCTGGTTGTTTTCAGGACTTTCCTATCATGTAAGGTGTTATAAATATTTTGGTATGTAGATGACCTTTCTCTTATCATTACTTCCTATGCTTGGAAGTGGAATCTTTGAGTCAAAGGGCCCCTTTATTCTCATAATTCCAAGTTGTTTTCCAAAGTGATTGAATTAGTTCACAGCTCTTCCAACAGTCATTAGTGTGTTCATATATCTACAGCCCTACCACCATTGACTCTTTTCCTGCCATTTGTCATTTTTAGGAAATTTAACGAATGTGGGGAAATTGGAGCCATTTTGATGTACATTTCTCTGATAATTGTCAATAGTTTGTAATTCTTCTTTTGAACTGTGTTCATATCCTTTTTATTACTTACCTATTGGGTTATGAAGGTAGGTAGGTAAATAGGTAGGTATGGGATATATGGGATATTTGGAAAGGACCAGTAGTACCTCTGGTGAGAAAGCAAGCTGAGTCCTTTCAGGGCTGCTCATCCACCTTTGATATCCACATGTCACCTAACTCTCATGTGTAGCTCCAAGAAACTGTAGCATGTACAGTGACCACACCTGGCAGAAGAAGGGCTGAACTAGATTGAAGATTAATTGATGGACCTCAAACCCAATAAGTGAATTGGGGTGAGGGAGAGAGATGCACATGAAACATTAAAGACTTTTCCTCATAAAATGAGATGAGAGCAATTTTGTTCCAATGACCTTGAAGGAAGCTAAAGCAGGTAGCATAGCTTCCTCAGACATAGAAGCATCCCACCAGCTGTATTGACTCCTGTCTTGCCATTGGACACTGATGACTCTGGAAGAAATAGTGAGACTGTTGCCCGTGTAACTCTGCTCATTTAAAACAAATTCACATGCAAGTCAAGACAATGCCCATCACTCATCATCCACCTTGTATCCACCTTGAAGTCCTTTGGCATCAGATGGATGATGAAGCAGCAGTTGTGGAAATACTGAGAGCAACAGCTACAACCCCACACATAGATGCTAGATTGAAGCAGTAGTAAAATTTGGCAGTGTCTAAAGACGCAGCTCTTTTAAATAAAACATTGCCCACTCCTGGTGGGAGGAAAGAGTTAGAAAAGGTGCCCTAAAATTTGTCTGCTTCACTTAACTACAGTCTGCTTATCATGGCAGACAAGGATCCCCATCTGTGTAGTGTCTTATGAGTTCACATTGGATCAGCCACAGTGGAAGAAGACATTGTACCCTAACTCCAACATTGTGATGTCTTTGGTCTTCTTTGAAAAAAGTAAGATAAATAAGAATACTAGGCCATACCTTCTAGATTTATATAGAATATCCCAAAAGTCTTAAGGTAGTATTAAGCTCTACCAAGACTTTTGGGATGGGCTATAGATTTTTGTTATTTTCTTTTACATTTTGAATGTAAGATCTTTATCAGAGATATTTATCACAAAGATTTTTTTTTTTTCTATTTGACCAGTTTTGTTCTTAGCTTAGGTACATTGATTTTATTGTTAAATATTTCAATATCATATAACAAAAATTATCTCTGTTTTTATAATAAACCCTATTCCTATTTACCTAAGAATTTATCATGTAGCCATAGCTGTAAAAGGTACTTGATCTATCTGCTTCATGATATTTAGGTTTCATTATTAATGTTCAGCTCATATATCCATTTTGTATTTATTGTTTATATGGTATAAATGTTTGTCTAAATCTAATTTCTGATACCCTGCTTTCTAGATTTCCCAGAAATTCTTATCAAATGTGGAATTATTTCTTGGGTAATTTATATTTGGAGGTTTATTTTACATTAGATTAAGTCAAATTGTTTCTGATTTTTCCCTGTCTACTTTGTTTCATAGATCTATTTTTACTTCATTGCAGCTCTTGCTTTGGGGGATTCATCTGATGCATGATAAAAAAATTTTCCAACCTCTCATGTTTCCTATGTCTTCTTTTAGATATATTTCTTGTAAACAACAGATTACATAAGGTGTTGTTGTTGTTTTTTTTTTTAATCCAATCTGTTACCCTCTTTCATTTTATTGAGTTGTTTTAGTCCATTCACATTTGAAATTATGAAGTCTGGCATTTTCTTTAACTTGTTTCTGCAGTTTTAAAAAATTACATTCCTCTAAATCATGGCTTTGTCTCAGAAATTAGTTTTGCTTAACCTACTTTGAAGCAATTCTATACCCATAGGCTTTCTTTCCCCCTTAGTATTTTCATCACAACTGCTTCAGCTCTCATTTGTCTAACATTTTTGTTTGAATACTTTATTTAAATAATTCATTTAAGCTTTTTATTTATTTATCTCTCCCCCACCTCAATTTTCTCTTTTTACTTTAGTTAAGTGGTTAATTCAAAATCTCATTTCCTCTCTTTCCCTCCATCTTCATAGGTTTGGTTTCCTTTTTCTGTTTATTCTTCTTTTATTCTAAGAAGTATTTTTAAAATTTATCATTCTTTTCCTGTTTAGCATATTTTGAAATTTTATTTTTTAATTCATAGGTTATATCTCTTTTTTCTTTAATATAAGTCCCTCATTGAGTTAAAGCTTCTGAGTTTGTGTACTGAACTAGAGCTCCCTCCTCTAATAAATTTCTGTGATATTGCATATAGTGATAATCTACCTCATCGTCTTTAAAAAATTTTTTTAATTGTGTTTCACTTTTAGGTATATCAATTCATAAAGAGAAAATCAGCACCACATAGTAAAAATTACTTTACATACCAAATGATATGATATATTCCTATGTCTACCAATTTTCATAGTTGTTCTCTTTCCCAATGACCATATTTTATCTCTGTGTACATGTTCTTTACATACCTTCTCAATGCCAGCTGTCCATAGCAGCTTTCCAGGATATCCTTAGAGGCACAACATTCTTAGAGATGCTTTCCCAATGTACTAAGTTCTCTCTCCCCTCAAATTAAATCATTCTTGAAGTCTCTTATTGCAGGTATGCAATTCATTCTCTGAGGAAAGGAATAAACATTTATAAGGTATCTTCAATGTGCAAGGCACTGTGCTAAGCCCTTCACAAATATCATTTCATTTGATCCTCACAATGACTCTGTGAAGTAAGTGCTATAATTATTCCCATTTTACAATTTAGGAAACTGAGGGACACAAAAGTTAAGTGGCTTGCTCAGTGTCACACAGTAAGTAGACGAGATCAAATTTGAACTCAGATCTTGATGACTCTAGGTCCAATGCTCTATCTTTGGTTCTATCTACTTGCTGATAATGATAGCCTCCCATTAGGTTGAAACGCTTTTCCAGGAAGCAAGTCTTTTAGACTCAATCTTCCCTTCTATCACTTTTCCCATTCTCCTGAATCACCTTCTAATTGACAAGAGACTAACAGAATTATTACCCTATTACTGTTCATTCATGGACTTGATAGAGATATCACCCATTTCCTTATATCCTCTACTTCCTCCATTTTTAATTCTCCCGCAATCTATTATGAAAAATATATTGGTTATCTTATGCAACTTCATTTTACACCTAAGAAAACTATCTTAGAAAACTTATATTTCTTCCAAGTTTTCAAATTTATTCAGTAGGTTCATGTACATTGTGTGTATGTGTTTGTATGTGTATATGTGTGAGAGAGAAAGAGACAGAGACACACAGAGCAAGATAGAGAGAAAGACAGATACAGAGAGACAGAGCATTTCAATCATAACCAACTCTTTGATGGCAAAGATTCTTGGAGTAGTTTGCTATTTTCTGCTTTAGGTGAAGAAACTGGGGTAAACAAAGTTAGGCGACTTACTGAGGGTCAGGTAGCTACTAAGTATCCGAGGATAAATTTGAACTCAGATCCTCCTGACTCCAGACCTAGGATTCAATCACAAGCATCACCTAACTGCTCCTAGCTATAGATTTGAAGATTTTTGGGTACAGAGATCACCTCATAGAGTGGGGTCATAGATATACATATTTAATTTATGTGGATTCAAGTATGCACATTGGAGAGAGTGTGTGAGAACTTTGAAAATTTATGTCAGCTAGTCATTACAAATTACCTGAAGTGAGAATATGGAGATGGAGACATTCTATTTCATCATTGAATCTCAGTACCTCTATACTTCTTATAAGGTCAATATTTCAATGACCTTAGTATGATTTTAGAATCTCTTCTCTCTTATCCAAGTATGATCTATCCATTCTATTTAGGCTGATAGATAGGGACAGCCTGGGTTATCCTTGGTAGTATTTTTGGTCAACTAGATCTTCCCTACTGACTTCTTTAGGTCATCTCTCACCTCATGTGAGGTAGGAAGAAAATATTAAGGGGGGGTGAAATCACCCCTTTATGTAATGTGAAGCTCTTTTACTAGTATTTTTTGTCCTAATCATGAATTTTCCTGACTATTAAGTCTTTCATTAATTTTTTCTTCTATTTGTACAGAGTTCCTGGTTTTCTTCCCCATCCCATTCCCAATTAAAAGCAAAGGTATGTGCTGTGAAAAATAAAAGATGTTGATTGTTCCCTGATACAAATTGCCAAATTGCTTTCTTTTAAAGGTCCTTTTCTACTACAATTATTTAAAAATAATGAATTGTATTTTTGAGCAAGGTAGAGGATTTTCTTCTTTTTTTTTGAGTCCACAATTTTCCCCTCTGGTACTGACTTTGGAACCTAACACCCTCTTCTCCTCTCCACTTTTAATTCAACTTTTCCCATATGACACAATTCTACTACATTTCTTACTCCTTCCTCATAGTATCTAGCATAGTGCTGACCACATAGTAGGTACTCATCAATACTTATGAATTGATGTGACTTCAGTGTACTTTTCCACAAACAGATTTTCATTCTTTTAGCTTTGAGTTGGGAAGACTTGGGAGACATTGGCACATGTAACAGAACTTGGATGGTGATGCTAAGTAAGTGTCAGTTAACTTTTTATGACATAGAAGATAAAACAGCTTTTGGAAGTAATGAGATAGTGTGAAACAGTCTGAGAGCAAATAATGTGTGTGTCATTGAACAAAGAAGTTTAAAAAGTAGTGGTCTGTCTTCTGAATCAGGAAACTAGGTAACCAGGAAACTACTGTAAATATTTAGAAGAGCATTTTCCCCCACTTCTGAAAGGGGAAGGGTGGAGGAAAAGGTTTCTATGTTCCACTTTTAATATTGTTGTATTAAAGAGAAAGATTTTAAAACATACTGAACCAAGTAATATAAAAAACCCTACAACCCTTGATAGATTGCCCAGTGGAAAATTATTTATAGGAAAACTCCTACCTAAGCATAATTTTTCTTGAGATGACATGTGCTTTGAAAATACAGTGTGATTTCATCTTGAATGTAAAAGTAACTGTCTTTTTTTCTTTCTTTTTTTTTTTTTTTTTTTGCTGACACCAAAAGATACAGAACCTGCTGATGCGCCATGGATGGTAGTTGGCTCAATCAATTCTAAAAAGTCTATAAATACATGTGATATACAGTCCAGAGGAAAATATCATTGATTTATATAATTGGAAATTTGAGCAATGCAATTTTTGCGTAATGATGTTTGGTTTTCCCCTTCAAGAACCTACATCCTTGATGAAATCTGGAAGCAGCAGTGACTTGCCAAACCCTTGTTTATTCCACATGAGTACATCTTTTGAGCATAACTTATGATGTATTAGCATTGTCTCTGAAGTCTAGTGAGTCTGTGGAAATGTAATGTATTGGAGAGTGAAGATAGAATGAAGTTTAAAGGATTCATGAATAAAACCTAAGTGAATGAGATGCCAAAGGGAAAAAAAAACAACAACACAAAAAACAAACCCGAACAAACACAGAGAACTGACTCAAAGGCCTTTGCTTTTGCTTCATTGCAGAGCTTTCATCACACTACAAAATTCCTGGGGTCTGTTCTTACCTGTACTTATACATGAATTACTTTATTAGTGAATATACTGCATTTGATTTTTTAAAATGTTTCATGTCAGCTCCCCACACCAGGAGAAAATAATATAAATTTTAAAAGGATCCATCAGACTAAACTGTTTGAATGGTGTTCTGTTTTTAAGTAGGTGATGAGTTTGTTACTTATGAGAACGAGTGGGTTGAAGTTGCATAGAGGGAAGATTTTGGCTCAGCAGGAGGAAGAACTTCCTAAGAGTTCATGGTGTCTTTATATGGAATGGGCTGCTTTCCAAAGTGATGAGTCACTGTCACTGGTGGTATTCAAATAGTACAAAACTTCCTGTCATAGAGAAGAGAGTCAACTATTGGGCAAGTCATCAGACTCAGTGTGCACTTAAGGCTATTTTCCATATGAGATTTATGATTCTAAAAAGAAAAAAAAAACTCATAAGTATTAAGTCTTTACCAAACTCACTTGTCCTGCAATGCTCATGATTTATTATAACGTGACTTTATGTTTGAGTTTTTCAATCTCAGCTTGGTTAGTCTCTACCTTATGTTTCTAATCATTGGACATACACTCAAGAAGCATAGCAAGTTCCCTTAATTCTTCACTAGAAAGGTACTTACTCATGATTGCTAAGGAGGCCCAGAGTTTCCATTCAGATGATCCTGTTTCTGTTGTTCTTAATTTCCCTTTCTTTTATGCCTTTCTTTTGAGCAGTTTACAAATAAAGATATCAATTAATAAACAATCAATAAATATTTATTAAATATCTACTATGTTCAAGGCACTATGCTAAGCACTGGGATAATAACATGCTTGTTGATTGATTGAAGTCAAACAACTCAGTCTACTAGGTATTAATAATTAGACCCGCTTTCCCATATTTAATAGCTTCTTCCTAGAGAGTCCAGAAGGTCCCTGTTTGTGCTGTTCACACTGCAGGAAAGAATGAAGGGATTTCAAAGCCTCCTTAGACAGAATCAGAGAACTCTTCTGAATAGTTTTTCTCCCAAAGAGTAATGTGATGGGTATGACTATTTTAACACTTTGAGTGTCCATGAATTTCATTAATTTATGTATTATTCTCTTTTCCAATGATAACAATCACAATGCATAAGTGCTTATCCTGGGATATGAGTTTTTTTTTTTAATGGTTTAATAACTAAATGTCAACAATTGGTTTCCTTTGCAATCTTGTATTTTTTTATGCTTTTATAAACATTCTGAGATGGGTTCCATAAACTTTACCATAGTTATCCCTTCCACAATGCAAGAGGTAGGGGTGTAGTACCTTCTGGAAAATCTGTAAATTTTTTTGTACCAGAGAAGAATGAATTTTTTCTTTTTTTAATGTGGTGTTTTACAATACTATATCATACAATTTGGGTTAATATTATATACTATCACTCACACACATGTATCTATTTAATGCATTTCAGAGTTTCTAAACTTCTTCTATATCATGAGATAATCTTCATGTGTTGCCTATAGCTTCCCTCAAATTCTCATTTAATTTCTTATGCTGACCCACAACATATTGAAACTGAAGTGAGGAAAGTTGTGATATGGAAGGGGTAACTAATTCCAAACCATGGTAAAGTATATTGGCAGCTAAGTGGTGCAGTTGATAGAGCATAGTCCTTGGAGACAGGAAAGAGTTCAAATTCTACTTCAGGTCCTGACTAACTATATGAACCTCATATTTGTAAAATTGGAATAATAACAGTATCTATTTAACAGAACTTTTGTGAGGATCAAATGATCCTCAAAGTACTTGGCATAGTGCCTGGGGTATGTTATAAATATTATATACATTTTAGCTATTTGTATCCTTATTACTATTATTATTATTCCAAAGATTAAGAACTTTTGTTTTAGTGGAAAGCCTACAGGAGTTACTGTGGCTGCAGGATTTCATCACCCAGTGATTGGTCTCTCCAAACTTATCTGGGCTAGTCTTCCACTGTCAGATACAGTTTATCTCTAGACTGTCCCTGGAACCATTCCACTTTATAAGAATTGCCAGAGTTTATATCCTGCCAACTTCGTCTTCAAGAACTCAGGGTCACCTCCCTGCTATGATGACACATGGCAAGAAAGCATGAGTGTAGGCGGTAGGTCTGTACTGCTATTCAATAATAATAATAACAACAGTAGTACTGCTTTATTCGTGCAAGGCAAACAAATACTAACATTGATGTTGTTTGATAAAAATGAGTCTTTACTTCTATCTATATGTGTTATGTTTTAACAGTGTGCAGCTGACCTTAGGACTCAAATCTACGTCATAGCTGATGACCATAATTTACAGATCTGGATAGAGGAGATGAAGAATTGTGGCAAGTTTGTAATATATCACCTCCTGAAATGTGCTGTTATTATTATGTGACTTTTATGGCATTCCTATTTTGACTGATTCATATCACCCAGACTGTCAAAAAATCCCTATTGTGATGCTCTGGCAGTAGACATTCTATAGCAGCACATTCTATGAAAACAATTAAATACTAATGTACATTTTCTGTGAGTTTGGATAAAACATTTTGAATCATATAAAAGTTTGAAAAGGTTATATATTGGTCTCCTTGATCACCATAGTTTTTTTTCCTCCTTTCTCTTCTTCCTCCTCCTTCTCCTACCCCTTTTCCTCTTTCTCTTCCTCCTCCTCCTTTTTCTTCCTCCTCCTCTTTCTCCTTTTCTTTCTTCTCCTTCTCCTCCTCCTTCTCTTTATGTTTTCTTTCCTTTTTTCTTCCTCTTCATATTAATATTTTTATACTAGAAGAACTTGGAAGTGTTAAAATGTGTGTGTGGGGAAAGCGTGTTCTGACAGCATTTCTAGATAAATTTAGTGGAGGAAATTCAGGAAATCTTGTGAGAAAAGAAACTGTAAGATTTCTGGGCCAATTCACCAACTAGAATTCAGTAAATGCTCATTAAATACTTACCATATTCAAGATGTTGGGGAGATAAACAGGTAAGATCAACTGATGTGAGACAATGTAGTTTAATGAGAAGACTGCACCTTACAGACTGGGCTTGGATTCATATGACTGATGTCATAGTTTAGTTCTTCCACTACCACTAACTTTTATATCATCTCGGACAAATCACTTAACATCTTTGAACCTTAGTTTTGTCATATGTAAAATGGGGTTGAATGCATGTATTATTTATTTTCCTCACAAGGTTGTTATGAGTAAAATGCTTTGTAAAATAAAATACTGCACTAGAATCATCATATTATAATTCATCCATTCTTTTTATTCTATGACATTCTTATGGGCAGGAAGAACTGGTTTCAAATTGCACCTTATTTAACCTTTTCAAATCTGTTTCCACATTTGCAAATTAAGACCTGTAGCATCTCCTTCACAGGATTTGTGCCTGGGTTCAGATGAGATAACTTATGTAAAGCATTTTGCAAACTTTAACAAGCTCTATGAATGTCATTTAGAACTATTACTCCCATAAATCTTCCATGAAACTCTACATGAAAGGCCTTTATAAATTTTTCTTAACATTTTGTGGATATTAGTACTTGGACTATCTCTTGGTCTTTCTTTTTTGGTCAGGGCTGTGCTATCAACTTCAGGCATTGTTCCAGACTTCCAAAGGTCAAAATAATACCCTGCCCTTCTCAACTAAGATACTGTATATTCTAACTTTTCTCTTTCTAGGTATGGAAACCCAATGCCTCTATCAGCTAACATGCTCTAAATCTCCACTCCATCCCTACACTTTCTTAGATAGATTCTTTCTTTTAAATGTCTTGCCCTTCTGCCCTGAATTAGTAATATTTACATTGCTTCAGGCTATTTACTGAATGGTCAGAAAATGAAATTGAAACTTAAATACTTTGGCCATATAACGAGAAGATGGGACTCATTAGAAAAGATTCTGATGTTGGAAAAGATTGTAGACAAAAAGGAGAAAAGGGGAAGACAGAAAATGAGATGGATAGTGTCATGAAAACAATGAACATGAACTTGGACAGACTTTAAACAATATTGGAGGATGGAAGGGCCCAGCATGCTATGGTCCATGGGATTGTGGAAAGTTGAATAAGACTGAATGACTGAATATCATCATCACATTGCTTTAGAATCCCTAGCCGTGAACCTGGAGAGGTATGGAATGAGAGGTAATTTTTTTTTTGTCTTCTGAATATCTAGATGAAATAGTCTGAGAAACCAAAGTAAGAATTTCTCTCTCCTCTTGGGTCATCAAACTTTTGCCATCTCATCTCTTGTGCAACAAATGAAACAGACCTCCTATTTTCTATATCTGCAGACACCTCTGTCTACAAAACCTAGACTTTGCTTTCTGTTTCCCCCTTTAGCTTTCTACTCAACACTTCCCTTCATTTTTGAGGAAAAGTAAATAAGACATTTTCAGGGAGAAGACCCCATGGGATTTCTTTTATTCTTCCTTTTCCCCTGGTAACAGTACACCAATCTGTTGTTCTTTAAAAAATTTTATTTTGAAGCCCCGGGGCTGCAATTAGAAAAAGGATGAGAATGATGGAATAATAGATGAAAAAGCTAGAATTTCACTTTTTGGTTAAATCCAGGTCTGCCAAGCCAGCCATCAGGCATTCACCTATTTTCGCTGGCTCCCTCTTTGTCAAGTTTTCTACTTACTTCTGTCATCTTGACTTTTGTATCAACTTGATCCTAGTTCCATTGGTATCAATAGGACTGGACAGTGCTACTTTTCATGTCCTTTGGAATTGTTTTTGAGTTCTTGTTATGGGATATCTTTCTTTAATCTTTCTATACAATGATGATTACTGACATTTATAAAGGACTCTGAGGTTTACTAAACACTTCAAATTAATTAATCTTTTTTATGTCTCATACAAAAGATAAGTTCTATAGAGGGTTTGTTATCCTTGTTTTATATATTAAAAAAAAACAACTCAGAAAGTTTAAGTGAGTTAACATACAGTTAGTAAAGTATCAAGAGACAGAATTTGAATACAAATCTTTTTGACTCTATTTATTACTCCAAGTACTGCATTACATGGCCTCTCCTTTGTTTTCTATCTCTCTTCTTTTATCTCAAGATGCTAAATTCTCCTTCCTCCCAACCCTCACCAAGATTTGTGGCTAGAAGGATTGCCTGGGCTTATTTTGTCCAGCTCTAATTTTACAGATAAGGAATCTTTGGCCAATAGAGTTTAAAAGATTTGCTTAGACCATATGGGTAGCAAACAGTGAAACTTGGTTTCAGAATCTCAGTTCTACTATTTACTTGTGATCTTGGGTATGGTATGGGCCTCTCTTCTGGGTCTCCTGCTATGCTAACCAAGATTTAGCTTTTCATAGAGATCACAGAGGAGGGGCACATAGAAGTGATATGATATTCTGATAGGTGCTGCCTCGGGGTAGACCTTTCCTTCATTATACAACTCTCCTGGCTTCCATTAACACAAGCTTCTACTACAGGATCTAATCTAATATATATAAAATATGTAAGAATTTCCAATGGATCTAGGAATAAAAAGACAAAATAATAGTTCCTGTCTTCAAGGAGTTTATATTTTAGCAGGAGAAAGGAAATTAGAGGTAGGGTGAGAGACAACATGTGAATGAAAAAAATAATCTATGTGCTATTTTGTGGTGATAAGTTAAGAGGATCCAAAAAAGTTTTCTATAGGGAAATAGCATTTGAACTGAGACTTGAGGGAGGTTAAGGTAAGCAAGAGTGGAAAGGAAGAGCAAATTGGGGGACATGTTGTGCAAAGGTAAACAATGGAACAGTGAGTCCTGGGAAAACAAGAAAACCAGTTTTTCTAGAACATAGAGGTGAAAGAGGGAAATTTAACATCAGCCCATAAAATAACACAACCCCCTTCTCAGATACTACTGACATCAACCCAATCATACCTGCTTTTTGTAACTATATAACTTTGCTCTATCTACTGTACTATCTAGCTGCTAACTGTGTAACTAACAAGATGCTTTAACTCTTAATACTTTTATCAGGTGAGAATACCTTTTGGATTGAGAGTCAAGAATCAACCAAAGGTATAAACTAGGTGAAAATAACTCCTAGTTGCTTCTTTGAATTTTGACAATTACTCAAAAGTGTAAACTATATATAAACTAAATGAAAGCAAAAGAGATCAAACAAGAAATGTCTTTTGGTTTGTTGAAGAGGATCTCTCATTCTCTGTAGGGCTTAGAGAAAACAGAAAGCTGGTTTGGAAATGAGGTATTCCAATGCAAATCCAAATCCAGTGGTGAACTTGATTCCAGTCAAGTACCTTAGGGGGCAAATGCTTGAGCAGGAAGGAATGGAAAGAGAATAGACACTGTGTCCTCCAACAGTGCCATATCCTCTTCATCTCCATCAGTAAATTAGGAGGATGCACACTCCAACCATGTGAAAATTTCCCATGAAGAAATGGGTAGATGAGAACAACTTGTTCCCAAGACTATGAAGGAAGCGTAAGCAGGTTCTCTCTCATTTAGAGTTTGTTCAAACATCAAAGATGCACAAGATCATTCACTGCATCCCAAGCCATTGCTGGTTATCCTCACTTTTGCTTTGCTCCTGGACTTTGATGACTCTAGAAGAAAGAGTAAGGCTAATGACTTTGTGTTAGTATATCATTTAAATCCAATTCATGCACAAGTTAAGATATCATCTTTTTGAAAACTGAGGACAAATAACAACTACCAGAGCTTATGAACTTCAGAAAGAGAACATTTGTACTTTTCCTTGCCATCTTTGGTAGCAGTGTCCCTGAAACAGCAGTTTCCAATGACAGTAATTGTATGAGGAACCAAGAATAAACTTGACACGCTAATGAAAGGTAGCTTCAGGATTCCACAAGAGTAGCCGACCTTTAGAGACCAGCAGAGAATAACATACTAACCAGGGAGTTAATAAGGACTCCATGAAAGGAAAAATGACTTTCAGGAGTAATAAGGACCCTTTGGCCATATGGACTCCCAAAGTTTGGGCCTACTTGTCTCAAGGCTTTTGTGTGTTTGTAAGAGAAAAATATGTCACAGACTTTGATGGGGTTTCAGGAAGATGTTTTGCCACTAGTTCTTACTATACCATCTTAGTAAATACTCTTTTCTAAAGCTAATTAAATCTGGTAATTGATAGAAAGCACATCAGATGCAGCATTGAGAGGAGCCCTTGCCCCTGCCCCTCAGAGATGCCCACAGAAGAACCCTGAGAAGAGAAATAAAAAGCTACCTCTTGGGAATCCAGCTTGACAATGTGAATAGATTTTGAGAGAGTGAACTCAAAGGTTTTACATAGTGATGATTATAGGACACTGAAAAGAGTTCCTCAATTGTATCCTTCTCAAGATTAACAGTATCCTTTACTATATTACCCTTCTATCCAATGTTACCTTCTACTCTCTCAGATCCCATGACCATTGTCTTACAAACATAATAGTGGAAAGAGAATAGAATATTGCTCTGAATGACACTGCTGTATGCTTATCCATACCATACAGCTACCTCTACAGCAGTTTTACTATTGCTGTCACCATCAAACAATTCAACAATTCTGTGTGTTGCACCTTTGAATCCTTTGCCTTTCATACTGGAATAATCCTCAACCCTGATTTATTTTCATCTGATTCTAATGGTTAGAGATTGTTTTTATCCCCAGCATCTAACACAATTCCTTTGTGCCTATTAGACACTAAATGTTTGTTGAACTGAGTTAAAATAGCTGAATTATAAACTTTTGGTTTCATAATAATCAAAGACAAATTTGAGACATTTACATATTCCTTGCTCTCCTGTTTCCTAGCCTCTGCCCTCTCTGACAGTCAGACAAGCTCATATTGCCCTAATATGAGGGCATGGGTGGAACTTCCTGCCCCATAGTTGGCTGAAAAACAGGAAGTGTTGACATTTCTCCAGGGTACACCTTTTGCTATTTTAATGTGCACACACATCCTAGAGTAACTACTTTATGGTTCTGACTCATCATCATCATCATTATCATCATCAGAGTTGACATTTATTTATATGGCTCTTTATAGTTTACAAAGTGCTTTCCATAGGATATGATATCTCATTTAATGTTCACATTCAGAGAGACTAATCAAGTTTTATCTCTGTTTTCAGATGAGAAAATCAGACTCAGAGAGTTAAGGAGGTTTGTTCAAGATCACATTATTAAAAAGTGTCAGTGAGAACTTGAACCCTATTGTTCTGAATTAATATACAATTTTTTACTCTCTATACTAACTGTTGTTTTGAACATTTGGCTTCCTTGACATTCAGCTTTCATTTTGTCCTCCCTCATCTGATTCTGGGAGCAAAAGTTCCTCATTACTTACTGAAGAAAGCCATGTAGGAGTTTTCTGTTATTCTATGACAGATTCTCAGAGTTGGAAAGAACATGAGAGGTCATCTGATGGCAACACAAACCTGAATAATATTTCCTTTCATACAACATACAACATAAAAGTGGTCATTCAGATTTTGTTTAGAGACTTCCTGTAAGGGCAAATTCACTGCTTTCCACTATATACCTAAGTACTCCATTCCAGTTTGGGATAACTTTAATGATTAATAAATTTTTATGGCAATCTTTAAGATACCTGAAAACACTATTGCTTCTTACCCTACTTTAGTCTTCATTTCTCTAGGGAGAACATTCTTAATTTCTTTTTACTAATACACATGTGGATTAAACTCAAGAACTTTATTTTCTTGGCTGTTTTCTACCTCTCAGGTAGAAAACAATATATTATTTATGTCTCTGAAGAAGGGAATTAGACTGTATCATTGAGATACAGGAAAGTAGTTTTTAGTTTGATATCAGGGAAAAATAAAAATTAGGAAAATCACTTTTCTAACAATGAACATGGTCAAAAAATTTAGATGTATTACATTAGTGTGTATGGAGAAATTCCTATCTTTTGTGATGTTTAAGATGAAAAACTTAGAAATATTTTAAAGAAGATTCATTATTAGGTAAGGTGTTAAGAGTACATTTTGTTAGTTCAGGTCCAATGTTGGGATGAATTGAGATACTTTCAAGCCATTGATCAATTAAGATGTGGAAGTTTACTTTGCCCTAATACAACAAGGATAAGCAATAAAAATATAATGATACTTAGCCTCTTTGAATGTGGTCCTCCAATCCCCACATAGAAATGCATTTGATCAGCTGGTAGGTTATGGTACCTAAAATGATTTTTAGACATCCACCAAGTTGGAAGGGAAGTTCATCCATAAGTGTGGGACTTTTTAGGTTCTTAGGTAAGCAGGAAGTTGTGTCAAGAGAGGCAGAAGTTAACTAACTAGAAGTTAACTTAGGAACACTTGTTTCTTTTGAAGAAGAACTAATCCCTTTTTTGGGGGGAATAGGGAGCTTGGTCCTATCTCATAGGGTTAGTCTGAATGACTTCTAAGATCCTACCAACAATAGAGCTTTTTTGGATTATCATTATTAGTCATTAATGCTTCAGCTCATATGGGTCTAATTGCTCTTCCAGGTGTTAGCTCTTCATATACACAACTATTGAATCTTCTTGAAATTTCTTCTCTAGTGCAAGTATCTTCATTTCTTTCATTTGATTTTCATATGACATGATCTCAAGGCTTTCAATATCCTGGTTGCTTTGCTTAGTATATTCTTATCATTTCTGTTCCTAAAATGTAGTGCTCAGAATTCAACACAATATTCCACATGTGTTCTTACCAGGGCAGTGTGCAATAAGACCTTCCCCTCACTAGGTCAAGACAAAATGTTTCTCTTAATGCAGCTTAAGGTTGCTTTTGCTTTCTTGTTTACCTTATGGACATATTTTAACTTCCCCTTTACTCTCTTTCCTTCCCTCTTCTTCCTCGCCAATTCAAAGTCTGTTAATTCCTAAGTAACAATGCAAATCTTACTATCTGTTTAGGCCTCTCTTTAATAGGGCTGACATTTTCCTTAATGATTCAATCTACACAAAGACAAAACAAGAAAAGACAAACAGATTTTTTCAAACTTTGAGATTCTCTGAGTATGCTGGAACAAGGCTTTAATCCCTGTTACTAGGAGAGGCAGAGATTGGGGGATCACTAAGAGCTGGGAATTTCTTAGATGCAGTAGGGTAAAACTGATTGTGAGTTGGGTTCCTATAAGGTGGACACCTGGAAGTAGAGAGAAGGCTTCAGGTCATCTAAGACGGGGAAACTGGCCAGAGCTGGGAATGGAGCAGTTAAAGTATTCATGCTAATCGATAGTGGGATTGTATCTATGAGTGACTACTTGGAGTACCTCCAGAAGCCTTCCCTAATGATGGCATGAATTGAGCAAGTTGTGTGACAACAAGCATTAGTTTTACTCCTAGAATGTCATGTTTTAGCTCTCTGATTTCTAAATATTCTCTTGCTACTCTGCACATATTCATTTTTTTTTCTTTTTCATATGGAACAAATTTAAGGGTGGGGTGATAGGGATGGTGGTAAATCATATGTGTTATATAGAGATTTCATAGTCCCACCAAGGTAAAAGGGTGTACATGGGGAGGGTACATGGGCTATTGAAAGCTTCAGTTAATTATCAAACTCAGTGCTCTTTTAAATACCTTAAGCCAGCCTTTCTCCATCATTTACATGTCCTTTGCTTTTTCTTGGAGAATGTTTATTTCCAAGGCTGGGTGAGAGAAGCACAAGTGCTATAAACCTGTGATGTCCTAAATAATAAGAGAGTATACCTGAGTCAGATAAAAATATTGAGCACAAGCATAAGAAGGAGAGAAGAGAAAAAGGAAAGAGGAAAGGAAGGAAAAAAGGAAAGGAGGAAGGAAAGAATAGCACATGTGCTCCCTTCTGTATGTCAAATACAATGCTAAATGCTTTATAAATATCAACTCATTTGACCCTCACAACAACCTTGTGGAGTTGGTGCTGATTCCCACTTAAACAGTTTACGAAACTGAAACAAATAGAAATTAAATGACAGTTTCCTGGGGTCAAACAGTGAGTAAGCATCTCAGGCTAGATTTAAACTCAGGTCTTCTTGCCTGCATGCCTAGCACACCATTGGAATGCTATCTAGTATTCTTTTGAGAGATATTACTGAGGCTCAATAGATAGAATTTGGCAATTGAATGGGAGATATGGAGGTTTGTTGTTCCCTTGTTTTTCAGGCAAATCTATCTCTTTGTGACCTCATCTGGGGTTTTCTTGGTAGAAATACTTGTCCTTTCTTCCTCTGACTTATTTTTGCTAATAAAGAAACTGAGGTGAACAGGGTTGACAAGCTCAGTTATAAAGCTTGTAAGTGTCTTAGGTCAAATTTGAACTCAGGAAGATGCCTTCCTAATTCTCAAATGGGCACTCTATCCACTATACTACCTAACTGATAACAGAGAAGGAATTGTAAAAGATAACATTAATATCTGACATGGAAAACTGGATAAATGGTACTACTGTTGAAGTTCAAAGGGAGACTCCAAAAGGTTGGAGTTGCAAACCAGTGTTGTGAGGTGTGTCAAAAGAATATGTAAGCTGAAACATATCTCCAAGTGATGGGCAAAGTTAATTATAATTGTAATGCCAATTGAAGTGGGCTAAGTTCTAAAAAAGATTTAGCAGAGAACCAGAAGCAAGAAGAGAGACCAGAGCTTCATGTTACTTATTTGCTAATTTTATGGTTTCTAGGTAGGTTAGGGGGTAGTTTATTCTTTATTGTCTTAGGAACTTGGTTATCACTGACCAACAGAATGTTTATCTTATAGTCAGCAATGTTTGCAGGACCATACTATAAGTATTCTTAAGGTCAGGAGACTTTAGAATCATTGACAGATTGTTAGAACAATAGCACTCTTATGGTCAGGAGGTCTCAGAATTACTGCTATATTTTCCATAAAATCTAGGGAAAGAAATATATAACTATATCATTATATTCCTAAGGCCAGGATATTTTATGATTACAGTTATATTTCCCCTAGAAGCTGCACTCCGTGCACCCTAACAGTACCACTGATGAAAATAATGAAGTAAGAAAGAGCAGATTCTGGAGAAAAGGTGATAAGTTCAGTTTGGACATATTGAGATGGCAATGGGACAATCCAGGTAGAGATGTCTTCCTGTAAGCAGTTGGAGATTGTGGTCTGAAAGTCAGAAAAGAGGTCAGAAATGAAAATTTTAGTGTTATACTTTATGTAGGGTAGCTGAATCCATGAGAACAAATGATAATGCTGAGAGAACATAAAACAAATAAACAAATTAAAAAAAAAAAAAAACAAGGGGACCGATGTTACAATATTCACCAACCCCCACCTTAAGGATGTCAGTAATTTAGTCGTGATTTGAAGGACATTGGAAAGTTTGTCTGATCAAATTTATCTTCCTTGAAAATCTGGCCAAGTGCCTGAAATTAATTCTCCATTTTTACTGGGTTAAGGTACTCTATTACTTGGGAGACGGGACAAGTAAACAGATCCTTGCTATTTTGTTAACTAGTCTATTTGATTAATGTATTATGCTAAAAGAAAGTAGGATCTTGAGGGAATCCTTGTATATCTGGAGTATACTTAAATACTTTCAGATATTCATATACCTTATCTAGAATTCATGCATTTTGATTGGGGAAGCAAATGACAGAGATAGCCTGAAATGAGTATAGGGCTGCCCCAAACCATTAAGAACAGGAGGGCATTTGGTGCTTGATCAATAATCAGTCAATCAATAAACATCGATTAGCATCTACTGTGTGTCAGGTACTGTCCTAAACACTGGAGAAAAAGAGGCAAAAGACAGTTCTTGCCTTCAAAGAGCGGCAGTTTAATGGGGAAGACAATGTACAAACATATAAAGCAAGCTATAATACAGGATAAATAGAAACTAACAGAGGGAAGACTTGGAACTAAGAAAGATTAGGGAAGACTTCTGTAGAAGGTAAGGTTTTAGTGGGGACTTAAAGGAAATCAGGGAGATCAGTAGTCAGGGTTAAGGAGGGAGAGAATTCCAGGTATGGGGACAGTCAGAGAAAATGTCCACAGTAGAGAGGTCGAATGTCTTGTTGGTTAAAAAAGCCAAGAAGACTGTCATTAGATCAAAGGGTATTATCATGTAAGGGAGAAAGGAATAAGAAGCATAGAAGATAGGAAGGAGCTAGGCTGTGAAGGGGGCAGCTGGGTAGTACAGTGGCTAGAGTGCCCATCATAGAGTCAGAAAGACCAGAGTTCAAATGTGACTCAGATACTTATTAGCTCTGTCACTTAAGCCTGTTTGCCTTACTTTCCTCATCTGTAAAATGAGCTGAAGGAGACAGCACACCATTCTAGTATCTTTGCCAAGAAAATACCAAATAGTTGGCGTTTTGAAGGATTTTGAATTGCAAACATATTTTATATTTGATCCTAGAGGCCACAGGGGGTTGATTTGAGTTTATTGAGTTTATTAAGAACTTGAATTTTAGGAAAATTACTTTAGTAGTTAAAGGGAGGATGGATTAGAATAGGGTAGGAGTCAAGATTAGCTGACTTATCAGGAAGCTTTTGCAACTGTCCAGTAATTATGAGAACCTGCACTGGATTGGTGGCAGTGCCAGAGAGAAATAAGGGATGAAACTGGGGAGATGTTGCAAAGGTGAAATTTTCACATCTTGGCAACAGCTTGGATATGGGGATGATAGGTAGTGAGGAGTCCATCGTGGCAAGATTGTGACAAAGATAAAGGTGGAAGCCAGTCAGACTTTGTCTACCTTATGGTTTAGCATAAGCCTGGTTCTGTTGGCAGAGGAAAAAATGTGAAACCATTAGCTAGTCAGAGCGGATAATAAACTGACTCGGAGACCATGTGTGTGTGAGGCCATGTCTGGATAATTGAATGTAGCTCATTAAGTTGGCCCTGTAAGTCACAGGCCTTGTATTTATAGGTTCCTTGTAACAGACTGTGGAGAATTGGAACAACTGAATCTTCAGGGCAGATTTGATTCTGTAGTCAAACAGACATTGCTTAAGGCAGTATTGAAGCTGAGCTTTGGAAAAGCAAGCAAAGCCAGGGAATGGATGCTTTCACTCCAGAGCTCCTGCTTGGGGGTGGGAGGACCCTCTAAAGAAATGAGTGCCTTTTATTAACTTTTGGGGTGAAATGTCTGTGTCTATATGAATTATTCTGTTTCTGAGGGATGACAAAAACAATGTCTAATTCCACTTTCTAGGTTTCCTTTTTCCTCTAATGAGGAAAGGGATGAGGAAAGGAGGTGGGTAATTAGTTAGAAAATGATTTTATAAAAATGTGTGGGCCGAGTTTTCCGACAACAGGAAACTTTTCAATTGGCTCAGAGTGCCAGTGGTTTGGTGCAGCTAACAATGAGCTTCTTCTAGGGTGACTGGTTTGGCCGATCTGGAACCCTGGGGGAGGGAGTGTTCTAAGAGCAAGGAAACATTCTTACTTTGGGCAACAACAGAATAGGGTGGTGAGCTTCTGGTAAGTGGGACTCCCCATGGCCTCAGAGAATAATCACAACAGAGTTGAGGATTAAGCTTTGGAATTATAGTTTGTTCATTTTTTTCCTCAACATCAGATCAAACAATAGCTTCTGAGGCCTTTACTGATTCCCCCCTCACTTTCTCCCTCCCCCACCAATTTATTAAACCTTGACTAAAGATTTAGACTATAGAACAGCAATAGTCTCTTTACAAAAAAGAGTAATCCCAGAGTTAAGGGAAAGTGTTTTTTGTACATAGAGATACAAATAATCTAATTTTCTTTAGAAGTAGAGACCTGCAATTAGTCATAATTTTTTTATAGCTTTTTCCCATAGGTAACATTTGCAAATAGGTAAAATTGGGTTGCAATAAACAGGAAAAGCAACACCGAGGAAGAGAGGGGTTAGAAGCATTTTCCTTGGTAGAGATGAAGATGAAGGAAATTTGTAGGCCAGCTGTGGGTTGAGCCTAAAGTCTTTTAAAAACCAGCTAGAAAACCCACCTCCTGAGTCCCTTCAAGGCAGCTTCACTGAGGCACTACCAAGGCTCTACCAGTTAATGGGATTTACCTCTGATTGGGATACTTGAGTTTAGTCTAGTGCAATCCCCTCATTTCACAAATAAAGAGATTGAAGGCTAGCCAGGTAAAGTTACTTACCCAGGGCAAATCAGATAATAAGTAGCAGAGCTTGTATTAGAGCTCAGTGAAACTAGTTTCAAATACAGTGCTTTTTCCAATGTCCCGTTTTACCTGTTTGCATATATCACCTCTGTGGCTTTGGACAGCTCATTTAACCTCTTGGTGCAGAGCACAACTCCATCTCTCTCTAGAATAGCAGCTGTGCTCCTTTGTAGAGCAATTGCATACATAGTTTGTCTTGTGTGTGAGTGAGTAGTGTGTACTTACCTGTCCATGGATCAGTGTAGCATGATGGCTAGAGGGATAATCTTGGAGCCAGGAAAACCTGAGTTTAAGTGTGGCCTCTGACACAGATGGCAATTCATTTAACTCCCCATTCCCAAGAAGACATTAATCTGAATTGTTAGAGAATATTCCTCAGTAGGTAGTCCTACATATCAATGAAATCTCTCTCTCTCTCTCTCTCTTTCTCTCTCTGTCTCTGTCTCTCTCTCTCTCTCTCTCTCTCTCTCTCTCTCTCTCTCTGTCTCTCTGTCTCTCTCTGTCTCTGTCTCTCTGTCTCTCTCTCTCCCTCTGTTTCTCTCTCTGTCTCTGTCTCTATTTTTCCATCTCTCTCTTTCTCCTTCTCTCCCCTCCTCTCGTCTCTCCCTTCTTTCCTCTCTTCTCTTTTTTTGTGTCTCAGTTTCTCTCTCTATTCTTTTTCTCCCCCCCTTTCTATTTCCTTTTTCCTTTTTCTCTTTGTATTTTTCTGTCTCTTCTCTTTTTCTCTGTTTGTCTTTCTCTCTCTTACTTCTATCTCCTCCCTTTCTCCCTCCCTCTTTTTCTTCTCTCTTGTTTTCTGTCTCTTCTTTTCCCCATCTCTTTACCTCTATATAGATATGCATAATGCTGTTCAGACATTTTTTAGGTTTGTCCAACTCTTTGCGATCCCACAGTTTTTGTTTTGTTTTTTTTTGCAGAGATGCTGGCATGATTTGACATTTCTCCCCCAGTTTATTTTATAGATGAGGAGACTGAAGCAATCAGAATTAAGTGATTTGCCAAGGGTCAAACAGCTAGCAAGCGTCTGAGGTCAGATTTGAAATCAGGAAGATGAGTCTTCCTGAATTTGGGCTGGGATCTGGCACATCTAGCCAGGTATCCTATCTCCCAGGAACAGGTCTTAGTGTTTTCCCCTGGGAGTGAGGCCATTTTAGGTTTTAAACTGGATATCCCAAAAGTCTTAGTAAAGTTTGAAGTTTAAATAGCTTAAGTCTGTACTAAGCCTTTTGAAACATCTTATGAGCACACACACACACACACACACACACACACACACACAGAGAGAGAGAGAGAGTGAGAGACCCAGTCACACATACCCAAAATTTAACAGAGAAGATGAGTGGCAGGAAATGCTCAGGGAAGTTTGGTCTCTTCTAACTTTCCCCATAGTTGAACTCTCTCCTTTTACCCTGTCCTGTCTCTCAGGGTTGAGACGGGACTGATGCTTAGAGTGTAAGCATAAGGAAACATGAACTTTTTGGATTTGGCCCTGAAGCTTAGACATTTCTTGGAGTTCTGGGTCCCATCCTGAGCTCCACAACTGAAGCAGGAATTTAGGAGAGGATTCAGTGGAGAGTTACAATAGTAATCAAATGATTGTGAAAGAACATTACAGGGGGGCAGCTAAGTGGTATAGTGGATAGAGCACCAGCCCTGAAGTCAGAGGACCTGAGATCTCTGTCTCAGACATTTAACACTTCCTAACTGTGTGATCGTGGGCAAGTCACTTAACCCCAAATGCCTCAGCAAAAAGGGAAAAAAAAGAATATTACAGCTTGGAGAAGATAATGTTGAGGGAGTGATGTCATAATCAACCTCTAGTATATTAAAGTTTCTTACATAGACGAAAGTGCCTAATTTTCTCCAACTTTACTGAATAGGCAGAGAAGAAGAGATAGGCTTAAAGAAAAGCATGAAGGATTTAAGCTAGGTACTAGAAAAAAGGTTCTTAAATATTGTGGCATTATTGAGTGGAGTCTTACAGTCTCTTTTTCTGGAAGTCTTTAAAAATAGGCTAGATTCTCATATCAAGGATGGATTAAGAATGGTCCTGTTGAAATACTGGGGGATGGACTAATTAACCTCTCAAATTCTTTCCCTAGCTCTGAGATTCTATTCTTCAATATAGGCCATGGAGATCATGATATATTAATAAAATGAATTTTTATTTCTCATTTTCCTCTGAGAAAGAAAAATGGCTGGTGGTATTTTTAAAGTGAGTTAAAATTTCAGACTATTATAGAATAGTTCATTGCCATGTGATTGGTTATTGACGACATCAGAGGAAACTCAGTGAACTATGATACCAGTGACTTTGGTCATATTCTTGCAATTTGTTCCCTACATTTTAAAATAATGGTGACTTGTAGGTCATGATATGGTATTTAAATTTTTTTTAAATTTCTTAATCAGGCTTTTTAACCTAAACGTTCAGAATAGTTTATTTTAAATCAACAAATGCTTATTTAGAGTCTAGTCTGTATGGAAGCTGGATCCTAGGAGAAATATACAGTTTAGTTAAACAGTGATCTTTGTCTTTGTGCAGGTTGCAGTCTAATAGAGACATGACACATATAATATAGTGAACTTGATAATAAATAAAATTTGTTGATTTTACTTGATGAGTATTAGAGGAATTCAAGCAAAGTGCTATCTGCTGAGGAGGGAAGACTTCATGGAGAAGCTGATATTTGAGTTGGACTTTAAATGGTGACTAGGGATTCAACAGGGGAAAGAAATATTCTAGACATAGAGAACCCTTAAACAAAGTAGGAAAGTGCAAAGTATGTGGGGAAACAGGGTATAGTTTAGTTTGACAGAAGAACAGATTACATAGTGATAAATAATATAAAATAAAGCAGGAAAGATCAGTTATTTCCACGTTGTTAAGGTTCTTCTTTGCCAATAAGATTTAATTATATTTTATAGGAATTAGAGAAGTCTTTTTATGTGTGGAGGAATAATATTATAAGGAGACAGAGACAGAGACAAGGAGATAAAGAGAGACAAGACAGACAGTCACAGAAATAGAAACAGAGAGAGACAGAGACACATATATAGATAGGGGAAAAGAGTAATAAAGAGTCAAGGAAGAAGAGAGAGAGAGAGAGAGAGAGAGTCAGAGACAGAGAAACAGAGAGAGGAAATGACAGAGACAGAAAGAATTAAAGAGAGAAACAAAGAAAGGGGAAAAGAGAGAAGGAAAGGAGAAAGAGAAATTTAGAGTTCATTTGCATAGAGATGCTAGATAAAGTTTCATGAGTAAAGCTTTTGCCAACTGAAAGGACATGGAAGAAGAGAAGGTCAAAGGCAAAACCTTAGGAAGCACTTTTAGGACTTAAGGTATGAATAACTACCAAAGGAAATAGGGAAGTGGTTAGAGAAATAAAAGAGGGGCCAATATTATGCTAGGAAGTGTGACCAAAAGTCATGCTAGGAAGCCAATGAAAGAGAATGGAGGGAAAGCTCAGCAGTGTCAGGTTGTTTAGAGAGGTCAAGGAAAAAAAAACCCTTTGAATAAATGACATTTTAAAAGTTTAGGCAGGATATTAGTGAACTTTGAGAGAATCCTATCAGTAGAGTGGATGGGGTGGTGGCCATTTGAAAATGAGTGTTGAGAAAGTAGAGGGCAGTGACTTTAGCTACTTTTGAAAGAATTTGACCATGAAAGAGAGAAGATAGTATCAAGATCAAATAAAGAGATTAAGAGAAAGCTATTTTAAGGATTAAGGACACATGAAAATATTTGTAGAAAAGCAGGAAAGAAATAGGATAGGAAAAATGAAGATGCGAGAGAGAGAGAGAGAGAGAGAGAGAGAGAGAGAGAGAGGCAGAGAGAAACAGAGAGACAGAGACAGAGACAAGAGAGAGAGAGAGACAGAGAGAGAGAGAGTAGGTATGATTTTTAGAACAAAGTCTTAGAGAAGACAAGAGGGTATTGAAGAACATCCTATTTGGATAGATTAACTTTAGTGGAGTAGGAATAATTTAACACCTTAGGAGAGGGAAAGAAGAGCTTCTCAATGAATGATACTGAGTTTTGAGGAATAGAAGAGGTGAATGGAAGGAATCTATATATATTATAGGGATTCTGTCTTCTTAGTGAAGCTAGAGATTTTCAATGACTTTATTTTTTTGGATACATTTTTATTGACCATTATTTTTGCTTTCTTATATCACCAAAGTATCTCATGTATCTCTTTATCTCTTTAAGAACCAATCCACATGAGAAATACCATTTTTTAGACAAAAAAGTTACCATAAGTGATTAATATATTGAAAAAGACTGAAAATGTATGCAAGTATAACAACTGTGAATTCTCCCCTCACCCCAGTTTCCACACAGGAGTAGGTTCTCCTTTCTCTTCATTTAAGTCCCATATTCACTTTTGATTTTTGGTGTAGTTAGTCTTTTCACATATATTATTGTAGTCACTATTTTTATTATTTTCTTGATGCTGCTTACTTCATTCTGCATCATTCACTTTTCTTTATTTTTCCATATTCATCATATGCATTGTTTCATATAGCATGGTCATATTCCAAAGCATTCATGTACTGCAGTTTGTTTAGCCTTTCTCCTTTTAATGGCTTCTAGTTTATTTCCAATTTTTGTTGCTCTCTCATTTTGGTTGTGTCTGACTCTTCGTGATCCTATTTGGGATTTTCTTGCCAAAGGTATGGGAGTGATTTGTCTTTTCTTCTCCAGTTCATTTTACAGATGAAGAAATTGATGCAAAAGGGGTTTAGTGACTTGTTCATGATCACAAATCTAGTAAGTTTCTGAGGCTGGATTTGAACTTGGGTCCTCTTGACTTCAGGCTGTGCAATCTATCCATTATGCCAACTAGCTGCCCTTTTAATTCTTACTCGTCTTAAAAATATTCTGTAAATATTTTAGTAGCTATCCTTTTTTGGAGATGATTCTAATTCTTAGCTATCACAAAAAAGCACTGCTACAAACATTTTTTTTTAATATGTAAGGACTCCCCCCCTCTTATTGTTGACTTCCTTGGGGCATAATACCAATAATGGAATTTCTGATCCAAAGTATAGGAAAATTTTAGTCACTTTATTTGTATAATTTGAGATTGTTTTCCTAACTGGTTGTACTACTTTATTGTTCCACCAAATGTAAATATATTTTATTTACATTTTTATTGACCATTATTTTTGCTTTCTTGTATCTGGTGATATTTGGTGATATTTGGTGATATCTGGTGATATCTGGTGAAATTTTGAGATCAAGGTATTATCTATTTAGCAAAAATATTAATGTCTCCAACAATTATGATAAGCAGTGGTGTGGAAAGGAAGATTATGAGGCAGTATTAGGTGAATTGAGAAATTTTGGAAATCAATCTATAAGAGTGTTTTGATGTTGTTTGTCCTTCTGTTTCCAAGAGGACCATGACATCAGGGAGGTGACACGATGATATGCAAGTGAGTTGGATTTAAGTGGGAGAGGGCTATGCAAGGTCACCTGCCTCACTTTCCCCTCCAGAGCCATCTGGGTCCAGTGGCAAGATGGATTGGAGATGTGCTGCTTCCTGCTCAGCAAACAAGGACAAAACAAAATAATTCCTTTCCTCAAGTAGCTTACATTTGAATAAGAGAATGACAATTGGTACTTAAACATAGTATGTTAAATATGCACAGTAAATATTTGGGGAGAGGACTAGATTTTCTGGGAGGGAGATCAGGAAAAACCCATTTAGTAGGGTGATCACCACTTAGTAGGTGATAAATCTTGAAGAAATGTGTAGTTTTAAGAGGCATAGGTGAGGATAGATTATGCCTTCCAGGCATGGAAGGCAGCCTACATGAAAGCAGGAAATGGGATATGGAGAATTATGAGAGAAATAGCAAGGAAACCAGTTTGGGTGAATTGTAGCGTATCTGGTGGGGAATAATATATAGTAAGGCTGAATACTACCTAAATACTACCTGAAATAAGGTAGTACAAAAGCTAGGTTGTAAAGACTTTTTAATGTCAGATAGAGGAGGGTATATTTGACCCTAGAGGTCATAGGCAGTCATAGAAGTTTTATTAAATGTGTATGTAGGGGGATGACATGATCAGACCAGCACTTAGGAAAAAAATCATTCTTTCAGCATTGTAGAGAATGGATTGGAGTGAGGCTATACTTGATTCAAGAAGACTAATTAGAAGGCTATTGTACAGTATATTGATCTCAGGTGATGGGAACCTGGACTGAATGGTGGCAATATGAGGGAAGAAAGGGGAATGCCTGCAAGAAGTAAAAATGAAAACATCTGGTAATGGAATATGCTGGGTGAAAGCCAGTAGTGGAGGATAATGAGACATTTGCTGGAAAACTGGAAAGATGGTAGTGGCTCTGACAGAAATAGTCAAGGTTAGACAAAGGGATGAGTTTGGAAGCAGTAATGTGGAAGGTGATAATTTCTGAGATTGAGATACCTGTAGTACAAAATATCCAAAAGAGAATTGGAGGAGGAAGAAATTGGGTTGAACACAGTGACCTGAGTGTCATGTTCTTAAAGATAATAATGAAACTCATTCCAGCTGATGAGGGAAGTGATAGAGAAAACTAGTAGGTGCCAGAAATAAGGAAGGTGAAATGGCAGTGGATCTCATAAATTCTGAAGGAGGAAAGGTTAAAAGATTGTGAGATTTAGAACCAGGGATGACCTCTGCCTCTGACACTCTCTAGCTTGTGTGACATTAGACAAATTACTCTAAATTTTAAGGTCCTCTTCTGTAAAATGAGAAAAGCAATACCTGTAGTATCCACCTCAAAATGCAACAGAATATAAATTATAGAAAACTGAATTTGGAGCTAGAAAAGTTTGAGATCAATTTCTTCTTTGGACTTATACAATCTATGTAACCCATGAGCAAGTCACAGGGTAGTGAGGGCTTACAGTGTTTTGAACCCTGGGCTATGAATTAGGAGGACCTGTGTTCAAATATGGCTTCAGAAACTTACTAGCTATATATCTCTGGGTAATCCATTTAGCCCTACTTGCCTCAGTTTCCCCATCTGTAAAATGAAGATAATTATAGCATCTACCTCCCAGGGTTATGATGAAGATCAAATAAAATAATAATTGTAAAGTGTTTAGGATACTCTCTGGCACAATAAGTTCTATATAAGTGTTATTTTACTATTGTTAATATTACTCTTGTTACTAAACCTCTCAAAATTCTCAGGCAACTCCTTACGAGTATAGGTTGCAGAGATGGTGCAAATTAAAGAGAAGCTGTTATCTGGGAGACAATATACCAATAATTCTCTGTATCAATCACAGGTGTTGTGAGGAGCATATGAAGTAATGTTTTTAAAGCACTTTGCAAACTAAGAGGGTTATATAAATATCAGAATAGTTTCAAATTATCCGGATTAAACAGCATGCCTGGCCCTGTGAGGCAGTGAGAGCAAGTGAAGTAGCCTCCAATGGAAAGAATTGCTAAGAATGTGGGATCTTCAGGAGGATTTCCTGTTACCTCTTACTGGCTGCTCTGATTTCTGGTGGTGTCTATTTCAACTGCTCGCTTATTATACTAAATCTTGTCTTATTTTTCTTTATCTCATAGGTATGTGCAGATACAAATTAGTCATAAGCATACATTAATAATAAACACATGTCAGTATTTTGTTTTCATCTTCTTTGTAAATTGGCTGAACGGTGTACAGTAGGGTGTTTACAATCACTACTGGTCCCAATGTCATTGAAAGTCATGTAAATCAATGGGGAAACATTATTCTAACATGATTACTTTTTATTTTCACAGTTACATTTTTAATTTTGACAGTTTAAGTGAGTTTAGGGTTCATAGGCCAAATACAGTGTGGAGCAGACAAGTTCTATCTAAGATTTCTTTACATTGCTTTGTTAATGAAGTTTACTTTCAATTCCTGGTGATTGTTAATTAATTATCAGTGAAGGGTACTAGATTGAGATCAAATCAACATATATTTATTGTACAAGGCTCTGGGCTAGGCCATGTAACCATAAAAAGTTGAAGACCTGATCCCTTTATTCACAGAGCTTACAGCCTAATTGGGGTGAAAAGACTTGAGTGCTGGAAAATGTAAATAGCAATAAGAGATGTAAATAACAGTTTGACAAGGATAAAAGAGATGTCATCAGGAAGTACATGATTAATTGCCCAATGAAAATTACAGACAATAAGCATTATAGTAGTTCAGAAAACAGAAATACCATGCTGGATGGGTTGGTCAAAGGAAGATTCCAAAAGCAAGGAGGATTTGGAGAAAAATAGGATTTGAGCAAGGCGGGGAGGGTTTATTAAGCTGCTGGAGAAAGCTAGGTGACTCACTGGGTCTAGAGTCAGGAAGATCTAGCCTTAGACATGTATTAGCTTATGTGATCTTAGACTAGTCATTTGACCCTGTTTGCCTCAGTTCTCCAATTGTAAAAATGAGTTGGAGAAGGAAATGGGTAACTGCTCTAGTATCTCGGCCAAGAAAACCCTAAATTGGGATGGTGAAAATTTGGCCATGACTGAAATGACTGAACAACAACACTGGGCTGCTGGAATGGTACGAGTGAACAGCTTGAAGATAGGAAAGTATGAAGCATGCATAATTTTGGCTACAGTGAAGAGTTCACATAAGGAAGTCCTGGGAAATGGTGACTGACTAGGTCTCAATTCCAAAGTGACCTTGGCTGAGATTCTACCATCTCTTCAGTGCTGTGTGAGGAGTGGGGAACAACAATAACAGAAATTACCTCTCCAAAACTATGGATAGATGCCTCTGAGATGAAGGGCCAGTTCAAATATGAGCTAAAATGGGACTGAATTTGGCACTTTTTCTAGTCACTTTTTTCTCATTGGAAGTTTTTGTCAGGAAGGGAAAAATAAAATGGTTAGCTCTTATTGACGCCTTTATTCATTTTGCAACATTACTACCATGTGAAAGCCTTCCTTGTGCGCATAAAGTTTTTGGCAGCAATTATTGGCCTAACTTACAAGGAAGTTCCAGTGGGAGTGTGTGTACTCAAGAGATTCTTCCTTCCTTCTTTTATACTGTGTTTTGAAAATGTCATCTTCTACTATAAAAGTCTACAATTACCTCCTCCTGTCCTTTTTTTTTTTTTTTTTTTTTAAAGAGGGTAAAAGGAATAGGAGCAGGGTACACAGCTGAGCTGATGTCAGTATCCTGCCATTTTTGTTATCTCCTTAACATGGTTGTCTTAATGTACTGAATGGGTTCTCAGAGTGGATGGTGTTTGTTTGCAGCTTCCTAATTGAATTATTGAATCCACCCTAGAATTTGACTAGTTCAGCCCACATAGCCAGGGGAAATGATGAGGGCTGAAGGCAGTCAGGAAAAAGCCTTATTATTGAAAGCTCTTTATAGTCTAACCCATGCCAGTCCACTGTCACAGTTGCTGTCCCTGTATGGTTTCATAGCAGCAGGAGGGATGCAGTCAAGTCAACATTTTTTCTCTGTCTCTCTCTCTGTCTCTGTCTCTGTCTCTGTCTCTCTGTCTCTGTCTCTCTCTGTCTCTGTCTCTTGTCTCTCTCTCTTTCTCTTTCCCTCCTCTCTCTCCTTCTCTCCTCCCTTCTCTCTCCTCCCTACCTCCATCTTCCCTTCTTCCGTCCGTTCTCCCTCCCTTTTCCTCTTTCTCTCCCTCTCTTCCCCCCTCTGTCTGGCTGTCTGTCTCTCTGACTCTCTCTGTGTGTCTCTCTCTGTCTCTGTCTCTTTATTTCTGTCTCTCTCAAAGCTATTTCAAGGTCTTTTCAGGTTTCTAAAATCACTCAGTGCCTTCTGTGGGACTGCTTAACTTCATTTAGGAAAACCTTTCTATGTTTCTACCTTATGCATAATCTATGAATCCCTGCTAATGACTGAATGCAAATATTGTTATCACCTTCCATTTACTGAGGACCCCATTGTTATATTTGAGAAATGTGTTAATCCTTTTGTAATTAATGCCTTATTGAGGTCTGTTCAGGTCAAGGGCAAGCTGGATCTTAGTAAATTAACTTTGAAGTCCTTGCCTTACCCCTCATTTTTTCTCTGACATTTAAAAGGAATCACTTCATATAATGTTTTCATTTTTTTCCTTTTGCCAATAATATTAAAATAAGACCATATTTCTCATGATCAGATGAAACTAAACAAAAAAAATGAGATGAGTGTTAAGGAAAGATTCCTCTTGGACTGACTAGATTTGTGGAGAAGCTGTTAGAGGGGGATATATTCCTGTGCATAAATATTCATTATAGAATATAGTTTGTTAAATGCTTACAATAATAATGCTATATAATTAGATTAAAATATATGGCATCTGATCTTTTTCAGAGTGGTCAGGGAGGCAGATTTTTCTTACTTCCATCCTCAACAGTATGCAGAACTAGTACCTGACTGGGCTTAAAGAAGAAAAATAAAATTTAATATATTCTTTCTTTCAATGATATAAATGTACATTTATTTACCAAAGGTTTTCTATGTGTCTACCTAGCATTTCTGGAACTTGGGAAGTAAAAAGAGGTAATAAGAAAAAACAAAATAATAACAATATTAATGATAACAATAATAGTATAGTAAAAACATTGCCATAAAAGGCATTTCAAAGACTATCCAATTCATTGCTTTCATTTTATAGATTATAGGATCATAGCTGGGATGTCAGAGGTCATCTAGTACAAGATTTCTTTTTTTTTAATTAATTTTTTTATTAAAGCTTTTTATTTATAAAACATCTGCATGGGTAATTTTTCAACATTGACTCTTGCAAAAACCTTCTGTTCCAAATTTTCCCCTCCTTCCCCCCAACCCATCCCTGACATGGCAGGTAATCCAATATATGTTAAATATGTTAAAATATGTGTTAAATCCAATATATGTATACATATTTATATAGTTATCTTGCTGCACAAGAAAAATTGGATCTAGAAGAAAAAAAAACTGAGAAAGAAACAAATGCAAGCAAACAACAGGAAAAGTGAAAATGCTATGTTGTGATTCACACTCAATTTCCACAGTCCTCTCTCTGGGTGTAGATGGCTCTCTTCATCACAAGATTATTGGAACTGATCTGAATCATCTTATTGTTGAAAAGAGCCACATCAATCAAAATTGATCATCGTATAATCTTCTTGTCTGGTACAATGATCTCCTGGTTCTGTCACTTAGCATCAGTTCATGTAAATGTCCTCATATCTCTCTGAAATCATCCTGTTGGTCATTTCTTATAGAATAATAATATTCCATAACATTCATATACCATAACTTATTCAATCATTCTACAAATGATGAGCATCCACTTAGTTTCCAGTTTCCAGCAACTACAAAAAAGGCTGCCACAAACATTTTTGTACATGTGGGTCCCTTTCCCTCTTTTAAGATCTCTCTGGGATATAAGCCCAATAGAAATACTGCTGGGTCAAAGGGTATGTACAATTTGATAACTTTTTTTAGCATAGTTCCAAATTACTTTCCAGAATGATTGAATATGTTCACAATTCCACCAACAGTGTATTAGTGTCCCAGTTTTCCCACATCCCCTCCAACATTCATCAGGTTTTAATTTCTTCATCTGAAAATTGTCTGTTCATATCCTTTGACCATTTATCAATTGAAGAAAGGCTTGAATTCTTATAAATTTGAGTCAATTCTCTTTATATTTTAGAAATGAGGCCTTTATCAGAATCTTTGACTGTAAAAATATTTTTCCAGTTTATTACTTCCCTTCTAATCTTGTCTGCATTAGTTTTGTTGGTATAAAAACTTTTCAACTTAAAATTTAAAAACTTAAAAACTTCAAAATTATGTCTTTGGTGTTCAATAATGAGTTCCAGTTCTTCTTTGGTCACAAATTCCTTCCTTCTCCATAGATTTGAGAGGTAAACTATCCTATGTTCTTCTAATTTGCTTATTAATATCACTCTTTATGTCTAAATTATGGACCCATTTATTTACAGTGTTAGGTGTGGGTCCATGCCTAGTTTCTCCCATACTAGTTTTCAATTTTCCCAGCAGTTTTTCTCAAATAGTGAATTCTTATCCCAAAAGCTGAGGTCTTTGGGTATGTCAAATACTAGATTACTACAGTCATTGATTATTTTGTCCTGTGAACTTAACCTATTACACTGATCGATTACTTTATTTCTTAGTCAATACCAAATGGTTTTGATGACCACTGCTTTATAATATAGTTTTAGGTCTGGCACAGCTAGGCCAACTTCATTTACATTTTTTTTTCATTAATTCTCTTGAAATCCTTGATCTTTTGTTCTTTCAGATTAACTTTATTATTATTTTCTCTAGCTCTGTAAAATAATTTCTTGGGAATTTGATTGGTATGGCACTAAATAAGTACATTAATTTAGATAGTATTGTCATTTTTATTATATTCCCTCAGCCTACCTATGAGCACTTGATATTTTTCCAATTATTTAGATCTGACTTTATTTGTATAGAAAGTGTTTTGTAGTTGTGTTCATATAGTTCTTGACTTTCCCTTGATAGGGAGACTCCCAAATATTTTATATTATCAACAGTTATTTTAAATGGAATTTCTCTTTGTATCTCTCTCTGCTGGACTTTGTTGGTAATATATAAAAATGCTGATGATTTCTGTGGATTTATTTTGTATCCTGCAATTTATTAAAGTTGTGGGTTGTTTCTATTAGTTTTTGAGTTGATTCTCTCGGGTTCTTTAAGATACCATCATATCGTCTGCAAAGAGTGATAATTTGGTTTCATTATTACCTACTCTAATTCCTTTAATCTCTTTTTCTTCTCTTATTGCCAAAGCTAACATTTCTAATACAATATTGAATAGCAATGGTAATAGTAGGCAACCTTGGTTCAACCCTGATCTTATTGGGAATGGTTCTAGTTCATCCTCATTACATATGATGCTTGGTAATGCTTTTAAATAGCTATTTCTGATCATTTTAAGGAAAAGTTTACTTATTCCTACATTCTCTAGTGTTTTTAATAGGAATAGGGGTTGGATTTTATCAAATGCTTTTTCTGCATCTTTTGAGATAATCATATGATTTTTATATTGTTGGTTATTGATATGGTAAATTATGCTAATAGTTTTCCTAATATTGAACTAGTTCTGTGTTCCTGGTATAAATCCTACTTGGTCATGGTGTATTATCCTGGGGATGACTTTCTGTAATCTCTTTCCTAATATTTTATTTAAGATCTTTGCATCAATATTTATTAGGGAAATTGGTGTATAATTTTCTTTCTCTGTTTTTATTCTATCTGGTTTAGCTATCAGCACCATACCTGTGTCATAAATGGAATTTGATAGGAGTTCTTCTTTCCTTATTTTTCAAATAGTTTATATAGTATTGGCATTGATTGTTCTTTAAATGTTTGATAAAATTCACATGTAAATCCATCTGGTCCTGGAGAGTTTTTCCTAGGGAGCTGATTAATAACTTTTTCTATTTCTTTTTCTAAAATAGGACTATTTAACTAATTTATTTCCCTTTCTGTTACCTAGCCCAGGATTTCTTAAACTTTTTCCACTCATAACCCTTTTTTGCCTGAGAAGTTTTTGTGTGATCCCAGGTATATAGATATCTAAAACAGATGTACAAATCAAACATTTACTGATAATAAATTATAATTTCATGACCCTACATTGGACTACCAGACCCCATATATGGGATCATGAACCACAGTTTAAGTAGCTGGGACTATTCTATCCCTCTCATTTTACAGAAAAATAAATGAGGACTATGGTAATTAGTGACCTGTCCAAGGTCAAACAGATAATTCAGAGTTAACGGTGGGATATTTGAATATCCATTCTTTGAATGTAGGATGAGTGTTCTTTCCACTTTAACTCACTGTTTCTCATGATAATAGTTAATATTTATATAGCCTAAAGTTTGCAAAATGACTTATGTTTATTATTTCATTTGATATAAGACAAGGCCCCTGCTTAGGTATCTAACCCGCTCTTAAAAAGACAGAATTCACCTATAATAGGAGGTGTGGTTTTCTGATTAATCATGCAATTCTGATTAGATCAATTCTGATTAGATTTCTGCTTAGAAATGCAAGGATATCTGTATGGGTAGTAATCAAGAAGATTTCTTTCTGTTTTATGACCCTACCTCTTAGCTATGCCTGGCAAATAATAAACTCTTTATAAAAGCTTAATGATTTAACTTGATTTTTCTAGAGGACTTTGAATTTAGCCTTGAAGGATAGGAATAGATAAGACTATGGGAAATATTATCCAAAGCATAGAAATGAGAAAGCCAAACCACAATCATGGAACCTTTGTGTTGGAAGGAACCTTCAAAGTCATCTAGTTGAATCTGAAGAGGAACAACAGTCTCTTCTATGATATCTCTAGCAGCAATACCATTGTAATGGATGATCAATGGATAATACAATTACTATCTTAGACCATATAACATAAAGAGAATGATCAGAATCTATCAAATACAATATACATTTAAATTTTATATTATAATTTTCAAAGAGAGAATGAAAGAGCTGAATTCATTTGATTAATAAAAGAGAAGTTAACAAAAGTTTTGAGTTAACAGGTATTGATTGGGCTTATGCCCATTTTTAAAAAATGTTCAGTTAATCTATCAGTTCTCAAACTGATGGTAGAAACTGCTTCATTTTTGTCTTTTTTCTCAGCACCTGAGATTGTCCCATAGTAAGGATTTAATAAATATTTGTTGAATTAAACTGAATTTAGGATTTATAGTCTTAGGAAGACTTCTGTTGGAATAGGATGCATTTATTAAGCACCAAAGAAATGTTTAATAAATTGAATAAGTGGGTGGAACAGTTAGGTGGGTGCAATGACTAGGCTTGGAGGCAGGAAGATCTGAGTTTAAATCTGGCCTCCAAGCAATTTGGAACTATCTTCAAAAAGTTATCAAACTATGCATATCCTTTGACCCAGCAGAGTTTCTATGGGGCTTATATCCCAAAGAGATCTTAAAGGGACCCACAGGTGCAAAAATATTTGTGGCAGCCCTTTTTTGTAGTGGCAAAAAACTGAGTGGATGCTCATCAATTGGAGAATGGCTGAATAAATTGTGGTATATGAATGTTATGAAATATTATTATTCTGTAAGAAACAACTAACAGATTGATTTCAGAGAGGCCTGGAGAGACTTACATGAACTGATGCTAAGTGAAATGAGCAGAACCAGGAGATCATTATACTAGGCAAAAACAAGACTATATGGTGATCATTTCTGATGGACATGGCTCTCTTCAATAATGGGATGATTCAAACCAGTTTCAATTGTTCAGTAAAGAGAGCCACCTACACTTAGATAGAGGACTGTGGGAACTGAATGTGAATTACAACATAGCATTTTCACTCTTTCTGCTGTTGTTTGCTTGCATTTTCTTTTTCAGTTTTTTTTCTTCTAGATCCAATTTTTCTTGTGCAGCAAGATAACTGTATAAATATGTATACATATATTGGATTTAACATATATTTTAACATATTTAACATATATTAGATTACCTGCCATTTAAGGGATGGGCTAGGGGGAGGGAGGGGATAATTTGAAACAGAAGGTTTTGCAAGGGTCCCTGTTGAAAAATTACCCATGCATATGTTTTGTAAATAAAAAGCTTTAATAAAAAAAATCTGGCCTCCAATAATTACTAGCTGCATGATACTAGGCAATATAACTTAACCATGTTTGCCTCAGTTTCCTCATATCTGTAAAGAGAGAACTAAATGACAAATCACTTCAGTATCTTTGCCAAAAAAATCCCAAATGGGGTAATGGAGAATTGGGTGTGAGTGAAATAACTCAACAACAGCAACACTAGATTTTGTTGGAGGATGACCTACCTTTTAGGAAAATTATTCTGATTGCCATGTGAATAATAGCTTGAAGAGGAAAAAGACTTGAAATCCCAAGGTCAATTAGAAGACTATTTAAATAGTTAAATAAGAGGTGATAACAGCCAGAACCAGAGTGGAAGTTATGTGAGTGAAGAGGAATGGACAAATTTAAGAGATTTTGAATTAGAAACAATGGAGTTTGGCAACTGATTGCATATGTGAAGTGGGTGAGAGGGAGAAATCAAAAAATGATTCTTTAGGAGATTGCTGATTGGGTGGGTGAGTTGACAGAGGGTGATACCTCCAATAGAAATAGGGATATTCAAAGGATGGGTAGATTTTTTTGGGGGAAATAGAGTGCTCTGTTTTAGATGTGTGGAGTTTAAGATTCTTATTGTACATTCAGTTTAAAATATCTACCAAGTGATATAGGAACATTCAGATTTCAGTGAGGTCAATTAGACCCAAAGTCAGGAAGACCCAAGTTCAAATCCTGTCTCAGATACTTACCAGCAAGTTGACTCTGAACAGTCATTTAACCTCTGTGTGTCTCAGTTTCCTCAACTGTAAAATGGGTATTATAATAATAGCTTGTATTTCACAGGGTTATTGTAAGGTTTTAAATGATAGAACATTGGTAAAAAGCATTTAGCACAGTGCATGGAATATTTTAGGTACTTACTAAATACATATATATATATATATATAAACTTTCCTCCTTTTCTTTTATCTCCAAATGTGAGGATTATAGAATCTTAAGGTTAAAGTAGAAAGGGGCCATCTAGTACAATTCTCTTCATTTTATAAGTGCAAATACCAAAAACTAGGAATATTAATTTATTTCCTTAAGATCACACCAATAGTAACAATAAGAAATTGTATGTGAAACCAGTTTCTCCAACTCAGCATGGCTTGATAGAAAGCTTTGGATTTGAAGTTAGAAGAATTGGTTGCAAATTCTGATCTGACAAAAATTATCCATGCGATTTTAGTCAAGTCTTTAAAAAGATGAGGAATACATCTAAGGTTCTTTCTTGCTCTAAATTGAGGCTACACATTATGATTCCAGAGTTATTACTCCTTTCATTGTGCTGCTTAGTGAGTAGAAGTTTTCCTTGTCTAAGACAACCTTTCTTGTGAGCTTCATATGTGCTTGAACATCATTTATAGACCTTTTCAGGGGGTGTGAAATTGAACAGTCTGAGAGCTTATGCTCGGCTGCCTACCAGCTTTCATCTTTTATTCCTCTTACGTAGTCTTGAAAACAAAGCAAAATAAAACATAAAAAAAACACAGCTGATAAGAAAATTGGGAGACTGAGAATATCAGGAAGCAGAGGGAAGAGAGAGAGATGGGGAAGAAAAAGAGAGAAAGAGAGAGAAGAGAGAAGAGAGGGAGAGAGAGAGAGAGAGAGAGAGAGAGACAGAGACAGAGACAGAGACAGAGACACACACAGAGACAGAGAGAGACAGAGGGACAGAGAGAGAGACACACACAGAGAGAGACAGACAGAGAGAGACAGAGGGACAGAGAGAGACAGACAGATAGAGACAGAGAGACAGAGACAGAGAGAGACAGAGAGTGAGCTGATGAATCACATATTAGTGCAGCAAATGCCCCACCCAGAGGCATTTAAGAAAGATTTACCTGATAGAAATAGAAGCCTAATAGAAATAGAGGATCCTGGCCTCTGTGAGAATGGAAAATACTAATATGGCACAGACTCAATTTTCAAACATCACTGTCGGAAAAAGTATGTTCTGTTTGACACACACCCCAAGAACAAATATTTAATTTGACTTAGCATGTTTCATATATGTATAGATATACATTTACATACGTATATATGTACACCACATCAAACAGTGCCTTAAAATGTTTCATATACACACATAGATGCATACTGAATCATATGACCTAATATGTTTCACATATATTAATATATATGTATAAATCCATTAATAGATTTATATACTATAGATACAGAGATTGCATGGTGTAGTGGAAAAGAGTTCTGGATTTGCAGTTTGGACATTTGCATTGAATCCTACCCCAGATATTTATAAGAAATGTAAAAATGGATAAGTCATAGACTCTAAAAAGTCTTAATTTCCTAATCTGTAAAATGGGAATGATAATTCTTATACTTCCTGCCTCACTGGATTGTTAGAAGTAAAACAATTGGTACAGTTTTAAGTTCCAGATACATCTAAATTAATAACCCAGATTGTTTGGGGCCATGAGGAAGCTAAGAGCTAGAGAAACTTAGTCATATGCCCATGTTCACAAAACTAGGTGTGAACACAGCTAGTAGCTGAGATCTGGTCTTTTGATTCCCAGGCTCATTGGTTTTTCCTTCCTATTCCACTGTTTCCTTGGTATTAACTTAGGTGTTATTGAATTGTTGTTACATGGATATTTCTACTCAGTTTTCCAAGTTATCTAATTGGTTGCCTATTTCTCTAGAAGTGTGTGGTCCTTATTTATTTTCCCATATTCCCTCATGAAATTTTCTTATAAGTTCCTAGGTACAAGTACAGGGGAGGAAAGAGAGGGAGATAAGGGATATCTTCAAATGCCTTGTTGATAAAATAGAAATAATTATACCAGCCATTACATAACCATCATCTCATGCCAATTAATATCTATTATGCTCAAGACAAGAGGATCACATAGAAGAAGAAATATTAGGTTAAAAATGCTGAATAGAAAATTTTTTTCATTCATGTTATTTATGACCTAGGCTTAAAGGAAAACAGATGGGGATGACTTTCAGAGTTGTGTTGCTCTTGTTTCAAATAACTAATTCCAATCAAACACAAGGGTTTATTTCTTCATCATGGCAGCTGCTGCATTGTTTGAACTCCACTGTTCTTATTCACCACACTCTTCCATGAATGGGAGAGCCAGGGTGAAGCCTAGAGTTATATTAGTCACTGTACAGTCTGGAGGGGAACTGCATATGCCTAGAAAAGTTCAAAGCATAGTATTCAATGATATTGTCATTTTGAAGATGTTGATTTAACCATTTTTATGTCATGAGGCTAGAACCCAACATTCTACTCCTTTTTCATCCTTGCATTTAATCACATTTAATTCTATTTCCATTCACAGTGATAGAAGCTGTTTCTAGTTTTAAGCAGAAAACTTGCTTTTTCAGCCTTACTCCATTGTTGTTCCCAGAGTGGCTATTAACCGCAGGGGTCCTCAAACTTTTTAAATAGGGGGCCAGTTCACTGTCCCTCAGACTGTTGGAGGGCGGGACTTATAGTAAAAACAAAAACTTTGTTTTGTGGGCCTTTAAATAAAGAAACTTCATAGCCCTGGGTAAGGGGGATAATCGTTCTCAGCTGCGCATCTGGCCTGCAGGCTGTAGTTTGAGGACCCCCGAACTAAGGAATAAAATCACTCAAATGAAGACACTATATGTTTGCATGTGGGGGGGGTAGGTTTGATTAGGAACCTTCAGATAAATTGCATCTACCTAATATTATTGGATATAAGGAGAAATAAACTGAGACAACAAGATTTAAGGATGGCCCCTTTATGACATCCAAACAGGCCAGAGACTTCACTTTTTTATGTCATGGACCCCTTCAGTATTTGGTGACACCTGTAGACAGATTCTTTCACAGAATAAGATACTTAAATATTTGGATGAAACGCTAAAATTCAATTAGAAGTTAGTGAAAATACAGACATAATATTTTTGCCCAACCAAGTTCACACACCTCCTGAAATCTGTCCAAAGATTTCTTAAAGGCTGGTTGACCCTAGGTTAAGAACCCCTAATAGACCAAATTCGAACCCTGTTTATGAACTGTAAATTTAGGGTACTCAAAGCCTTAAAGGAATTTGGTTTCTGTTTTTTTTTTCTCCCTTACATTCTTTTTTTTTTTTTTTTAATTTTTTTTTATTTAATAGCCTTTTATTTACAGGATATATACATAGGTAACTTTACAGCATTAACAATTGCCAAACCTCTTGTTCCAATTTTCACCTCTTACCCCCACCCCTCCCTAAATGTAAGGATGACCAGTAGATGTTAAAATATATTAAAATATAACTTAGATACACAATAAGTATACATGACCAAAACATTATTTTGCTGTACAAAAAGAATCAGACTCTGAATTATTGTACAATTAGCTTGTGAAGGAAATCAAAAATGCAGGTGTGCATAACTATAGGGATTAGAATTCAATGTAATGGTTTTAGTCATCTCCCAGAGTTCTTTTTCTGGGTATAGCTAGTTCAGTTCATTACTGCTCCATTAGAAATGATTTGGTTGATCTCGTTGCTGAGGATGGCCTGATCCATCAGAACTGGTCATCATCTAGTACTGTTGTAGAGGTATATAATGATCTCCTGGTCCTGCTCATTTCACTCAGCATCAGTTCGTGTAAGTCTCTCCAGGCCTTTCTGAAATCATCCTGTTGGTCATTTCTTACAGAACAGTAATATTCCATAATTTTCATATACCACAATTTATTCAGCCATTCTCCAACTGATGGACATCCATTCAGTTTCCAGTTTCTAGCCACTACAAAAGGGCTGCCACAAACATTCGTGCACATACAGGTCCCTTTCCCTTCTTTATAATCTCTTTGGGATATAATCCCAGTAGTAACACTGCTGGATCAAAGGGTATGCACAGTTTGATAACTTTTTGAGCATAGATCCAAACTACTCCAAAATGGTTGGATTCGTTCACAACTCCACCAACAATGAATCAATGTCCCAGTTTTCCCACATCCCCTCCAACAATCATCATTATTTTTTCCGTCATCTTAGCCAATCTGACAGGTGTGTAGTGGTATCTTAGAGTTGTCTTAATTTGCATTTCTCTGATTAATAATGACTTGGAGCATCTTTTCATATGACTAGAAATAGTTTCAATTTCTTCATCTGAGAATTGTCTGTTCATATCCTTTGACCATTTTTCAATTGGAGAATGGCTTGATTTTTATAAATTAGAGTTAATTCTCTATATATTTTGGAAATGAGGCCTTTATCAGAACCTTTGACTGTAAAAATATTTTCCCAGTTTATTGCTTCCCTTCTAATCTTGTCTGCATTAGTTTTGTTTGTACAAAAACTTTTCAGTTTGGTATAATCGAAATTTTCTATTTTGTGATCAGTAATGATCTCTAGTTCTACTTTGGTCATAAAGACCTTCCCTTCCACAGGTCTGAGAGGTAAACTATCCTATGTTCCTCTAATTTATTAATAATTTCATTCTTTATGCCTAGGTCATGAACCCATTTGACCTTATCTTGGTGTCTGGCGTTAAGTATGGATCAATGCCTAGTTTCTGCCATATTAGTTTCCAATTTTCCGAGCAATTTTTATCAAACAGTAGTTCTTATCCCAAAAGCTGGGATCTTTGGGTTTGTCAAGGAACTAGGTTGCTATATTTGTTGACTGTTTTATCCCTTGAACCTAATCTATTCCACTGATCAACTAATCTATTCCTTAGCCAATACCAAATAGTTTTGGTAACTGCTGCTCTATAATATAATTTTAGATCTGGTACAGCTAAGCCACCATCATTTGATTTTTTTCATTAATTCCTTGAAATTCTTGACCTTTTGTTTTCCATATGAACTTTGTTGTTATTTTTCTAGGTCATTAAAATAGTTTTTGGGAGTCTGATTGGTATAGCACTAAATAAATAGATTAGTTTAGGTAATATTGTCATCTTTATTATATTTGCTGCCCTATCCAAGAGCATTTAATATTTTCAATTGGTTAGATCAGACTTAATTTGTGTGAAAAGTGGTCTGTAATTTTGCTCATAAAGTTCTAATTTCCCTTGGCAGATAGATTCCTAAATATTTTATATTATCAGTAGTTACTTTAAATGGAATTTCTCTTTGTAACTCTGACTGTTGGATTTGTTAGTGATATATAAGAATGCTGATGACTTATGTGGGTTTATTTATAACCAGCAACTTTGCTAAAGTTGTGGATTATTTCTAATAACTTTTTAGCAGAATCTCTGGGTTCTCTAAGTATACCATCATGTCATCGGCAAGAGTGATAATTTGGCTTCCTCATTTGCTATTCTTATTCCTTTAATCTCTTTCTCAGCTCTTATTGCTATAGCTAAGCGTTTCTAATACAATATTAAATAATGCTGGTGATAGTGGGCAACCTTGTTTCCTCAGATCTTATTGGGAATGGTTGCAGTTTGTCTCCATTACATATGATGCTTACTGATGGTTTAAATAGATGCTGCTGATTATTTTAAGGGAAAGTCCATTTATTCCTATACTCTAAGTGTTTTAATAGGAATGGATGTTGGATTTTATCAAATGCTTTTCTGCATCTATTGAGATGATCATATGGTTTTGTTAATTTGGTTATTAACATGGCCAATTATATTGATAGTTTTCCTAATATTGAACCAGCCCTGCATTCCTGGTATAAATCCTACTTGATCATAGTGTATTATCTTGGAGATGATTTTCTGTAGTCTTTTTGCTAATATCTTGTTTAAGATTTTAGCATCAATATTCATTAGGGAGATTGGTCTATAATTTTCTTTCTCTGTTTTCAGCCTACCTGGTTTAGGTATCAGTACCATGTCTGTGTCATAGAAGGAATTTGGTAGGACTCCTTCATTCCCTATTTTATCAAATAATTTATATAGCATTGGGGCCAATTGTTCTTTAAATGTTTGGTAAAATTCACATGTAAATCCATCTGGTCCTGGGATTTTTCTTAGGGAGTTGTTTAATTGCCTGTTCTATTTTTTTTCTGAAATGGGACTATTCAAGCAATTACTTCTTCCTCTGTTAGTCTGGGAAGTCTGTATTTTTGGAGGTAGTCATCCATTTCACTTAGGTTATCAAATTTATTGGCATAAAGTTGAGCAAAATAACTCCTTATTATTTCTCTAATTTCCTCTTCATTGGTGGAAAGTTCTCCCTTTTCATTTTAAGACTACTAATTTCATTTTCCTCCCTCCTTTTTCTAATCAGATTTACCAAAGGCTTATCTATTTTATTGGCTTTTCATAGAACCAACTCTTAGTTTTATTAATTAGTTCAATAGTTTTTTACTTTCAATATTTTTAATTTCTCCTTTTAATTTTAAATTTCCAATTTAGTATTTGATTGGGGTTTTTAATTTGGTCTTTTTTAGTTTTTTTAGTTGCAAGCCCAATTCATTAATCTTTTCTTTCTCTGTTTTATTCAAGTAAGCCTCTAAGGATATAAATTCCCTCTTATTACCGCTTTGGCTGCATCCCACAAATTTTGGTATGATGTCTCATCATTGTCATTATCTTAGTGAAATTATTAATTGTATCTATAATTTGCTGTTTCACCCAATCATTTTTAAGATGAGATTGTTTAGTTTCCAATTACTTTTTGGTCTATTTCCCCTAACTTTTTGTTGAATGTAGTTTTATTGCATCATGATCTGAAGAAAGCATTTACTATTTCTGCTTTCTTGCATTTAATTTTGAGGTCTTTATGTCCTAATATATGGTCAATTTTGAATAGGTTCCATGACCTGCTGGAAGAAAGTATATTCCTTCTATCTCCATTCAATTTTCTCCAAAGATCCAATATACCTAAATTTTCTAATATTCTATTTACTTCTTTAATTTCTTTCTTATTTGTTTTCTGGTTTGATTTGTCTAATTCTGAGAGTGCAAGGTTGAGATCTCGACTATTACAGTTTTGTTGTCTATTTCTTCTTGCAACTCTCTTAACTCTCCTTTAGGAGTTGAGTGCCATACCACTTGGTGCATATATGTTTAATATTGATATTGCTTATTGTTTATCTACCCTTTTAGCAGGATGTAGTTACCTTCCTTATCTCTTTTAATTAGATCAATTTTTACTTTTGCTTGATCTGAGATAAGGATGGCTACCTCTACTTTTGACTTCACCTGAAGCATAATAGATTTTGCTCCAGCCTTTTACTTTTACTCTATATGCATCCCCTGCTTTAGATGTGTTTCTTGTAAACAACATATTGTAGGGTTCTGACTTTTGATCAGTATGCTATCTGCCTCCTCTTTTAGGGGAGTTCATCCCATTTACATTTATGGTTAGAATTACTAAATCTGTATTTCCTGCCATCCTAATAACCCAGATTGTGCTTTACTTATTCTTCCCTCCCCAACCTCTTTCCCCTTTTTAAACTTATGTCCCCTCTTGTATCACGATGCTTATCCTCTTTATAATCCTCCCTCCCCCCTTTGAGTCTTTCCCCTTCCTTCCCTTATTACTCTTTTCTTTTCCTTTTCCTCTCCCGTTTTTAATGAGGCAAGAGAATTTTTCTAAAACAAATGTCAATTATTTTTCTTTTGAGCCAACTCTGATGAGGTAAGATTCACACAATGTTCCTCCCCTCTCTAAATTCCCTCAGATATGATAAGTTTCCTTAGCCTCTTTGTGGGATGTGGTTTCCCTCTTTTATCCTCCTTCCCACCTTATTCTGCCATCATCCCTTTTCTATATCTACTTCCCTTTTTATGTTATATCAGTACAATCAAATTATACATGTATTCTTTTGTATATCCACAACGAAATACAATTCTCAAGTTATTTTACCTTTTCTGCATCTCTTGAGTTCTATTCTTGGAGATCAAATTTTTGTTTAGTTCTGGTTTTTTCTTCAGAAACAAATGGAATTCATTTGTTTCATTAAATGTCCATCTTCTTCCCTGGAAGAAAATGCTCAGCTTAGCTGGGTAGTTTATTCTTAGCTGCATCTCACGTTCTTGTGCCTTGAATATCATATTCAGGCCCTTCTTTCCTTTAATGTAGAGGCAGCCAGATCTTGGGTGATCCTTATTGTGGCACCTCAGGTATTTAAATGGTTTTTTGGCTGCTTGTAAAATTTTTCCTTAATCTTATAGTTCTGAAAGTTTGGCCACAATATTCCTTGGGGTTTTTATTTTAGGGTTTCTTTCAGAAGGTGTTCGATGAATTCTTTCAATGCCTATTTTACCTTCTGATTCTATTACATCTGGGCAATTCTCTTTGATGATTTCTTGTAAAATAGTATCTAGGCTCTTTTTTTTTCTCATAGTTTTTCAGAAGTCCAATAATCCTCAGATTGTCTCTCTAGATCTATTTTCCAAGTCTATCGTTTTGTGAGTAGATAATTAGTGTTTTCCAGTTTGTCATTTTTTGTGTTTTGTGACTGATTCTTGCTGTCTCAATGAATCATTAGTTTCAATTTGTTCAGTTCTAATTTTTAAGAATTATTTTCTTCATTAGCTTTTTACTTCTTTCTGTATATGTCCAATTGAGTTTTGAATGTATTGTTTTGGTCTGTGGAATTTTTTTCCATTTCACTAATTTTTTTTTAGTGAATTATTTTCTTTTTCCAATTCACAGATCCTACTTTCTTGCGTGTTCTTTGTCTTTTCCAATTCCCGGATCCTACTTTCTTGCGAGTTCTTTGTCTTTTCCAATTCACAAATCCTACTTTCTAGTGAATTCTTTATTTTTCAATTCCAATTCTTACTTTCCTGAGTTTTTACTTTTCCAATTAGTATTTCAGGAAGTTGTTGCTCTCTTGTAAGGCTTCTCTTTCCTTTCCCCATTTATCTTCTAACTCTCTTTTAAGGACTTTTAATGGTCTCTTCTAGAAGAGCATTATGTAAAGGAGGACAGTCTGATGCATTTTTGCTGTTTGAGGTCTCTTCAGGTTTGCTGACCTGCTCTTTTCTGCATAGAAGCTGTCGATTGTTCTTTTCATCTTTTATTCATGTTTGAAAGCCTTTAGGGTGGTCTCTAGGCAGGGGTTCCAGCTTCCTCTGCAGAGCAGGGAAAGATGTAAACCGATTTCTGGCTCCGGTATGGGGTGCTCTGGGTGAGTTTTCCTTCCCCAACGGAAGTGGATTCAGCACTGGCGAGCTATTAAACTGCTTAGTAGGGCTGAGTGGATTGATCGATTGCCCTCGGCTAGAACTAAGGGGTGAAAGTGTCACTGCAGGCGGAGCCTCTTGTGGGACTGTGAGTATAGCAGCTGACTGCAGACCGCGACCGCCCTGAACTCTGCCTAGCGTCTCTGCCTGATGCAAATCGGCCCTGGAAAAGCTCTATGGCCCTCAAGCCGGAGCTCCCACTGCATGCAGATTGGAGCTAACCGGGCTGTGTCCTCCTGCCGTGCAGGATCACAGCTCCCAAGGAAAAGCCCGTCACTCGGGTTGGGGCTCCTTGTGCTGGGATCTGTGCCTTCACCTCGGTTTGAGACTCTCCTGGAACCTAATTTTCTCCCGTCTCTGATCTCCCCCTGGCCCCGGAACCAACCTTTTTGGTGAGACTGCAGATTTTTCTTGACCGGTGAGTTGTTCTACTTCTTATCTTTACGAATTGTAGCAGTCAAGACTATTTTTGAGGCTCGATATAATATTGATAAAGAGGGTAAGAGAAGAGCTTAGAAAGTTGCGTGTGACTTCTCCGCCATCTTGGCTCCGCCCCTCTCCCTTACATTCTATAATTTCATCAAACATACTGGGGAGACTCAGTAGATCAAGGACTCCTACCCAATCTGTGTCAATCCTAAAATAAATACACCATTATAATGACATCTGACAATTACATAATTCTTTAAGATTTATGAAGTGTTATCTAGAGGTAGCTAGATGGTATAGTGGATAGAGTATGAGCCCTGGAGTCAGGAGGCCCTGAGTTAAAATCTGATCTCAGACATTTAACAGTAGCTATGTGGCCCTAGGCAAGTCACAACCCTAATTGGCTCATCAAAAGCAAGTGCTATCTATTATCCATCCATCTATCTATTTAATCATATTGATTCAGTGACAGAGAGTCAGTGGCTCTTCTATCAGAAGATCTGAGTTTGAAATCCAGCTCTAACACTATTTATGTAAGTGGGGCAAATCCAGTAGCCTTTCTGGGTCTCAGTTTCCTTACCTGTAAAATAAAGAGCTGGGTTTGTTTGGCTTCTGAGATCCCTTCTAGTTTTAAATATTTGATTCAATGAATTCTGTAGGGTAGGTGCTATATTTTATCCTACTTTTTCAGATAAGGAAACTGAATCTTAGGTTAAGGGACTTGCTGAAGATCCCATAATTATTAAGTCTCTGAATGAATTTGAGTCTTTTTGACTACATCTAGAACTCTCTATACTATACCTCGCTATTTCTTTAATGGTTTTTATTTTGTGAGGCAATTAGTGTTAAGTGACTTGCCCAGGATCACATAGCTAATAAGAGTTAAATGTTTGAGGCCAGATTTTAATTCAGATTCTCCTGACTCCAGGAGAATGATTTATGTCTTTAATGATTTGTTATGGTGGATTTACCTCAGTGGCTAGTGCTGTATGAGGCATATTGGAAACTATTAGCTTAAAAATGGTGACTAACATGTATATCATGTTTTAAGATTTACCAGACACTTTAATTATACTTTGCAATTTATTCTCACAACAGCCTGATCACATAGTTGTTTTTATTTTTCCTCTTTTATAGATGAGAAAATAAAGAGATTAAGTGACTTGTCCCCCAGGTACTTACTGAGGCAATAGCTGAACTCAAGTCCTCTTGCACTGCCACTTCCCTGAAGGAAACAGGATAGACTTTGTGTTATTCTTAGGATATCTCCTTTTAGTCACAATATAGATGATCACTGCTGGGGGCTTTGTGGGACCCTCCCCAAACATTACAGACAGAGAGGCTTGTTGTTAAGTGAGCCCCTCGGGGTGGTGAAGCTTACAAAATATGGAAAGTGATACAAATGAGGAGGATCAGTGAATTTTTAACAAAAATTCCCACAGCAAAACAGAGAATAGAAACTCAAAGTATGTTTCTTTCTCCCTGGGTGGCATGTCTAGGAATGAGCAGTTACATATTTAGCCAAATTGTCCCAGCCAAAGCCAGCCCTGGGACAAAGCCCATGTTTTTAAGATGTCACTACCACAAACTGAAAAGTAGGTCATGGGATCACAGTTTTAGGATGGAAAGGGACCTCAGAGGCCATTGTCTACCTCCTTCATTTTACAGATGATAGACTAAACATCCGAAACACTTGCCTAAAGTCACACACATATAAGAAAGAGCAGTACCAGGATTCAATTTGATTCTTTGACTCCAGATCTTTTCACTGTACTATGTCACCCTCTATATTGTAACAAACTGTTTTTGAGAATGTATTCCTGAACAGTCTATTTGTTTCTCTTTTTAAAATAATTTCCTCATAGGATACAATCAAGCTTCCTCAGATGCATTAATTTCTTCAGGACCCAGAATATGGTGTTTCTTTGACTATTCATTGGTTCCCTTGTATCTTTCTTTTATCAGGTATTGAACTAGACTGGGATGTCTTGTTTCTCTAAATTGTTCTGTGCTTTCTTGGTGGACAGCAATATATCCTTGGCCTCTAGCTCTTCCAGCTGGAACCATGTGGTCCTTTGGATAGAAACTGAACTGCGAGGAAGTATGGACAGAGACAAATACTACTTTCCCAACATGAGTCTTGCATGCCTCATCCACTAATAGAGTCTTCCTAGTGGTTCCCGCTGCTGCTGCAGCTGCTAGGAGCATACCCCAAATCACCTATGACTACTCAAATGTTTCTTTGAAGTAAATATACAAGTAAACGTGGCATTCCAGAACAAATATGTATTACCTGTAATAATTACAGTGCTGAATATGTACTCAGGATGTGACTATTCAAACTTAAGGGGTAGTCAGGCATGGAATGGTAGCAATAAAAATAAACAAATGAATTCCTATCCAACCTAAATGTAACACTATTATGTAATTGAATTCAAAACAATTTTAATGACTCCATCTGTATTTTGCTATTATTAATAATTATACTTCTGCAGAGGACTCCAATATTTATTATTTTGGGGTTGAAGAACTCTGAATCTTCTTTTTGGCTTGTTTTTTTAACCTAGGAGTAGTATCTTAAGTATCTAAGACCTTAGTTTTCCCAACTTTAAAAGAGCTGGATTAGATGATCTTTGATCTCTTTTCTAGCTCTGTGTCCTAAATGGGTTGGAGAAGGGTACTGACATATACAGCAATTGCAGGTACCATGGAAGTCCTATTTATCTTTAAACTGATGAAAAGCATATTGGAAAAATACTACATGGCAGATAGATTACACTATGAACCCCAATAAGTGCCTAAAGGGAAATCTAAAAATGTTGCTAGCAGACAGAGCTTTTCTATTCTCCATAGCTATTACTATGTTTCCAGAAGCTTGCCTCTCAAGCTTACTGAATCACATATTTTACATTACCACAAATGGTCACTGGCAAATACTTTATTTAAATTCTATTGAGACAAAAGTGGGAAGGCAACGAGAAGTTAAATGTAGGCGAGCAACACGCATCCATTGGTATTTTGCCCCAGTTGGGTGATGCCTTAATCACTTTCACATTCTGCCTTAGTCTACTGAGGGATTGTAAGACATATGTCACTTTTCCACCTTAATGGTGAATTTTCTAGTTTGTTTGGATTTATGTCACAACCTTAATGGGATTTAAATGGAATTTTTGTATGTGAATAATACTGAGCATTAATGCAGAAACTTTAGGTTGCTGTGCTACTGGAATGATTTGCATAAGGGTTTTTAAATATGAAAGAACAATACTGAGGCTATTATAAATCACACAACACAGTAGTCTGTACTAGGCCAATAGAGGAAAGAGGGCAAAACTATTAAAATTTCTGGAAGGGGTTAAATTTTCAATCTTTAGGAATAGAGGAGAAGAGGAGGTAGTGCACAAACTGCATGTAAGATCAGAGATGGATTATGTGAGCATAGTGTCCCTTACCAAGATCCCTTATCATGGCATGGAGATAACCCTGAGTTCTCCAGGGGCTATGCCAAAGGAGTACAAGTATTGACAGGATGTACCAAGCCAGGAAATCTTTTAAGTATGATTCTGGTACAGACTGTGTCTGCTTTCTGAGACTAACCTAGCTAATATAGAGAGGTACTTTATGAATAGGTTGACCACTTGCTGATAAATACAAAAAGGCCTCAAATCATAGCTTGTATTGTGATGGAGGTGGAGGGATAGAAAAGAATGCAGAGGATACTAAGAATCCAAGTTTTTGGACCTTCTGTAAACCTTAAGCAGGATATTGATTTTCTAAATATGAACTTTTTGTCCAGCAGCCAATGAGTAGAAACCCTGCAGAAGATACTGAATCATATGATTTTTGACATTCTGACTATAAATGAAGCAGAAGAAAAAAAGAAGTCCAAAGGACAGAAAGTTTCCTGGTTCTTTGTAGTGAGACAAATGAACTCATTAGCAGAATTGGTTTAACTGAATGTCCGAAGGAAGCAAAAATGTCATTTCATGGAAATTTGATCACTATGAACAAAAAGACCTCACTATGAAAATAATTACAGCATATGTTTCAACATTGGTTATAAAGATAGAGAAGTTCTATAAGAATTTAGTAAAACCCTCAAAATTAAGTCAATATATACTTTGATATTTGGTGACCAATGAAAACAATGGTTTGGGAGAGGATAGTAAAAAAAAAAAAGTTGGAAAATAAAATTTAGGAGTAGAGAATGAGAGTAGCAAATGAAAGCTATCCAGAAGCTTATTATATACATCCTTGATACTTTATTTGAGAAAACAACTGAGAGGTCCTGACCATGAGTGACACAAAATAACATCACTCTAAACTAATTTCTGCCCTAGGACTCCATTTTTCTACTTGTTGACCTCTTCTTCAGGCCCACTTCTTTTTCTTTCAGGAAAGTTCCTGTCATACTTAAGCTTACTTATTACTTTCTGGCTATTTTTTCAACAGCTTTGCCAAACATCTTTTTTTTTTTAATTTGGGCATCCCAGATTTCCAGTTTGGAACCACAATCAGATTTATCCTACCACTGCTCTTGGTTGGGATGCATCAATATACTCCTCACTGTTCCTGTAACTTTTAGAAACAAAATACTCTTTCTGGGCTACCACTTTTATATGTGTGATATTTTCTCTAACAAGAATGTGAGTTCCTTAAGCACAAAAATGATTTCTACTTTTGCAGTAAGTAAATAATAAATATTTTTAATTTATTAATTCAAATAAAATTGACTACATTTTAACTGAAAGAAAATGATTAGTTGTTGATAAATAGGTCATTTCTGAATCCTGCTTGTGAATCAAACCACTAAATATCTAGGATAAAGTTAAAAACTAATGCAAAACAAAGAGTAAGGATACAAACTAGACTAAGATCTGGCTTACAGTTATAATTTCAATATGACCTATGTAAAGGAATTAATGGAGATAAAAAGTGAAACAAATGGAGGAACACAGATGTATACCAATTACAACAATTTGGACCGAAATTACAAAAGGTTAGGCTACAAATACTTGACTTGGTGACCAAGCAAAAGAGGTCAGGGCCAAAATCAATTTGGAACATAAACTTGATTATAAAATGTAACAAAAAAAGGATAATAGACAGTTATAAACAGTATTGCCTTATAAAACCTGTGAGAAGCACTGAAATGAAAAACAAGTTTAAAGAAATTGTGGTGATAGACCTAATAAGTAAAAATATCACAGGGGTATATAAATGTTAAAGTAGAAACCAATGGATAAAAATGGAAAAAATCTATAAAGATATAAATAGGGAATTTTTCATCCTCCAGTACACCAGAGCCACCATATTCAGATCCTCTCATCACAGTCCTAGATGTGTTTCTTGTTGGAGTGAAAATGGCACTGGAGATAAGAAATACTGGAAAAGCAACTAGACCATGTCAAGTATAGACAGGAGAGAGATATGTTAGAAATGACAACATTTTGAAAGTATTGATGCTATTTGTGAGGCATTTGGAAGATATTTTGATATTTACCAAAGGTATTAGGAAATTTTTTTGGATCTTATACCAAAAAGAGGCAACATGATAAAACAGAGCAGTTCAAGAAGACTTAAGATTCAAATTCTGTCTCTAATAAGTTCATAGATGGTACAATGGATATGGCATTGAGCCTGGAATCAGGATGACATGAGTTCAAATGTAGCCTCAAACACTTATTAGCTATATGACCGTGGACAAGTCATTTAAACTTTATCAGTATTAATTTTCTCAATTTATAGTATTAAAATAACATCTATCTCATATCTTTTCTGAGGATCAAGTGAGATAATATTTATAAATAAGATAATATCCAAAAAGTGCTTAGCATAGTATCTGGTATATAATAGGTGCTTAATAAATGCATGTTCCCTTTCCTTTGTCTTCCCTTTATCCCTGCAATAGTCAAATTACTTTATATCCCATTGCTCTAGGCAACTCAGTTTTACTTTACTGATGATTTACTGACCTTAATCAATGAAGGAACTTTGAATGTTGAAAGTTCCATCAATAATGAAATCCTATAGCTAGAATATAAATCTATAGCTAGAAGTTAGAACGTAGGCCATCTAATCCAATCCCCCTCATATTAAAGATGAGGAAATTTAGTTGTACAGAGATTAACTGACCTGTTCAAGGTCATATCAAGTCAGCCAGCATCAGAGGCAAAACTAGGACACAGGTGCTCTGACTCAAGAATCCAAGTTCTTTCTATCATTCTATATATCATGTCCAAATGCACTGGACCCTCAAAAATACCTTGTTAAATAAAAGACAACCAAGGAAAACTCAGTGACTATCAATCCATTTGTAAGCTTTGATGCTTTTATAAATTTTCATAATGAAAATAATCTGCATAAATATTAAAGCCTTTTGATAAACATATTTGGAAGGAACAGGCAGTTTTTTGCATGCATTATTCCCTAGTAGACCACATGTTTATATAACACAGTTCACTAAAAGTACTTACCATACTGTTATAGCATAGTAACAAAATCTCACTGTATTTGTTGTCTAAAAAAATTGATTTAGTATTACAAAATGATCCATTTACAATAAAGTGTCTTTCTTGTATATATCAAAATTATGGAAGACATGACAATGTAAATAACCTTGTTCAATTACCTGGTTATTAACACCAAGTGAGGCAGAAAATAAGGAGACAAGCTCACCACATCTTTTAATTGTAAGATCTGGTATGGAGTCCAAGCTGAAAATGGGGTACAAGTAGTTGTAGGTTCTCCAGAAGTTTTTATTTGCCAACCACACTGTATTGATTGTTTCAAGCTCTGGAATATCATAGAGTTTCTAGTAACTCACAACAATTTGGCGTAATTATCCACATATGAAGAATCAAGTAGACAATAAATGGCTTTTATGTACAATATGGTATACTGTTGAATGTTAATTATTTTTGTTGTTTGTCCTTCGTTTTCAAGAGGACCACTGACATTACGGGTGATGACTTGTGTGTGAATTGCATTTAAGTGATGCAGAACTGCACAAAGCTACCAGTCTCTCTTTTTCTGCATCATTAAAATTCAGTGGCAGGACAAAAATCAAGATGACTAGTTATAGCCTGAGATGTAGTAGATGACTTTGGCATCTTTGATACCTGGCCAAACTCTAAGTATTCTCATAGCACCTGCTTCTGCTGCCTTCATGTGTCGTTAGAACAAATTGTTTTCATCTGTCTATTCAGCCAGGGAAAGTCTTCACATGCTTAGGTAGCTATCTCCTGAACTCACTGATAGGTTTAACACTCACTGGTTACCCTCAACTTGGTTTAACCCATTGACTAAGGAGATTTTACCAACGTGTGGCCACTGAGCATTCTATAGCATCTTAGAGTCATAAGTGAGAGTTGGGTGAATCAGGTAGATGCCAAAAGTGGATGATACCAAAAGTATTAGTCCTCCTGAACACCCCATATACTCTAGAAATCAAAAAGGGACAGGAATCAGCCCAGAAGTGAGCGGGAAGAAGGAGGATTTTTAGAAAGATTTTTAAAAGGAAAATTTTGGGAAAAATTGTCAGAGATTCCCTTTGAAACAAAGACCCATCCTTTTGATATCAATACTCTTTTTGTGTCTCTGTATGGCTACAAGTCATGGAATACTATAGGTTCTGAAGAATTAAAGTCCAGAATCACTCAAAGGGTAATGGAGAGGGGCATGGGCAAGTTACAATAAATTATAAATGATGTTACATGGATTAAGTGGCAGGAGAGATATCAGAGAAGAAATGAATGACTAATAAAGAAGCTGGGCTATTCATGTGAAGATGAGAAAAAATGGACAACCAGTGGATAGCTCATAAACTCCATTGATGCTGGTGCTATATCAAGGTATCACAAGAATGACTGCCAGCATGTTGATTAAACTCCCTGAAACAAACTTATCAGAGGATATGAGCTGGCATGGATAGCTTGCAATTTACATTCATTGAGGAAGTACCCATCTTAATGACATCATAGCTTCATTGGAAAATTGGAGTACGATGGTCATGTTAATATAATAATTTCTATTCTAATTCGTTATCCAGTCTGGCTTTGTTCATGCTATTAATTGCCAGATCTTTCTTTTATATTGTTCTATGTAGACTTGACCTTAGGAAGGAATAACTAGGTGAGAAAAGGCTACTCTCAGTGGCAAGCTGCTGTTTGATCGATGGAGCACAACTCAGGGTCCATTGTTGCACTGGAGATGTGGAGCTGAAAAGTTATTACCCTCTGAAAGCAATAGTGATTTCAATCCTGATCCTAATAGGCAGAGGGCTCAATATGAAATTGCATATAACCCACAATCACTTTCTCCAGGTGACCCCTTCGGCTAGGCTTTTCATCAGGCAGGACAAGGTGAGGAGACATAAGTAGGAAATTATTTTATCACCCTCGAAGGACACCAGCCTGGATACCTGGTCTTGGCTGGGCTTCACTCTTCTGATTTTATGGATAAATGGAGCTGATTGAACTCTCCAGGGCTCTCAGCCCTGCTCCCTTTCAGTAACATAGGCTAAATTCAAAAGAAGGAGAAGAAAAGATATTGTGAAGTCTAGGGCGCATTCTCTTTTTTCCAGTTTCAGAGACAGTTCAGTAGGGGCAAAGGAGATGACAGAATGAGACAGTAAAGGGGCAGGCTCTGCATGTGGACATGTTAGTATGAAGGTGAAGCACACTTTGCAGAGCTGGTCTGAGAGCTTTCTTTTTATGTCTACAGGTTATCTTCACTAAGGTAGGTCAAGTCAAATATTTATGTTGTATCTTCTTTAGGTTTATAACTTTTGGTATAGTGATTGCTCTGCCCTCACTCTCCCAGAGAAGGTACACTGCATTTGCCCTTCAAAATTCTAGGATTACTTTTGAGGAGTTAGAGATATTTTTTTCTAATGCTGTGGACTTAAGCTACCATTCATTCTGTTTAGATAATATTGATTAATGTCCCATTTTTATTTAACTGATTAATATCACAGGAATGCTTATTTCAAAAATGTAGTAAGAACAGAAGTACAAACATTCCCCTCACAGCAGTTGAGGGGCTCATTCTACCATCTTGGTCTCTGGGGAGAGTGGGTTCAGAGCTAAAATAATTCCTACATAGATTTGGTCACATCAAGTTTATGTTTAACTTTGGCATAGTTATTGGATAAGTCTGATTCACCACTATGATGGGCTGGATCCTGATATTTTCTTCTTGTTCGTTAAGGCTTTGATAATTGGCTGGCTGGCTATAAAATGCTCCATGCTTCCGGATTTCTTGATGGCCTGTTTCTTTTGAAGCTTACAAGGTCACAACCATATTCAATCTCTTTTACCTAAAAAAGAATAAACACTAAGGGAAAAAATTGAGGATCAGACTCAATATTGGGGTTTCCAATGCACAAAGGCTTTTAGGATACCCTTTATTGGGCTTCTATGGGAAAGACCTCAGGCCTCTTTCCTTCTAGCATTGTCTCTCTTACAAAAATACAGCCAGAAGACAGAATATAGAAAGAAAAGACAGACTTAAAGTGCTTGTACCCCCATATGACTTGTATCACTGGAATATACCCCAGTATTGACAGTAAAAAAAAAGTTCCTTTTCATCATTTGGCTGTCAGACCAGGATCTGTTAATGTCTGAGCTTTTTCTCTATCTTTCTAGGACATTTCCATTACATGTCATTATGATTTTTCTCAGTCAGCTTTCCTAAACTCATCCTTGTAGAAGAATTGTATCAGTTCAATAACATATTCATAACTTAACTTTGAGCTACTTGAAGCTCTTAACATTTAACTATAAGTGGTAGATCCCAAGAAGTTCAACATATCATAGGACAAAACTTGATAAACAGAAACTTCCTAAGATTATTTTCTTTATGATTAGGTTAAGGAATCTGGGTTAATTTCTTAGTTCCATTATTGTTTTTTTCTTCATGGTGTAGTGACTTAAATTCAATCAGGCTACTTGAGCAAAGCACAAACTCTAAAAGAAGCTACGCACTTAAGCAAGTTATAGTTCTATTCTACAAGAATCAACCTAAGTATGAGGAGTCTCAGCATCACCTTAGGCATAGGATGACTGAAATTTTGTTCACAGAAACTCTTAGAAACCATCTATTATTTTTTTGAGGGATTACAATCTATTGTTGAAGGGAGTCTGAGGAAATTATGGATCCTCAAATTATTGAAATAAGAGTGAGTATAGCTTTAACAAAAAGTAATATGAGACAAGTCTTTTCACTCAAGAAAATTCTTATCTGAGAAATGAACAATTATTGCATGTTTTTCATTTTAATATTTGTCATAAGCATCAAGCGCAATTTTAGACCCACCTGAGAAGCAAAATAAGATTAGACTACAGAACAACAGGTAACTGGATTAAAAAAAGGTAGCAAAATCTGCAGAGATAAAAGTTTAATTATGTCTTAGTTGCTTGCTGAGATCTGAAAATCAGTGTCGTTATTTCAATATAGTTCTTGGTGGGCTACAAAATGACATGAGGGATCTTTGTACCTATTCTGTTAAAATATAGCTACCATGAAATAATTAACAATAATGGAGTTGACATTAAATTAATGTAGCTAACCTCAGGTTGGTGCTGGAATTGGTTTTTGAATGAAACAGAAACTAATGCAGACCTCTGTGAGGGAAATAGCAAGCAACGTGTTTGGAACACTAACGGCATTTTGTCCTTTTTTTCAATATTGGGGAGGGGGAATAGTAAAAGCTACCAAAGACATTTTTCCCCTAGGAAAGTGAAATTGGAAAACCCCTTAGGGAGAAAGTTTTAGGAGTGAAATTGATCATGGACATTTATATGGGGTCTAAGAATTTTAAAATGATAGATGAAAAAACATGATAAATTGACATTTGGTAAGTTTTCATTGTAATTCAATTTAGGAGTATGGTTTTGCTGCTTTATTTCATTTATTTATTATAATATTCATCTTTCAAGGTGCTCAGGAAGAATGCTGGTAGGTTGTATACAAACATGAACCTTAGACTTAAGAAATTTTAGAACTATTCATTATCTTATCAAATTCCATCTAGTTGTTAGTCTCCTTTCCTTCTTTAAGTTATCTTTAAATGAGTTAATACAAATGTTATTGTTCATCCTTTATTTTTAAAGAGGACCAGTGACATCACAGTGTGATGTCTTGAGTGCTTTGCATGAATTAGATTTAAGTGAGGCAGAGTTGCTCAAATGCATCAACCTCATTCTCTTCTAAGAATCATCAAAATCCAGTGGCAGGACAAAAGTCAAGATGACTGTAGTTGTCCCAGTTTGTAGGGGATATAAATGTTTTTAATCTTCAGAATATATTTTATTCTCCTAGAGCTCAAAGACTGATTTTCTTTTGTCATTATACCTTCAGAGCCCAGCAAAATATCTTACAAATAACAAGTTTCTTGATAAATGTTTATGCAAAAAATGATTGAGTGAATATATGTATTTGATGAATTTGTGGAATTGAGAAGGGCTCTAATCCTTAGTTATAGACTTCAGAAAGAATATGACCATTGACTATCCACAAAAATAGACGCTGTCTCAGTTTTATTTGCTCTCCTACAATTGTCCATGGGAAGAGGAAAAAACAATCTATGAGATCCTGTGGAAAATTCCTATAGTTTTTAGTTATTCATCCCCCTATTCCTGTGCATTACAAAGATATTTCTTTGGATAACTCATTTAGCTTGTGAGGCAACAGAGACTGGGAGTGGGAGTGGACAGGTTTGAGGAGAGGAATATGGAGGGTTGTTTCAATAAGGCTGTCCTATCCAGAGATCAGAGGTCACTTAAGCAGTCTATACTTTGTAGAGCCATGCAGCTGCTCCTTATGCCTGGGAATCCTCTGAACTTCCCATCTAGAGTTGATTTTTCAGAGTGATTCTGATCTTGGGCTGGTCATAAAGCTCTGCTCAAGTCTAGTCAGAAATAGAAACAATATCATCTTAGGATTTGGGGGATTGGGGTCTAAGTCATAGCCCATAGCCACGGAGAGCAAGTCTTCATTAAATCCCTTCCTCTGAGATGCCAGTTGTTCTCTGTAGGTCTTGGAGGGGGAGAGAAGTGGAGATGGAGGCTAGTGTCCTTAAGGCTGGATCTTTACATACCACTGCTTCATTACATATGAAAATAGTTGTTGACAGAAGTCTCAGTATTATGAGGCATCATAATTACATTTTATGCTATGATATTTTTATATCTTTTTTTGTTACATTTTAGAGTGTCATCAATAGCTCTCTTAGGAATTCTCTGACAATGCAAGGATCGACACTCATTGTCTCAGTTTATGTTGATGAAAGCTGCAAAAATTTGCCTTGCATATCAGGAATGAAAAGTGTAGCAGCTTTTTCATCCAGTTTTCCAACTATATTCTCTGATTCAATTTGCCAGATCCAAATTTTATGTAGCCCCGTAAACTATCTGTAATTTCTATTGTCCATAATTGAGGGGGAAAGTATATTGGTAGTTAGTGATAGATCAGTGTCTGAAGATGAAATTTCATCTTGTACACTGGGTTTATTGGTTGTTAGTTTCCTGCTGGACTATAAAATAATATTCTAGGCATTCTCCTGATATTGCTAATCAGTGGAGAAATCGAGGCAACCAACCCTTAGATACATGAAGTGAAGACTCAGAAGAGCCACCCAGTTTATACTGGGGATCAGAATGAGAAAGGTGACAAAGAGGAGAGAGAGAATAGTAATGGGAGTGAGTGTGTAAGAGCCCATGATGCAAAAGAGAGTGATCAGTGATAGGTGTGAACTATGGGTGAGTATTTGTGCATATATTCTCATGATCGTATTTTTCCCCAGAGTTGACTTTAATTTAGGGAAGGTAGGGAAAAAGAATGATTGAATTGGTTATAGAGTCAAGTGCCCCCAAGCCTGGGCATCTAGCTAGAGAAAGTGAATATAATGCTTAGAATTAGCATCTTCTGGAATAACTCAAGGCTAGGGTAGTAGTATAGAGAGAAAGCCCTAATAGATGCTTTATCTGAATGGCACATTTCTGAGCACCACACAGCATGAGAGAATGGGGATGGAATATGCTGAAGGATATAGTGACCTGGAGCTCAGATCTGCTTCACAAATTTACATAAATAAGGAGGAGAAATCCCTAAAAAAGTTTACATGTTGGAAGAAGTAAGGTCTTGTAGTAAACGTTATATAAAGCAGTAAAAAATTGGTAAGGGAGCACTGGATAGAGATATGTCATGAAGGCTCATCACCCTGAGTTTAAATCTGGCCTTAGACACATAATAGCCATGTGACTCCAGACAAGCAAATTAATCCCATTTCCCTCAGTTTCCTCATCTATAAAATGAACTGGGAGAGGAAATAGCAAACCATCCTAGTATCTTTGCCAAGTGAGACAAAATGCTTTGAATGGGCAAATATTTAACGATTATATGTCTTGTTCAATATATGTGTAGATAACTAAACACTGATGTGTTCCCCTTTCTATTATTATGTATACACATACATGCTCTATTCATATATATGTATGTATGAATAAACACACAAATTTGCTTGTAGTGTGTATAATAGCTACAACTTGATCATAGGACAGTTTGTATATGTACATTATCTATAAATACATGAATACATAAACTGTCCTATCACTAGGTTGTGGTAACCATATATGCTACCCAGCACCAGACAATGGGTGAGTATTTGAGTATTTCATGTAGTTTAATTCAGATAGCTTCCATTTTCCCTTTACTGTGAGTGAAGGATACAACATTATACCTGACCAAACAGTTTTTAGAACTCCACCTCTCACTGAGAGATACTGATATGTGAAGAATCAGTTGTGTTAGCTCTTTTAGAAGGTGAGGGGGAGGAGATTTTTCTCTAATAGCTACTTCAAAACCTTTCCCTTTTGACTGGCATGGAGCCTTTATTGTAACAACATAAAGAAGCCCATAGTAAGAAAAACATAAAATAAGAAATAGAAAGGCATTTTTTAAAGGAAGTTGTTTTTTACATCTCCATTTCTTTTTTAGTAAGGCACAAAAAAAGTTTGACGACAATTTGCTTCAATTGGATGAGAAATAGCCAACTGATATTAATAGCTTACTCCTTTTTCTGATCTTTGTTTTATTTAGATAGAAAGTTTTTGTCTAGTTTCCCCATTTTCATCTTGAGAATATATTACTCTTATGCCTGGTATACAGGGATTTATTAAATATTTATATGTTCAAAGCACTTTGTCTTATTTTCCTCCACTATTACTTTTCATATATTTTCTCAATATCTCTCACAAAATAATATGCTTAAAATAAAAGCTGAATTTGATCTTTAACTTTAAAAAAACCTTTATGGATATAACTTAATATGGATATATACTCTATGGCTACTATATGGGTATGCTAAAAAAAACTGCTTAAAATGAAGGCCAGTTCTATCTTTTGCTCTTAAAAGAATAGCTGTAACTAGGTAGCTTGGTCTGGTAGCAAATCCATGCTTGTAATTCCTAATACTGGAGAAAAGAAATGGATAACTTGAGTTTAATTTTGAGCTATAAAACTCATTGTATGTCTATAATAAGTCTGGCATTAATATGATGAGCCCCTGGGGTAGAAAGGCTAGCAGGCTGCCTAAGGAGCAGCAACCTGACCCAAGTTAGAAAAATGAAGCAAGTGAAAGCTTCTGTACTGATTCTGTGTGATCAAGGTCATGATCCCATGGCTCACACTGTCTATTGATTAGCCAATGCACTTCCTGTCTGGTTGAGATAGGGAGAGATTGTCTCAAAAAAAAAAAGTATAGGTTTACCTCAAATGATCACAGAAGCTTTTTAACGTAATGGAAATAGTATTGGGCTTGTAATGAAAAGACTTAGTTTTGAAGTCTGCCCCTGGTGACTACTTGTGTAAGCTTGGGTTAGCCACTGTCCTTCTCTAGGGCTAGTTTTCATCTGTGAAATGTCAGAGTTGGAGTGCATTTCCTTTCAGCTTTAAATCTAAGGTCCCTTGATCCTATGGTCAGACTTCCATAGTATCATTGATGTTGGGTTGTTTGCCTAAGTCACAAATTAAATCAGGGGTTGATAAGTGTTTGGGGAGTCATGGATTCCTTTGGCAGTCTGGTAAAGCCTATGGGTTCCTCTCAGGATAATGTATTTCAATGTATAACCAAAACATCTATAGGATTACAAAGGAAAACAATTAGATGAAAATAAAGATGTCATTCTCTGCTCATCTACCCCAACCAAGTTCATGGGTCCTCTGAAATTTCTCCATATATCCTAAATTAAGGTCAGCAGTAATCTGGTTGAACTGCAGCAGGGTTAATTCTTTTGATCATTAATTTGGTGATGCTTCCAATGCCAGCATTGGTAAGGATAGAAGGAGCAGCATCCTGTTATACTGTTTCACATGACACTGTGCTTGTGAATTAACTATGTTAAGAGACAAAGGCTGTGTTTTTTCCCTAAAGCTTTATTTCAAGTAGATGGGTATACAACTAGAAATGTGCAAAAAGACTCAGATAAAATTTGATTTAGACTAAAATAAATATTAAAGAACACTGCAAACAGAAGATGAAAGATCCTGAATCTAATATATATTTTAGAATTCAATAGTTACTCTTTGATGACAGAGATTGTGTCATATACTTGTTCTATATTCCCCCATGGTGCCCAGAGTAGTGTTAGAGTCATAGTTGGGACTCAATAAAAATGTATTGCAATGAACTGAATAATTATACTTTATTTTAAAATCTTGTCAGGGGATATTTCTTTTCCTGTCTCTGGGTATCCCATTATAAGAAATAATAATATATCTCAATATTTTCCTAATTACTAAAAATATGAGAACATTAAATACTGCATGAGCCTTCAGATCCTACAGCCTCTCACTGATTTTTTTTTTGTGCTATAAGTAATTTTGGCTTGATGTTGTGTTCTATTTCGCTCTCAATCATTTTCTCCTCTCCTGTCTTCTTTCTTCTCTTCTCTCTCCTCTTGTCTCTTTCAGTGTCTCTCTCCTTCCTCTCAATTTCTCAGTCTCTGCCTCTCTGTCTCTGTCTCTCTGCCTCTATCTCTTTCTTTCCCTCTTCTTTTCTCTTCTTTCAAATTCTCTCTTTCTCTCTCTCTCTCTCTTTCTCTCTCTCTCTCTTCCATTTTTCAAGATTTCTGAAGCTTTCAGAGATTTGTCATATCATATTCTGATATGACCAAGCCTTCCCTAAAAATACCTTTTGCTGAATTAACTTATTTTAACAAAAGGAGAATACAATGAAATTGAATGAATTTCCTCAACATTTGACCAGTAAGAATTTAGATATCACTGACCCACAACCCTATTTTTGTCATCATAGTTGGATAGGATGATTAATTATTTCCAAAAGAAACCACCAAAAGCTTTGGAGTGACTTCCTCCATTCTTGCTCTGCAAGTCTTTAGCTGTGGTGAGGATTAGACCAGTTATATACTTAGTTCCTCAATTGTTCCATCTATAAAACAGCTTGTAGAAATTGTTTTGTTTTTGGAAATATTTTGTCATCCAATCCAGAGTCTAGAATAGTGGGTTGCACATAGTAAGTGCTTTCTAAAAGTTAATTGAATTGAATTGATTTGAATTGAAATAAATTATAATAATATCTTCAATTTTGCAGTCAGGAAGACCTGGGTTCAAATCTCATCTTAGTCATTTACTGTATGACACTGAGCAGATCATTTTAAAAATCTTCTTGTCCCTCATTTTCATTATCTGTAAAATGGAGGACCTCTATATTTTCTTTCAGCTTTAAGTCCATCATATGTTCCTTGCTATTCTCCCAATTCTTCGTTCAGTATTTTCTTCACTACTCAAAGCACATCACTTTTTTGACATAGTTTTTGGAAGGAAGTTTGGGAGGGTCCTTCTTGAAGTCAGCCATGGATTTCTCCCTGCCTTGGTTATGAATTTGTCAGGTCAATAGAGCAGCAATTCCAGGGCTGATGTTGAAACATCTGAAGCTTTCTCTTTCGCAATGCACACAAATATCCGCTTGTGCCCCCACAGAAGGAAATCAGCCAAGTGACTCATAAAATTCTGAGCTCACAGCCTACTGGATAAGCCTCTTAAGCCATCTGTTTCAAACAACCCACAATTCAGTCGCCAATCTTAGTTTTTTAACCTTGACTCTCTGCATCCCTCCTGTTCCATTCCCCCATGATTAGATCTCCCTGATACCTTGACCCAGCTTGTTAACACTTCTACTCATCCCTGTTCAAAGATACATGAAGCAAACTGGAATACATTTCTCTTTATTTCCCCTGCTACTCCTACTTTATTCCTATACTGTACTTCTTGGTATCTTTTCCATAGAAAACCCAGGTGGTGACCATCTTGCTTGTCTGACCTATATCTACCAGGATACCCTGTGAAAGGAAATTCTGCTTGATAATTATCTTATTCTAGTGGTCAGGAAAGAAGCCAGCTCAATCCATTATCCTAGTACATTCTTTCATCTCTTTCCTATCTCATAGTAACCATGGCCATCTTTCCCTTGATGTACTTCATCATAGATTTGTCATTCTTAGAGGTCCAGGATGCAAACTTGATTGTGATTCCTACTTTGATAAAAATGACTCCTTCCCTTCTTTGTACCAGTTCCTTTTTCACCACTCAATTATTCCTACAGAGAATCTTTTGTCTTCATTGACTTTTCTCCCACAATTCACATCATGTATCATATTCCATGCTACTGGAGGTTGAGGTGCCTCTGGTGTGTGTGTGTGTGTGTGTGTGTGTGTGTGTGTGTGTGTGTGTATGTATATATATAAATTCTATGAACCAAGGTCTATGTTTTATTGAAACTGTGTCTCCTTTCTTCCTGGAATAGTGCTCTGCAAACAGCAGATACTTGATAATTTTTTTCAGTTGAATTGAAATGATGCCTGTGATCCAGAGGAATAGAACTAGGATATTGATTAAGCCATTAATAGTATCCCTAATTTCTATATTGATATGGAACTAGCATCAATGGGCTTTACTCTTGGGTGTTGATAGTGGGAGTTAGTGTTCTTATTCTTTGGTAGTTCTTGCATTTATCCTTTGAGATCCATTCTACCTGAACTTTGTTTTACTGCCTTCCACCAAGACCTGCCATCTTGGTTGCCACCTCAAGAGTTCTGTTGCTATGGCAACTCATCTTTCTCTCTGACCTCCATTTGGGATAAAGGATGTATTTACCCAGGAATGGTCTGCTCCCTCTTCCCATTACTGTTTTTAGGCTGATCTGTGAGCTGCAGCTGCCATTGCCTTTCTCTTTCTCAACCAAATCTGTTCCAGTTTCAATAATTCTGAATTCTCGCTCTATCTCCATAAGCCCTTGCTCCATCCCTCCCAGGAATCTCTAGGAGGGGATGCTTGCTTTAGAACATTGTGATTTTTGTCTCTGCCTCAGATTCCTATCATGCTAGGGACTCACACAGTATAGTAGTATAACCTCACTTCTGCCAGTACCTAGTATTTTCTATGATGAGACAGTGGATTTGTTGTGCCTATTGGTTAATTTGTTCAACTTGAAGGGAGGCAGTGTGGGAGCAGTGTAAAGTACAAAGAGCACTGGCTTTGAAATCAGAAATCTTTGGATTAAATCCTATACTTTCAGTGTGATCCTGGAGACGACATTTAATGTCTCCCAGCCTCAGTTGCTTCATTTGTAAAATGAGTGGGTTGGATTTCATGATCTGTAAAGTCCTTTCCAGCTTTAAATGCTGTGCTTTTGAAAAGTTGACCCTTTTCTCTTTTCCTTTTACACAGGCATCCTCCACCCTTCTTCCCCTTCCCTCCCTGACCCAGGACCATTTATTCCTGCCTCATGGAATTCAGCGATCAGCATTCATCGAAGCCAATTCTCCTATAGCATATCATTGTTTCCTGACCATAGGCCTGCCAGAGGTTAGAAATAACAGGTTCTTTAAAGTAATAGCATGCCTACATTTACAAAACATGCTTTAAAGTGAGCATTATTAGAGAGAAAACCCCGAAATCTTACTTTGAATTTTACAGACCTAAATAAATTCCAACACTAGAGAACTGATGAACTACTGTTAGCTGCTTATTTTGTACTCAGAATGAAATAGCTTCTGCTCCTTAGGGTTGTTGAAACCAAACACTTTAAAACCCACTTCTTTAGTTGCAGACTTCAGGGAAAATCGTAGTTTTTGGTGCATAACATAACTGTGAAAAAGAGTGTGGGACGCCTCAAAGAGCCTCATTCAAATGTACACATATACACACATACTTACACACAGACATATACAGACACACAAACACATAGAGTTATTGTAACCAGAAAAGGACATGGCTAAAAATCCTCTTACTGATGAAAATGAATGAAAGAGCACTTGTCTTTTGAGGCACACAATAAAAGAAACCTATAAAATGTGTGTGATGCAGTGTCCCAGGAATCAATTATGTAATTTTGTACAATCATATCAGGTAGAGTATCAGCCCATTACTGGAGCACAGAGCTTTCAAACCTAATGGAGACTGTTTGACGTTACTGGGCTAGCTGCCAAAGGCCCATTTCCAATTGCCAACACGACAATTATTGACAGGGACGTGTACAGGCAGGCACGGATTTTTCAAGGAAATAATGTCAATACCTTTCCACTGAGCTTTAAGCTAAAAATCAAGGGAAAAAAAGACTAGAATCCTTATGGACTTCGTGTCTATTGTTCCTTTATGTACAAATGAAAGGAAGCCTATCCCAGGAGAGTAAAGGTGAGAGTAAAGTACTATAAATAACCATGGGTAAACCAATAGGTTAGAAGTAAAAAGTCAGAGATTTCAATACAGCTCCAAATACTGAAGAAATACCTCTGCCTTCAGTTTCCCCTTCATTCAATTTATTATGCACATCATTATTAGAAAATAACATTTTCATTAGGTTATTCACTTGCTCAAGAATTCAGTAACTCGCTGCTACTGGACTTTTAAACTACATTCAAACCCCTGCATTGAGAAACCTCTGCTTCTCTCTCTAATTTTATTTTCTATTGTATGTCCTATTGCTCTCCTCTAGGAACCCTCAATTCAGGTCAATATATTTAACTCCTCCAATATGTGCTGTGCTTATTTCCATTTCTATTCCTTTGTTTTCATCCACTTTTGCCAACTCAAGTTCTTCCCACTTCTCAAATTCAACTGACATCTCAACTCTTCCATGAAGTCTTTCCTGATTACCAGGAAGTTTTTCTGAGATGACCACAAAATATCATTGACATTTAGAAGAGACTGTAGAACTACTCCAGAAAATTCTTGAAGCTCCTGATTTTTAATGTGCAGATGAAATGGGAATTTGCTAGTTGTGTGCCATTGATTCCAAAATATGACCCAAATAAATCTGTCACATTTGGAAAAGTGGTAGTTGATATCCTATTATTAGGCTTTGAAAACATGAGCTAAATAAGATGTAATTTTATTTTCTTGACCATGCTAGCTTTCTCTTCACCCTTTTGGCACTTGAAGTCAGTATCAAAAATGTTATTTTCTGGCTTAAATTTTTTGATGTTCTAATTAGATGGTATAACTCTTAAAAATAGGAACTTTGTCATCTAAGGACAGCATAAAGGGGTATATTTTGCTTAATGTAAATAAAGTTTAGCAGCAATTAGAATTATCCAAAAGAAAATGGATTTCCTCAAGAGACATTGGATTCTCCTTCAGGAAAGTTTCCAAGTGTAATTTGGAAGACCACTTTTTAAAGAATGTTGTAGAAGGGAATTTTTTTTTCAATAAAGGTTGGACTAGATATCCTCGGAGGTCCTATACCATGTATCATTCTGTGATACTGTAATTCTTCTGTATCCCCACATAAAGTAATTGTTGAAATGCATCATCTTCCCTTGAATCTCTAGAGTTGGTTTTCACTGGAAATAACATTCCTTTGACGGCCACAAATTAAAGCAAGTTCCCTAGCTCTGTTGTAGTCCAAATGAAAAGCTTCAATTATTGGTAGAGAAAGTAAGGGCAAATGTAGAGGAAAGTTCTGCTTTCCAAGGCATAGAATGTAATGTAATCCAACCCAAATTTCAGTATCACAAGGTAGGTCCTTCAGACCACAAGGAATTATTAAGCACTTACAATATGCCAGGTACTACTGTACTTAGTTCTGGGAATGATACAAGAAAGAAGGAAAAAAAAAAACAAAATACAGTCTCTGCTCTCAAGGAACCTACATTCTTTTTTTAAAGAGAGTATTTTTTTTAATTAAAGCTTTTTATTTTCAAAACATATGCATGATTTTTCAACATTGAAAAAGCCTTTTGTTCTAAATGTCCCACCTTCCCCCACCTCTAGCTCACAAGTAATCCAATATATGCTAAACATGTTAAACTATGTGTTAAATCATATATATATATATATAATATATATATATATATAATTATACAATTATCATGCCACACAAGAAAAATCAGAGCAAAAAGGAAAAAAAATGAGAAAAAATAAAAGGCAAGCAAACAACAACAAAAAGAGTGAAAATGCTATGCTTTCCCTCACTCAGTTCTTCATTCCAAAATCATTGGAACTGGCCTAAATAGGCCACATTCATTAGAATTGATCTTCATATAATCTTGTTGTCATGTACAATGATCTCCTGGTTCTGCTCATTTCACTCAACATAAGTTTATGTAAGTCTCTCCAGATCTTTCTGAAATCATCCTGCTGATCTTTTCTTGTAGAACAATAATATTCTATAACATTTATATACCATAATTTATTCAGCCATTCTCCAACTGATGGGCATCTGTTCAGTTTCCAGTTTCTTGTCCCTACAAAAAGAGCTGCCACAAAAATTTTTTGCACATGTGGGTCCCTTTCCCTCCTTTATGATCTCTTTGGGATATAAGCCCAGTAGAAATACTGCTGGATCAAATGATATGCACAGTTTGATAGCCCTTTGGGCATAGTTTCAAATTGCTCTCCAGAATGGTTGGATCCATTCACAACTCCACCAACAATGCACCAGTGTCCCAGTTTTCCCACATCCCCTCCAACATTTGTCATTATCTTTTCCTGACATCTTAGCTGGGGGACACAGCATGCAAGCAATTTGGTACATACCAGTTACATTGAATACAAATAGGAGGATTGAAAAAAAAGCTTTCAGAATTGTCACTTAAGAATTCTTTGGTAACTGAAGAGACAGACAGAGACAGAGAGAGAGAGAGACACAGAGAGAGAGAGAGAGAGAGAGAGAGAGAGAGAGAGAGAAAAGAAAGTAATTCCTGTTGAATCTTGAAATTGGAAGACAGACTAGCAGAAGGTTTAGAAGAGAGAAAGAAGTGAAGATACTGATTAGTCACAAAAGGGACAATAACAAGCAGAGATATTTTTTAAATGTGGAAGAGACAAGAATATTTTTGTAATTTAGCAAGGAAATTACCAGTACAGAGGAAAAGATTGAAATTCAATGAGAAAATTTTCACTTTCTTGTTTTAGCTTATTTGGAGGGAGAAGGGAAACAATATGACTAATACAGCAATGTTACTCACATGACATGTGTAATTGATATATTATTGCTTGCTTTTTTTTAAAGGATAGGGGGTAGACTGGAGGAAGGAAAATAACTTAGAGTTTAAATTTTGAAAAATGATAAAAAGAAACAAGTATTGTTAATTTTTAAAAAAATTCATTTTGAGAGTGGGAATGATAGAAATGAAGAAAATGGGATGGAATGGGATTAAGTATGTTCATAGAGAGGTTTGCCTTGAGAAAAGCTCATTCTAATTGATAGTTCGTGCTTGTGGAACAAGGAAAAGTTAAATGTTATTTATTTCTCTGGGATCTCTGAGTAATTTCTGAACAGTGAGTTTCTCTGATCCAGCAATAGAGAGCGTATGACTGTCATTTCCTAGGAAATGAAGTTTGAAGAACATATCCCTTGGGGTATATTGTCTTACCTTCAAATTCTAAATCCCTTGTGCCTGAAGAAGCTATCTAAGTGGTATAGAAATTAGAGGGTCAGATTTGAAATCAGGAAGATTCATCTTCCTGAGTTCAAATCCAGCTTAAGACACTAGTTATATGAATCTGATCAAGTCACAACTTCTGAATTGACTTCAGAAGTTCCTAGTTTTTACATTGAGTGAGTATAAATAAGCCAAAATCATTATTTTCCATGATTTGAACTTCAGTCTGTGGGAGTCCAGAGGATCATATTTAATTTATCATATTCAGGTTTGGGCCCCACATTTGAGAAAGGACTTTGATTAACTTGGAGAGTTTCCCTTACACCTCACTTGCTCCCCTCTGTGCATTCTACAGTCTAGAGACCCTGACTTTCTTGCTGAGCCTCACATAACTCCTCTCCATCCTCATAACTCAGTTCCTTTTCACTGGGTGTCCCCTCTTGACTTCTTTTGGCTTCTCTCAAGATTGAGCTCAGATCTCACTTTCAGCAAGTGGTCTCTCCATTTCCTCTCCATTGTTAGTCCTTTACCTCTGAGATTATGTTCCATCTACTCTCTCTCTTGTACTTACAAAGCTGTTTGTATATTGTCTTTTTCATTTGAATGTGAACTTCTTGAAGGAAGGGACCATGTTTTTGCCTTTCTTATATTGTCGTCACTTAATACAATATCTGGCATTTAATACGAATTTAATAAATGCTTATTGATTGACTGATTGACAGATGGACTCTCCTTCATTGGAGATGTTTAAACACTTGTCAGTTGTATTTTAGTGAGGGTTTCTTTTTTGACTATAGGTTGGACCAGATAACTGTCAAGGCTCCTACCACTTTTAAAATTCTAAGATTCTGTGGGATGGAAGAAAGGAAGGAAATAAGCACTTATTAAATGACTACTATGTGGCAGGTGCTTGCTAAACATTTTGTAAATACCTTGCCTATTTTTCATAACAATCCTGTGAGATAGATAAAATAATTTTATAGATGAGTAATCTGAAACAAACAGAAACTAAGTGACTTATTCATGATCATGCAGCTGGTGTCTGAGCCAGGATTTGAACTTAAGCTTTTCCTGAACCCGGGCCCAGTATTTTATCCACTATGCCATCTAGTTGCCATGGGATATGACTTATGGGTTACACACACACACACACACACACACACACATATAGTAGGAGTTTTAGCAACTGATTAGACAGTTGGTCTGCAACATGATTGATCTTTCTTATTACAGAAAACTACTCTAAAAATCAATGTAGTTCTCAAATATGATAAAACAAAACTACTAAAGGAATGCAAAGTAAATAGTGTCACTAGAGTATCATAACAAACTTTCTTATTAGTCACCTAATCTAATATCACTCTGTCTCCAAAAAGAAAAGCTTGATTGGTGTCCTAGTTTTTGAACAAATAGGGAAATAGGCAAAGGTGAATTGTTCTGTCTATAAAATCAGTGTGTCTATAAAATCAGATGAATCAGGAGACTTCTGAGGGGTGAATGAGAACATTGGGAATCCCCTGTGGAAAACAAGTTGCTGGGATTCTTAGTGTAGAGCCCATGAGTGACTTGAATTTTGATTTATTTATTGGGACTCTGGGTACCTAATAGTTTTAATGTGTCCTACTTGTTATGTGTCATGTTTATCACATAAAATTCCTGTGGGATCTTTAATTTGTGGGATATATGGTTATTTAGCCTTATATACCTATATAATGGGTCTGTGCTTAAAAGCTCCACTTCTATATGTAATGGGCCAAACAGGAAGTTTTGAAGACAGTCTTGGGAGAACTAGGGATGAGAAAGCAAAGGTGGGATGGATTGTAACTGCAGCATTTCACTGAGAAAACATTCCCCCACCTATTCTACATCCTATTCCCAAAGCCAGATTTCTTGCTTGATTTTAAAGTAATATTCAATATCTTTCATTATTTGATAGACAGTTCCTGCATTATTATAGTCTCAAACATCCATCTCAATGACTCCTTTCCTTTCCAGAGAGAGATTCATCACTTCCTGCACAGACAATTGGGATAAAAAATACTTAGGGTATGTCCATGTTAGCCAAAACCAAAAATAAAAATAGGATGTGTAATATTTCCTGAAGCATGATTTTCCCTCATTTCAAAGAGTACAGAAATTCAAATTTCTGGAGTTATATTAAACTCTAGAATGAACTAACTGCAGGGTGGATGTATTTCCAATTGCTTTGCCCTATTGTTGTTTGTCCTTTGTTCTTGAAAACACCATGTCATCAGAAAGCTAATGCAAGTAAACTGGATTTGAGGGAGGGAGGGCAAAGTCACCTGCCTCACTTTACCCTCCAGACCCATCTGGGTCCAGTAGCCAGATAGAGAGCAAGTCACCTGGAGATTACCTTATGCAATGAGAAGAGACCCTTTTCTCATCATAATTCCATAGAGCTAAGCCCACACAAGAATTAAAACCAGCAATCATTGCACAAAGGGAATTGTTAATTGAGAAAATGGTGGCCTTATACACCTGACCAGATCATCTTATTTTTCAACTTTATCTTCCCTTGATGATATTGTCATAAGTTTCTTATGTCAAATGTTATAATAGCTTCTTTTAGGCACCATATATCTCCCCATTTCTTTCTGCATAATTTTAATTTTCATTTCTCTAGGAACTAAGAAATTAGGTGGCACAATGGAGAGAGTATTAGATTAGAATGAGGAGGACCTAAGTTTAAATCCCACCTCAGATATTTATTAACTCTATGATCTTGGATCAGTCACGGTAACCTCTAACTGGGTTTTGGAACTAGAGTTAAGAAGACCTGAGATTAACCTCAGACAATAACCATGTGGCCCTGGAAAGTCACTTGAACTCTTTTGGTCTCAGTTTCCTCAATAGTAAAATGAAGATAATAGCATTTACCTTCTAGAGTGATTGTAAAGAAAAAAAATTAAGATAATATTTGTAAAGCATTTTGCAAAATGCAAAATTCTATATAAAATGTAAGTTATTTTTAGTATTTTATGCTTCATAGACTTATAAAAATACTCATAAAATATTAGTATTAAAAAATTAGACCTTTGTTTCAGAAAGAACATTGGGGTTTGGTAAACCCTTATAAGTTGATTAAATTAATCTGTCACCCTTTCTTCTCCTCTTTAATTCTGGGTCCATCTCATCCATTTGTACTGCCTTTGATACCCCACACACCTGTGGTTCATACACACACACAGATATAAATATGTGTATATCTCTCTATATATGCACACATAAAATATAATCATGTATGTTATAATATACCTAGATAAGTGTGTAAAATAAACATGATACTATATATAACATAGAATGTACAATATGGAGGCATCAGATGGAGAGGAAGAGGTAGAATTATTATCCCCAATCTCTGCACTGACCTTTTTTGCTCAAAACTTAAAATACTTTGTTAATATGATTTTTAAGAAATGAATTTCTAGTTGTCTTTAACATAATCTTAAAATTTATCTGGAAACAATAGTTAACTTAAAAAAAAACTATAAGGGGAAAATTTCTCTATGTATGCCCACATATGATATATATATATATATATATTATTGTATGTATATGTATGTGCAGTATAGGAAATAGCCATTGTTTATCCACTTAGTTACTTTTATTTTCTTTTGCTTAGGTCTAATGTTTTTCAGTGGTTGCAGATTTTGAATATCACCAAATTTTTCATGAAAAAAATATTTCTGCTATATGAGAGACAGACATAAATATTCAGCATTTTCAGACTCCTGTTTTCTAAAAGTTGGGGTTGGGAGTGGAAGACAGCATAAGTTGTTCAAGGGCACAAAAGGATAATTATCTTGAATAATGAAAGAAAGAGAATGTATCTTTTTCTTAACACCTAAATTTGATATTACCTTTAGTGATTCAAGGAGGGAAGCTTCTTATTCCTATGGTAATATTAGTTGATATCCCTTCCTCCCTCTTTCCCTCCCTCCCTTCCTTCATCCTTTCATCCCTCCATCCTTCCATCCCTCCCTCCCTCCATCCATCCATCCTTCCATCTCTCCCTCCCTCCCTCCCTCCATCCATCCATCCATGTGTCTATCTTTATCTATCTACCAACTCTATAACATATTAATATTAATAAAGACCTTTAATATGCTATCTGATTTGATTCTCATTTTATGGAATACATTTTGACTTGCAAAGAACTGTACAGATAATCTTTTATTTGATCCTTACAATAGCTCTGTACAATTCTAATCCATATATTACAGATTAGGACACAGAGTCAGGGATTAAATGATTTGCCCAAACACATAGCTTCTTAGTGTCTGAGTTGGGATTTGAACCCTTCATTCTGAACTGCATATCTAGCACTCCATCTATCATGCCATGCTTTCTTATAAAGTCAATACATAATCCAGATTCTTTGTGACTATCATAGGGCTATAAATATGGTTGAAGGAAGTCATTAGGTCATTATCTTTTCTTACCGGCTAGGAAGAGAATTCTTCTTTTCTGTCTATGAGGAATGGAGAGTGTGTGTATGTATGCTCATGTGTAACTTTGGATGATGCTTTGCCATTACTTTCCCCATCAGCCAGGGAAATTCCAAGCCAAATAAACATCTGAAAAAAGATGACTCTGTCATCAGATGTCGAATTATACATAGTTTCCTTAGAAGTTTTCTGAGTCTTTTCTAAGTGGTGATATGCTGACAATATATAGATCAGAATATCACAGATTTTTTGTTTTTAAGATCACCAGAAAAATTCACCAAGTTATTTATCTACAGGAAAGAATTGTTGCTACTGACTTCCATACTCTTCTTGGTAGTGCATTTCTTTCAGCCTTCATAAAAGTTATAATCCGTCATCCTAAGCTTTCTCCACTTTCCTCAATAGTCTTTCCTCACCTCAAAGCTCCTTGGTAGAATTTGTCACCCTTAAAGAGTTATTTGTGTTTATTCACCTGATGATTCAAAATCTGTTGAAGGAAGGAGGAGATGATAGGCTTACTAACCCTAGCCTTTCTGCTGACCCTTTCTATACAAAACCCAACTTATTGTGTGTTATTACTTTTTTAAAAAAGATGTTTATATTTTTTTCACTCTGATCTCCAAGATGCATCTGGAAAAATAGTACACTTAAACAGAAAACGTTAAGGGAAAGTTTGTGCTAATATATATTTCAACAAAGTTTTTTGGAGAGAAAGAATGATTTCCAAATTGTTTGAGATAGTCAGCTCAGCTCTATTATATCTCTATAGCAGCAGGATATAACAAAGCTAAAGATTTCAGGCAATTTTGACACCTTAAAGCAGGACTGCTAGCAGTGCACAGGCTTTTAAATCCAAAGAGAATTCATCCTGCTCACTTATTATCTTCTCCATCTTCAAAGGAACAATGTCTCTTTTTCAATCTTTTTGCTTTGCTGTGAAACCATGGGAAGTGATTGACTTTTAGAAATCCTCTATGTACACAATCAGGCAGAAAAGGGATATTAGTGCAGTTAGGGGCTATGAGTTCAAATTCTCATCTCTTTGTGTCATTCTCCCCTTTGCCCAAACAGAATTGACAAGGGCAGAACAAACAATGAAGGGGCTACTGTGTGTAGCCACACATACTTCCTTGTTGAGATCCTGTGGCCTGAAGTTTTTTAAGAAAAAAAAAAAGGATTCTTTCATTTCCTGCTGTTGTTGTTGCTCCCTACCTCCCACCTTTTAAATTCTGTGCCTTCCAGAATTTCATTGGATGGTGTATTCAGAAGCAGAAGGCATTCTTGTGATAAGCTTTATGAACTAAGAAAATGAATGGTCAATAAAGCCTCATGCTTGAGGTCTTGTACTGATGTATGGTGTGCCCTGGACTCCATTGCACTAGTCAGAGAATTTGTGAATTAGTCACTAGTGAATTAGAACTAGTGAGAGTGTGAATTTTGGTGGAAACTTTACTCATTCTCTACTAGCATGGAAGGTAATGGCTAGAACTGAACTTGGGGATTATATTGTCCTAGGTCTTTATTTGACAGATGAAGAACCCCAAATCCAGAGAGACAAAGCAAATTATCCATGATTCCACAGCTAATTAGCAAAAGAACCAAGACTAGAAATCAGGTCTCTTTCCTTATCCTAATTGATGTCACCAATATTTGAATGCTGGAGAAGATTCACTTGAAAAATAGAGCTGCATTGAAATCCTAACCCTGGGATTGTTAGTTTACACAAGTGATTTAGCTTTCCTAGGCTTCAGTTTCTTTATATTGAATGGCTTGAAATAGATGGCTTCTGAGGTCTTTAAGCTCTAGAGATATGAGCCTGTAATCAATAATGTGATTTCTTAGCAAAATGTTACCATTTATCAAGGATGCATTAAATTCTTTTTAAATTGCTGGCACCTTGTTAGTTTTGGAGAATATATTTTCTTTTTTAATAATTTCACTTTCTAAAAGTGAGACTCCCTGCCCTCAAGGAAGCTACATTCTTTCAAGGAAATAAATATGTATAGTCTCTCTGGATGTATTTGTGTGTGTGTGTGTGTGTGTGTGTGTGTGTAATCTATAAATTATTATAAATATTTGGGGAAAGGGTGGAATACCAATAGCTAAGGGGACTATTTGCTTTTTTGCTTATCTCTTAATTGCTAAATTCATTGACTTTTTCTCAGTCCTCCTCCTTCTTGACCTTTCTGCAGCATTTGACTCTGTGTAGCATCTCTATTTCTTACTGGAAGCTCCCTTCTTCCTTAGTTTTCATGATCTTGCTCCTTCCTAGTTTGCCTCCTTCTCATTTGACCACTCCTCAGAATTCTTTGTTGGAGTATCATCTATATAATACCCCTTAGAGTGAGATTGTGTCTGCCCCACCCCCCAAGAGTCTTTCCTGAACTTTCTTCTCTTTCTCAGTAATCTCTTCAGACTTCATAGGAGTACCAATGATTTTCTGATTTGTAAATCTAGTTTGACTTTCTTCTGATCTCCATTCTTATATTACCAAATATAGGCAACCAGAAATCCCGAAGGCATCTTAAACATGGAACTTACCTTTCCTCCATCCCAATCCACCTCTCTTCCCTACTTTTCTGTTTCTATTGTGAGTATTATCAACTTTCTGTCTACGTGATAAGTTGCCAATTGATTCAAATACATTCTGTTTTCTCCACTCATACAATCATCACCCTCATTGACTTTCAGCTGGACTATTACTATAATCTTCTAATAGGACTCATAGTTTTCAGTCTTTCCCTTTTCCAATCTGTCATTCACACAGCTGTCAAAATAATCTTCCTAAGGCACAAATCTATGTCACTCATCTTCTCAAGAACCCCCAATGGATCCTTCTAGGATAAAATAGAGACAGACTATTCAGCTTGATGTTTTCAGTTTTCTTCATGTATTACTTATTCCACATATCTACATAACTCCATTCCATTTTTTTTTTTTTTGCCTCTGTGTCTTAGTGCAGTGTCTGGCACATAGGGGGTGCTTAATAAATAAAGATGGTTTGACTTTGAATAGGCTGAAATCTCTCAAGCTGATTGTGAAATCCTTGAAAGTAGAGACTCTATAATAGTCCCTTGTATCCTCTAGCAAAATGTTAAACACAGTGCCTGGCTCATGATAGGTGGTTAATAAATATTGACTGTTGACTTCCTCTTCACATTCCTCTAATAGAATTCTTCAGATTTTAAAAAGCATGGATTTTAGATAAGCCTTTGGTAAATCTGATTAGAAAAAGGAGGGAGGAAAATGAAATTAGTAGTCTTAAAATGAAAAGGAGAACTTTCCACCAATGAAGAAATTAAGAAATAATAAGGAGTTATTTTGCTCAACTTTATGCCAATAAATTTGATAACCTAAGTGAAATGGATGACTACCTCCAAAAATACAGACTTCCCAGACTAACAGAGGAAGAAGTAAATTGCTTGAATAGTCCCATTTCAGAAAAAGAAATAGAACAGGCAACTAAACAACTCCCTAAGAAAAATCCCAGGACAGATGGATTTAATGAATTTTACAAACATTTAAGAACAATTGGCCCCAATGCTATATAAATTATTTGATAAAATAGGGACGAAGGAGTCCTACCAAATTCCTTCTATGACACAGACATGGTACTGATACCTAAACCAGGTAGGCTGAAAACAGAAAGAAAATTATAGACCAATCTCTAATGAATATATGCAAAATCTTAAATAAGATATTAGCAAAAGACTACAGAAAATCATCTCCAAGATAATACACTATGATCAAGTAGGATTTATACCAGGAATGCAGGGCTGTTCAATATTAGGAAAACTATCAATATAATTGGCCATGTCAATAACCAAATTAACAAAACCATATGATCATCTCAATAGATGCAGAAAAAGCATTTATAAATCCAACATCCATTTCCTATTAAAAACACTTGAGAGTATAGGAATAATGGACTTTCCTTAAAATAATCAGCATCTATTTAAAACCATCAGTAAGCATCATATGTAATGGAGACAAACTCAACCATTCCAATAAGATCTGGTGAAACAAGGTTGCCCACTACACCGTTACTATTTAATATTGTATTAGAAACACTAGCTATAGCAATAAGAGCTGAGAAAGAGATTAAAGGAATAAGAATAGCAATGAGGAAGCCAAATTTACTCTTTCCGATGACATGATGGTATACTTAGAGAACCCCAGAGATTCTGCTAAAAGTTATTAGAAATAATCCACAACTTTAGCAAAGTTGTGGTTATAAAATAAACCCACATAAGTCATCCAACATTCTTATATATCACTAACAAAATCCAACAGTCAGAGTTACAAGAGAAATTCCATTTAAAGTAACTACTGATAATATAAAATATTTAGGAATCTATCTGCCAAGGGAAAAATCAGAAACTTTATGAGCAAAATTACAGACCACTTTTAACACAAATTAAGTCTGATCTAACCAATTGGAAAAATATTAAATGCTCTTGATAGGGCGAGCAAATATAATAAAAGATGACAATATTACCTAAACTAATCTATTTATTTACGCTATACCAATCAGACTCCCAAAAACTATTTTAATGACCTAGAAAAATAACAACAAAGTTCATATGGAAAAACAAAGGTCAAAATTTCAAGGAATTAATGAAAAAAAATCAAATGATGGTGGCTTAGCTGTACCAGATCTAAAACTATACTATAGAGCAGCAGTTACCAAAACTATTTGGTATTGGCTAAAGGAATAGATTAGTTGATCAGTGGAATAGATTAGGTTCCAAGGATAAAACAGTCAACAAATATAGCAACCTAGTCTTTGACAAACCCAAGATCCCACTTTTGGGATAAGAACTTACTGTTTGATAAAAATTGCTGGGAAAATTGGAAACTAATATGGCAGAAACTAGGCATTGATCCATACTTACCTAAAGCCAAGATAAGGTCAAAATGGGTTCATGACCTAGGCATAAAGAATGAAATTATTAATAAATTAAGAGGAACATAGGATAGTTTACCTCTCAGACCTGTGGAAGGAAGGTTTTATGACCAAAGAGAACTAGAGATCATTACTGATCACAAAATAGAAAATTTCGATTATACCAAACTGAAAAGTTTTTTGTACAAACAAAACTAATGCAGACAAAGATTAGAAAGGAAGCAATAAACTGGAAAATATTTTTACAGTCAAAGGTTCTGATAAAGGCCTCATTTCCAAAATATATAGAAATTAACTCTAATTTATAAAAAATCAAGCCATTCTCCAATTGAAAAATGGTCAAAGGATATGAACAGACAATTCCTCAGATGAAGAAATTGAAACTATTTCTAGTCATATGAAAAAGATGCTCCAAGTCATTATTAATCAGAGAAATGAAATTAAGACAACTCTAAAGATACCACTACACACCTGTCAGATTGGCTAAGATGACAGGAAAAATAATGATTGATTGTTGGAGGGATGTGGGAAAACTGGGACATTGATTCATTGTTGGTGGACTTGTGAACAATCCAACCATTTTGGAGAGTAGTTTGGAACTATGCTCAAAAAGTTATCAAACTATGCATACCCTTTGATCCAACAGTGTTACTACTGGATTATATCCCAAAGAGATTATAAAGAAGGAAAGGGACCTGTATGTCACAATGTTTTGTAGCCCTTTTGTAGTGGCTAGAAACTGGAAACTGAATGGATGTCCATCAGTTGGAGAATAGCTGAATAAATTGTGGTATATGAAAATTATGGAATATTACTGTTCTGTAAGAAATGACCAACAGGATGATTTCAGAAAGGCCTGGAGACTTAACGAACTGATGCTAAGTGAAATGGCAGGACCAGGAGATCATTATATACTTCAACAACAATACTAGATGATGACCAGTCCTGATAGAATCTGGCATCCTCAACAACGAGATCAACCAAATCATTTCTAATGGAGCAGTAATGAACTGAACTAGCTATACCAGAAAAAGAACTCTGGGAATGACTAAAAACCATTACATTGAATTCCAGTCCCTATATTTATCACACCTGCATCTTTGATTTCCTTCACAAGCTAATTGTACAATAATTCAGAGTCTGATTCTTTTTGTACAGCAAAATAATGTTGTGGTCATGTATACTTATTTGTATCTAAGTTATATTTTAATATATTTAACATCTACTGGTCATCCTGCCATTTAGGGGGGAGGGTGGGGGAGTAAGAGGTGAAAAATTGGAACAAGAGGTTTGGCAATTTTAATTGTAAAGTTACCCATGTATATATCCTGTAAATTAAAGGCTAAATAAAAAAAAAAAAAAAAAAAAAAAAAAAAGCATGGATTTGCCAATCATTATAGGAAGACTTTGCTAATCCCTATAGTTAGTATTCTCTCTCCTTCTCCCTGTTCCCCTTTCCCTCTCTTTCTCCTTCACCCTTTCCTTTTCCTTTTTCCTTCTCTTCCCTTCCCTCCTTTCTTCTTCCTTCTCTCTCTTCTTCCCTCTCCTCTTCTTTCTTTCTTATCTCTCTTCCCTTACCTCAATCTCTTATCTCTATCTGCCTCTCTCCCTTCTTCCCTCCCTCTCTTCCTCCCTTTCCTCCTCCCTTCCTCTCTCCCTCTGTTCCTTCCTTCTCCCTGTATTCCTTCCTTCCTTCCTTCCTTCCTTCCTTCCTTCCTTCCTTCCTTCCTTCCTTCCTTCCTTCCTTCCTTCTCTCTCTCTCTCTCTCTCTCTCTCTCTCTCTCTCTCCTCTCTCTCCTCAAATTATCATGTATATACTATTAAGTTTATGTTTTACCCCTTCATAAAGAATAAACCCCTTGAGGATAGGGAGCATTTAAAATTTTGTTTTGTTTTTGTATCTCCATGGTGTCTTGAATTTGGAACAAGAATAGAAATTGTCTTCAGTAGAAAACTTTTAATCTTTCTAGTACTTATTTGTGTTTTTATCCAATTGACATAACCTAGAATCAAGATCTTTCCTTTCCCTAGATGTGCATAAACTTTGTACTTACGCTCCAGCCTATCTGGCTAGGCTTATTTAGCCTTACTCCTCTTTATATACTGTGAAATTTAAAAAAAATGGTTTACTTTTGATATTTCATCTCCACTGGAAGACTTCCCCTCAAGCCAAAAATATACCCCTTCCTCACTTCTGCCATTTTAGTTCATGTATTACCTTCTATGGGAGATTTTTCCTGACGCATCTAAGATTAATACTCTCTCTTTCCTCCAAAATATTATGTACATGCTTTTCTGTTTACCTGATATATTCCCCTATTTCCCAGGTGGAATCTATGTGACTTTGGAATAGGAATAGTTTTTTTTTTTTTTTTTTCTATCTCTTAATACCTAGGACAGGGTCTTGTACATGGTAGACAGGTGCTTAATGCATTCTTGTTGGATTTAATTAGATTAACATATGACTTTATTAGAGTAGACAACAAATCCAAAAATTATTGAAATGTAGTCATGGACTACAGAGACATAAAAAAACTACATACTACTTGCCTTATGCTCCATATCTAAGCCCTTTCTGACTTGGGTTTGCTACTACAGATTTAGAAACTGAATGAGAAGGAATTTGGGTCACTATATCTTATCTGAAAAGAAGTTAACACATTTACAAATAAGCTAGAGCTTACTGGAGATTACACACACTAAAACCCTCTTAAGGAATCCACACTCTGACAATTTTCTCATAGGAGATGTGTGCAATTTCAGATTCTAACTATGTCTATCATTTGCATTTTTCTTCTTTGAATCAGTCAACCAGCAAACATATCAAGTACCTTTTTTGCCGTTGTTCAGTTGTTATGTTCGACTTCTTCAATTGTGTCCAACTATTCACTACCCTAGTTGGGCTTTTCTTGGCAAAGATATTGAAGGAAATGATACCATTTCCTTCTCCAGCTCAATTTACATATAAGAAAACTGATGTAAACAGGGTGAAGTGACTTACTTAGAGACACAGAACTAATAAGTATCTGAGGTCTGGATTTGAACTCAAATCTTCCTGACTCCAGGCCTGATGCCCTAGCTACTACACCACCCAGTTACCCTATATTAAGTACCTACTATGTACCAAATACACACTGGTATTACATAAAAGAACAAAAAATGGTTCCTACTTATAGGAAGGTACCAGAAGAATTTATATGCATGTATATAATTAAATGCAAAATAATTTGAAAGAGACACTGGTATTTGGTTGTATCAGAAAAGACCTTATATAGGCTTGAATTGATCTTTGAAGAAAGCTATTAATTCTAAGATGAGGAAAATGTGAACCTTTTAGGAACATTAGGAAGCCTGTGCAAAGGGTCAAAGATAGGAAATAATTTACACACACATACACACACACACATACATATGGATACATATATATATATATATAATTATAGTATTTTATTCTTCCTGCAAAGATAATTTTCAACATTTACCTTTGCAAAAAGCTTGTGTTCCAAATTTTTCTCCCTTCCCTTTCAGCAAACAATCCAGTATAAGTTAATTATGTGCAATTCTTCTAAACATAAACATTATGCTGCATAAGAAAAATCATCAAAAATGAAAGAAAAAAAGCAAGCAAACAAACAATAACAAAAAGGTAAAAATACTATGCTTGGATCCACATTCAGGCTCCATAGTTCTCATCTGCAGATGGCTCTTTCCATCAAAAGTCTGTTGGAATTTCATTGAATCATCTCATTGTCGAAAAGAGCCAAGTATAGGAGATGTTATATTTTATGAGGAAGAATGAGTAAGCTCATTTGGGCTGGAGTCTAGAATCCACAAAAGGAAAATACAATAGGCCTGGAGAAATAGACTAGAGCCAGATTATGAAGGGCTTTGAATACAAAAAAAAAAAAAAAAAAATTCACATTTTGTGCTAGAGATAATTAGGAGTCCTTGATACTTCTTTTGCAGGTGGTCAGGAAGGTGGTGGGACATTAACATAGTCAGATCTGTGGTTTAGAAATATTATTCATACCACTTTCCATTGGGAGATGTGCTTGGTTCCAACTCCATGGAACACTGATCTAGGTATCTCATAGTATGTTGTTCCCCTCTCCCCAGCCCCAGACAACCTTTAATTTGTTGTCTTCCCCCATTAGATTGTAAGTTCCTTGAGGGAAGGGATTGTTTTCCCCCACCCTTCTTATTTTATTCCTAGTGCCTGGCACATATTAGGTGTTTGATTAATGTTTATTGAATTGAATTGAAGGAATATCATGTCTGAAAAGGTCCTCTAAGTCATTATTACAGATCTCTTTATACAAATATTACAAAAATTATCTATCTAGCTAATGTTTATTTTAAATGTTCTATATCAGAATTTCACAAGATAATTTTAAGTGCTATGTATTTTAATGGAATTCATAAATAGATCATTTATGAATCAGGTACTATGGTAAGTTAATATTACAATATATTCAGAATTTGGATGCTTATGAAAGTAAGACACAAAAGGCATATATACTATATATAATATACTGTTAGTATATTAGTAGAACTGTGAATTATTCCAAATATTCTAGAAAGTAAGTTGGAATTATTCTAAAAAACTAATTAAAATGATCTTATCTTTTGATTTGATACTTCAGCTAAGTGTGCACATTTATATATAGTGTACACATACTATATTTTGTATTATAATATTAATATATTCTATATTGTATTATATTATAATAATATATTCTATATCATGTAATCATACATAGTTATATAATATGTAAAATTATTATGGTATATATGTTCTATATATTACATATACCTTATGAAAATTAAAGAACAAAAAAGTTCCATATGCATCAAAATATCTGTAGTTCTTTCGGTGATAGCAAAGAAATGGAAACAAAATTAGACGGCTAAGCAAATGATGGCACATAAATGTAATAAAATATATAAAAAGTATGCCATAGTAAGAACAGAATATGGAAAATTCAAAGAAGCATGGAGAGATATGTGACATGATATGGAATCAGGAAAACAATATATATATAAGTACAAAAATAGAAAAGGAACCAATTTTTGTTATTGAGTTATTTTAGTCATGTCTGATTCTTTGTGTCCCCAGCTAGGGTTTTCTTGGCAAAGATAATGGAGGGGTTTGCCATTTTCTTCTCCAACTCATTTTACAGATGAAGGACTGAGGCAAACAATATTAAGGGACTTGCCTAGGGTCACATAGCTGGTAAGAGTTCAAGGTTATATTTGAATTTAAGTTTTACTGACTCCAGACCTGGTGCTCTAGCCACTATACTACCTAGCTGCCCAGAAACAATAACCACACAAAAATTAAAAATGAGTACTATATGATTATAATGACCAAATGGGCCCTCAAAAAAGAGATATGACAATTTGCCTTTTACCCTTCTGTAATTACAGAGATAGGGAGATTATATGTGGAACACTGCATACAGATTCAGTTGATTAGTTTTGTTGATTTTCTTTTCCTTTTTTCTTTTTTCCCTTTGTCATAAGGGATGACTCTCTGCATATCAAAAACAAGGGAGGGACATATAGGCAAAGAAGGTGTAAAAGTAAAATATGTCAATATAATTGTTTTGTTGTCTTTAAAAAAAACACAAAGTAGAGTTTGGGACTATTGTTTCCCACTTTTTAGCTTTTCTTTTGCAGATTTTTTTTGTGTGGAAAATACCATATTTTGGGAAAAAAAGGGAGGTAAGGAGGAAAACTGGGAAGTACTAAATAGAAATGATGGTTAGCAGCTGTGGATAGTATTTCTTGTTTTGGTTTGTACTTTTCCCTAATGGTGGCTGACCCTTGAAAACTTTGGAGCCACCCTTTGTTAGGCTGATATTGAGAAGAGGATAGCTATCCATCACCACACATTTTTAATAGAACTCCACCTGTAAATGGAGTGGGACATTGGTTTTTTTTCATCTCACTGGATCAGTGTTGTGTCAATTGACAGTGTGCACACTTGTGTGACAATAGTGAGATTAGTAACATCACTTTAATTGACTAAGAAATGTATTTTTGCTTCAATTAGCGTAAAAAGCATGAGAGAGAGAAAAAGAAAGACAAAGAGTGAGAGAGGAAGAGAGAGAGAGGAAACGAGGGAGGAAGAAAGAGGGAGGGAAGAAGAGAAAGAGAGGAAGAGAAAGAGGGAAGGAGGGACAGGGAAAAATAGAGGGAAGGAGGAAGGGAGGGAGAGAAAAAGGAAGGGGGAGAGAGAGAGGCAGAGAAATTTGACAATTTCACTAGAAGAATAATTCAACCTTCATTTGAGATCTGGTATAGACTCTCTCTGTGGATGATTGGGTCTGGATATTGTTTTAAAATTGGAATGTCGTCTAGTCTTTGCTCTATTGCTAAACCTCTGAACAACTGATGGTAAGCAAACTGTATCACTCATCCATTCTTCCACTTTCCTATCAATAAAAGGGAATATATTTCTTTGAAATAACTGATTAGAAAGAGAGAAAAGAACATCTAGTAGCTAGGAAGTTGTGGAATTTAAGAGCCAGTTTTTCTATGCCTGGCTCACTGAGTAGAATTTATTTTCTATGTGTATGGGTGCCTTGGTTTTCTAGCTATTAAAAATGGGTGTAAAATTTGCCACTTACCCACCTGTCAGGGATGGTGTGAGAATAAATGAGAATGTCTGAGCTGTATTTCTGCTCCTTGGAAAAAAGGTGCTATATAAATACAAAGTGTTATTTCATTACAAAAAATACTTGTATGATAACAGCATATGTTAAACTAAATTTCCTTGACCAATTTTTAAAAATACATTTTGATGTTACAATATGGTTGTGTTTATGGTTAGTTTGTGTGTATCCTACTCTCTGTCTTCTATTTTCTCACTAATATGTGGTGATACATATCAAACATTTAAGAAAAATAAAACTCCTTTAGATCTCCTATGGGAATGTGCAGCTATCACTAAACCATAGACACTTTTTGCATGTTGATGTCAATAGTATGAAAAAAAAGGTAAGTATCCACAGAGCAATATAAGACAAAACATAATTTAGGTGAATCATCTTTTATTTTTCTTGTTAACCTGGTTATTATTTTAATAAGGTACAAAGAAAATCAATTCTAATCTAAAATATGTATATTCACTGTCCTTTGTCTTTAAAAATGCTGATGTTTGAGATATTGCACTCATATATGTGCAAAAGAAAGAAGACAAAAAAAAAAAAAAAAAGCCTGGCTGGCAAATCTCCCTACATTGTGTATGCACATTGGCTCAAAACCATAGCTTTACCACTTCACAGATTATCCTATGCCTTTGCTTAAAATGAGTCACTGTGTCTAATTGCTGCTCTTTTATGTTGGTTGGCTTTAAGTATACTTAAGGTAGATTACAATGTGTTCCAAATTGGAACATCCTAAAAACAGCCTCTCTGTGTATGATGCTGATTCAGGTTCAGTGGTTGTTAATCTATAGAGCCAGGAATAGCAAGAGGGTAAGATTTTGTCAAGCAAAAAAGCGCTGCACTTTATGATGGCTATGGAAGAATGTTTTTGCCAATGTTTTCATGATACTGAATCTACTGGCTATTTCTGTTAAAAAGAAAACAACTAAAAACTAAAAACACCTATGAAAAAAAATCAGTCTACTGGTTGGTACATTAAATTGATCTGTAAAAAAGGATTTATCCCATGAAGCTGTGTTGGGTAGCTTATAGCTTTTCCCTACCCAGAACCAATTTGTATAAATCATATTTCTATGACCTCTCATGACCTGTTATTGTAAGGGTCTCCTAGCCTCTGAAATAAGTATTCCTTAGGGAAAATAAAATGATGCTGAAGGTGCTGTCAAGGGCATAACTATTGTAGATCTCATGATACTGAGTCCTTGCTATCAAATCCCTCTGGTCAGTCAACTGATGTCTATAAAGTGTCTACTGTGTGATGAGGTCTATATTTTTAATATGTAAGTTTCTTGAGGCAGGGACAATTTCATTTTTATCTCAGTATTCTCACTGCTTGGCACATGGGTGCCAAATGAATTTGATTGATTAATTGGATATTAGGCAGATTAGCAATATAGAAAATATAGAAGATCTCTTCAGGGATGTGTTAGTACAGGGAAGAGATCCCCGTAGAAGCACACCAACCTTTTCAATGCATTTGTTCTTAATGTGATATATAGATATACCTATATTTTTATCTATATATATTTATATATCACATTAAGAACAAATGCATACACACACACATATATAGTATAGATAGATATAGGTATATAAGGTCTAGAGTAGGATGGATGGTCTAGGTCTTTTGACTATCACTCCTGATTTTCTATGCTTATAGCTCTGAAACCTTTCTTTATGATGACTATGGAAGTGTTTTTGCCTTTGTTCATTCCTTCATTCCTTCGTTCCTTCCTCCCTCCCTTTCCTTTCCCCTTTCCTCTTTCCTTTCCCCTTTCCTCTTTTTCCTTTCCCCTTTCCTTTCCTCTTTCCTTTCCCCTTTCCTTTCCTTTCCTTTCCTTTCCTTTCCTTTCCTTTCCTTTCCTTTCCTTTCCTTTCCTTTCCTTTCCTTTCCTTTCCCCTTTCCTTTCCCCTTTCCTTTCCCCTTTTTCCTTTCATTTCCTTTTTTCCTTTTTCCTTTCTTTTCTTTTCCTTTTTCCTTTCTTTTCCTTTCCTTTTTCTTTTTCTTTTTCCATTCCTTTGCTTTCTAACTTTTCTTTTTGCCGGGTTCTACTGAGGTTAGACAGGTTAAATGTGACTTTTTAATGGACAGATACAAAGTGTCAGAGGTGAGATTTGAACCCATCTTCTTGATACCAAAGTGACTAACTTAGTTCTACCACTAAGTGTCTGGGTTCCTATGTCTTCAAGTGTTTCCATTAAAACAAACACAATCAGAAATCTTACATAAAATTCAAGTATTATATTTAAAAGATGGAAATTATTATTGTTTTATACTAAACAAATTTTCTTGTATTTAAATGTGAATTTCAGGGTGCTTTTTTTTTTAAATTGATGACTTTTGAGAAGTGAACACAGAACAGAAATAAGAATAGTGGTGACAGATGAAAACCAGGATGATATAGAGTCATAGAATGACCTCAGGTTTTGGATTTCTCTGTTTCATAATAAACTAAATTCATTAGTTCATATTTAAGCAAGTATTAATCTTGATGTCATTTTTAATGCAGCATTCTGATACTTAGATTTTAAAACCTTGAGAAGCAATATCCTAAGGGTGAAACAGGTAGATTTATGATTAAATGGAAAATGACTCTTTGATCTGTAAAAGTAAGATGAGACACTATTCACATTCCAGAGAATAAAGTGTTTTTTTTACCCTTTGAAAAAAAAATGAGTGTGGGAGGTGCCTCAAAAGATTCTGGTACTTCCAAGCTTTTGGTAAAAATTAAAACACTTTTGAAATATAAATTTTGGCAACATTTAGCAATGTTTCTAATCTAGAAAATGGACAATTTTGGAAAGGCAGCCAGCATTAGTAAATTAGATATTTTCCTCTTAAGAATTTGGCAAACAAAAAATGCTTTGTTTTCAAACTAATGTCACACTAGGGTTATATTTTAACACTCCAAAAAGGTCCATTTGCATAAAACTAGGGGAACTTTTTAATGGGTTTTCTGCAATTACTGAAAAGGTTATAGGGTCAATCTCTTTTCTCACCTTACTTTAATTTTCTTTCCTACTTCTTTCTCCTATGGGAGGGTACATATCATCACCTATATGTAGAAAGAAATAGGTGTGAATTCCAAGTTGACTGTCAATGCTTAAATGTTACAGAAATTTCAGAAAAGTGCCAAAATACCTTTAGAAAGTGTTTGTTTTTCGTAGAAAGCTGTCCGAGTGATCTGAAGAGTTTAGGGGAAATTTTTTTTTTGTAAAGCCTAGGAAAGAGACATTTTCTATTCCTAAAATATTAAATGGTTAACCAATAGTGGTTAACCAATTAAAAATATGTTTGAGCCTATAGTTGCAAAATCACAACTATGAAACTGTCATTAATTTTGTTTGTTATGATATTTACAATAAATAAATAAAATCCATTTTATAAAAACAATATCAATGAACATCTTTTAGAAGATGTTAAAGTAACTCCTGAAAAAAAAAGCACAGATGGGAGATGCTTTCTTATTTCCTCATGACATAGTTAATGTAAATGTAATAGTAATGTAATTGCCCTTCCTATCATACCCTGCTAATACTTTATCATTTTGAAACAGAGGATTTAACATTATAATAACATGTATGTGACCTTGCATCATTTCAACTATTCATCTGTTATCCCTCATTCTCACATGACTTGCCTACCTCTTTTTTTTTAAATCTCGTATTCTACTACTCCTTGGATTTATGCCACAGTCTATTGATGCCCATCATTTGTCTTTTCATTTCTGTTTAAAAATGTCCATAATTTGGATTCCTTGGAGGCATTAGGATAACTATAAATTCTTAACAGAAGGTATTTACTTCAAAAAACATAGACTTTCACAGGGAAGGTTGATATCCTTAAAAGCACTGAATTAACCAACTGGATTCTACCTCTGTTTCTTTTTCCTATTCAATTCAAGGCCCAATTCATTGTCCACTATGTTAAATATACATAGACATATACACACATACGTATGATAATAACAGCATCCAAGATTTTCCCCATTCATTTGTACCTTTTCTCTTTTCAAATATAAAAATTAATTGCTCAATCCTTTCAAAATTTTGTCACCTTCAACATGAACTTTTTTCCTGAGTATACATGACCTAGGATAACTACTTTTTCCATTTTTGTCTTTTGTAGTTACCCTTTATAATTCTTCATAAACAACATCAGTGAAGGAAATATTACAGTTCAAATGTCACAGATCTGTTGTTATGGATGAAGAAAATAGTTACAGAAATTCTGAGCGATATATTTATTTTTTGTTGTTTATTTGCTGTACTTTGGATTTTATTATTAGATACCTGAGATGATCTGGTTTCAGGAGACAGAATTGGGATCAGTGGATGGGAATGGAGAGTGGCAGACTGAGGCATAATGTAAAGAAATATTTTCTAAATGTTAGTGCTATCTAAAGATGGGATTAATGGATTTCCATTCCCTAGTGATATTCAAAAAAATAAAAGGAAAAAGTAAAGGAAAGGAAAAGAAAGGAGAGGAGAGGAGAGGAGAGGAGAGGAGAGGAGAGGAGAGGAGAGGAGAAAGGAAAAAGTTAAAAGGAGAGGAGAGGATGGACGAGGTGAGGACTTTGGCATGTTGTGGAGAGGATTCATGATTAGGTATGGATTGGGCCAGATACCTTCTGAGGTCCTTTCTATCTCTATGATTTGGTGATTTTGTAAAGTAGGTTTTACCTTAAGCTTTCTGCAAATTTGTTTTCCCCTGTCCTGTTTCTTATTGTTGTCTGAGCTGATTTTGCTCATACTCTGACCATCCTTCTCAATTAGTTTTTGTAAATGGGATTATGCTCCAGAGTAGTGTTGACTTTGATTGCCATGTCTCTTTATTTGGCAAGGAGATAGGAAACTCTGATGTATAATCATTTAAGAACCCCCCCCCAGGTCACTGAGTTCAAACCCTATCCAAATTATAAATCCTGATCATACTGTCTCTGGGAAGTGATTACCTACCATCTGCTTGAAGATCTCTAGGGACAGGAAAACTCAGTATCTCCTAAATAGCCTATTTCATTTTAAAATAACTCTAATTAGTAAATTTGTCTTTGTGTTGAGCCAAAATTTGCCTGCCTATAATTTCTATTTGTTCTTCCTTATTAAACCTTCTGTGATTAAGCAGAAACACTCTAATCTCAATTCTTAATGAGTTTTCTTCATATATTTAAAAACACATATAAAATGTATCTCCTAAATATCTTCTTCAAGTTAAGCCTCACCAAGTCCTCTAGTTAATGAAAAAAAAAAACTTTTGCTCTTTATTTTTGGTAATGGCCCAAAAAAAGATAATTAAGGACCTGTGCAAAATTGATAAATGACTGAACAAGTTATGGTATAGCTATACAATGGAATACCATTGCTCCTTAAGAAATGATGAGAGGGATGATTTCAGGGAAAACTAGGAAGACATCTATGAAATGATGTGTAGTGAAATTTAACATAAGCAGATGAGTAATTTATATAATGGCAGCCTTGTAAAAAACAAAGTATGCAACATTTAAAAACTTTGATAAATGCAATGACCAACAACAATTCTAGTGGTAAGACTGCTACCTATCTCCTGATAGATGATGGACTCAAGATAGAGATTTTGTAAATGATCAATATGGGGATTTATTTTGATAGATTGTATATATTTATTTTAAATTTTTTTAGTATATGAAAGGGAGAGAAAATTTTTTAAAAAATGTTCAAAGTTCTATACTTTTATATAACCTTACCAAACCAGCTGCCATTCTTGGAGCATAGTTTATTTACCATTGTCCTTCCTAAAAGTGGCACCCAAAACTAGCCAAAATACTCTGGGATGAAATATGAATAAGATAAAATATATGATAAGATTAACATTTCTTTTCTGGAAGCTATATATGTATAATTCAATCTTTGATCGCATGGATTTTTGTTTTGACAGCATGAATTGTCAATAAATTGGTCATTAGCTGTTAAGGACCATGCTTAAGTGAAGGAGCAGGTCAATTTTCCAAGGGCCTCTGCAGCTGTGGATCATAACACTTGAAGTAGTTTCAGGGAAGCCTTTACTGACACAGGTGCTGTTTGTAGACTGGGAATGAAATAAATTGAGGCATAGGGAAGAGGAGAGAGGTCAGACAAGGCAACTGCCTCTTAGGCTCCTTGCATCATCATCATCATCATCATCATCATCATCATCATCATCATCATCATCATCATCAATCATCATCAATCATCAATCATCATCATCATCATCATCATCATCATCCACTTACAGGAAGAGATCCATTCTACAGATCTAGACCTTCAGGAGCCACTGGCAGGAGGCTCCCATATCACAAGAATTAGCAAACATTTCTTAAATGTCTACAAGGTAACAGATAGTATTTGAAGGATTAGGAAGAGACATTCTCTACCCTCAAGAAGATTACATTTTAATTAGGAAGACGATATAAAAGTATATATTTAACTGATAAAAAGTTAACACAAGATAGTTTTTAGGAAAATACTAGCAGCTGAATGAACCAGATTCACATCTAAGATGTCACTTGAGCTAAATCTTTGGAGGAAGCCAAAGATTCTAAGAGGTGAAGGGGAAAAGGAAGTGCATTTCAGAAACAGGAGAGAGTAAACTCATGGAGATGGGATGTGTAGAGTCCCAAGTATATAACAGTAAATAGGCTTGGATTTGATCCCTGTTACAGCTAAATAATAAAATTACATATTATTCAGATAAGTGGTTTATTTAGCAGTGAATTAATTTGCAAAACAATTCAAGCTCTTGCTAGCTCAAACCCTATAACTTTGGTTTTTGCTTAGTTAATATACAGTTTGAAGGGAATGAAAAAAAGGATGAAAGGATTAAGAAATGTGATTCCTTATTGGAGGAAGAGAGCTGGAGAAAAGGAAGTGAGGATAAAGTTTGGAAGGGATTCAGAGACCATCAGAGGACCCTGAGAAGTAAAATGGGATAATTTTTTGTCATTCTTTAAGTCAAGTGACTCTTGTCGGGGTATGAGATGTGATGGTGGGGAATAATCTTGTGATTTCTCCAAACTTTGAACTTTGGAACTTAACAAAATAGTAGGTAAAGGCAAAATGGGGTTACTAATATTATTTCAATATTATATCCCAGAGGTAGTAGGAAACCAGTGAAGTTTATTGAAGAGGGGAAAGGCATGGCAATTATTTGAAAGAGTAGATAGGTCGGGGGTCCTGGAGTCAAGAAGACCCCAGTTTAAATCTGACCTCACATACTCACTGGCTGTGTGACCCTGGGCAAGTCACTTCACCCTATTGGTCTCAGTTTCCTCATGTGTAAAAAGAGTTGGAGAAGGAGAAGAAAATACCAGAGAGGGTCATGAAGAGTCAGGTATGACTGAAAACCAACTGAACAATAACAACAACAAATAGTTAAACAGTATTTCAGGAAAATCCTCTCTGGTAGCTATGTGGAAGATGGATTATAGAGACAAGATATTTGAGTCAAGGAAACCAATCAGGAAGCTACTGAAGTCTGGGATGGAGGAATGGAGCTGAGGAGAAAGAATAGATCTCTTAAAACATCTAAGAGTGGGAGGTTTCTGCATAAATGGTAATAGAAAAAATGGAATTTCCAGGTTCTTTAATTATGTGTCATCATACTGATGACTCATGCTGAATGTGTAGTCCTCAAGACCCCAGCTTCTTACACTGTGCTTTGTGACTCCATATGGGGTCTTGTAACTGAATGTGAGCATCACAAAACATTTGGCAACAGTAAAAGGTGTCAAATATTCTACCAAGATTGAATTCTTTATGTAAAAATAAACAAGCACATCCATCTCATTAGTATGCAAATTTGATTTCATATTTAATAGATGATAGAATTATATGTATACCAAAGAATTATTTTCAAATAATTTTTTTAATTTTTTTTTATCAGTAAATGCTTGATTTGTATATCTATTTTACATACCTATATACCTGAGATTGTGTAAAAGTTTCTTAGGTGAAAAGAGGTTGTGAGTGGAAAAAATTCAGGAGATCCTGCACTAGAGTAGTGATTAGCAAATTTCTTAAATCATAAGATTTTATCAGTTAAATATTTTTAGCATGCTCCCCCAATGTATTTATTTCTTTATTTATAAAACATATATCTGTGTAACTGCTTCTGGTTTACTACATGGAATTTTAGATCATATCCATCCTTTTGTGACTCAATTCTGAACAATTTGTGCTATGAGATGACATTGGCTATTGAACAGAAAGAGTTGCTGATTCAATGGATATTTATAAGAGAGTATCCTTATCTTTCAGATACTCTTCACTTCCCGCTGATCATCCTATTCCCCATCCCTCACTGTCTATTCTTTTGGTCCCATCTTTCTCTTATTATCTCCTTTCTTTTTCCTTCTCTTTTCTTGTATTCACTAAAACTTTGCTCCTTTTTGATGAAACAGCTTCTTTGGTCATTCTTTCCAGAACTTGTTATAGGGCCATTCATTTCCCTTATTCCTCTTTGCCACTTCCAGGATTTCCTTCTACCAGTATCACTCAGCAATCTTTTTTCCTGTGAGGTTCACTCAATTTATATTGAACCCTCAAAAGATTTTGGTAATCTTTATTGATCCTTCTTTTCCTAATGGAGTCAGTGTCAGGCTCCATCTTTCTTTTACTTCCCAACTTTTGCTTTCATACTAAAGAACTTCGATATACATATTTGTACCCCCTGGAACACTATAACCTCCTAGTTCAACTTTCTTATTTCTCCTTATCTACTTTGCCATCCCACCTTAGCCATACACATTGTTCTTGCTATTAACCTACAAATATTCTACTTCCATATCCATGAACTCTGAAATTCTTTTATTTGGTCATAATCTTTATTATTCAATTTTCCTCTTTTCTTTACAGCCCCTAATTTTGTTCCTGGATGAAATCTCTTCCCTTTCCCATCTTGTCCCTTGGTATACCAATTGAACTCTATATTATTATCTTCTCTCAAATTCCTTTGGCCTCTTATCCTGTTGCCTATTTTGCCCCACCAAGTCCTAGCCTTGGATTACTTCCAGCATTTGCTGCTTTTGCTTCTATTCATGTGCTACTGAAGGAAACAGAGGGGGGGAAATCACAAAACTTTGCCAAAATAATTATACTACAATTTATGTTGCATAATCTCAGATGGGCCTTTACTATGTCAAGATAGTCCTTTTATACTTCCTTAATCAATTCACTATCCTACTCATCATAGTGGCTTTTCCAAACAATTCCTCCTCAAACTTCCTGTGCCTTCTTCTCTCCCTCTCTATTCAGCTGATAATATGACTTCATTTTTATTTTTAAAAATATTAAGACCCTTCACTAAGGACTTCTTACCTCCTCATCTCATATGATGCATAGGTCTTTTTACATGATGTCCTCCTTCAAAAGATGGTTTACATAATAGAGATTTTTTTTTCTTTGCTAAGACTGTATACGCATAAATGATCTCATTTCTTCTAATCTGCTTCAACAAAACCTTGTAATTCCTGGAACATGATAGGTGCTTATACATACTTTATAACTTGTCATATTGATTTGAAGCATTTCCTGAAAAGGAAGGGGAGGAGACATGATTTCCCCTCTCCCCCATCCTTGGTACTATATGGCTGGGAGTGTATGTGAGTGTGTGTGTGTGTGTGTGTGTGTGTGTGTGTGTGTGTGTGGTGTTTGTATACATGCATTTCTTTCCTGTTCAGAAGTGAAGTAGTATTTATCCTGAAATGGACATATACAGGCTTGGAGTTAACTGGGAATCTGGGAGGATCTTGGGTCTCATTAAATTGGAGCCAATTAATAGCAAAAGGGAGAAAACTGGGCAACTCTTCCAATACTCTAAGAATATAACCAAGCCTGGTGATTTTACTCAATCAAGAGTTCTACAAACTGCTTTTATGTCCATTGAGGTTTCTGTCAGACTCCTGGGAGAGTATAATATTAGCTATTATTAAATCCTGTTTTAAGTTGTTCTGTTAATGCATGCTTTGACTCTTCTGTGTCAGTTAGCATTTGTGTGTGTGTGTGTGTGTGTGTTGGTGTGTGTGTGTGTGTGTGTGTGTAGGAAATAAATACTTTTCCTGCAACTGATTTATATTGCACGTTGAGTACTTTTCCTATTACTCTTTAGAGGGACCTAGACATAAGCCAAAACCCAAGCTTTAAATAATTTGTCCCTTGGGCCCTGGGTGGGAAGTTTAATGAGCTGAACAGTATGAGAAAAGGCAGCCTAAACCCTATCATTAGAACCTAAGGTCCCCCAGGACTAAAGTCATAGAAATCCCTTGCATGGGTCCACCGCATAAGTGCCATTTAGAAAGAGGGAGTGGGTACAGTGCCCAAGCCCAATGGGTGAAGCAGAGGTGGTGTTTTTTAATGTTATATGTATGCTATTTTACTAATAATTACATACATTATAAAACACAAAAATAAAGAGTTAAAAAAGAAATAAAAATAGCATTTTATCTTAAAGTCATTAGAGAGCATTGGAATATATTGAGTAGGGCAGTGATATAATCCTGTATTTTAGAAAAATCACTTTGGCGTTTGTGTAGAGGATAGATTGGAGAGAAGAGAACCTTGAGGTGAGATCAAGTAAGAGGCTTTCTGAGTTAAAAGAAAGGAAAACATTTGAGAATTATAAAATTAGCCACAGCATTTGGCTACTAATTAGACAAGGACAATAAGGTACAATGAGGACTTGAACATGACAATGTTCAACTGATAGTTGTATTCTCCATAATAAACAGGAAGTCTTTTTATTTTATTTTATTTTTTAATAGCTTTTTATTTACAAGTTATATGCATGGGTAATTTTACAGCATTGACAATTGCCAATCCTTTTGTTCCAATTTTTCCCCTCCTTTCCCCCACCCCCTCCCCTAGATGGCAGGATGACCAACACATGTTAACTATATTAGAGTATAAATTAAATACAAGATAAGTATACATGTCCAAACCATTATTTTGCTGTACACAAAGAATCAGATTCTGAAATATTGTACAGTTAGCCTATAAACAGGAAGTCTTAACAAAAGATGGTTTTGACGGGGAAGTTAATCTGTGATGCAGAGCACAGCCCAAGTATCCCTATTCACCCTGTGTGACTCACTTCATCCCACTCAAAACCAAAAAAACAGAGAAAGAAGAGGTTTTTACTTGACAGAAACATCACTAGATCTCAGAGCCTGCCCTCTGGAGTCACCTTCCATAGCCCTAATTTAATGTAAGTGGGGAGAAAAAATACTTATATTTGGAGTAAATAAGAATTTTTCTAAAGTCATCTTGTTAGATTTAGTCTATCATTCTATCCTGTCAAGATAATTTTGGATCTTGATTCAGTCATTAAATATTTTAATGATCCTTTTCAGCTCCATGCCATCTATGAATCTGGCAAGTATGTCCCCCATCCCATTTCTTATAATAGAGGCTGTTAACATGATAACATAATGCTGCAGCCAGGAAATTTTTGCATGGTATAAACATTAATATAAGCACTCTGAACTAATGCTAATTCATTTTCTGGAAACATGTTTTTAGTAAAATTAAGGTTAAAAAATAGGTAATTGTGTGATAAGGTCTATTTACATGCAATAAGAAATATAACTAGTGGTATGTCAAAAATTGGGCATGTAGAATGCTAAATAATCAAGTGTGTCAATCATGTGAACTTCTTGTCTGTGTCCACTACACCCAATGTGCTTAAGCCTTCATTCTTTCCCTTGACACTGAGCACACTGGCAATTAGATGTTGGCACAATAGATAGAGTACTGAGTCTGGAGTAAGGAGATTCTTGTTGAGTTGTTTTCAGTCATGCCTGACTTTTTGTGACCTCATTTTGGGTTTTCTTGGCCAAGTCACTGTTGTGGTTTGCCATTTCCTTCCCCAGCTCATTTTACAAAGAGGAAATTGAAGCAAATAGTGTTAGATGACTTTCCTAGGATCACACAAGGAGGAAGATGAATCTTCCTGATTCTTTGTTTTGGGTGATTTATGTACTTTATCCATTGAGCCATCTAGCCATCAGAGTCAGGAAGCTGTCAGAAGTCAGGAAGTTCATAGCCAGCCTCAGATATTCACTACCTGGGCAAAATACTTGATCTCTCAATGTCAATTTCTAATTTGTAAAATGTAGATAATAACAGCATCTCCCTTGCAAAGGTGTTGTGAGAATCAAATGAGTTAAGATGCAAAGTACTTTGCAATTTTTAAGTATTATTATTATCACTGCAGATCTTTTCCATCTTTGCTTTGTTATATTTCTGATTTCATATTTAAAATCTGACTTTGCTGATGTTCTTTAAGCTGGCTTTACCTTCCAATGTTCCCTTCCTCCCCATTTTAAGAAGTTAAACTGTACAATCTTTCTTCATTCTTCGCTGTAAGATTTTTTTTAAAGGAATTTATATTTTAAACCAGTTGCCCTTCCCTGCCACTTTCCTGTGCTAGGCAAATGTCAAGTGCTTGCTGATTAAGGTGCTTTTTAGGATCTTTTTGTTTCTTCATCATGACATTTGATTTACATCAATTGAACTTTCTTATGAAATTATTTTAATAGGCATCTATGTCCTTTCTTCTGTCTGTGTCCCATTTTTCATTATCAGTGACTTGTTTAAATAGATCAGATTGGGGTTATTTTAATTGTATGTTACAATTTTTTCATTCTTATTCTTTCTTCTAGCTTTGTACTAATTTTGATCTTTGCCCTAACAAGTTGGTAGCCTGACTATACACAGACAGCTGATTCAGGAATGACTCCCACATCAATAATGAGTCATCTTCTAACTGTTAAAATATAATCAATTTCATTTTTTGCATTGCTATTTGTGAACATCTCTAGTGTCTTCTAATTCTTTTCCTAAAAAAGGTATTCAGGATGTCTAGGCATGAAGATTATGTATATTCCATAAGTAATTTGTCCACTCTTGTTACTCATTCCTGAGCCATACTTTCTAAAGTATTTGTAATTGGACTCACCTAAACTCACCCTTGCATTTTTATGTCACTGAGCATGAAATATTTATTTCTGTACTTTTATGATTTCTATCAAGTTTTTTGTAGAATTCCTTTACTTATCTTCTGCAGAAGATGTTATTATTTTCATGGTGGTCTTCTTGTGAAACTTACAAAAAATACAGAATGAGATGATTAAACAGACTATAAGATGACAATGCTTGTTGCTTTGGTTTGCATGATAAAATCAACTTTATCTACTCCTTAATTTGCTTTTCCAAGGAAAATCTTTGAACCGCTTCTCCATTTAGCTTCAAATTCCATTTGTCTTCTGCTTTAACTTTTAACAAAAATATTAAATTTTTTGTAATGCAGTTTTTTAAAAGCTATTTGTGAAAGAAGAATTGGACTTATTCTGTATGGCCCCAGAGGATGAAATTACAAAGCGATAAATTTAGGCTTGATATAAGAAAACACTTACTTACAATTGTTGTTCCATTGTTTTGGTCACACATGACTCTTTGTCACCCCATTTGAGGTTTCTTGGCAAAGATACTGGAATAGTTTGCCATGTCTTTATCCAGCTCATTTTACAGTTGAAGAAACTGAGGCAGACAGGGATAAGTGACTTGCTTAGTCATCCAGAGAATAAGTGTCTGAGGCTGAATTTGAAGACATAATGATGAGTCTTTCTGAATCCAGGATAGACAGTTTATCTATCCACTGTGCCATGCAGTTGCCCCTGCTTACAAGTAGTTCTATTTAAAAAAATGAATGGATTGCTTTGGAAAATGAAGATATTTCTCTTGACTGGAGGTCTTCAAGAAAAGGATAAATGATTACTTTTCAGAGGTGTCATAGTAGGGATTCTTATTCAAGTATAGTTTGGACCAAATGACTTCTAAGGTTCTGTCCAATCCTGAAGTTTTACAATTCTGTGACTCTATGTCCCTATAGAACAAAAATTTTAATAACTGGAAATTATTGATCAAACAACTGGAATTCTTAATAAGAATTTTTAAAGACCTAGTTATCACTATAAAACAGGTAAATTTAAAAGGAAACACTTCTTTTCCTGATGAATTCCAACACTAGATATGATTTATCTTAATAAGTAAGGATTGAATTAAAATTTATGAACTAGAAAAGATCCTCGAAAAATTATCGAGTTTGAGCTCCTCATTTTACAAATGATGAAATTGATTCATCTAATTACACAGCAAGATAGTAGCAAAGTCAGGACTCTGGACTACAATTTCAATGCTTTCCCCACCATTTTGGGTCATTGTATCAGTTAACTTGCAGTTGTTTAATATTTTTTTTCCAGTTGTTTTTGACTCTTTGTGATCCCCTGTGGGTTTTTCATGGCAAATTTTACTTGTGTGACTGTCCATCACATGCCTAGTAAGCATGGACCCAGGTAGATGAATCTTTTTGACTGCAGGTCTAGAGTGCTACCTCTTTGCCACCAGCTGCCCCAACAGCCAACATGCACCTCCCTTTTTATTAAAGTGAATGAATCAGTCAACTATGATTGCTTCTCCTTATTAACATTAACTTTCCCCTCTTTTGTCAGGTAACACATGAAAATAGTCAATATTGTTTTGGAATCAATGTCTTAAGCAAAAGACATGAAAGTAATGCTAGGAATCACAGGTACCAAGACATCCTAGCAGGTGTTTAGTACTAGAGCTTAAAGAGATTTCAAATGTCATCTAATAGAATTCCTTCACATGTGAGGAAACTGAGACTCAAGTAGAATAAAAGACTTGCCCGATCACACTTGTAGTAATCATCAGTTAAGGTTTGAATCCAAGTCTTCTGACTGAACATCTAATATTTTTTCAACAGAAATATTCTGCTTTTCAGTTTTGTCACTTCAAGTAATTGATTGACTATTCTTCTTCCCAGCATTGACCCTGCAAAGATGAATACTACAAAGGAGGAGATAGGGTCTAGATTTAGTTCAATTGATTTTCAGTCATGTCTAACCTTTGTTGACCCCATTTGGAATTTTCATGTCAAAGGCACTGAAATGGTTTGCCATTTCCTTCTCCAGCTCATTTTACAGATGAGGAAACTGAAGCAAATAGGATTAAGTAACTTGCTCAGCATCACACAAGGAGTAAATGTCTGAGGTCAGATTTGAACTCACAATCAAACTCCTGACTCTAGGCCCTACACTCTATCCAAAGAATTTCCCAACTACTCCATAATCCAAATAATGTAGGAAGGAAACAGGTAATAGGAGTTGGATATTAGGGTGATGCTGGCAGTAGATGTATGTGTTACTTAATGTAGATCAGAATGCTTTTCCAAAGACCTCATTAAAACCTGATTGGTCTGAATATTATTAGAATGGTGTGTTCAGCCTTAGCTAAAATGCTTTGCAGCACATTCTAATTAATTTTTCTAAAATTTATTAAGGAGGTGATGGGGATTATTATCCCCATTTCATAGATAGCAAAATTTAGAGGTTAAGTGATTTACAATCGGCTATTGACTCAAAGCTGGAGCTCCAGGTGTATGTTGAGATGTAACTGTGTGATTTTCCTTTGTAAAACAGATTTAGAGAACTGACCCCATTTCTTTTGTACGATGCTTTTTCCCTGATTTTCTATACCTTTGTAATCTTATGACTGAATTACTGCAGAGTGTCCCATGGAGTCACATTGTCCCAGTGTTCTACACTCAACACTGCTCATCAATTAATTTGAGTATATTTCAAGATTTCAGTCTTAGTTTGCAAAGCCCTCCATAACTTGAGCCCACATTTTTATTAAATATCATTTGTCTCTTGGTACCAATGTGATCTGAAGATGAAAGAAGATAGGGGAGTTATGAATAGCCTGCAAATATGTAAATGGCTATCATATTACATCTTTGTACTCTCTTCCTCAGAAGTACTATCCATTTTAATTGATTTATCAATTAAATCATTGGCTTGAATTATCACCTCTAGACTGATGACTCCTAAATCTAGTTGTCTGGAACTTAACAGAGTAGTACAGATGGGCTCTGACTAAGGCAGGGTACAGCAAAACTATTACCTCCCTTGATTGGCACACTATGCTTCTATTAATGCAGTCTAAATGGAAATGGAGAGGACAGGTTGCTAGACATTATATTTATGTCATTAAATGCCATCTTGCTTGTTTCAGCCCTTTGTTCCCACCTGTTAAGATTATTTTAAATGCTGATTTTGTTAGTTATCCTTTCCAGCTTTGTGTCCTCTGCTTAATTAATAAGAATGATTTTCATTCCAGTCATTGATTAAAAAATATTGAATAGAATAAGTCTGGGGACAGAACCCTGTGGCATACTAATAGAGACCTGTCACCAAGTTGACAATGACCTACTAATCAAAACAATCTTTAGAACTTGGTCATCTCCCCAGCTAGGAATCCATCTAACTATCATTAGCTAGCCAAGTTTCCTATCTTGTTTGCAAAGCACATCATGAAACTGCCTAAAGTATTAAAGGCCTTGTAGAAGGTAATTAAAATGTTTGCTGAATGAATGGATGAAGAAGTTTATCTAATGTAATGTCTTGCTGAAATAGTTACATGCCTTGTTTCTGGCTTTCCATTGAGCTAAGAATCAAGAAACCTTGTCAGAAAAGGAAGTGAGGTGAGTTTGACATGATTTATTCTTTAAAATCCTATCTTGACTCCCTAATATCCAATGCTTCCTTTTCTCAGCTTTAGAATATTTTGATCAATTAATATCCAAGTCAGGTGGTTCAATATCACTTCAAATCAGTAAATGTTACAAATATCTGTTGAGTGTCTATTATATACCGATCTCCTAATTTGGAGATATAAAGACAGGGGAAAAATACCCCCTGTCCTTAAGAAGCTCGTAATCTAATGGGGAGAGAAAATATAAACAATTATGTATAAACAAGATATATACAGAAACAAATTGGAAATAATCTCAGAGAGAGGCCCTAATATTAGGGAATTGTCAGTCAACACATTTTTATTAAGCCCTTTCTATCTCCAAGAAATTGTGCTAAATTCTGGGAATTAAAAAAAAATAAGACAGCTGCTGGCTCAAGGAGCTCACAATCTAAAGGGAGAGACGATGCACCAACAAATTGTATAAACAAGCTATAAGTAAGACTGGGAAAAGCTTCTTACAGGATCTTTTATTTTAATCGAGATTTGTCAAAAGCTAGGGAATCCAAGAGGAAGGGACAAAGCTGAAGAGAAAGGACAAGGACAGGTGGTAGAATTGAAAGGAGTTGAGAAATGAAGCATCTTGTTCAAGGGAATCAAGAATGGAGAGTCACTGGATTGTAGAGTATGTAGGGGGATTCAACATAAGATGTAAGAACACTGGAAAGGTTGGGGGACAAAGGTTATGATAGCCTTTGAAACCCAAATAGAATTTCATATTTGATCCTAGAAGTAATATGGAGTCATTGGAGTTGATTGAATAAGGAAGTTGATGCAATATGATTCTTTAGGAACATTGCTTTATCAGTTGAGCAGAAAATAATCTTGAGAGGATAGAGATCTTTGACAAAGAACAACCAGCATAAAACAACTTTCAATAGTCAAGGTAGCTTTCATAAGGATGGAGGCAATATCAGAGAAGAGAAAGGAGTTATGTATGATAGATATTGTGAGGATGAAGTTGGCAGAATGAGAACACAGACAGGCAAAGGGGAGAGATACAAAGAGGGAGAGGAAGGAGAGAAAGAGAGAGACAGACAGAGACAAAAGCAGATAGATAAACACACACACATGGGTGTGCACACATATATGGAGGAGAAAAGAGAGAGCAGTAGGTTAAAAATTATGAAAATTTTTCATGTACTTTGTAAGAATGAGTATCAGTATGACTGAAAGAATGGTGATATGCTTTACAGTACTAAAGAAGTTAGGGATAATATAGGAGATTAGAGGGAATGATTATGACTTTAATTTTTAAATGGTAAGTTTAAGATGTCTAAGAGATTTAGGTTGATGGAGATTTGAGACTGTAAGAAGTCAGGGCTAAATAGATAGATCTGGAATCCTCTATATAGAAATAGTAATGAAATCTTGGATACTAATAAGATCACCAAGCAAAGTAATATTGAGAAAGAAGAAAACCCAGAAGAGAGCCTTGGGGCACCTGGTTATCAGGAATGAGTTGGATTAATATCCAATAAAGGAGAATGAGGAGCATTTAGAAAAATACAAGAAGAATCAGGTGAGAGGAGAGTCAGGAAAAACTTGAGAAGAGAATATCAATAATAAGAAGATGGACCTTGTTAGGGACTGGAAAGAGATCAAGAAGGATGAAGATTTAGAAAAGGCCATTAACTTTGTCACTAAAGAGATCATTCATTGATAAATTGGAGGGGAAAGTTGTTTCAATTGAATGATAGTTATCTGTTTATCAGTTATAGTCTTTGGAATCTATTTTGGAAGATCAAGACAATACTGGCATATCTTTTACCTCTTTAGTTTTCCATGATTTCTTAATGATGGTTGATGATAGTTCTAAGATCTATTTTAGGAGTATTTCTTTCAGTATTGTTATTTTTCAGTCATTTCAGTTATGTCCAACTATTCTTGACTCCTTGTTTTTTGGCTTCAATATTAGAATAGTTTGCTATTTCCTTCTCTAACCTATTTAAAAATGAGGAAACTGAGGCAAATAGGATTAAATAGCTTGTCCAGGATCACACAGCTAGTAAGTGTCACTGGATTTGAACTCAGGTTCTCCTGACTCTAAGTCCTACATTCTATCTACAGTGAAGATTGTCCTTGTTTGTCCTACTATTATTTCAAATCCACCATGTCCACAACTGATCTTATTATCTTTACTCCTTAATGTGTTCCTCCTTTTGATTTCACCTTCCTGTCAATGACTAGTCCTTTATCTTTGAAAACTTAGTAGCATTGTCAACTCCTCTTTCTGTGTATCACTTCTCACATCCAATTACTTACCCAGTTTTACTAATTCTATCGTCTGGTTTTGTATATAAGGATCCCCTATTCTCTATTCCCACTGGATTTATTTTAATACAGTTCCTCATTATCACCCGCCTGGAAATATGCTATAACTTTCTAATAAATTAACTCACTGCCTTTATCTTTTACCTTTAAAATTTCTTCAACACACTGTATCTTCTAGCTACAGTGGTGTGCTCACTATTCCATGAATATGTCATTTACTTTTCTCTTTGTCTCTTTACTCATACAAGGTGTACCAAAAGTCTTAGTGCAATGTTAAGCTTATTTAACTATTAAACTATTTTGTTACTATTAAAAAAATCAAAGTATAATTTCTTTGATGGCAGGGACTATATTTGCCTTTTTCTATATTTTCAATGCTTATCATAGTGAATGGCACATAGTAGGCACTTAATGAATTTTTCTTTACTTGTTGACTTTGTCTGTGGAATTCCTACCCTTCTACTAAAGCCCATTCAAATGCCATTATTTAGGCTTTTCTGATCACTCTTAAGTGAACAGACATTCTCCTTAAACATCATAGAATCCTTGCTTTTATCCTTCTAATGCACTTATCATGTGTATTATAGATGTTCATCTTATTCCTTCATTAACTATAAGTTTCGTGAAAATAGGATTCCTGTCTTATCTAGATCTTACCTGGAACAGTGTTGTATACTGAATAGGTATTTCATATATAAATACTGTTGTTATTTTTGTTTGGTTTTTATGACACCATGGAATTTGTCTATGGGGCTTTTTTTTTTTTTTTTTTTGCTAAAGACACTGGAGTGGAAAAGATTCTTTCTTCATCCTTATTCATTCATTATGTCCCCATTTTACAGCTGAGTAACTGAGGCAAATAAGGGTTAAATGACTTGCCTAGGAACACACAGTTAGCAAGTTCTGAGGATGGATTTTCAGTCTCAGTACTCTATCTGTTGTATTACCTATAGGAATATTTATTCCATAAATATTTATAGGAAAGTCAGATCAGTAATCCATATCAGCAAACATTAAGCTCTTACTGAGACACTCCATGAACTTCAATAGAAGGCACCTTAGAAAGGGAGTCAGGAGAGATCTGGGTATAGATTCTACCTCAGATACTTGCAAGTTGTAAAACATCTGTAAAATGGACAAGTGATATTTAGAAAATCCCTGCCTCACCAGTTGAGAGGATCATATGTCATCATCTTGGATATAAATTGTTTGTCAACCTTAAGGTAGAATATAAATATCAGTAATTAGCCTTCCAGCGTCCTTACCATTATGATAAGTACTTAAAATCAGTTATATTTTTTGAATTGCCACCTAATTCCCAAAAGAAATCCCTAATTTCATGCTCACAGAGAAAAAAATTTGAGGTAATTTTATCTTTTTTTTTTTTGCTGCCATTAACTTTAGAGAAATGCTTCAAAAGGTATAGTTATAGCAATGTCTGTAGCTATATATGCATCTAGATCTTTATTATTATCCCTATATCTTTTAAAGGGAAGCTATATCTCTCAAGTACCAAGAGATATAGCTAAATATGGGGAGATGTAATTTCTCTTTAACATGTTTCATTTATAGTTTAAGGCATATATATTTTTTAAAAAATCAAATCAGGAAGAAAATATCTGTGTGGAGGCATTCAGGTAGATTCTCTATTTTATATTTCTTACCTGGATTGAAAAAGCCTATACCATAAATGAAATGAAGAACAGAAATAGACACCCCTCCCACACACATACTTTTCAGAAAGTTAGAATATGAGTACCAAGCTGTTAGCATGTGACACTCAGGTACCTTTTGCTCAGTGTTCTATATTAAAATGAAAATCTTTTTACCTTACTACAAAGAAGTCGCATCTGACACCCTTCTCAAAGTCAGCATATGCATAACAAAAGCCTTTTTGATATAACCGAAGGGATCAAAGAGGTGATGTTTGATGAAAGTTTGCCCTACCTTCCTTCACCTTTTATTATCCATTTTGTGGCACTTATATGAGGGTAAGGGAAAGGAAAGAAGTTGTGGTTTAAAAGCAGCATCAATATACTTTTTAAAAAATGCAACAGATTAGCCTGAAAATTATATTAAAATCGAAACATCTAGGATTCAAATGATTCCATTTCTTTTCTTTTAGTACTACAGTTTCCAAAAAGTCGGGTACAAGGGAATTCTATGATGATGTCCGAAGGAGAAGTATTCTGGGCTCAGCTTTCTTAGTCACTAAACTAAATAATACCAGATAAAAGCATAAAAATTCATAAAATTCAAAGGTGATAGGAAGAAGAAAATTGAAAGTATCCACCAGAATGTAATTTTTAAAAAGAAAAACAATTCAAGAATAACATAACATCCCAGAAAGAAATACAAATTTAACAGTTATAACATAAAGGATGAAGAGGTTAAATTACTCAAGAAGACTACTCAAGAAAAAGAGACAGATTTTTGAAAATCCCAACAACTTGCTGCATAGATACAATAAATTTAAAATGTTTAAACCTATACAGAGTAAAAATAAGTTAGTAGCTGTTGTATATCAGGTCTCCTTTCCCCCCAAAAAAATATAAGAGTGAAAGTTTTATATTATCTTAAATGATATAACAATAAAATTAATTAAAAAAAAAGTGACACAGAGAGAAACTCCATTATGTTTAAAGTTAACATAGTCAATGAAAAAATAATTAAATATATGAACAATAAATGTTATATAAACTGACTAAAATAAAAGTCAAGAGAATTATAAAAATAATAATAAGGTACTTTTATATTCCTCTCTCAGAACTGAGCAAAATCAATCAAAATGTAGAATGAATTATTGTATTATCTAAATTTGGCTCACTCTGGCAACTTCTTAATGGGGACTATTAAAGAATATATGTATTTTTAAACATTATACAGTATCATTGCAAAAATTTATTATGTTCTTGTTAGGGCATAATACAATTATAATTAAATGCAGAATGATAGATTCTCTCATAGGATCACAAGTAAAACATCAGATGTAATAATGATATTCACTGAAGAGAATGATACAATAAAAATAGTAGTGAATAAAGGAAATGTGAACAAAAGATAAACATAAATAAAAATAAATGATAACCTGAAACATGAATAGAAAACAAATCATAAAATAATAAATTCTTACTTTAAAATTATAACACTGAGAGAACATGGCAAAATGTGTGGAATATAACTAAATTTTTCTTAAAGAAAACTTTATATTTTAAAACTTTTGTAAACAAAATAAAAAATTAACAGATGAATAAACTGAACATTCAATTATAAATATAAGAAAATAAACTACCTAAAACAGGTACAAAAGAAGTTTTAGAAATTAGAGGAAAAGAAAATTTTAAATAAAAGGTTATAGAACTGATAAAGAGTTCTTTTTTGATGAGTAACCATATTAACAAACCATTAATTAATCTGTTCATGAAAAAATGGAAATCAAATTGCCAAAACAAAAAAGGTAAACTCACACAGAAAAAGAAAAATATCAGAAATGAATATACAAATGGAAAATAAAAACAAGAAATAGATATCTTAAATAATCCAGTCATAGAAATAGAGATTCAACAAATCATAAGTGAATTGCCAAAAGAATGGTTAGGAAATGACAGCCAAATGAATTTGCAAGTTAATTGTGTCAAACCTTTAAATAGCAATTAATACTTTTTTTAAAAATTGTTCTCAAAAATACAGATCAAAAATTGTCCATCACTTTCCATTTATTTATTTTTGAGACTAACATAAATCTAATACCCAGGGCAGGAAGAAATAGAGAAAAATAAATAAATAAATATATATATATATATATATATATATATATTATATTATATATATATAAAACAATCTAATTAATTTTACAGGATTTATGATTTTATTGATGTGATTTTCTTCCTCCACTCCCCCCCAATAGGAAGGGACACCCTCTATTAGCACAAACCATCATGAACTTGCTTTATAACATGAAGTCTTAACTAGTAAGAGGTTAAAAAATGATTTGCATAAATTCATATAACCAATAAGTTTTAGTTAGGACTTGAGCCTAAATCCTCCTGACTTTGAGGTCAGCACTTTATGTCATTCTTTCTTTCTCTTAATGAATTTTGATGAAAAAATTTTAAATAACATTTTTATAACAAAACTACAACAATATATTTACAAATGAATTCATTCTAAGATAAAAATCAGAGATGCTAGGGTTTTCAAAATTAGTGTTATAATCAACACAAATCATCATGTATACAACAATGATAAAAATCCATAATTATTTCAAGAGATGAAAAAAGAATTTGATGAAAATGTAGCACTCATTTGTGTCAAAAGTCCCAAAAACTATCCTTTTTTTTAATGTTACCAAAAGAACATATTTAAAATGTTTCTCCATTGTTTACAATGGAGGAACAATGGAAGTTTTCTAAGTGAAAAAGGATGCCTTTAATCCCCACTATTATTTTACATAGTTCTGGAAATGTTAGCTATGACATTATGATGAGAGAATAAAACAAACAGTATAAACGTTGACAAGGAGGAGGAAAAAAAAATTGTCCTTGTTAACAGATAACATGATCATGTACTTAGATAATCATAGCTAATTAGAAGAGAAACATGCCTTTAATAAGGGAGTGGCATAAAAATATATGTAAAATCACAATAATTGCCTTAAAATATTGACAAAAACCAGGAAGAAATTCCATTTCAAATAATTATAAAATACATGACATATATGGTGGTTATTCTACTAAGATATTCAAAATGTATGTGAATTCACCTCTAAGGCATTCTTTATAGAAATAAATAGTCTTCAATTATTGGAGAGTTATTCATTGCTCATATTTTGGTCATGTTGATAATAATAATAATAATAATACCTAAATTTATTGATTTGACTATGCTCATGAAGTGTAAAATAATAAAGACAAACAAATCACAGGATGGATTCTTCATAGGAAATAAAGGCATTATACAATTCATTTTGAAAAGTTAAAAGTCAAGAATCTTTAGGAAAGTAATGAGAAAAGTATAAAGGAAAACAACATAGCATTATCAGTCCTTATAATAATACAGTCATCATCAAATTATTTGTCATTGGTTGCAAAGCAGAAAAAAAATTGATCAGTGGAATGGATTAGATAGGCAAGAAACAAAAGTAATTTAAAATAGTAGCCCAGTGTTTCATAAACCCAAGAACATAAATTATTGGATGAAGGAGTCCCTTTGTGACAAGAATTTCTGGGAAAATTGGAAAGCAGTTTGGCAGAAATTAGATTCAGACAAACAGCTTAAATCATATGCCACAATAAGCTCAAAATGCCTATGTGACATAAATATAGTAACACTAAAAAAGAAGGCACTGAAGTCCCACCATTGCTAAGGTGAAATTCCTTAACTAAACAGGAGATAAAGCAGAACATAAAAGGTAAAATAAACAATTTTGATTACACAAAATGAAAAAGCTTTGCATGATTATAACAGTGACTATAGAGTGAGAAAAAATGGAAGAATAGAAATATTTTTGAATCCTATATCTCTGATATTCTTAGAATTGACTCACATATATTAACACCATGAAGTCTTATCAAATAGATAAATTATTAAAGGATAAAATTTTAAAAAATGATTGCAAATTAGAAATGATCACAAAATATGCTTTATATAAAAATATGAAATGAGAATGTTTCAAATCCTTAATAATGAATAAAATGTAATTTTGAAATTCTGAAGTTTTACCTCAGACTGTGCAAATAGGCAAATGTGAGAGAATATGACAAGGTAAGCACACTGATGAACTGTTGGTAAGCTATTAAAGTGGTTCAACCAATTCAGATGTCAATTTTGGAATTATGCAAAAAAAGTAACTAAAGTTTTCACGTATTTTGATTTAGTAATTCCACAGCTGGATTTATATCCCAAGTAAGTAAAAAGAAAAAAAAAACAGAAACAGAGTTCCAAAATACATAAAATATTGTCACTGTGGTGACAAAGAACTGGGAACAAAGTAGATATCCATTGATTAGAGAATGGCTGTAATTATTTTTTCAGCCATTCTCTAATCAATGGATATAAAGGTATTCATATAAAGGTAAAAGAATATGTGGGAAGAAATCACTAAAGTGGGTAATAGAAATATGGGAAATTTATATGAATTTATATAGAGTTTAATGCAAAGAACAAATATGCTCAATGATTCTCATAATACAAATGAAAAGATCACTGAAAGAAGCTGCTCTGAAAAATTGAAAAAAATAGTGAGTCTCTCCTAGATAACAGATTATCAAACATACTACCCAACTTCATGGCAGAGAAGTGGGAGAGTACCCGAAAAAAACACTCTATATAATGTCAGATAAAGTCACTGAATTGGATGTTTTTGCTAAAATGTTTTTCTTTGTCATAAGGAAGGATTCAGAGAGTCAGGGTTGACATGACTGTAACATAAAGATAAAAGGCGTCAAGAAAAATTGAACTTAATGGTTTGCATTCTTTATCTCCAGTTCCTTCACATTCACTCATTTTCCCCCAATCTTTTTATTTTGGTTTCTCTCTCTGCCATTTTGCTGAATTTGCTTTCTTCAAGGCTACCAGTGTCTTTTCAGCCATCAAATTCAGAAATTCATTCTTTGGCCTTCTGTGTATGCTTGACTATATTGATTTAGTTCCTATAATAGCACATTTTGTCCTACCTCTTTGACATTTTAATCTTTTTTTTCTTTAAAACTTAAAAAAATATTGAAGTATTTTGTTTTTATATCACAAACACTTCTTAGTACCCATGTCTCCACACTCTTTCAGTTCAACAAAGATCATTAGATGTTGTTATCAGAAGAATTTTCTGTTTCCTTTGCTTCTCCCTCTGTTTATCTCTTCAATTCAATTTTAAAAATGTGTTATTGACTTCAAGATGCTGGGCTTAGGAATAGAAAGTATCCCCAAGATGCTGCCTTCTTTATATTTTCTTTCTTTATTTTTTCTGTTCCGTAAAAAGTAGGGTTCTAGAAGACAAAAGAACTCCTTCCTCCTTTATTTTATTCATCTCTTATTGCAATTACAGATATTTCCCACTTTTTCTTTCTGCATAATTTTTTCTTTTTTCATTTTTATATGTATGTGTGTATGTGTGTATATGTGTATGTGTATGTGAAAGGAGCCTTCTGATAAGTTTCATTTCCAGAATAATGAATGATTCCATGAATGATTATTAATGAAAGAACAAATATATAGTAGAAGTGGCTTTATATTGAAAGTCATAGCTTCCCAGAATAAAGAAGTGATAGTCTTATTGTACCCTGGTCAGACCATATTTGAAATATTTTTCTAAATTTCTCAGTGTTGCAGTTTTAAAAAAGACATTGATAAGTTGGAGATAGATAGGGAAAGGAGAGCAGTTATTATGGTAAAGATTCATATCATATGAATACTCATGGAAGGAACTGGACATTTATCCTGTAAGTGTAAATATATGAACAATTATTATGTTATGCATATATATATATATATATATATATATATATACATATGCATATATGTCTATGGATTAGACGTGTTCTATTTGGCCTTCAAGGGTAGAACTGCAAGTAGGGAGTAGAAGTTGCAAAGGAACAAACACTCAGTATTTGGAACTAATCAGGAGAATGAGTTATCTTGATTACTTTCCCCCATTGGAAGGAAAGATGTATAATAACTTGACAAATACATTTAATAGGGATACAATTTGGGGTTTAGGTTGGACAATGTGTCAGCAGAGCAATCTTCTAACTACAAAATTCTATTATTCCATTACCCTTGGAAGTCAGGAATAGTCAGTGCCCTTATTATGTTCACTACTTATATATTCTAAGGCCATTTTGTATGGGAGTGGGCCAGAATGGGAACATGATCTATGACTGCACAGGAAAATGTAAACTTACTTGAGTAAATGTAAATAGAAAAAGAACCTCCAACTACCCTGCAGGAATATCTGCATATGATCATGGGCCTTTGCCTTCTTTGTTCTATTTTATATAATCCCTGACCTGGCCTGAGGCTGATCCTAAGGTCCATCAGACCATTCTGCCCTCCTGCCCCCAGGGACTAAGATCTCATGAGTAAACTCTTCCAAGTAACCTAATTAACCTAACAAACCCTAATAAAGATATATAATACAACCATTCTTTGGTATTTTAGTATTCTCTCAGAGAGTTTGTGTCTTTATAATTGGTATAGTTGGCAGGATAATCTGCCTCCCTACAAATCTTGTGCCTTTACAATTTTGTACCTTTGTCTAAGCATATACCCCTAATCTACTTTGGAGGGCCCTGGGATCCTATATGTCTCTTTGACTACAGTGCTAGACTTAGACTCAGGGAGCCCCGAGTTCAAATTTGACCTCTGACATTAGCTGACTGTGTGACTCCTCTGTTTATCTCAGTCCCCTCGCCTCTAAAATGGGGATGATTGCATTTACCTTGCAGAATTGTGAGAATCAAATAAGACACTATTTGTAAAAAGCACTTAGCACAGTGCCTGGAACGTTGTAAGTGTTACATGAATGTTTAATCTTGCCCCTTCCCATCCTTTCTACACTTTGTTCTTCTTTGAACTTTTTCCATTAGCAAGTTCTGATTGCTACACCTTCAAGTATCACTTCTATATAGCTAATTCTAAAATTTAGATCATCAACTCTGATGTCTCTCCTGGCCTTTGGACTGTCCCTTTCAACTGCTTGCTGGATATGTCCATTGTATGTTTTCATTTCCCTTTCTCTCCAATTATACATACATATATGCATACTCTCTCTCTCTCTCTCTCTCTCTCTCTCTCTCTCTGTCTCTGTCTGTCTCCCTCTCTGTCTCTGTCTGTCTCTGTCTCTCTCTTTATCTCTCTCTTTGTCTCTCTCTGTCTCTCTGTCTCTCTCTTTATCTCTCTCTTTGTCTCTCTCTGTCTCTCTGTCTCTTTCTCTCTGTCTCTCTGTCTCTCTCTCTCTCTCTCTCTCTCTCTGTGTATATATATATATATATATATATATATATATATATATATATATATCTTCTAACTTCTTATTTCTATGAAAGTTTTCTAGGCTGGAAAGCTTTTATCTCTTATCTATACTTTCTGTTCCATCTTTGATTGTCAGTACCCAAGATCAGGAGCCTTCTAATTTGTTTTTCTGCCTCTGGTATCTCTTTCCTTTAGTTCATCCCACAGACCAATGCCAGACTTATCTTTCTAATTCAATGCATGTTTCTTTTCATCTCATGTCCTCATCTGACTCTATTTTACTTTTTCAAACCTTTAATTCATAACTTATTTTCTCTAGGATCTAAAGGTCCTAGAGGTATATTTGAAAGACCTCTCCAAAGAAGGATCTTACTATTCATGGTCACACCATTATTTCATCCTACCATGACACTGGTTTCTATATAGTGTCTCTCCAAATTGTTTTAGGCTATCAAAAATCATACTGTTTAGCCTTTGTGTGGGCAAGAATATGCCCTGTACTTTACAGCCATCCAAAGAATAGTGTCAGATATAATCACAAGAAAGAGAACCCCCCTTCCAAAGTATTCTAAGTCCATTTTTAAGATTTTTTGATTTCATAATCTTTTTATTTAGGTTAAAATTCCCTTCCTTTAAAGCACTTTAGAGCAAATGTTCTTACCTTGTGGATCTATGAATTTTGAAAATATCTGATAATTCATTATATTATTTTATAATTTTGGCATTTTATTTTCTAAGCATTTAAAAACATTCTGAGAAGGGGGTCTATAACTTCACCAGACTTCCAAGAAGATTCATGACCCAAAAGAATTAAAAATCCCTGTGTCAGAGTAGGTCTGGTAATAACATTTTTGTATTAGAAATTCCTTTCCATTAAAAAAAAACACCATCAGTGCTGATTGTGATCATGATGATAATATTTGCAATGGATGTCCATGGTGTGGCATGAAACATGTTATACACTGAATTTTTCTATGTTATGGACTTATACCCAGTTTTCCTTTTCCTTCTTAAATTCAGCCTCACTTTAATCCAGTCTGCTTGACAATTAACACATCACACTCCTGATATCATTGATCCTTTAAGAACTAAAGACAAATAACAAATAACTACAATAATAATAACAAATAGCAAATAACAAAAATAAAAACAACAGTATTCCCAAAGGTAAGGTATTAATTCTAGAATAGTTCTATAGGATACTGGTGTGACATCAACACAAAACCAATCCTCCTTTGGTGAAAACAAAATTCTTAAAGTCTTTTTCCTTCCAATAACACCCCAGTTGGAAAATGACACTACTTTTTTGTGGAAACTACACACATTTTCTTTTAGCTTTATTTGGAGAACATTTCCTTTTCTATGATTAAGGAATAATTGGATCCATTTTGAATGGAGGCAAATGGCACAACATTTCTTTTCATGAAGTTTCTGGTCCTGGAATTACATCTCTGCAGCCCTATCTAACAGTCCTGAAAGATTAGCAGTGTTTTTTCTCTCTGCCATGCAGTCTTCTCATCTGTCTGGAACATAAGTGACTCCAGGAATGTGGCTTTTTGGACTGTTTTTAATGCTACTGAATATTGCTGTAACTACTGGGTCACTCTGGGATATACAGGCTTGACATATAAATCTATAAAAACTATTTCCAGAAAATATATACCTTATGATGCCAATGGGGCCTCTTTCTTCCTTTTAAGTTCCTTTTTCATAATTAGAACAAGATGAACAATAGTATTCTTACAGAGGAATAAAGACACGCTCTTTGCTTTCTTTCTTCTGCCTTTGAAAACTGAATAAATGTCATTTTCTTCAGCTTTGCTAAATCTTCTGTTCATTCTCATGCCTTGTTAGATTTCTAAGCATTTCAATAAGAATAAGTGAACTATTTAGATAGGAATCACCCTCAGAAAGAACTTCAAAGGCCCAGACAAGACTGGAAAAGGAGGGAGCCATCACTGAATTTCACTAGAAGGACATGTACTCAGATATTTGACACCTTGATCTCTAAGATTGGCCACTGTTTTGTCCCCATGAATATTTCTTCTCAAAACCTTCTTGTTCTACCTTATTGTGGTTTCAGTTCACTTAAATCCAAGTGTTTTAAACTCCTTAGACTTTTTCAGTATATCTTCTGTTCTCAACTCTGTGCTTTCTGCCTGGGGGGTTAGGGGAGTCAGAGAACAAATTTGCAAAATGGAAATGTGACATTTGAGTCACTTCATGTAGGGTTGAATCTTCAGGCATATCCCCAGAGAATTTAATAATTACCTCTCTGAGACTTTGTGTTTCTAATTCAGGGTAGTTTCCACCAAGGGTGCTCTAGCTTTGCCTTGGGAAACCCAACAAGTGATCTAGTTTCCAGCAGGGCTAAAATGTATTTAGTTCTTGGAGATAAGCCACTTTTAGAAAAATGAAACCCTTTATTAAATCATACTATGAATATTAATCAACTTATACTCCATGAGATTTTTTTTTTAATGGGATTCTTCTTCTTCTTCTTTTTTGTTCATAGCAACGATTTCATGGTTGTGAGTATCTCCTACTGGTGAAGATCAGTTATCTATCTGTTACTTATAGTCATAGAGTACTGTTTGGGAAGGATCTAAAGGGTTAATATAACTTGCACAGTGTCATCCTGATAGTATGTAGCAAAGGCTAAAATTGAATTCAGAGCTTGAAAATGCTACTTTGTCCCGGAGTTTAAACAAAAAAGAAAGAAAGAAAAAGAAAATTAAATCTCTTTAATGCTTTTTCTAAAGAAATTCAAAGTTCTGTTTTTTAAAACATATTCTTAAAAAAGACTCAATAATAAATCAATAGAGAAGACAGCCCCAGGACATAGTGGCAAAGTCAGAGAGACCTCAGTTTAAAGCTTGTGTCTGACACATACTTGCTGTGTGACTGAGTAAGTCACTTAACCTCTGAATGCCACTGGCAGTTTTTGAAAATTATTCATTTCAGAAACATAGCTGAACTGAA